>NC_140085.1:136949973-137617232 GCF_964237585.1 Gallinula chloropus | reverse complement strand
TATTTCTGTCTTGATTTCTGTTTGAGTTTTGAGCAGTTGAGTCCTGGTGGAGAAGGAGTGGGCTGCAGGAGTGGCTTCTGCAGGAAGCAGCCAGAAAGTCTCTTCAGGTCTGACAGGCTGATTCAAGGCTGGAGTCATTGCTGACCATGGCAGAGCCCATCAGCGACAGTCACAACACCACTGGGAATCACATTTAGGAGGAAAAAAAAAACAAAACCAAAAACAGAAGAGCTGATTTTTGCCACCAGAGAAGGGAGTGAGAAGATGTAAGGAACTGTGCAGACACCAATGTCAAGGAAGGGCGGGGAAGAGGCACCCCAGGTGTTGGAGAGAAGGGTGCCCCTGCAGCCCATGGAGGGAAAAGGAAGACAGTTTTACTCAGTGAGCTGAAGAGTTTTATTCTGCTGATTACTTATTTTGAGATTAACAGACTTTTACTGCTGGCCACTAATCATCAGATATACAGCTTGCTTTTATGGCATTTGTTCTCTTTGCTGATGTTTATGTACAAATAAAGTAGTTTGAACTAATAATTTAAAATGTAACTAATAATTTAAAATGTAGCAATGCATTTCCTATAGTAACTATATCTTATGTACAAGTCATGCAGTCTTCTGATGTATTCAAAGGCATTTTACTAAAAGCTCAAAATTATGCAGTGGACACAGAAATGATTGGAATGATAACAAAGTCAGGATGTCAGCCCACAGGCTTGAAAATACAAATGATGCTGTTTTTTTAGATAGATTTTTTAGATGTAATACAGATCAGTTAGGACTATGTTCTGTAAAATACTATCATTTCCACCTATGATGTCATATGTTTAATTAAGAAAACAAAGATCTAGAGACATTTGTTGAATATAAACCCTTGTGCACTTCCCACACTTAGAACACTTTATTTCCATACATAAATTCCTTACTGCCCAAGGAGCTATCCACTGGACTCTTTAACTGTCCAGGTTTGAGGTGGAATGTCAAGGTAGGAAAATTGGAAGGTAAAAGGCTGTTGTGAAGCTTAAATGAAAGATAGAAAATATGTGCATTGCCCATCAATAAAATAAAAATGTAATTTTTTACATCTTGTGAGTGAGAGGAAATCTGGGAATCTTGTAAATTCTTGGGTGGCTGCATTTCTCTCTTCCTAGTGCATGTAAATTACAGGCAAGCCCATGGATTTTATGGAGTCTGAACAGAGCCCTCTCCTCTGTTCCCCATCTCTCCCTGTTCTGCCTGCCAATGTGCTGGTGAGCAGCAGGACTATTGTACTATCAGTTCTCTCATTATGTTGTAGTTCAGCCTAGCCTTCCAAGTAAAGTTAAACAATAATGAAAGGCTCTTTGTTTCATCTTATCTTTTCCCACAGATTCATGTTTTCTCTCATTAAGAGAACAAAACATTATAGGGGGTTTTGAACTCTCTAAAGTCAGGACAACAGCTGGCCTAACATTTTTCCTCACCTTATTTCAACTAAAATGTTTTTATGTCTCAGTCAATGAAATTTGACAACGAGAAACTCACCTCAGAAAACTCAATAGCACAGCTCTGACAGAGCTCTGACCCACTCTCAAAGCCACTTCCTACCTGATTAGGTCTTCCAGTTTCAAAACAATGGTTGTAATTCCTGCATTTCTGACTTTAAAAAAGAGTGATTATTCTTTGCCAAATCCATGACAAGTAATTAAATCTAGCTGTTTGATTTAGTTTTTGTTTTGGGTTATTTTTTACTTTTTACTGTGCTTTTATGAAAGTAAAGACAAAGGGAATATTTTTGTTTGGTTTATATTTCTCTTTAAATAAACAGATCATTCTCAGATCAGGTGGATTTTTATCACTCAAAATATTACTCACATAATTCTGATTATCGAAATAAAGTGCCTCTGATTTCTGTATCAGGCAATAATTTAACATTTTAATGTACTAAAATATTCACTGAAAGGCAAATAATAAGTTTTTTTCTAATAGTTTTCATTTTTGCTAAGTAATGCGCGCTCGGTTCCTATCTGAAATTGTCTAGTTTCAATTTGCAGACAGTGGGATTGGTTTGCTGCAATGAAGATCCTTCTATTACTTTAGTTCTGTTCTCTGAAACAGTTATAATCTATGACCATGGCAACACATAATCTTGGACTGCTGCCTTTTGTCAGCTTTCAAAGAGAGTATCAAATTGTTTAGCTCTAGAACAGAAGCTGATAGGTGCAAAAGAGGTTGTATTAGTTTTGAGTGGCAAGATTTTGGTAGCAGAGGGGCTACAGCAGTGGTTTCTCTGAGAAGCTGCTAGAAGCTTCCCACATGTCTGATAAAGCCAATGCCAACTGGCTCCAAGACAGACCCACCACTGACCAAGGCTGAGCCCATGAGTGAGTGGGATAGTGCCGCTGGGATAACATAGTTAAAAAGGGGGGAAAAAAACCACCAGGGGCAATTGCCATCGGAAAGAGGAAAGACAAGATATGAGAGGAACAACTCTGCAGACACCCAGGTCAGTGCAGAAGGAGGAGGCTGGAGGTACTCCAGGGGCTGGAGGTGCTCCAGACGCTGGAGCGGAGATTTCCCTACAACCTGTGGAGAAGACCATGTTGAGGCAGGCTGTCCCCCTGTAGCCCATGAATGTAATGTGTGATGCATCGTTTATATGAGGTATAACAAAAAGGGCTCTTTTTTGTTCTTTGGTGTCTATTCATAAAATGTGAAGAAGTTTACAAAGCATTGCAACATGCTCCCTAGCTTCCGGAGTATGGAATTACAGCCTTTGCTGTCAGGATGCTGCCCTGGCTTTCTGTCCCTACTTAAAGACTGCTTGCTCATCTATGCAAAGTGTCAGAGTGCAAAACACTTACTTCCAGCAGCCTGAACTCTTCACTGGGAAATTCAGTATTAAGTCTTCTGATGCTGAGTTAGATACTGAAGGTGTTCCCCTTGTGTCCTTCCATTCCCTGAAAAATGAAAGCTTTTACTTTCAGTTTTGTGGTTCTAATGTTTCATGCCTTTGGTTTTATGCTACATTTTTAAAGTTCAATATTACAAGGAATGGAATGATCCATGTCTGACAACACTGTTTTTCAAGAAAAATAAAACCATATGTCATCCTATATTAATTTCTCCTTAGCTTTATGATTTTTCAATAAACGGAAAACCAAGTTAATTTCAAGTAGCATAGATACTTTAATCCCTTTTTTGTTTTACCAGTATGTTTTTCCTGCCACTGCTCAGAAGACAAAAAGCTAGGAAGGCCAATGCCTATTTTGTGTCTCCCAGGTATCTCATCATAACAGATCAATACTCAGATAAAGGGGCATGGCCAGTTTCTGTTTTCTTTCAACTGATTTGGCATTGTAGTGAGAAAACAGCTAGAAAATTGCACCTCCAGATGCATACCAAATATTTTGTATTGTATTTTGTACTTTTTTTGTGGCAATATTCAGTATTTCCAAGCATTCAGATATGAAATATCTAACATTAAAACATGATTTTATGTGGATATTGTGATCTGGTTAATTGACCATGAAAACTTTATTGGAAACTTGATTCATTAGAGATTGAAGTCCTTATGTGTGGTATATTCATGACGTTGTCTTTACCTTGTGTGTATCAAATTTATCAGGTAATGAAGGGAATGATCAGTATTCAAGCTAGAAAGACTGGAATTTAGAAGGGCTTGCATTGGAAGTTCAGCAAGATTGAAATAGATGTATACAACTAGTCGAAAAAAGGGCAAAAACGTTAATCACCAGCAAAGAAAATAATACCTCCATGCCCCTCCACTCCCCAAAAAAACACCAAACAAAAGTGGGTGGAGGCAAAGTTCTCTTTCGGTTCGGGAGCTGTGTTCATAACAAACTCAGAACAGCGTAGCGACTGAACTTCTATTTAAAGGTGGAAACACTCAACTGTTGAAAAGCTCCTTAACAAGCTTCTGCTTCTATGAAAATTATTTTATTTAACCTAATGTCTTTCTGACTATCTTTAGCTAGTTACAAATGAATCTCTTCATTTAATATTATTATTTATGAATTATAGAAAAGAATGACCTCAGCAGGATGTCTGAAAATACAGAAAAAAGAATATGATTCTGTTATAGGTTATTGCTGTCAGTGTCTTTGTTCACTATGATTTTTGTTTTCTAATAAGTGATCTAAAAAAGTGCAAACATTTTCTGGGGGTTTTATCATGTTTAAAAATAGCACATGGCGCACATAAAAGAACATAAAAGAACAAAGTAGCCTCACTTTCATGGATACAGTTTAGGATGTAATCAAACAGCAAGTTCTAAAGGAACACCTGCACTGAAACCTTGCCCACCTCCTCCTCCTTATTCTTCTCTGGCAGCAAGCCTGATCTGGCCTGCCAGCTCCCCTCCACAAGCAAGGACAGCTGCAAGAGAGAAAGAAAGCTCATCTTCATCAAAACACTCTTTGAAGCTCTTCTGAGGATAAACATTCTTCATTTATTAACAGCTTAAGGCTTTGATAAAAGCTCACTTTGTTAAGTAGTTTGGCTTTCAAGAACTGCCCACGTAGATATTTGCATGAAGTTTATAAGGACTTTAAGACAACATGGGATTGCCTGAAATATTGCTGAAGGCATAGAAATAAAAACAGAGACCATATTCCTGCTAGGAAAAGAGAGAAAAAATCAAAGGACACTTATGTTCAGCAGGCTTTACCATTTTCTGGGTTATCATAGCCCTCTCTGTATAAAAGTGCCATTAGGTGTAATGCTGAATAGCTGTGCACTTGATTTTGAGTAACTCAGTGTAAAGGAAAGTTTAATGTGATGTATGCTGTTACAACTATTAAAAAGCAAGTATAAAATGAAAATTTCAAACCTAGATAACTTACATATCCAGAGGAAAAAGGAAGCAAACAAAAAATACTGCCTAGTTATAAATCATGTAATTAACTGGTTTAGGTCATAATTTCTCCTAACTGCAGCAACAGGTGAATAAAATTCAGTATGATATGAATTCAGAAATAACAAAACCTTACATGTTATAAATCACTGATGTCTGTCTTTACAGGTGCCTTTAAAGTACTGCTGCTCCCTTCTTATCAGAGTGAGGCTTAAACACCTCCAAAGTGATTCTAAAATTGATTATCCAAAGAGCCAACCCAACTGTATGAAATAAATCATTTGCTTTATCTTGTTAGGAATTACTTTCTAAATTTTTCATGACAAAACTGGCTCACTGTTTCCTTCATGTTTCATGAAATATTTTACAGTGACATATTGCAAGGAAAGGCATTTATTTGGTAGTAGACAGGCTTTCTCATGTGAATCTATGTTAACAACAGAGTTGTGTTGTTTTGTTAAGTTTTTGTTTTGTTTTTATTGGAGCAACTAAGAGTAACTTGTTCAGTGTATAGAAAATAAAGTACTTGTGGTCGTCATGGCTAGGGATTTTAAGAAGATTTATTTGAAAGACATTCTAGTCTTAAGAAATGTTAATAAAAAACAATTTTGAAAAATATTATTCTACTTTTTCTTAAGAAAAAAAATCTCAGGATGAACACTGTGTTTATTTAGTCATCTTCCATGATTTTTTTTTTTTTGCTTTAATCTCCTTATTTTTAAAACCTATTTTAAAAATATAAGCATCTTGAGATTGGTCAGATTTCAGAAACTATTGACTGACAGCTATTCCTTTTTATTCTAAGGTAGGTAACTGAAGGAAGTAAGACAAGAAAACAAAAATATATCATCTACCACTGAAAAAATTGAAAGGAGCAAGTGCTGAGGATATTGACTAAAGACCCACTATATGAACAGAAGAATCCCTGTAGGTATTTAAAAGGTGTGTAGATGGAGTCCTTAAGGACATGATACAGAGGTAGACTAGTCAGGTTTAGGCTGTGATTGGACTTGATGTTCTAAAGGGTTTCTTGCAACCAAGGTGATTCTGTGATTCTATGAAATGGATAAAAAATATCTATAAAAAATCTATTGTAATATTTTGCTAGAATGAATCCACAGAAATTCAGTGAAATTAGAGCCACAAAGATGGTTAAGGACTGGAGCATATCTCATGTGAGGTGATGATGAGAGAGCTGGGACTGAATTAATCTGGAGAGGAGAAGCTTGATAAGCGCATGTTTTACCAATGTATATAAATTCCCAGTATGGGGAGTGAGGGTGAAGAAGAGGAATTTGAGTTCTTTTCAGTGATGGCCAGTGACATGACCAAAGGCAATGGACACAAACAAACATAGCAGGTTCCCTTTGAACATCAAGAAACACTATTTTACTCTAAGAGTGACTGAACAATGGGACAGGTGACCCAGAAATGTGATGTCTCCAACCTTGGAGATAAGCAAACTACAGCTGGGCACAATCCTGAGCAACTTTCTCTATCCGACCCCATTTGAGTGGGGAGTTGTTGAACTCTCAAAGGAACACTCTTCTAGTCTCATTCATCTTGTGATTCTGTAAAATGCCTCTTGGCATAAGAACAACAGCTAAAGACAAAGAAATGCAATCTGCCCACCATGGTATAAAAGTAACTGTGGAGTGAGCATCCAAAGCAGTTGTTCTGAGATGTAAGTGCTTTGTTAACACTAGAATATGTATAAATAATTTTGTGAGATTCAGCAACCTGATAAGTATTTACATTTAGCTACAGTTTATTTAATTAATGGGAACTATCTCAAAATTTAAACCAAATATATTGATTTGAAGATACTTTTACATTCATCCTCCAACAGGTATCATTTAATACCTGTTAAGGACCCATAGAGCTTTCAGGATAAGAGATATTTTAAAATATATTTTTATTAAATTAATCTGATCTAACCTTATACACATGTTGCTGACAATTCCTGATTAAATAACTCAATCACAACTTCTAAAGTATTTTAATAATGCTTCTTTTTCTCTGTTGAGTCAAAGTAAACCGATAGGTAATAGACAATAAATTAAAGAATTTATGCCACAAAAAAAACCCCAAAAAACACCCCACCCCCAAAAACCTGTATATATGGAAAAACATTATCTTCCTAAAACAATTATACCAAATTTGCTTACTTATAGACAATAAATACCAGTAATTATATCTGTCCTCAAACTTAAAAGTTAACTATGGCTTTGTATTACAATGCCTCTGTAATTACGAATGATTGTAGATAGTTGCTATGTGGTTGTAAAGAAAAGGATCAAAGGGAACTGTTTAAAGGAACATCTGTAAACTAACTGTCCTGGAACACCAAGAACATCTAAATAAGATCTCTCCACACACAGCCAGTTTGGCAGTGAAAACGAAAGTCCAGGTGTCCCGAACTGCACTGTCTTCATTGTAATACTAAAAAACACACATATGGGTCAAGAAGACCCTTGCACATGTGAAGACCCTTCAGGGATAGTGCATGAAGAAGATGATACAGCAATTATTATTATTACATGTAATTTACTAGCCAATCGTAATTGGGAGTATATTAACTAATTATATTTGTGCATAAATGTAACAAAAGTTCTGACTTTCAGTGGGCTTGATCTGTGGAACTTTGCTGAGCACCCAGGCCTGAATAAAAGTGATGACTCCCCTGTATGTGGGAATTGGCTTATTGCTGATTGGCATTATCAGGTATGAATCCACTTTTTGGACAACGCTAATGTCTGAGATGTTAAAATAATCTTTCTCATAACTGAAAGATACTTATAGAATCATAGAATGATAGAATCATAGAATGTGTTAGATTGGATGGCACCTTTAGAGGTCATCTAGTCCAACCCCCCTGCAGTAAGCAGAGTCATTTTCACTAGATCAGGTTGCTTAGAGACCCATTAAGCCTGACTTTGAATATCTACAGGGATGTGGCCTCTACTACCTCTCTGGGCAGCATGTTCCATTGATCTACCACCCTCATATTAAAGAACTTTTTCCTAATATCCACCCTAAATCTCCCCTTTTCTAGTTTAAAACCATTACCCCTATTCCCATTACTACATGTCCTTGTGAACAGTTCTTCCCCAGCTTTCATATAGGCACCTTTCCGGTATTGGAAGGCCACTATAAGACCTCCCCTGAGCCTTCCCTTCTCCAAGATGAACAAGCCCAATTGTCTCAGCCTATCTTCATAGATCCAGATAGAGGACATCAATAGCTCTTCCTTGGTCCACTGATGCAGTTTCTTCAATATAGAAATCTGCTAGATTAGTCAGGCAGGACTTGCTCCTAGTTCAGCCATGCTGGCTGTAATATATCACCTCCCTGTCCTCCATTATAAACATTAATAAGGTCCCCCCTTTGTCTTCTCTTCTCAAGACTGAACAGTCCCAGCTCACTCAGCCTTTCCTCATAGGGGAGATGCTCCAGGCCCTTAATCATCTTCATAGCCCTCCTCTGGGCTCTCTCCAGGAGATCCCTGTCCTTTTTATACAATGGAGCCCAGAACTGGACACAATACTTCAAGTGGAGCCTGACCAGGGCAGAGCAGTCGGGGAGGATCACCTCTTTCGACCTGCTGTCCACACTCTTCCTGATGCACCCCAGGATCCCATTGGCCCTCTTAGCCACCAGGGCACACTGATGGCTCATGGCCAACCTGTCATCTAGCAGGACCCCCAGGTCTTTCTCCACAGAGCTCCTCTCCAGCAGGTCATCCCCAAGCCTGTACTGATTCCAGTGGTTATTTTTTCCCAGGTGCAAGACACTACACTTGCTTTTGTTGAACTTCATCTGATTTCTCCCTGCCCAGCTCTCCAGCCTGTCCAGGTCTCGCTGGATGGCAGCGCAGTGTTCCTGCGTGTCAGCCACTCCTCCCAGCTTTCTATCATCGGCGTACTTGCTGAGGGTGGTGCTATTCCCTCAAGGTCATCGATGAAGATCTTAAACAGGACTGGACCCAAGAGGGCCATTCCTCTGGGGTCCTTTTGACTAACTCCTTGAAGAGCTGGAATTTAGCTTTCCTGAAATTCAGGGTCCTAACTACACATCTCGTTTGGTTCATATACCTCAGGACAGTGAACCACACCAGTGTATGATCACTGCATCCCAGGCTGCCTCCAATCTTGACATCCCTGATGATCTCATTTCCATTGGTGACCATCAGGTCCAATATCTCTTCCCCTCGAGTAGGGTTATGTATTTCCTGTCTCAGGTAGTTGTCATCTAGGCACTCCTGGAGTCTTTTTGGTTGCCTACAGCTTGCTATGCTACTTTACCAACAGGCATCAAGCTGGTTGGGATTGTAATATATATGAATATGAATGAAGTTTAAGGTTTAATAGGCTAAACATTTATTACAAGAGAGAATAATGTTTTTACCTCTTTTTTATAAAGTAGAAATAATTATGAAGTATCTGATTTTCATAACTACCACTAGGAGAAAGAGGGAAAAAATAGGAAAAAAAAGGTTTGTTTTATGAGCTAAAAGATACCCTCAATGGGAAAATACTGTACAGTGTCTTTTCACTCCTTGAAGGAAGTATCATAGTTAATTTATAGATTGCACTCTCAAGATATGGTATCTTGTTCATCCAGCATTTACACAGCTTTTGGGCCTATTATGAATGGAGACAAGTGTGTCAATAATTTAGTAAACTACTTATATTTTGTTAATGTTAGTTTTGGCATAAGTCCTGGGAGTTTCATACACCTGGGAAGGAAAATAATAGCTACTAAAATTATATGGAAAAATTATTTTCCCCAGTGTGAAGGAAATCCTTGAAAAGTCTCAGGTTTAATATATTTTTCCCTAGAAGTAATCAACATTTCTCACTAAATTAATACCTCTAATAATACTTTTTTAACATTCAGTAAAATCATCTGGCCTTGTTTTTGTATTTTTTAATGTTTTCTTTGTATTAAAAGGCCTGATGCGATTTAAAATTGACAATTCTGCTGACGGTTCCTTTGGGAGATGAGCTGGAGATAATGTAGGTGAAAAGGCCAACCGTCAAACTCTTAGGTATAACTATGCTCAATAAATACACGGGGAACAAGGGAATTTTTTCCCTGTGTGGTTCAGAACTGAACATTTAATGGAAGAGCACTGCATATTGAATATTTTCTTTTTAATAGGCAACAGAATAAATCAAATGGAAAACACACAAGAGGAAAAAATACTGAAACATTTCATAGATTTCCTCTGGCTCTTCAAAGCTTACATGAAGGATCAGGGAGGTTGGAGGTAGTCAGAAGGCTTGGAGTATCTTAAATCTCTTCTTTTGCCAAGTATTTCACAGACTGTTAACTATATTTTCTATGGATAGAGTACTAAACTCCAGCAGGTTTATGGTACTAACAGTACCCTTTATACAATACAATATAATAATATAATAATTCTAATTATTATTGTCTATTACAGTCTCCCTCTTTAGTATGTATCTGAATGACCTAAGTAATCTATCAATATATGGCACTGTGGATCATGTCACCATCTATTTTGGATTTTTTTTATAATGAGATGGGCCAGAGATCACATGGATCTGTCATCAGATGGGATTCACCTTTCTCAAGGGAGAAAGAGGGTATTTGCTTAGGAACTTGCATGGCTAATTATCAGAGCTTTAAGCTAGGCTTGAAATGGAAGCGGGATAATATCAGGCGTCCCTGTTAAAGTTGTGGGATGGCATGCCAGGTTAGAGGGATAGGTTGCCAGAGAGGGTCCTCAACCTGTTGCTCAGAGGCATGCTGGTTACTCTGCAGCACACTTGAAGTCTTAGGAAAATGAGCCAAGGGCTCCTGAGGTAATAGGAGCCATCAGGAAAACATAGTACCTCAAAGGAATTCCAACCACTCCAGCCAGAAAGTCAGCTTCATGGGGGGCCCAAATGAAACACCTCTATAAAAATCCACATAGCATGGGAAGCTAACAAGAGGACTTAGACACATGTACACACTTTCAGGGATAAAATCTTATTGGTATCACAGAGATAAGATGGGAGACCTCCTATGACTGGAGTGTTGGAATGGAAGGATAGAGGCTTCTTAGGAAGGACAGGCAGGGCACAGAAGAACGGGTTGTTGTCCTCTATGTCACTGACCAGCTGGAGTACATGGAGCTCCACCTGGAGAAGGATGAGGACTTGATTAAGAGCTTGTGGGTCAGGATTAAAAGAAGGGCAGGGACAAATGACACTATAGTGTGGGGCTGCTACAGGACACCTGACCAGGGACTCCAAGCAGATGAGGTCCTCTATAAACAGATAGGAGCAGCCTCATGTTCACAAGCTCTGGTCTTCACAAGGGACTTTGATTACCGTGATAACTGTTAGAAGAACAGAGCAGGGCATAAACACTCCATGAAGTTCTGGGAATGTGTCAATGATAACTTCCTCCTCCAACTGACAGAGGAGCCAATAAGGAGAGGTGCCATGCTGAACCTTGTTCTCACCAACAGGAAGGGGCTGGTGAGGAATATGAAGTTCAAGAGCTACTATTCAAGAACCACTTCCTTCAAACTCACGAGCAATGCATGTCAACAAAGGGGAAGTCAAGCAAAACCACACAGAGAGCTGCCTGATGAACAAAGACTCCTGGGCACAGTCAAACACAAAAAGGAAGACTACAGAGGGCGGTAACCTGGGATGGTTACAGATAAATTGTCCGAGCAGTTAGGGATCAGGATAGGAAAGCTAAAGTCCTAAAAGAATAAAATCTGGCCAGAAACATAAAGGAAAAGCTCCTATAGTTACATCAGTGATAAAAAGTGGAAGACCAGGGAAAGTGTGGGCCCTCTACAGAAGGAATTAAAAGACCAGGCATATGGAAAAGGCTGAGGTACTCAATAATTTTTTTGCTTCAGTCTTCACCAGCAAGTGCTCTAGCCACAGTGCCCAAGTGTCAGATGGAAAAGGCAAGGACTAGGAGAAAGAGGAAGCACATCAGTGGATAAAGGAAGAGTGACAGATGTCATCTACCTGGATGTGTGCAAAGCATTTGACATCATTGTCTCTAAATTGGATAGACATGGATTTGACAGATGGACCACTTGGTGGAAAAGGAATTGGCTGGACAGATGCACTCACAGAGTTCAATGTAACAAGTGGAGTTCCTCATGGGTTGATATTGGGACCGGTACTATTTAACATCTTTGTTGTAGATATACAAAATGGGATCAAGAACTTTGAGATTTGTATTTCCAATATGCACACTCACAATATGTGTGCTCGGGATGGTGTAGCTTCCCAAAAGCAGAGGAAGACAGACTTTATTTGAAAAGGTGTAAGAACACTGCATAAAAATTTCCATTAAAATTTTAAATTTTTAACTGGTTACAATTCTAGACATCACAATCTTTATCACCTCAAAAAATAATATATTCCAAAGGTCAAAGGCTGTTATGTTAATTTCCTAAGGTTTGCATGAATTGCAACTTTTATTTTAATTCTTTCTTTCTAGATCAACCCACTCCAAAAAGAAAATTGTCAGAAAGACTAAAAAAAAGACTAATACCAATGTAATGATTACAGTAATGTTTATGTTCTAAGTGAACTGAAATATTCCAAAGATTCATGTTCTTCAATACAAAATTTCATTGTCAACATTTTAAATGAAACTAAACTTTCTTATCTTGGCATTAAAAGCAGAATCAATTAAGCCCTGTTACTCTTTTGTATTTATTTCTGTATAAAAGGGAAGGATGAGAAGAAAATACTGTACCAGATAAGAAGGTAAAGTCACACTATGAAGATACTGATTTAAAATTAATTTAAGAGGAATATTTTTCACTCTATTTTGTTGAAATACAAGCTTATGACCTCCATCTACAGTGGATAGAGTATGTACACGTTCAAAGAAGAGCAAAGGAATAAACCTCTTAAACTAATGAAAAAAAGAAAGAATTTTATAAATACTTTTTTTTTTTTACTGTACTGCAGATGATCTTGGAAATCTCATGGAAAGCACTTTTGATCTAAACATTTTTGTTCTAGGATTTTCAGGTTTTCAAATTTCCTTATTTCCTTATTTACTTAAATCACTTTAGGAATCCCTTTTCCTATAGTCTTTCTTCTGCCATATCATTGCATCTGAACATGTTATCAGTCAGGAAACCACATAGATTCCACTTAAATTTGATTTTTAAAAATGCATGTCTAAAAAAATATTTATATGGGGAAATCTTGTATTAGTGAGATTTGCCTACTTTTAGTAGCTCTGACATTCAATACATGAAATTCAGATAAAATTCTGCAGTAACCACAGCTACTTGGGAACTAGGTTTGTATTAGTGATGTAGAAATATAGGACAATAGAAAATATTTAAAACAACCTTTTTTGCATTGTCATGCCTTGTCGAGTCTTAATAAATATTTGAAGAGTCTTAAATAACAATATTTTATTGCAATTGAAGAAAAAAGATGACATAATTTTCATACGGTGTTAAGAAGTGATGAATATAAAAATAACAAAATACAGATTTTGATAATGTCACCACATTTGACTTATCTTGCATGAAAAGGTCATAGTCAGAGTATTTTGTAAGATTCAAATGAAGTCTCAAGACATATAGGGCAGAAAATTCAGTAGTTACTTGGTTATATTAAAAGGTTACTGGTTCACAGACAAAAGATATTTCTTTAGCTTTGACATGCTGAGTGTGCTATCACAAGAAGTGTTCATCTCTGAAGTTGCTCTTTTAACCTGAATTTTTTCATAGATACATTAAGATAGATTAAGATTAATGCTATCAAGGAGATTTTTTAAATATGAAAACATTTTTATAAAAAGGATTTTTTTCATGCCATATATTTAAAGCATTTTTCTGAAAGGTACTCTATCTGTTCTTATCCATGTATAACAACTGTAGACTATGTAAGAGCTGAAAAGTATGTTGAACCACTGGTTTTTATATTTGTGATGTGAACTAGCAATCAAGCATTTAGATGTTTGTAGTTTACCCAGCAGACAGCTGAATACCACACAGGCATTGACTCACTGTTCCCCCTTAGTGAGGTAGGGGGGAGAATTTAAAAAAAAAAGAAGAAAAAAGTAAAGAGTTGAGACAGAGTAATATGACAGAAAAGCAAGGTGGTGGTACTAATAGTAATAGTAATAATACAGAAAACAAGTGATGCACAATCTAATTGCTCACCACCTGATGCCCAGCCAGTCCCTAAGCAGTGGTACCCAACCAGAGTTTCCTCCAGTTTATATGCTGTTCATGATGTCATACAGTACAGAATATCCCTTTAGACAGTTTGGGTCAGCTGTCCTGATTTTGTCCCCTCCCAGCTTCTTGGGCAGCCCCCACCTTCACATTGGCAGGACTGTATGAGAAGCTGAAGTTATTCACTGCTTGGCAACAACTAAAACCATCATCAAAATTATTCTCACCCTAAATCCCAAAGACAGCACTACACCAGCTGCAATGGAGAAAATTAACTCTATCCCATCCAAACCCAGGACAATATTAATTTTATAAGTGTAAATGTCAAGTAGACAATAAGATTTTGGCCCTACAGGACTATAGTTTATTGCAGTTTTGCGTGGCTGGGTTCTGGTGGAGAAGGGTGGCTGCAGGGGTGGCTTCTGCAAGAAGCAGACAGAAGCTCTTTGCAGGCCTGACAGAGCAAACACCAGCCAGCTCAAGGAAGGAGTCAGTGCTGACCAAGGCCAAGCCAATTAATGACAGTCACAGCGCCTCTGGGAGTCATATTTACAAGAATAACAAAAGTAAGCAGGCACTTTTTGCCACCAGAGAAGGGAGTGAGAAGATGCAAGAAACTGTGCAAGCACCAAGGTCAGTGAAGAAGAGGGAGGAGGAAGTGCTACAGGCACCAGAGAGAGATTCCCCCGCAGCCTGTGAAGCAGGTATCTTCATGCAGCCCATGGAATATGATGGGAAGCAGAGACCCCACCTGCAGCCCATGGATAGGCCCTACACTGGAGTGGACGGAGACCAATGTTGTAGCAAGCTTCTGTCAGCCTTGCAGCCTGTGGGAAGAGGTAGAGACAGAGAGAAAGAGAGAGAGGCCCACATTGTGGCAGGTTGGTGGGGGGAAGCAGGACTTGTGACTCCGTGGAGAACCAGGATGGAGCAGCCTTGGTCTCCTAAACCTCTCAGTATGTATTTTCTCCCCTGTCCAGCTGAAAAGGGAAGTGACAGAATGGCTTTGGTGGTCATCTGGCCTCCAGCCAGGGTCAAATCACCACAAGTTAAATTAACAGGAAAACTGATTTTTTGAAATAAAAAAAAAGTTGGGGTTTTGAATTTTGGGGTTTTTTTTGTAGTTTACACAGAGGTAAAACCTGGTTTGGTTTGTTTTGTTTTTCTGGTTTGTTTGGTTTGGTTTGATTTGTTGGGTTTTTGGTTTTGGGTTGTTTTTTTTTTTTTTGCTTTTAATTACTGCTTTTATTTAAGAAATGAGCTGCTCCTACATCTATCTTGGGGATTTCTTCTTAAACCCACAAATTATTATGAGTCAGAATTCTGATATGATATTAACACAACATCAAATAACAAGATCCCAAAGGAAACTAAATCTTATGTCTTGTGACTAAAAGAGTAGCAAAGAAATAATCATGTACAGTATTTGTCATATGATGTACAACAGATAAAATTCACTTTTGTGCATTGTGCCTGCAAGACTTTATCATTCCTTAGTCTTAAGATGGGATCGTACAAATACATTATTGCACTTAGCACAAGAAACCTATTCCACAAAGTAGACATTTGACCTGTACTACCCTCTCTACTGTACTTTATAATCTGCTACCTGGACTTTTAAGTTCAAGAAGAGATTCTGACATCCAAGCAGTGTTATCCTAGGAAGGAGTTTGAGGTCAGTCAGGGGGTTCAGTTAGTAGGGATGGGATTCAGCTGTGCAGATACAAGAGTATCATCTGCAATGTCACAGGATGGGCAGACCTGACAGGAGACATGAGCACTCCATTTGTGATGCTCTGGATGCCGCTGCTCCGGCAGAGTTTGGGTCTCTCACAGGCTCTATCCCTTAGCCCTACAGGGAGATCTCGTATGTCTAAAGTATCCCATATGGAATGAGACACATCATGTCTGGGCAGCTGAATCAAGTGTGTGGAATCTAGAGCTACTCAGGTTATTAAAAACACCTGTATTGCATCAGCTAAGCAGATTTTGATACAATAGTGCAGGTTGAATTTCTATTGATAAATGCAAGAGCTTAGGCACCTAACTCACACATACGTTGTTGACATAATTAAAGTATCCAGAACTTTAGCAGTGGCCAAAAAGGAACAAGACAATAACAAAGATTTTCAGTGTGGGGTAATTTAAGTAAATCTATATGATTGTTTTTTTTAATTTGTAGGGAAGAAGCATCATACCTGTATCTGAGCTAGAATGGGTATTTCACATAGTTTAAACTCAAGATTTAGCAGACTCAGACTTCAAAGGTCTTACAGAAAAGCTTGTCAGTCTAAAAATTTTATCAAAAATATTTGAAAACCTGGAAAAACTTTCTTCCTAAAATCATGGTACTAATTTTAAGGACAGTGTTTCTGTCTTCCTGTGATGTCCTGCAATGCCTATGTTGATGATTCTTGCTGTAGTTATTGGTAGCCAGAAGATGCTTACTAAAAAAATAAAATGAAACATTGTAATATGGTTAATGAGGTATTTCATTGTATGTATCTGTGGCATCATGAGATTAGAACATAAGATCTGCCTCCCTGGCTCAGCAACATGGTCCAGTTTAGTTTTAGATAGTAGAAGTATTTATTTGCTTTAAAAGAATATGTAGAAGTTATACAATAACTGTCCTCCCCTTGTCTCCACTGTGACCTTGAATAGGCAGATTAGTCAAAGCCTTGAGGCATGAGGTTTTGTAGCACTTAACTATGTTATTTGTTTTAGGTCATTGTTGGAGCTTTATATTGCCTTTATATAATACCTTTAAAATTTCATTAAATTCTCAGTCATGTCAAATTCCTGTGGGACTAAATTTAACTATACCCTTTTATGAATGAAGCAGAAATTTATTTCCAGTAATTTTGAATTTTCTATCTTGAAGCATTTCTAATCATTTTGTAAATTAAAAGTGTGTGTATATATATATCCTATTGTGTATTCTTCTTATGCATATTTACAACATATCTTTCATGATATGTCTAGCTTCTATACATCCCTTTCAGTGCAAACAATTTCACAAACTTTTTTTCAGTCTTTCTACAGATGAAACATCAATAACTAGAAAGAGCTGGGAAATGAGAGAAGAATGTGGGAAACAATGTAGCAACAAGCCAATCACAAGCTATTACTCAAGGAAATCAGAGATCAATAAAACTGTCAGTCAGCTTTTGCTCCAACAAAACATATTCTGGTTTAGTGTATGACAAATACTTGTGGCAAAAAAAAAAAAAAGCTTAATTTCATCTGGCTGAACATCTTGGACTCATGGGTAAAGTGATTTCTCATCTGATCAACTCACTGGATACACAACAATACTGCAGAAAGAAGTAGGAGGCAGAAACGGTCCCCTCACATCCTATAGTCTATGCTCCCTGCCCTACATAAGGCTAGAATATTAGTGCTTGTAGTGAGAGCCAAGCAAATAGTCCTTCATCAAGAGTGCCTGAAATTATCATAATAAGGTCAATGGAAATCACAGAATCATAGAATGGCATGGGTTGGAAGGGACCCCAAGGATCACAAAGCTCCAAACCCCCTGACACAGGCAGGGACACCAACCTCAGGCCTGGATCTACACAAGGTTGCCCAAAGCCCCATCCAACCTGGCCTTGAACACTTCCAGGGATGGGGCATCCACCACCTCTCTGGGCAGCCTGTTGCGGCACCTCACCACTCTGTTTGTAAAAAACTTCCCCCTAATATCTAATCTAAACCTTCCTTCCTTTAGTTTTAATCCATTCCCCCTTGTTCTGCCATTGTCTGGACAACCTCCCATTCTTCCATAGCCCGTGATAGGACAAGACATAAATGTAGAAAGCTTTTCTGTTCTTCAGTTCCCAGTAACCTCCACTTACTTTTTTTTTTCTCCTATTCCCACCAGAAACCTCTAATACTACTAGTGACACATTGTGCCTCCTACACCTACTAGTTGGCTCCAGTGCCCATATCTCTGTTCTCTTCAACGTGCTGGAAAATGTTATCCAGATAAAAGCACTTCTTGGTCATACAAATCTGTAATATGCTCAGTAATGCTTTTGGTTTATACTTCAGTAAAAGTTATACACTGTCATTTATATTTGTTGATTTTGCTGTATTTCGTTCTTTTCTTATTACAAAAATATGTCATATTTTAACTGTTAAATTTATTACTGCCTGATCAATCAACAACAGTATTGAAATCACAGCGCTCTTCCATCATGCGGTATCTTCAGCCTGCCATTGTAATATTTATCACTAGTATAGAGAACTTCAAATCAGTTAGTTAATGAATTCATGACAACAAGCAGACAAAATGCAATTCTGCATGTCAATACTGAATGACATAAA
This sequence comes from Gallinula chloropus, assembly GCF_964237585.1. Classification (NCBI taxonomy): domain Eukaryota; kingdom Metazoa; phylum Chordata; class Aves; order Gruiformes; family Rallidae; genus Gallinula; species Gallinula chloropus. The sequence goes on along the minus strand of NC_140085.1, from coordinate 137,598,859 downwards.
CACAGTGGAAATCACCTTTAGTATTAGGTTCAAGAATTTGGAAAAGTAAATTAATAAGAAATTTCAATACACGGAAGCTGTAAAATATGCCTTAATATCAAACGTTTTAGGAATATGGGTTTATGAATAATTGAACCACTAATAGTAATACAAAGGTTAATGTGGCTGGAAAGGTTAAACCAGATGTTAAAAAATGGAAGAGAGGGTTTTTTACAGAGATCATTTCTTGCAGCTATAACAGAACAGACTGTCTCAAAAGTGTAACAGTTTTCCTCACTCACCCTGATGCAATAAAAAACAAAGGCTTTAAATTTCATTTTCCTAATGCTAATATGAGTCAGAAGACACTACATGGAGTCAGTGCAATTTCTCTGGAGTAAAACTAGGAACACAATAATCAAGATGTTAATGGCTCAGATGAAATGGCATAGTGGAGGGAAAGGCTACTCAAGGAAGAAAAAAAACCACTTTTGAAATGTAGGTAAGTGATTGTGTAGAAAGATGGTGTATATCAAACAAAACTTGGAAGCATATTTTCATTGTATTTCCTGGTAATTTCTTTCATTGTTCACTGGCCTTGTATCGTATGGTTTTCTGTCTTTCCTATAGGGATTTATATGCACAGATCAATATTTCTACTCTATAGCATGCATGTGCTCATTCCCACATACACCAGCGATGGTCCCTGCCTCTCTGCCACCACATGGACCCTGGGGAACTGGGCATTCACTCCAACCACTTGAAGTGCCAGCCTCAGATGGGGTTCTTGCACCTTTTTGAAATTACTTCACTGCAGACTCAGCCTTCTCCACTGTGTCCAATATACAGGGATGTGCTTCTGCCCCACACCAAGGGACTGTTTTTTCTAACCTATTTTTCACTTGCTATATTAGGCTGAAATCTTGTCTCCAATGGCTTTTCTAATCATGGAGCCCCAGGCCAATCTCTGACTTTCTCTGTATCTAAAGTCAAAGAGCAGTTGTCACTAACTTTTTGTCACCCTATGGTTTCCTTTCCTGAGTTTGCTACAAAAGTGTGAGTTTATGCATGGCACAATTTGTCTGTTGTGTCTTTGTTTCCCAGATTATTTGAATTAATCTGGTCTGTTAGAGCTGGTCAAATATAGCCAAGGTCTCCTCCGTTGGGAAAGTGCTTTTGGGTAAGCTTTGCCCCATGACACTGCGACATTATGAATGGACCTTATGTCTACAGACAAATTCATGTTTGAAATCAACTGAAAAAAAGAGTATATAAATGCATTTCTTTTGCTACTGCTTTTTATACCTATAATTTACCCAGCAGCCTTGTTCTTATTTTCTTTATGACATCCACTGATTAAATAGTATAAACAGTATGAATAGGCAACTTTCTACTACTCATTTATATGTCATTATAACCATATGGTACAGGTTAATTTGATAATGACAGGTATAAGCATGATGATGTTATACTGCAGTGGAAATTTCAAATTGCATGTTATTCATCAGCGTTTTGTACATTGTGATAGAAGTAAGAAGTCTTATGGAAGTTCATTTGTTCCAATTGTTTTTGGAAACTTAAGTCTTATGTTAGTAGATAAAAGGGATGGATAATTACTTTTTTTTTTTTATTATTATTCTGTGAAAACCTAAAAAAAATCATCAATCAAAAACTATGACAAGAAAAAGTCCTTAAATTTGCTGTGGATATGGAGAAGATAGATCAAACATTCATGAAAATTTAAGAAATTTGAAAATGAGTGAATTTTTAATGTGGATTTCACTATTATTAAGGATTTGGGAAATACTGAATTTTACATTGAACATATGCATCTACATATTTTTAATTGTTCATACTAACTGAGTTACGGGTTCAAAGAAATATGAATAATATAAAAAACAACAGGTCTAAATATTGAAAGGCACAATGAAAAGCAGCAGAAAAATGGCTGTATTATACCTTCTATCTGTTCTATATTGTGCCATCCTGAACAGAAAATAAATAGTAGCAGAAAATACTCTAGATAATCTACAAATATGATTAGGCTATGGCTTTTCTATATTTAAAATGCGTAAGCACTCTAGAGAATGTGCACAACTACAGATGGTTGCTCTATTATGGAACGATGGGGTAAGCAACTGTCAAGAACATAATTTGTTTTCTATAAGCAAATATTAATAATTTAAAATACACATCAAAGACTCGCTTAATGCAAAGATATCAGCAAGTACCTTAGGAAAGCTAGAATAAAATATGCAATTAGGTAAGTCACTACAGTAAGCACTGAACGTTGAAGCCACAGAGGGAATGTGTCTTGGAAATAAGTGATAGATAGGACTATGCAAACGAACTGCTTTGCCTCATATTTTTTCACTGATCTCAATTACACCAAAGGATTTCAAGCACTAACTCCCAAGTCAGGACAGTCTGACTAGATGATGTGACAGTAGGTTCTCAAATAGAAATTCTTAATTCAAAGGAGAGTTTTGTGATCTATATGATAAGGTTAGCTTCTGAAGAGACCAAAAAGCTATTAAAACCTTGGGAGATGAGGAAATCTGTCCTGGAGCAGAATTCTAAAGAATGCTAACCATCCTGATGCTATGAAACTGTCATAAACAAGGATGTTATCATCATTTGGTATTTTTAAAAAATTATTGCTAACTTTGGTGTATAAGACTACCTTCAAAAGGAATTTTGCCACTGTAGGGGTCTGAAAGAAGATTTTGTTTCATCTCTATTATTACAAAGATGAATAACAGACAAGCAATACAAAGAGTAGTGAATCATAACTGTTTGTTTTATTCAAGATCTTTTCCCTGGTGCTCTTAAAGAGATATTCAGTAAAATTCCTAGGAAACAACATACCAGAGCATTAAAAGATATGCTATTATACAAAGACTTATGAAAGTGCCAGAAGCTAACTTCTACCACTCAAATAATGCAGGAATATTTATCAGTATACTAGCTGAATAATTTGTTCAGTTTAGAGGGACTGACATATTTAAATATTTCATTTTACTTAATCTGATGGATGCCTAAGAAGAATTCTGTGCATTCTGTAAGCCTTTGCCTGTAATATCTAGAGGAATTAAGAAAATCCATATGGTGCATTAGAAAGCTTTTCCTTTCTCTTTCTCTTCACGTGCTTTGGAAAAAGAAAAGTAGGTGCCGCCGATGCTCACTCTGTTTACCTTAACTCGCTATGTTTGATCATGCTTAGAATCAATGAAGTGCATTTATTTAGTTTAACAGCTTTATGAGATAGTGATAAATAATGCTTTATCTGTATTCCCAATTCAGCAAGATATTTTTGTCTCTTTTATTGAATCTCTTCAACCTCACTTTAGCATGTGGAAAAGTTAGGTGACTGCTGTTACCACCTTGGCCTTTTCTTCAGTTCATAGAAAGAACTTTACATCTAGATTACATTAAACACCAATTTTACAAAGGATCGGTGGTCCCCATTAACTACAGAGAAAAAAACGGACCAAGATTAAAAACCTAACTAAAAACATTACCCAGATGGCTACACTTAGTTGGGAGATAAACACCATGTGTTAACTTCAGCAGAAATACATACATGCTTTGCTGCATGAAACTATCTGTATACATTTCTATACCTTTGTCCCATAATATTTCAATGTTTAAGATCTTTGATGTCACTAGCAAGATGTACAACACAGCTCTCTGCTTTCTCACTATCTGATTACCACTCACATTCTCAGATTCTGAGGCATAGATTATGATCACTAAGTCACTATTAAATGCAATATTCACAGAATGTTCATAGAATCACAGAATGTTTTCAGTTGGAAAGGACATTTGGAGATCATCTAATCCAGTCCATCTGCCATGGTGGGTTCACAAGAACAGGTTGCTCAAAGCCACGTACAATTTGACCTTGGACACTTTTGGTGTTGGGCTTCCATAACTTCTCTGGGCAACCTATTCCAGTATCTCACCACCCCCTGTGACACTCAACGAATACCTGTACCAGTGGACTTAGGTCTCAACATTGCTGAAATATTGCATTAAGACGCTTGCAAAGGGTTAAGGAAGACTTGCTAACAGGATGGTTTGAAGTGCCATAGTCGTGACCTCCCATAAACAATGCCTCGCTTGAATGACTCTGCCTCACTGATAAAGAAGAAACATCAAGTGGGACATAAGTTTGAGTCTAACACCATATTCTGAGTAAATTACACACTTGAGGACTATGTGTTCTGTGGAAATAAAATTACTTCTTTGACAATTTCCAGTACCCCCCTCCTCCTTATCTGTTCAGTGAATTCCTTGCTTGACTCTAATTGGTTACAAATGCAGGCAAAGCATTTCATTGTAACCAGTTTAGGCTCCCCCTTGCCCTTGAAGGTACACAAAACCTGCTGAAACCAAACTTGTAGTTTGGATCAGAGTCAAGGGGTAACTGAGTCTGCGCAAAACAGAAGGTTACTTGTGGTGACAAAGAGGAGCCATCCGACTTCGTCCCCACGACCCTCAATGACCACCACCAAACAGCAGTGCGCAGGCGCAATTGGGAGGAGTTTATGGAAATCACCTCTTGGAAATCATTTTAATATGAAGCGGGACAAGTTATGAATATGTACAGGTGTATGAGGTAACCTAATGAATAAGTATCATTGAACTGTATATAACCAAGAAGAACTGCCACGTTAGTGTGCACGTCTGCAGTGGAGCAATGCCCCGTGCACCCAGCGCTGAACCATGACAACCAGCAACTAATGGAACTCCCCACCTGACGTGAAGTCTATTCGGAGTGATGGGATGCCTCAGCTCCGTGGTGGTAGATATTGCAATCTTTCTCTCTCTCTCTCACTCTCTTGCTCTCACTCTCTTTCTCACTCTTCTCTCTTTTTTCTACCCCCCTTCTCCTGCACGCTTGTTGCAGGCTAAATAAAGTAACTTAAGCCTTGACTCCATGTGGAGTCTTAATTCTGTTCCCGAGAATTGTGAAGACCTGGTCACGATAAAGCACCTAATTGGACTTCACTCAGGGATTAAGCCCACCTGTCCCCAGCCATCCAGAGCAATCTGAGGTCGGTTGGAACATAAGGGGGTTTAACTTTTGCCAAAGCAGTCTATCTCGTTGTGGATCGTGACACCCCCATCATAAAAAAAAGGTCATCCTTATGCCCAATCTAAACCTGCCTTCTTTCAATTTAAAACCATTGCCCCTAGTCCTATCATTACAAGCCAGGCCTTGGTAAAATGCTCTGTCTTTCTCCTAAGTCCCCTTTATATATTGAAAGACAACAATAAGGTCTCCCCCAAAGCCTTCTCTTCTTCAGGTTGAAAACCCCAAAATTTCAGTCTGTTTTCAGAGGAGCTTTCTAACACTCTGATAATTTTTGTATATCTCCTCTGGAACTGCTGAACAGGTCCATTCCTTTCTTGTATTGTGGGCTACAGCTCTGAGTGCAGTACTCCACGTGGTGTCTCACAAGACTGGAGTAGAGAGGGAGAACCATCTCCCTCAAACTGCTGGTCACACTTCTTTTTATGCAGCCTGGGGTTCAATTTGCTTTCTGGTCTGCAAGCTCACTTACTGATCCATGACCAAGTTTTCATTCACCAATATCCCTAAGTCCTCTATAAGACTGTCTCAATCAATTTACTCCCCAGTCTGTACTGATACTGGGGACTACCCTGACCCATGTGTAGGACCTTGCGCTTGGCCCTGTTGAACTTCATGAGGTTTCCACAGGCTGACTCAATCCTTCAATGTCCTTTTGGATAGTATCCCTTCCTTCTAGCATATGAACTGCATTGTTCAGTTTGGTGGCGTCTGCCAACAAGGTAAGAGTGTACTCAATCCTGTTTTGTACCTTACTGGTTAAGATATTAAGTAGTTTTGGTCCCTGTACAGACCCTGGAGGGACACCAGTAATTATTAATTTCCACTTGTATGTTGAGCCATTGACTCTTTGGATGCAACCATGTAACCAACTCCTCATCCATCTAGCAGTCCATCCATCAAACCCTTAACTCTCCAATTTAGAGAAAAAAAAATAAATACGTAGGAGACCATATGAAAGGTCTTAGTTGCTATGCCCTTATCCACTGATGCAATCACTCTGCTTTATCAGTCAAACATGATTTGCCCAGAGTGAAGCCATGTTGACATTGCCTCCTTGTCATGTGTATGTTTTTCCTGCTTTCTGGAAGGATTTGTTCCATGATCTTACCAGGCATGGGAAGTAAGGCTGACTGGATCCTCCTCATCGCCCTTTTAAAAATGAGTATGATATTCCCTTTTATTCATTCACTGGGGATTTTGTTTGGCAGCCATGATTTTTCAAACACGATGGAAAGTGTCTTAGTGAGTACATTAGGACAACAGGATGTGTGTTATTTGGAACCATGTTTTTTTGTATGTTTAGGTTCATAAGGTGGTCTCAGATCTGATTTTCTCCTACAGTGGGAGGGGCTTTGTACCCCCAGTGCTTGCCTTGAGGTTCAGATACATGAGATGTGGAAAGAGTGATTGCTTGTGAAAACTGAGGCAAAAAAATTGTTGAGTACCTCAGCCTTCTCTACAGTAGTTTTCAGTAGTTTGCCTGTTATTTATTGGGAGTGGACACATTCCTTTTCTGAGCACCATACCTGTAGAAGCCCTTCTTATAATTCCTAAAATTTCTTTCCAAATTCATCCCTATCTTTGCGTTAGCTTTCACAATCCGATCCCTACACATCTAGGCAGTGTCCCAGTAGTCTTCCTAGGATACATGTCTCTGGTTCAACTGTCTGTGCATTTCCTTCTGTCCTTACTCAACCTTGCTGGTGTCCTGTCTTCCCTGCCTGATTTCTTTCACATGGGAATAGAATGTTCCCAGGCTTTAAAAATCATGTCCCTAAAGAGCTGTCAGCTCTGTTCTGCTCCTTCATCCCTGATGGCAATTTCCCAGGGGGTCACAGACAATAATTCTGTCAAAAACTGATAGCTCATTTTCCCAACCCTCAGCATCTTGACTACTTTCCACTACTTCTTCTGATCCATATCCCTCACAACTGCTAGTTTCACCAGGGCATAATCACTTTGGCCCAGGTTACTTCCAATCGGGACCTCTCTAATTAATTCATATGTGTTGTAAACAACAGGTCTAGTAATGCTGCTCCTCTAGTTGGGCTATCACTTGGATTAATAAATTATCCTCTACAAATTCCAAGAGTCTCCTGGACTGCATACAGCTTGGTGTGCTGCTATATTCATGAGACCCTTAACATTTTCATCCAACCCGTTACACAGTGTGGCATTGTTAGTATATTTTTCCACTTACTAGAAGTAAATCTGTATACATTGGTGAATAGTGAACTCCTCAAATATAGCCTTGATTCTATGATGATAAAATGTCAAAAGGCATTTTTCCCCATAATTAAACAGATGCAGGACACTGACATAAAATTTTCAACTCTTTAAATGTTTCTGCTATACAGAGGAAGATAGCAAGGATAACAAAGCATTGCAATGTGACATTACAGATACTATCCACATATTTTTCAGAGAAACACATTAATGTGAACCAAAAGGATCCAGGAAATATTTCCGGATTTTACACATCTTTATGTGATTTAACTATGGTTAGTTTTGTTGCTATATAGAGAGAAAAATGTTCATAAAAATATATAGTTGATATCATCCTAGCAAATAAAATCTTGAGATATGCCAGATACAACAACCTGACCATGGAAAAATGGAAAAAACAGACCAAAAAAAAGCCTACTTCCTACCCATGTGCATATATGGTCACACATATGTATTCTGACATGTATACACATATAATTAAACTCACCATTTTTTTGGATTGTGTGAGGAGCCCTCCCACTGAGGAGGAAGGATTGGCTGAGACAATGTGTGATGAACTGACCACAGCCCTATTCCCTGTCCCCCTGTACCACTCAGGGGGAGAGAAATAAGCAATTAAGTTGAGCCTGTAAAGAAGGGAGTGGTTGAGTGTTTTAAGATTTTTTTTTTTTTTATTTCTCATTGTCCCACTCTGATTTTCTTGGTAATAAATTAGATTTTTTTTTCTTGAGTCTGTTTTGCTCGTGACAGCTATTGTTAAATGGTCTCTCTCTGTATATATGTCAACCCATGAGTCTCTTCCCTGTCCAGCTGAAGAGCAGGAGATATAGAGCAGATTTGATGGGCATCTGGCCTCTGGCCAGGGTCAACCTACCACAACATATTAGATTTCATCAGAGTAAATAATATTATTGTGATTACATCTTAATTCAGCTGGAATGTATTTAGAAATCTTAATGCTTTATCTTAGATAATTTCTTGATGAAGAAGAGATAGCCATGTGTACACACAGAAAAAAAACCTGGGACGTACCAATTAGATCCACAGAGAATGAAATGCAGTGTGTGTGTGTATATTTCTGTGTTTGTTGATGAAAGAGTGAACGTGACATTTTGAAATGTGGACATTGCCTCTTCACTTATTCCCTCCAACTCTGCCTGTCGTTCTAGATATAAATTTTAATACCAATCCTCTATAATCATTCTCCATAGTAGTACTGTTGTGATTAAACACATTAAAACAGATTTTAACTTGGAATTCAGGTGAGCATGTACTATGGAAGATAAATGGTTTTGATAGTGAACATGTGAAGGCCTCTAGGCATGCTTTATCTGGTAAGTCTTTAAACCATGTTTGAAGAGCACTGATCTACACAAGCATTTTATCTTCACTACATTTTATCAGCATATACCTAGCATATAGTAGGAATCTAACAGTATTTATCTCTGTTTTAAACCCTTTAAGGCTCTGAGGTAAAAGACTATGGAACTCTTTTTATCAGACCAATGGATATCTCTTACAACAGACTTTCTTGTGCGTTTTTCATTGTTGGATTTTTTTGCTTAATCCTAAAAGGTTCAAAGATCAAATGTTACATTTAGTGAGTTTACCACATACAGATCTTAATCTGTTCCACTCTGATGGCAGTGCTACTAGAAAAGGAATTTTTTTTTTCTTTGACATTTCTAATGTACTGTGATACATCATTCAACAAAAAAAAACCCGCAAAAAACCCCAAGCAAAACACCACCACAAGCTAGGTACTAAATAGCACCTTAAGAACACTGAGATGCCGTGTATCAAGAATTGGGATATAGCCATAAAGACTATGTCCCTAGTCATTACTAATACTTGTAATTCAAATGATATTCTCTTTTTTTCCTGTTCACACACCAGCCTTCAGAGTTTCACAGATTCACAGAATTGTAAAGGTTGGAAGGGACCTCCAGAGAACATTGAGTCCAACCTCCCTGCCTAAGCAAGTTCCTAAAACAGGTCACACAGGTAGGCGTCCATATGGGTTTTGAATTATCTCCAGAGATGGAGACTCCACAAGCTCCCTGGGCAGGCTGTATGTCCTTGAACTGGCTGGTATTTGCTTTGTTGGACTTAGAGGAAGCTTCTATCAGCTTCTCACAGAAGTCACTCATTCCCCACCCCCTCCAAAAACCTTACCAGGCAAACCCAAAAGAAATGTCCAAATTTTCGTCCACCAATATCCCCAAGTGTTTCTCCACAGGGTGTTCTCAATCTGTTCACCCCGGAGTCTCTCTTGATACTGGGAACTACTGTGAGCCAGGTGAAGAACCTTGCACTTCTTGTTGAACTATATGAGGTTGAAACAGGTCTACTCAAGGGTGAGCACAATACAGAAAGGCCATTTGAGAAGGCTGTTTTTAAATGAGTGTATACTCCAAATTATAACATCTGGTTATTATATGTTTTGTGTTTGGAAGTGCATCATGGACTACACAAAGCACACATGGTAAAAAATTTTTGATAGGTGCAGGAATTTTCTCATAGTGAACAACTCTAAGGATTGGGTTTTTTGTTTTTGTTTTTGCTAGAAGAACTATTATTTGTAATATGGCAGAGGAATTTGGATCACAAAGATAAAAGACAAGAATTTGGAGCTGGATTCATCTGAAGTGTTCCTCCAAGCTGTACTTGACCTTTTTTTCTGTTTATTCATGTGTAATGGATGAAGACTTTCATGCTTATTAAAAAGGATTTCAGCACATATCTCAAATATCAACTGCCCATGATATATCCTTTTGGTTCCTGAATTTATAACCTCTGTCACCATATTTTCTTTTAATAACTGCTTCAATGGATGTACAGTCACACAAATATCATTTTTGAGTTATGTACTTAACTGTTCAAATTGTATTTCAGATTACATCAGCTAGCTTAACTGAAGGGCTGAAGTAAGCTTTAACAGTGTGTTAGGCTAATCAGTTGTATTTTTCTATGCAATAGAGGAAAAATAACTATACTATAAGAAAAGTTATCTAAATCTCAAGTGGATGAAAAAAATACATGAGTATATGTTGCTGTATTTTAGACAAAACACTGTGTTTTCGACAAAACACTGTATTTTCAACCCAGGGTTTGTATTCTTTAATAGTCGTGCATACGTGCATGCTTGGCTCCGTCTCTAAGAGAATACAAGAAATCTCTAAAACAATTAATTTAGTTTTATTTTGAAATATGTTTAAAATAGAAGCCATATGACTTTATATATATACATGACACGTACCTGTGTATATTAGTACAGTACACAGATGCACTTAAACATACACATGGGCAAATGTCCCACATACATATGCATTTGATATATGTACATTATATTCATATGTATCATTACAAAAAACTGAATGATCTCCTTAGAAACTCATTTTTTGTCTCTGAGCAGAACTATTCTCCTAGATTGCCCTTGAAAAAAAGACCAAGAGATTTTCCATGTAAGGTACCAAATAAAAGATAAAAGGATATTCAAAAGAAAATCCAAACCATTTCACGGGGGAAAAAAACACCTCAAGCATTTGAAAAGAATACTGATTCTGAATAAAATATGGATGAAATGTATCAGTTTGGATCTTCTAAAATAGCATAAATAGCTCAGGAAGGGATGAAAAGCTTAACCTTTATTCTGACATGATAAGGATCGGATTGGGAAATTCAGCCTGAATTCTACTTGTAATGCTAAAAACTCACCATTTATTTGCTTTGTTTCACCAAAACACTCAGAAAAAGAGGAGAAGGAAGAATAAATGTCTTGGATGCAGTCATTCCACATCTGTGCCTATACGGTGAAGGTATGAAATATAACAGCATAACCAACAGGAGGAGTTAGTTCAGATAATTAGAAGATGTTTTGCCAAGGCTGACAGCAAGTAAGTATGATTGTTAGGAACAAAATTTTACCTGAGGTGTATACCCTGAAAGAAATGAAGTTTCCCTCAGCCTAAGCTGACTAAAGAGGATGGCTCTGAGGAGGTAAAAAAAGAAAGGGAAGTGCTGCATACTTTTTCATTTCTTAACGCATCTCTGGTCTCAGAGGCAGCTCCAAATGAGCTTAACAAAGAGAAACCACAGGCAGTGGGATGCAATATTATCAAGGGATAAAGAAAGCAATCACAAAAGCAACTGAAGGAATGAAGAAAGACCTTTTTTAATGTCTTGGATTGCTACTCACTGTCAGTATTTTAGGTTTTGTAAATTCTTTATAGTACTGAATACAAAAAAATCATATTTTATCTTTGGCTGAATAATACAACACTGATGTTCATCTGTAACAGGAGATTTGCTGTCTCATATTTACAGAAATGTTGATCACCATTAACTTAATTACAAGGAAAGAACAATAAAATAAATAAGTCAAATATTCCAAAGCTATGCCTTCAGCAGTTCTCATGTTTCATGTTGCAAGTTAATGACTTTCTCCTGCCGTGGAGGGGACTTACTAGCACAGTATAGTGGGAAACAGGTATTGTGTGATTATCAGATTTCAACCAACAGATTAACTGTACATTTCACAGCCACATTAGAAAGTTAGTCTCCCCTTGCTATTTAGTAAATTAATTTTTAAATAATTACTGAATACAATGATTTAGAATAAACAAGAGTGAAGCTGAAAGGTAAATGAAAGATAAAGATGAAAGCAATAAAAGAAAACATGTTCCCTTTCCTAGGCAACTATTAAGATATAAAGAGGTCTAAGGAAAAGATAAATGTCACATCAGATGCAGAAAAGCTTGTATCTTATTAATAGTTCCTACCAGAAACTTTCTTCAAAGCTAAGAGTGCATTAATTATTGTAGAGCAAAACATTAATGTTGTAATAATCCCCAAATTAAGCCCTACCAAATCAGGAAATACTCCAAACTATGATTCAGTGTAAATCCAACTACGATTAGAGTGACAAGGATTTACTGTCTGTTAATTTTCTCTGTTTGGTCCTTGCTTTAGTAACATGATATATATAGATATATATCTTTAACATTAACATTTAAAGTGTTGCTTAATTATTAAGATATACATGGATTTCTTATGTTTTTTCTCTCTTTTCAATCTGTGAAAAATCTTGTGTTAAAATTCTTGTTAACAAGTACAGAGAAATAGTGCATAATTCTTAAAATAAAATGTTTCTGTCTTGATGGTGATTCCCTTCTTATCAAACACAGGCAAGAGTAGAGCACATTGATGCTCCTCCAGGAGCCTTTCCAAATGATCACTGAGAACCAAAAGGAAACTGTCCTCATGGAAATTCTACTCTGCCAGTGATCAAATGTTCTTAGCTGTGGAAATACAAAACAAAGAAAACTATAGATATTTTTTTAAACTTGGATGCTTTCCTAAACCATTTCTTGGTTCTTTCTGAACAGCAGGTGAATGCCCTCAATCTGCCATATGTGAAATCACAGGGAATTATCTAATATAAAGGGAATTCTCTGATGATAATTTTAATCCAGTTTCCTATCCTTCTGTACTTCAGAGAAATACATGGGGATCTTACCTAATTAGTGAATCTGATCCTGACTGCATAGCATTGTGCTGATTTGTGCATATTCTTACATGGTATTAACCTTCTCTAATGAGAAAACCAAGAAAATAACGTCTGTTTATAAGATTCATTCTCTGATCTTAGAGAATGAATCAGCTTTCCAATATCTTAAACATATTTATTCATTCCTTTTCTAAGGAAGAATATCTACTTCATAACTATTTAATTCCAACCTGAGCTTCAAAAGCTCGTGACATAGCAATATTTCTGCCACTGTCCATATAAAACATAAGAAGACAAGATTAACCTTCAGAGTATTTCAGAGGAAGATTTCTATAAAACATTTAGGAGTTTGGAAAAAATAATCACGTATCTGAAAGAAAGAGAGCTGTTGAGAAATGTGGAAAAAAAAAAAAAAAAAAAAAAACAAAGCCAGGGTTAGAATAGAATGATGGCAAGTGGTATATTAAAATTATCAAACTTCTCTTTCTACACTTTCTTCATGTATGTCCAGAGCTGTACAAAAATCACATTTTCAAAAATTTTCTCAGAAATACCTGGACTATCATGCTGCTTTCTGCTTTCAGGGTTTAATCATATTAACTCCACCGATGAAAAGTGTCTGGGCCTCACCTTCTGTGAGGAACTACTTTAAAATTATCTTGTAAATCTTAAATTTATGTGCATCCCTTTGTAAAATTCATCTGCACTTAAAGAAAAAAGATAATTTATCCAAATACTTCCAACCATGGCTTATATTTTATTTTTGTAAGATAAGAATGTGACAGGAACTAACATTGAATTTTGAGATTTTGAGTAATTTTTCATTTCATTATGAATATTATAGTATTATAGATGTGTAAAGTACTAATGGTTTCTGCATATGCATTACTTGAAAGAAAGATGTTCTGCTCTGAGCAGATTGGTCAAGGGCTTATTTAATAATACTAAATAGTATTTATGAAGTATATATCTTTGTTCGGACATTCATTTAGCCAATGTTCCATTGCAAAGCAGACTTGTTTCCTTCATGAACCTAATTAGATTATTTAACAGGCAAACAAAATCTCAGGCATAATAATGTTGTCTTCTTGAGCAACTAGCTGTAACTCCTTTAACAGAGTGCATGGTGCTACCATACAATGCCAGAAGCTCATTACATTCCTACGGTCATTGCAGTGGGAAGCAGAGAGTTTGTTAACATCAAGTGTTGAAAGCACTTCTAGTAGGAAGGAGTGATTTTGCTTGAGAGGCATGAAAAGCAGTTTTGTGCAACAAAAGAACAGAAGTTGGACTGGAGTCGCCATCAGATCCATGGGAATGAAGTGCTTCCTACCAAATTGTTCAGAAGTATTTGGCTGAGATCAACTCATGAAATCCAGCAGCAGTATGACATATTGATGGGTTGTGCCCTTTAGAGAGAGCATGTGAAAAACGTTTAGAGAAAACATGCTTCAAAAGAAAAACAGAGAGTCTCAGAAGAATGCTTCAATGGACTACTTATATGCTTTAATGCATGGTTAAGACTGTTCCTGGATAATGACCTTTACAAAAGTATCCATAAGCAGGGGCTAAATACGGCTCAGTTTTTGAACAGAAAAAAAACTTGGCACCACTGTAATATGGGCTGGCCACTGAGAAGAAGGAAGAAAATAACTAATCCACATTTCGATTTCATATAACAAAATCAAGCCCTTCACATATTCTTTTACTTAGACTCTATATTCATGTGTATGTCTTCAAAATTTTTCCCCACAAGTTTAGTACCTTGAGAAATTGCCATTCTATTAGGACAATGTCCTTTTTGCTGTGTAGTCCTACATGTGGCATGGAACTCAAACAAATGAAAAGGATTTTTGTTCATAAGACTTTATAGCTTGCTGAGAATCATGACAAAACCCTAAGAAATATTTTTACATTGTCTTTGTGAAGTGAATTAGATTACGCCTTGATATTTCCATTTCCTCCCACTCCTGAAAGCTTTCTCAGTGTTGTTAAACATGAATTCATAGCTAAGAGCAGAACAATACAGATGAGGGAGCAAACAGTCCTGATTGTGTAAGATTAAATGCACTTTCATATAAAAATGGATGGGTCATCGCATATAGGAAGCTTTGAATGTCTCATATAAAGTGTTCTAAGATTAACACAAATTCTTGATGGGATAAAAACAACAAAAAAATATCTGACCAATTGGGTAACTTTTTTTCTGTTCTCATGACCTTAAAATATAAGGTATAGAGAGGCTTATCCTTTTTGGAATGGCTGATCATCCATTTGTTTGGGATTTTTTCCTGCAAGGGATTGACAAGAGAAAATATTGTGTCTGTTTCACCTCGGGAGGAAGTCTATTTTTACCCACAGATTCAGTTAAGGAGACAGACTTTATATTAAGCCTTCAAATTTGGGTTAATATTGGGGCATCAACAGGGCACAGTACTTGAGCTGGGTTTCTACATTAGTAGGAATTCCTTCCTCTTAAATTGAATTGAAGACCAACCTGAGTATAAATCTTAACACAGAGGGCCAGAGAATTTGTTTTAGACAAGCTTGGAATTTATATGTCTTTTGTTGTTGACCTATATTATATAGCTTATGCTGTCTCTCTAAAAGATACTGTGTGATTCATAAATTTCCTTCAGGGAATCTTTGCCCTCATCTTCTTCAAAGACATATCTATCTGTGCAGAATGGTAATTCCCCTTGGTGAAATGAAATGTTGAATTTTATGCTTTGGCATAAAATTATAAAAATTACCAGTTCTAATTACCCATTCACCTTCAGAGATTTCTTCCTTTATTGCCAAGTATACTAATCCATTTCTCTCAAAACAAGAGCACAAAACTGTTTTTTTCTGAGATCATTTAAAAAGCAGAATAGAAACAACAACAAAAACAAAATCAGAGCTGGATTTCCAAGTATTTAACTGGATAATGTAGAATTAATTTCAGTCTGGTTTTGACTGGTGACACATTCACAATATCTCCCCCTCCCCCACCCCCCCTTCACCTCCCCATTCCATGAAAGAACTTATTTTTAATTTCTTTCTGTAGCAAATAAATTGGAAATTTCCAGCAAAACTAATTATGCTTAGGGAATAATAATTAAAGAGCTATCCATGCTGGCAATCAGTGCCTAGGGTTGTTTTCATGGAGAGTTTTCTTTTGACAGAATGGCTTTAATTAGTTCTCTTCGATATATGTAAGAATTGTTTATGAAGATGCTTAAGGAAAATAGACATTTATGTTTCCCTTGTGAGCAGATATTCTAAATAGTTTCCTTTTAGTTCATTGGAAAAAAAAATTGTGGTGAATCCACAATTTCTGAAGTGGCTTCAAAAATAAATATCACAGTGACTGGAATACGAGATGAACTGGGTAGTCAAGTAACATTTACTGTCTTGCTTCTGTCCTTCTTCCTCTTCATGAGGAAGCTCTGACTGCAAGAACCACAACAACATCAGTCTGTAGCTTTGTGTTCCTGCCCATCTCCTTTCTTTGGAGCACAACAGGACAAAGAATTTTTTTAACTCCATGCAATATGCTTCCAACAGGAAAAATGGAAGGCATTGCAAAGCAAAGGTAAGGTATAAATGACATTCTTTTAAAAGAAAAGCATGTGACTTTATAACAGATTTAGTTAGTGACCATTTTGGTCTGATCCTGGGAAAAGGTGAGCTCGAAACTAAGCAAACTAAGCAAAACCATACAAAGAATTTATATTCCAGACAGACAAATGCCTCCCAAAATGCTTCTAAGAGCAGTCGTACAGTAAAAGGCCTGAACTTTAGCATGCTGTTTTCACTTTGAATGAGTTGTCTGACCAGTCCAGACGCCTAGTCTGATAAAGAAAGCCAGATGCTTAGCTAGAAGGAGAAAGGTGTTCTCACCATGCAGTCAGTTCTTGAGAAACCACTTCAGCAAGCTCTGAGGTTTGTTTTTTTTTTCCATGAGAAACATAATCCAGGGTTTTCTTAATATCATCTAGAAGGAATGTATTGTCCTGAATAGGAAACAATCATACAACAGCTGTTTTAGAAATACAGTCCTCAAAATGTCATGAGGAAATGTTCTTGCCACAAAAGTGGTTATAAGACTTCAGGGGGGAAGACAAAATATTCCCCCTGAAATAAGTCTAGGTATTTAGTGCACTATCATATACACATCCTAACCTCCCACACAAAAAGAAACTTGGAATTAAATTTTCACACATGAGCAATGAAATAACTAAATAGAAATATAGAGCTTTGGTAACTTTCTATCCAGTAGAGACAATGCCATTCTCTTTCTTAATCACAATCTACTAAAATAATGTTACAAACTCTGATGCAGAGTGTTTATTGATGTCTACAATTTTGTTTAGAGGGCACACGGCAAACCCCAAACATACTTAATGAGAATTTCTGATGCAGAACCACCTTTTTGACTTTGTGGATCAGCTGGTGAAAAATAGGTAAAAATAACTACAAAATTTAACAAAGTGTAGAGAAAAAAGAAAGTGATTGGAAAACATGTCACCAACTATCTATTCTAGAGGTAACAAATGCCACTTAGAGTAAATGGCATGCGAATAAATTAGACAAGTGTTTTCATGATTATAGAGGAGACATTCACCTTCTAACTGTAAAGTGGAAACATAAAACCACAAAGAAAACAACTTTATTTTGATTAAAGATAAGAAAGATTGATTTCCTGAATGTTTTCCACTATGGCGTCTCTTAAGTGGTGCAAGAGTATGGCTCATGATCTTCTAAAGATATTTTCTGAAGTCATATGTCTTTCTCCAGCCACACAGGACCTCTCCTATGACTAGATACATGCCTCCAGGTGGACTCTGCACCACTTTCCACAACACCCTGGGCTCTGCCATTCAGCCAGTTCTCAGTGCACCTCACTGTCCACTCATCTAACCCACACTTCCTATGTTTCTATACCCGGATACTATCAGAGATGGACTCAAAAGCCTTACTGAAGTCAAGGTGGACAGCATCCACTGTTCTTCCCTCATTCACCCATCCAGTCATGCCATCATAAAAGGTCATTAGATTGGCCAGACATGATTTGCTCTTAGTGAATCCAAGTTGACCATTCTAATTAACTTTCTTCTAGTCCACATATTTACTAATAACCTCCAGAATAAGCTGTATATTCAATTAAATGGTTTTGGGTCTTGCAATATAACAATTTCAAGTGTTCTTTTTCTTATGGAAATGATTTCACAATTAGGAAAGGCAAGAACCAAGGTCAGTTAGCATTTTGGTTGATCCTTAGTTTAAGAGGGAGGAGTTTTATTAATTCCTTACCAGATATTACATTAGCTGATACTATAAGAGGAATTTATCATGAAATTTCTTGATTGGATCAATTCATTAATAGATATTTCTCACAAAATATGATAAAGAGAAATTGTATCAACCAACAGGTTCTTCCTGTGTAGCTGTGTATGCTAACAAGAATTCAGGCAAGATATCTATTTATTCTCATTATTCCTTATATATGTTCAAATTCTTTTTTTTCCTACAAAATGCCAGACCAAGATTTTTTTTTTCTTTTCAACCATGAAGTGCTATATATTTTATATGAATCACTTTTGAAATAAAATAAAACTTTATGATGTTTAGCATCACATAAGGAAATTTGTCACAAGTGATCCTGCAGTTCTATTAGCCTTACTTTAATGTTATGTTATCGCATTTACTCTTCATCCTTCCTTCTTCAAATCAAATAATCTAAGCCTTTTCATCATTTCACTGAATAAAGTCCTTTACTCCATACCTCTCACCAGTGAAAATTTGATTTATTATCTAAAATTGCTATAGTTCTGAAATGTCACTTTAAAACTTTGGATGCAGCATTTGACAGATGGATGAATTACCAACATACTAATGAAACGGTAACATTTTCCATATTACAGTATGACGTTTGTCTCTTTCTTAACAGTGTCAACATCCTGTTCATGCTTTCATTCAGTTTTGTTAGCTGAATAGGGTTTTTCAATGGGCTATTGTGGTACCTCCATTTTCTCTAGGAAGGATACAAACCCATCATTATGTCTGAATCATTTAACTTGTTAGTGCCAATGTGCATAGACTGCTGACACATGTTATTTTAAGTGACCTCGTTCAGTGTGGACGAGTGAATTTATTTGCAAAGCATGTTTCATTAACTCTTTGCATGTTTTTCAACAGTGGTTGTGTGCACCAAAAATACAACATTCATGCCTAGCTGTTCTAACACTTCAATTTAGAATTGAAGAAGCTTTATATAGTGGATATTTGGATTCTCTTTCAGGTAGAATCCTAGTCTAGAAATGCAATTGTAATTGTGCCATAACTCAGTTTTCTCACCAGGCAATAAACAAAATTGAGGCTAATGATTGCCAAGCAACTAAAAATTACATATGAGAACACACATATTTTTATTACTGTTGTAAATATAAAATTACAATTCTACATAATATTTGTTAACCAGTTAATGCCTGTATACACAAAAGAAAGCTAGAGACAACCCATTGCTTAAGGTACTAACATGAAAGTTGTAAGTCTTTCTTGAACATTCTCTGTGGCCATTAATGAAATGCAAAGCATTCTGTGATGTCTCTCAATTAAAAAAAAAAAAACAAACTTATCTATAAAACAACTATCATTAAATAATTTTCACAAAAACCCAAACCAAAACAAAAAACCCCACATAAAATTATTGATTGCAGAACTCATGGGAGAAATACCCGGGTTGCCCATAATTCCCAGTGTCCTGGTTTTGGTCAGGATGGAGTTAATTTCATTTGTAACAGTGGATGGAATGCTGTGTTTGAGAGTAAAATGGGAGTAGTGCTGATAATACCCTGATGTTTCTAGTTGCTGTCAGACAGTCAAGGACTTTCTCAGCTCTTCATGAGAAAGGAGGGGCGAAGCCAGGACAGGTGACCCAACTGACCAAAGAGAGTATTCCACGCCAGTTACGTCCTGCCCAGGATATCGGGGGGCTGATGGGAGGAAGGCCTGGGGCGGCGCCGGGACGCGCGATTCTTGGGGGACGGTTGGGTTCTGGGACGGCTCTGGGTGGCACGGCCTGAGTTGTGTGGTTTGATGAGAAACTGCCTTGTGTATCAACAGCTTCATATATTTTTGCTTTGAAGTCCTGTTAGTATTGTTACATTGTATCTTTCTGTTATCTTAGTAAACTATCCTTATCCCAACCCACGGGCCTCTTAATTTCTTGGTTTTGGGGTTATTTGCCCCTTCCTCTTCCTTTTTTCCCTTCCCTTACTTCTCACACACACACACACACACCCCCCCCCCTTCCCTTTTCCCTGCTCTTTTCCTTTAAGGAGCAGGCAGCTGCGAGGATCTCGGCTCTCAGCCGGGGTGAAACCACGACAGTCTTTTTGGCGCCCAACGTGGGGGCAAATAAGCAAATAAGCAAAATATTTCTACTCTTTAACCTTAATCTCCAGCCAGGATATAAGATAGGACACTTCTCCAATTGTCCTTCTTGGAAGACTAAATCAATGGAAACCTAACTTGGTAAAGTGATCACAAGGAGAACTTCAACGCAGTTTTGTCTATTACCTTAGTATGGATTAAACTATACCCAGTGACCCTTAAAGCAAAAGGAAATATCTATATTCAGTTGGCCTTGCTTGGACCACGTATTTAGATTTAAATACTACAATATCAAAATGCAGTAGAGCAAATGTTGTCATGCATTCACTTTTTGTTATCAATTCATATTACACTATGTAACTAAGCAGTAAAATATTTTAACTTTCTTTACAAAGGTTCCGTTTTATTTGGTTTTGATAATAAAGAAATATGAGTATTCATCCTATTTTTACACAATTGATTTTCAAAATTTTCAGCACATTAACTGCTCGATTATCAGCTTCTGGACCAGGCAGAAGAGAGAGACAAAACTGGGGGGGGAGAGAAGGAGTGTTGTCAGCATTTTTCAGCATTGGTATTCTTGACACATCTTACTGTGCAATGAAAATTCAATATACATTTGATCACCTCCATTCATTTGAAGTAGAATATACTTCTAGTTCTGGAAGGCTTGGTCATGTACCTTTAGAGAGCATTTATCTTATCTAAATCCAAAGAATTTAGATTTGCTGTGAAGACTATATGACTCATGGGAAAACAATTAGTTGATTATTCTGATTATTTTGGACTACTTTGCACATTTCCAATTGCTTTTTTGTTTTTAATAATTGACTCAATATTAAATAGGGCTGTGGAAATCTTTAGTCATTTGAAGGGAACACCTTTAAAAAATACCATAATGATTCTTTTTTTTTTTAATCAAATGAAATTCTATACATTTTTAAAAGCAGAAAAATATAAAATGTTACACATGAAAGTGTTGTTTGGAAAGTATGAAGAGATAGAGGAAAATAATATTGGAGAACATGCAAAGAGAAACAATATAATTAGCAGATGATTTTTTCCCCTGGATAACACCATTAATGCAATCTGTTGTTTTTTAGAAAAAGAATGTACAGATGGAAGAAGTCACATGGAACATCTATTTTCTAAGCACCCACTCAAAAATAACAAGGCTGTACCATGAATAAAATCACTGAAATTCCAAAATAGTAGGAAGATGATAAAAGGGCTAATGGTGGGAGGGAGGGACAGATGACACGACCTACATGAAAATCTGAGAATATAAAACTATTCCCAAGAAAATTTCATACTATCCATACGATATATTTTATTGGATATGAAAGCACTAGTATTGGAATACTACAAGAACAGCAGAATGAAATCACAGACAACTTTCTGAAGTGGGGATATCATGCCCTGAGAGTACCCCTACCCTACCACAGGGCATGGAGCTGAGACTTGTGCTTGATTCTGGATCCATCTAAATAGGCTTCCATGCAATTCTTCCTTTCCACTTGATCCTCAGGTACCTCATCTCCTATTTCCAAATTCCAGTCCTCACTCAGGTCTGTGATGAAGGCTTCTCAGTCAGGTTTCTATTTGTCTTTTCACCTCTGAAGGTTCTCAGTCCTTTGTGAAGCCATCATTACTCCCTGCTCCACTAATCATGGAGCCCGTGAGTGTCCCTTGTGACAGCAGTCTCAGCAGCAGATGGGTTTTCCTCTGTTTGCATCCAACTAAAGAGTCTTTCAACTTCTGAAGATCAACCTACTGACTAAATCTCTTCTTTAAATGCAGTAGTCTTAATAGGCAACACAGATACACTCATCACCTGTTTTTTTTCATACTATTCTTATTTTAAAAGGCATCTTCCACAATGATATCTGAATTTCAACCAAAGGAATAGGGCTATGGATTTTCAAAACAGATGCTTTTTATGATCTGACTAGCTTGTGTACCACAAAGACATTTTGAAAATCAAGGGCATCCACCTCCTTTCTGTCCCCACCATCTTGTGCTCTGGTTGAGCATAAGAAGTATTTAAAGCCACAAAACCTCTTTTTTTTCCCCTTAACTCCTGATACAGAAACAGCTACAAATGTCTAAACACACTTCTTTAATTAATCCCAGGAAGTTCTAATCTCGTACAGACACTCACACACACAGAGAGAAATACGTGTGTACTCCCCATCTACAGGCTGTGGAGTTCCCTTCCACCATCCTCTCTGGTTTCCACCATTCTCCCTGTGGGAGATTCCTCCAGTGTCCTATGAGTCCTTACCACTCATAACTGCCCACTGACCTGTATAGTGGGGGAACACCCCACAAGGTTCCACACACCATGAGGGACTCCCCACATGCTGCCCTGTTTAAGCAGGGTGCAGACACCTCTCAAGGGGTTGCTCTGTACAGGCTGGATTTCCCACCATGTCAAACTGGCTACTGCCTTCGTCCCACTCCAATGTCTATCTTTCCATTGAAAAATCTCATGGTGTTGGGTGGAGTTTTGAGGGGGGGAGGGGTGGTTTGGTTTCATTTGGTTTGGTTTCAGTTTTTTTTGCAAGCAGATTCCTCTATTACAAAAGTCTTTTTGTGATTCCCTGATTGCTGTTCAATAAAAATTATGGTTACTTTCCTTTCTAGATCTGTCATTTTATGGGAAACATAATCTCAAATAGCTTTGGACACGTCATTCACAGACTAGTTGCACTTAGGTTCCCATTTAGCAACTGCTTTTATCTAAGCCATTTTACTATGGTTGGGAGTACACAAATACCCCACAGAAGAGAAATCCAGTTTGGAATTAAGGATGGCATTTTAAAAGTAGTATAAAAAAAATCAATGAGACATCTTATGGAAGGAAAGCTTTTCTTTTTTTTTTTTTTTCCCCTTCATATATAAGCTAATTTTACCTCTTCGTGCTCTCACACCCATACACAGAAATCATAAAGATATGTGTGTGAAAGTGGTATGCAAAAAACGATGAGGCGAGCAACCTGCTAAGAGTTGACTACATGTCTGGAATTCTTCTTCATCAGTGACAGAAAACTGATTCTCAGTTTGTTCTTCAGTCTTGTTTGAGTGGGTGCTGCTTGAGACCAGTTGCATCATTCTTTGGTTTCACTCTTTCTAGGTTCGTGGCAAAATTCCTGAGATTCACAGTTATTAATTGCACTATAGAGCCATAGAATCACAGAATGGTTTGGGTCCTTTACAGATCATTTAATCTGGCCCCTGTGCCATGAGTGACTCTGGCTTTTTTTGCCACTTAGTCCTGTTTATCATCTTGATGAAGGTAAGTGAGGAGGCGAAGGAGAACCCTCTGCCTCAGAGCAGGCAGGTGCCTAGAGTGAGGTAGTCAATCCCATGCTTTGAGACTGCCTCTGACAGGCAAGAAAGAAGGGTAACTGTGGTAGCTGATTCCCTTCTCAGGGGTAGAGGGGGCCCCATATGCAAATCTGACCCAACCTGCAGGGAGGTGTGCTTCCTCCCTGGGGCCCGAGTCAGGGACATCAGTGGAAAACTTCCAGGTCTGGTCCATTCCTACCTGTTATTGATAGTTCAGGCAGGCAGTGACAAAGTCACTCAGGGTAGCCTGTGTGCTATCAAAAGATATTTCAGGGGTCTAGGGCGCTTGGTTGAGGGAGGAGGAGCACAAGTAATATTTTCCTCTATCCCTTCTGGTGAGGTGAGGGATTCGGTGTGGGCTAGGAGAACACAGGATTTGAACAAGTTGCTGAAAAGCTGGTGCCACCACAGGAACTTTGCGTTCTTTGACCATGGGATGGTTTCCAGGCACCTGGCCTGATAGCTGTGGACAGGTCTCACCTGTCTCCAAGGGGAAAGTAGATCCTAGCCCAGGAGTTGGTGGACTCTTTGAGAGGGCTTTAAATTAGGTAAGAAAGAACAAGAGGATAACATGATCCTTACTGGGTTTGAACAAGTAGGTCAGACTTTTCAACTAGAGTTGATGGGGGAAGAGGGTAGAGGACAATGGGACAGTGATGAGCTTGAGGATGATGTTGTTCTAGGTGATTGCAGGGAAGAATCTCTGTATTGTCCTGTTTGATTTTGCGATGACTCCTCAGAGTAGGTACCTATTCCTAGCCCAAAATCTTCTCGTGTCCCTTTAGGGATACCTGCACCTGCTGCCTCCCTGAAGTGTCTGTATACTAGTGTGTGCCGCATGGGAAACAATCGGGAAGAGTTAGAGATCTTTGTGCAATCACAAGGCCACAATCTCATTGCAATCACAGAGACATGGTGGGGCAGCTTGGATGACTGGAATGCTGTCATGGATGGCTATGTGCTTTATAGGACAGATAGGCGAGGTGGTAGAATTTCTCTTTATCTGAGAAAGTAGCTAGAATGTATTGAACTCCACCTGGGGGAGGGTGATGTACCTGTGGAGATCTTGTGGGTGAGAATCAAGGGGCAGGCTAGTATGGGTGACACTGTTGTGGGTGTGTACTACAGGCCCACTGATCAGGAGGAGAAAGCTGATGAAACTGTCTACAGGCAGCTAGAAGTAGCCTCTCAATCTCAGGTGCAGATTCTTACAGGGGACTTCAATTACCCAGGTATTTGTTGGGTAAGCAACAGGACCAGTCATGTGTGGTCCAGACGGTTTCTGCAATGTGTTGAAAACAACTTTCTGATACAGATGGTGAAGGAGCCAATGAGCGGGGTGGTGATACTGGATCTTGTTCTTACTAGTAAGGATGGGATTTTTAGGGAAGTGAAGGGTGGGAGCAGTTTGGGACATAGTGACCATGAGATGGTGGAGTTCAAGATCTTGAGTGGAAGAAACAAAGCAAAAATTAGGGTTGCTACCCTGGACTTTAGGAGAGCAAACTTTGATCTCTTCTGAGACGTAATAGGAGCTATCCCATGGGCTACACTGTTAGAAGTTAAGGGATCCTGTGAGAGCTGGTCAGCATTTAAACAGCACCTCTTCCAAGCTCAGGATTGGTGCGTCCCTATGAGTATGAAATCAGGAAAGGCTGGCAGAAGACCTGTGTGGATGAGCAGGGAAATCATGCATAAACTCAAAGGGAAGCAGAAGGTGTATAAATTGTGGAAAAAGGGTATGAGCATTTGGGAAGAATACAGGAATGTTGTCAGGGCCTGCAGGGATGTGACGAGGAAGGCTAAAGCCCATCTGGAAATGAAGCTGGCAAAAGACATAAAGGATAGTAAGAAGGTTTTTTTTAAGTATGTGAACAGCAAGAGGAAGACTAGCGGTAATGTGGGTCCCCTGCTGAACGAGGGAGGTGTCCTGGTAACAGGGGATGCAGAGAAGGTGGAGATACTGAAAGCCTTTTTTGCTTCAGTCTCCACTTCAAAGACTACTGCTCAGGATTCCTGGACCCAGGAAGGAAGAAAGAAAGTTTGGGAAATGGAGAGCTTTGCTCTGGTTGTGGTGGGGGTAGTCCAGGAGTGTCTCAGTGGGATCAATATGCACAAATACATGGGCCCTGATGGGATGCATCCACATGTGCTGAGGGAGCCGGCGAAGGTGATTGCTGAACTGCTCTCTATCATCTTTGACAGGAAATCATGTTGCTACATGGAATTCTTAATTAATTTGTTCTATCTAATTTATTAATATACCTTAATAGTGTAATTTGGTCACAGTTTCTTAGCAAGAACAATATGTTAGATAGTTTTCTCGGTGTATCACACAACAATTTAATTAAAATCATTGTCTAGTATTAAAACAATTTTCTGTGTGCATTCATGTAGGTTTTTGGACAAAAATGTAGCTAAATATTAAAATACACAATGAAGAGTATGCTGGATCTTCCATCACTGGACCAATCATTGATGAATATTAAATACAGGTCAATAATTTATTTTTTAAAGCATCTAATTTAGTTCAAGCACAGTGCTAGAGCATGGAGTATGATGTTCTATAAAGTCATACTAAATTAATTGCACATTCCAGTCATAAAAGCCAAGGAGTGAAACAAGTAGTGTTTACAGGATACGGCCCCATGTCTCAACAAGAGCAAAGAATTGAGACTGATGTCTGTGAAGTATCAGCTTCAGAATCAGCTCCCCTCTTTTCTTGTTCTTACCAGACCTAAATGTCTCATCCCTGATACTAACTCAGTTCCATTCCTTGTTCTGTTTAGCTTTTATAAATCCTTTTTTACCTATTCCGAGACTACTCATTTGCTACTTATCTGCTCTTCATACCTTATCTTGGAGAGGAATCAGGAGACCTTGACTTTAAAGAAAGAAAAGATGTGTTTGGCTTCTCTTCTAATGCAACATCTCCACTTGTGAAGTTGTAGTAGAATTTAATTAGAATTGCTGCATTTATATGGAATTTTTCACCTTGACCAATATGAACGATCTGTCAAAGCAAAAATCCTTCTAGAGGGCCACTAATCACCAGAAGATAAAAGTTAGCATGTTGGGGAAAGGTTTTATTTCTCACAGAAGAACTCACAAAGAAAGTATATTTTCTCTTATACTCAGGATGTATGGCATTATCCTACTCCAGGTCTTGATTTGCAGAATCATTTGCAGCACAGATAAGGGACATTATATTATGAAGTTTTTCCATTCCCTCAACATAGTGAAATTCAGCAAAGATGTACAGAAAGTCTGTTGCAAATGAAAATAGAAAAATCTGGGTAGATGATATGCTTCCAAAAATGTTTCAACAGACTCACTGAACTGCAACAAAAAATGCCCTGGGGCTCTGTCTCATTGGACATAATCTATTCTGGGACCTTTTTTGCATTAATCATTAGCAGAAGAAGCGTCTCTGCAGAAGCCAGAGCACTAATATAGAAACTAAGACGGGGTGTGAGAGTAAAAAAAAATAGGTCACAATGTATTTAATTCAGAAGAACAGCTTTGGAAAAGTGAGTCACATCTCACAAAGGTAACAGGACTGTGGAGGGTGAGGTCATGGAGATACTGCAGAGAAGTCTGAGAGGTAACTTTCTGGTTGAATATCCTCTGTATCAATGCTAGGGGAATTTTTCTTCATCCAAAATCAGCAATAGTGTTCTTTTGATTTTTTTTTTTTTTAAAAAAGAATAGCATCACACACTTGTTTGATGTCATCAATTTATATTATTTTTCTAGTAAGTCTTCACAAAGCAGATATTATGATTTGTGAATTGTGTACATTTTTTACTTTATTTTCTAGTTTTTCTACATTTATACTGCTCCACATAATAAAATTTAATTAATTTGATCTTGCTAGTGAGATCCTAAATAATTTCATAAAGAATTTGTCTCTATTCATCTTAAACTGAGCTAATATTTTACTTTCAAATCCATTTTAAACTAAGCTGTATAACTTGTTTTTCTAATTAAGTTTTTATCTACTGCTACTCTGAAGCTTTATTTCAAGAGCTGCTACACAGGGATTAGTAATATCTTTCATGAGGCTGAGCTGGAAACTAACATTTAATTAATTTTAACAGGAAATACCAGCCTTAAACATACCTTTCACTCTCACCTTTAACATTTCTCACTTACCTATCTTAAAGATTTCCAAGACACCAGCAAAAGCCTAATAAACCCCCAATTTCTTGCTCCCAAACTGCTTGAATTTTGCTGTTTGAATTTCATGGCTACACATGGCACAACACTCACTTAGAGAAAACAGAAAAACATGAACTCTATGGATCGTTTATCTAATAAAATCCTCTGAAACCTATAGTCACCAAACCTACAACAGTGTTCTTTCTAGGCTACCATTATTCATTCTGCTCTGAGAAACTCTGTTTCCCCGTTAACATTGTCAGATAGGTAGAGTACAAAATGATGACATGCTTTACATGGAGAATAAAGTGTTTATAAAATAGTTTAGTTCTGGAGTTTTCAGGTAACCCTTTATGTGTGGGTTTTTTGGTCTTACTCTTGATTTCTGATCAGTTCTGTTTAAAAAATACATCTGGGCTTTTTTCAACTATTAGTTATTACCATTACTATAAATATTACTATTACTATATGTGTAATTATAATTATTACTCTAATAATTTAGTATCTTTTTCAAATAAAGAAGGTGTGTACATATAAAAAAAGTCCTTGGATACAGAGCGTCACATGCCTATTGAAACTGGTTTTAAAATTTGAGCACATTAAATGTGCTAAAACGTCTTTTGAAGAATGCAACCCAGTGGAAGAGTGATGAACTGAAATTTTAAAGGTAAAAGCTGAATATGTATCAGGGAATCATGCAATACAATGGAGATGTCAAAATATTAATATTTCAGGTATCACATATAACTATCAGATATTATAATATCAGATATTATGATAACAGGGAAGACCAGAATAAAAGCAAACACCAATAAAAAAAACAAGCAGTGTCCCAGTTATGCCACTATTATCCTTTACAATGGAAATCCTGTGAGTCTATAGGAGCAATGTGAATAAAAATGGATACTTCTAGAATTCCTAGCAAATTGTGTCAACTTACTTCTAATACATCATGAAAGATACATCAGTAAGATACCAGTAACTAGCTTTATCAGATATAATCTACTCACTAATGACAGATCTTGTCACAGTAGAGGAATTAAAACTATTCCAAAATAGTGCTGAAGTTATCACATATCCTGGTAAAAGGATTATACAGTCAAATCTGTATTCATACAAGTCAAACTGTAAGATGATAACACAAAATTATACGGGCTTCCTTGAGAGGAAATTAAAATTTTGTGATGGAAAGTGTTATACGGTTAGAACTTTTCTCTTAGTAAGGACCAAAGCAAATGACAAACCAATTAAGTTTATAAAGACAAAGATTAAAAGGGACTTGACCAGTTCTACCTACACAATCTCAAATAAATAATATCAAACACATTTGAGAAGGCAGCACACTGTAAAATGGAGAAAGGACATAGTTTTTGTCTATTCCAAAAACAATTTTCAGATTTCTATTTGCTCTCAGATGTCATTCAGAGAGAAAATTTGTATCAATTAAAAAGGAATCTGACCCATATCACCTTTTTAGGCACAAAGAGTCAGATAGCCACCTGCTTTCTAGACACAGGAGTTATTCTCTTGGAAGGATGAAGCATTTATTTGATGCGTTATTATGTGTGTGTTGGAAGTTGGTGTGGGTTGTTGGGTTGGTGGTGTTGTGTATTTTTTTCATAGAAGAAACCTAACCTTTATCATTTAGGACAGTTAGGAAAATACCTATACCATACCTTGGAGCTGTTAGCAATAACTTCCAAATTAGAACCATCCCAAACTCTTGCAACTCATAGTTGAGATCCCAAAAGTTATATAGAACTAGATCAAAATCTTGTGTATGGACAAAGAGACATGTCCCAGATCTCTGTAAAGCCAAGAATTAATAATTTCTATAATTGAAACAGTTTAATTCAATGTAATGATTAAAGAATCATTATTAGTCTATATCTAATTATTATTTAAAGAAGAAAAATAATAATGCAGTTAAAATTTTTATGAGCATGCTTAGTCTCTACCCCTTTCCCTGTTATTACATTCTCAATTTAAGTGCTCCTCTGAGTCCTAAGACTGGTGGTTTCACTCAGCTGATGGTGGGGGTTGTTGAAGTGTATGTACTGTCAAAATGCAAGGCAAGATGGAAAAGGAAGCAGAATTACCAATTACTGAATTACCTGTATGGGGTTTGTGATGGTTTGACCCTGGCTGGAGGCCAGACACTCACCAAAGGGGCTCTATCACTCCCCTTTACAGCTGGACAGGGGAGAAAACATATGTCGAGAGGCTTAGGAGTCGAAATAAGGACAGGGAGAGATCATTCCACAGTCACAGGCAAAACAGACCCAATACAGAATAATAAAAAAAATAATAAATCTCTCTAATTTATCACACTACACTGCAAACACAGTGAAACCAGAGTTGGGTAATGAGAAGAGCGACCAGCTCTTAAAACAACAAAACCAGATCTTAATGCACCTTCCCCCACCCCTCCCTTCTTAGCAGACTTCACTTTAGCCATGATTTTGCTCCATTCTCTCCCTTCACATTGTGGCTTGGGGAGGGGCAGAGAATGGGAGAATAGGGGTTTTAGTCATTGAATCATAGAATCATAGAATGGTCTGGGTTGGAAGGGACCCCAAGGATCATAGATTTCAAACCCCCTGCCACAGGCAGGGCCACCAGCCACCAGGCCTTGGTCTACACAAGGTTGCACAGGGCCTCATCAAATCTGGCCTTGAACAACTCCAGGGATGGGGCATCCACCACCTCTCTGGGCAGCCTGTTCCAGCACCTCACCACTCCCTCTGTAAAAAACTTCCTCCTAATATCTAATCTAAACCTTCCTTCCTTTAGTTTTAATCCATTCCCCCTTGTCCTGCCATTGTCTTCCCTTTTAAAAAGTTGATTCCCCTCCTGTTTATATTCTCCCTTCAGGCACTGGAAGGCTGCAATGAGGTCCCCCCGCAGCCTTCTCTTCTCTAGACTGCACAAGCCCAGCTCCCTCAGTCTCTCTTTGTAGGGAAGGTTCTCCAGCCCTCTAATCATCTTCGTGGCCCTCCTCTGAACCCTCTCCAACAGTTCTACAGCTTTCTTTTGTTGGAGCCCCCAGATCTGGACACAGTACTCCAGATGGGGTCAGTTCCTCAAAAGTTGTTTTCCTTCTTAGCTGGAAGGGTGGGTGAGGGGGGGTAGGGGGGTGGGGGGGGTGTCATTCCTCATACCCTTCCCCTGCTCCGGCATGGGGTCCCACCCCTGTGAAACAGTCCACCATGAACTTCTCCAACTGCATGGGTACTTTACAAGGGGTGCTGACTTTCACACCTAGTCTGCTCCAGCCTCATACCCACAGAGTCACAAGTCCTTCAGCAAACCTACTCCAGCGTTGGCTGGTCTGTCCAGGTGAAGTGCCTCACCCTCTGCCCCCTCACCTCCTTCTTTGCCTTATTGCCTGCACACTTTCTTACATCTTCTCACTCCCTTCTCTTGAGGCAAAAAGCAGTTGCTTGCATTCTTTTTCTTCTAAATGTGATTCCCAGAGGCACTGTAAAGGGCTCAGCCTTGGTCAGCGACAACTCCGGCCTTGAGTTGGCTGGTGTTTGCTCTGTCCAGCCTGCAGAGAGCTTCTGGCTACTTCTTGCAGAAGCCACCCCTGCAGCCCCCTTTCTCCACCAGAACTCAGACATGCAAAGCTACAACAGTGTGAGGAAATCTTATGAAACTCAGGACATATCCTGTAATGGCAAATGGAAGATTTAAATGTAACTGCTACCATCAGGAATTCATCTATTAATGCCATTCTGTGCACAACTCCAAACAGACATATTAAAGAAAACAAAACTAAAAATTGAATGAGCATTAAGAGGCCTTCATAGGACAATACATATCTGATGAACTTGATTTATACAGACGGGCTAATAGAGAGACAATAGGCTGCAATGCTAAAATATTTTGTTTTGCCAGATGACTGGAATAAAACTCTCATGCTCAAGATAACAATTTAGAGAATTGCTAGTTTTATTTATTGTTTGTTAATTTGTTTGTTTTATTTTCTCTCTCCCAGATAAAGTCATGTTCCTTGTTGCCACAAGGCAAAAAATCCTCTGGCTGTTAAAGAAAATGATAGGTCTTGGCAGCATAAGAAAATGATGCCATGGCTTTGAGAGCTATGAAAAGGATTTCAACTAGCTACTGCAAAACAGCATTGTTGTAGGATCTTTTTGATTCCTAGCTGCACTGTCCTCTCAAAGTCTCATTACCATAACTAAAACTAGAATTTATTCAGTTCTTCTCAAGTTATTTCAAAGGGGCTTATTATGTGCTTTTCCCCTTGGAGGACTAATTCACCCATTCAGTTCATCAGAGTTGAAACACTGAGAGAGAGCACAATTACATACCACCACAAATTGCTTAAGTACTTCTGGAAAAGAGGATGCCCTTTCAATCTGTCTAAAATAACGTGGATTGATTAGTGTATCAGATAAGTTCTTAAATATTTATGCAGCATTTGTTCTGATAAATTACTAAAATGTAAGTAATGAGTTTATTAAGAGATACTATGGATTACTTGCAGGCATGTGGATAATAATTAGCTAAGGTGTCTTGCCGTACTGCTGTTCATAGCTGCACAAAGTAAGTTGAAGCAACATATTAAGCATAATTTAATTAAACAGCCTTATGCCAACTGTTTCTATTAAGTAATAGTTTTCTTCTTAGAAGAGTTCTTTCTCATCATTAAGGACTCTCTTGCCCTTTTGACTAATACATGTGACTTTCCTTGATATCCGTAGGATTTTATCCACAGGGATCAATTCATTCACCTATATGAAGGACCGTGCTTTACTTACATGCTCAAAGCTGTCCCCAGGTACCCTCAAGTTATGCCAAGCCCTTTAACTAGCAGTGCAGTAGGAAAGTACGTGCAGCAGCATATACACAGACCAAATGCTGTTCAATTGTTAGGGTACTCCTTAGTTTTGCTGTGAAACTTAGTTTCTCCAGAAGAAGTCTGCTACAAGCTTGATGCAGTGCCAGCAAGAAATTGGTAGTGACACTTGGCCTGAGGGCTGAACATTTGTTAACCCTTTCATCTAACAACATGAATATACAAAGTCTGACTTGTAGTTTTACTTGAGGCCCAACAGAAACTAAATATTTGGTGTTTTGTTGATGCAGTAGTTGCACTTTTTCCTACGGACAAGATGATTATGCTACTTACATGCACTGAATGCTGTATGTATTAAGAAGTTTTGGGGTTGTTTCCCCAACCCTCTTGCCACACAGAATACACTGAAATATTATTAAGTACTTACAGATAATTAATCATTATTGATTAATAAGTAATGATAAGTATTAAGAAAAAATACACTGAACCTGAAATAGAAAAAGTTGGAGATAGGGAGGGATGCCACTCAGAGAGCAGAAAAGGTGATTGAAACATTTGACAACAAATTGCTGCTCAAGTATTCTCTCTTTAGATGTCCAAAACAATGCATTAGCTTTGTCTACTGGTTTTCACTATAAAGTGAAAGAGTGACGTTTCTTTATGCCAGTTGGCTAGCCAACAGCTATCATTGTTCCACTGCAAATCATTCCAGTGCAAAACACTGCACAGACCTATGGACTGACTGAAAGACATTTTGTATCTTTTATTTCTGTTTTCCCATGTTTTTCAATATGGTGGGGATCAGAAAAGAAAATATATTGTATCTCTCTCCCTTCCCAAGTCAGAGGAAAGAATATAGTCTTTTGCTACAATGTTTTTCTTAGAATTTAATTTTTCTCTAATGTGTTTATTCCCATCTTTACTTAGTAGCAAATGTGTTACACTGTTTAGTAATTTTAAACCCCTTTACTTTGCCTTTTTAGATTAGAGGCTTGTTAAATTACATTTCAGAAGTGCTAAACCCAGACTTCATTCCAGAATTGTGTTGGGGTTTTTGGTTGGTTTTGGTTTTGTTTTGTTTTGTTTTGTTTGTTAATTTATTTTTCTCTCTATTTCTTCTGTTGATATCTAGGCATGTAACAAATCTGTCACAGTTTAATCTTTCATTTCTCTTCTGACAGTACTTGCAAAATGTTCTATATAGCAGCCTAAAATTAATCTAATTGACTCAAAAAATATTTATTTACAATGTGTCAAATGTTTTATTACAATTCTCAAACATTTCTTGCATTACTTTAAATGTTTACATTTTTCTTTCTTTTCTTTCCTTTTTAGGGCCTTCACGATTTCCTGTTTGTACAGAGTGACTTGGAATAGATTTTATTGATTTTTCTTAAAGTTTGGCAGACATGCTAAGGACAAAGGTTTCCATGTAAATCCTTCAGACTCCTGATCATACATCCTTTACCACCTGGCTTCCCGGTCTGCCTGTATGCAAATGGGAAGATTACAAAGAGCCTATCACCCAAGACCTGAATCTAGGCAATCAGTACAACAAGGACTCTAGGACACAACATAGCATGTTTTCAATTTTGATCAGTTTATGCATGCCCTTTAAAGAAATTTTCTGTTGGATTTGATTACTGGAGAGCATCATCTAATGTTCTGTTTCTCAAAAGCAGGAAGGTTCATCAAGATGTTATTATGAAAATAGCTTCCTTCTGCATATTATTTAATGATCAGAACTATATGAAGCTCTTAAGTTAAACTCATCTCAAAAATGCATTAGAACTTCTAGTTATGAAAGCACTAGAACTCTTTGTCAGTGCTCCTCTTCCTGTATGCCCACATTTTTCATAAGCTGTATCTTGGATATAATGCATTTATTTTGTTTTGGTTTGTTTTGTTTTCAAAGGTATTTCATTGGAAAACAGGATAGATCAGATATTTATAACAAGTATACTGCATGTACATAGACATTAAAAGATGTCTTTTAAAAAAAGAAGATAAAACAGATTTCAGTGGATGATTGAGAAACTTTTCTATTGCACTAGTCTGTCAAGAAATATTTGCATTTTGTACAATTAACTGCAATTCAGAACAGACTTGAGTGTTTAATAGAGTCTTCATTTTCAGTCTTTGATACAGCTGGACAGATGGAAATATTAAAAAAAAAAAAGAAAAGCAGATGCTAATCATGTAGGGTGGGGGCTTTTTGTGGTTTTGTTTGTTTGTTTGTTTTCTTACATGAGCTGTTTATGATCTACCAGAATAAGTCAGACTGACATGGGTTTACTCACAGTTCTAAATTTACACTCTACTAAAGTGGACAAGCAATGTAAATGGTTAGAATAAATAATGCACACCTTCGACATTGTTTTGCTGGAAGCAAACAATTTAGGTGCTAACATAACTCAGCTTCTAATTCAAGATTGTTTTTCTCTGTTGTCAGGAAATCTTAATGAAAGAGTAGTAGAAAAAAAAATCTGTGGATGTGAATTTGGAGTGCAGACAAGACAATGCATACAACTACCCTCTATTTAAACAGAGTCATTTATTACTACAGTGCCAAGAAATGCTAAAGAAATCAGACTGGCTGGGGATGCTTTCCATTATTTCTTCTTTCTGTCAGACATCTTCTATTAGATTTAATAGAATCTTCCCCAACATCCAATTTACCAACCAGAAAATGGTGCTACAATTTTGTAAGTGTTGCTTTTCATCAGTTAACTAATTTTGAACCTTGGTTGGTTTTTTTTTGGTTTTGGTTTTTTTTTTTTTTTGGTTGGTTGATTTTGTTTGTTTGTTTTGTACATTATTTTACAGGCCTTAACCGCACTTCTATAATGAAAGCTAGAATTCTGTGTAAAAAACCTACCATTTAGCACTGGTGTGGTTGTTTATTCAATAATAGAATAATGTTGCTCTATATTTTTCTGGCTCACTTCTACACCAACATACAGAACCTCTAATTTCTGCACTACACTAGATGATGAAATGGCTTCATGCAAAATATCACCCACTCTGCCACAGGGCTTCATGACAAAATAGGGTTTAATCTTCACAATTTTGGGGCCTGCTTAGAGCTCTTGTTTCTCTCAGTGTCTCTCTAATGGAAACACAGTTGTCAGAAGTATCTTTAAAACTATTTTTCTGCATGTCTCCTACTCAAGCAGAAATTTTCAAAGAGCAAGAGGAAATTAATGTAAATAAGCACTGACAATATTAATTTACCTATCCCAAGGTGAGGTTGTCATGCCATCGCACTGATGTCAGGCATGGTGATCCTCCTCTTAGACCCTTGGGAGGGATTCAGTGCATCTAAGGGAAGAAGGGGTTGGTAGGGAATTCGGTTTTGCAATCCAGAATTCATTTAATACTATTTTCCTTAGTCTGTAAAGGCAGAATACTGGCATTAAGAAGGTAAGGTCCTGATGACTACCTGCAAAATGCCGATCAGGTTGTCCAGCATGTGTCATTATCTGGAGTATAAAATTGGACTGAAAAAGCCGGAAAACAGGAATGTCTTTCAACCTCTTTCTTTATTCATCATTGAATTTTCTATCCTTAATTGGCTTAAAGGGATTAATGAAGTATTAGGTTACAGGAGTTTCTGATCTGGCAGTTTTATAGAGCTGGAAGGGATAAATAATTAGCTTTGAGAAACAGGTAATTCTAAATGCAAAAGCAAGATGCCCATGTAACTTCATCATTATTTGGCAGTCATGACTCTTGGCAAAGAACTTGTTAACTTGCCAGCAGTCTTCAAGCCCTCCCTTTTGTAGTTCATAAGTGTGAAGAGACAAGAGAATATATCTGGACCGGAAATAATTTCAGAATGTTCCATTATATACATTGTCCTCTGTGCTCTGGTGAACTGCCCAAAGAATCTGTGGACCAGTTAATCCAGCTCAGAGCTGGATTAATTCTAAAAACTGAGCATAATACTCCTCTCTCACTAAAAGGCTCATTTTTGATCCAACAGAGTCAAGGAAATGCTCCATGGCAATGGAGATGCTCATTATGTTCTTCCCTTGTTCATTTGCTGAAATGTGCTACATAGAAACTGAATCCTGTACAAACAGGCCATGTTCTTGTTAAATTATTCCTTTTGGTTACACAAGTTTAATCTCATATTTTTATTGTTTTGGGTTTTTTTAAATTGATAAATACATCTATAATAGCACTATATGCAGCATTATTTTTTGCAGTCAAGCTTTTTTGGTTTCTATGTATTCTATCTGCACATGGAGAGGATGAATACATCTTAAAGTAGATGAGCAGCTGTGATGCGATTCCACTTGTTTTCAGTAATACTTTAAAAAGCACTATAATAACACCTGTCAGTATAATTAGGTTCTATCAAGTACTATCATAAGTTTCAAGCCTGATGCGTTTATAGGGGTTTTTTTGGGGGTGCATTTTTTCTTACCAAGAATTATTAAATGCTATCCCTAAAGTAATGGGGAACTAATGAAGTTCTCATATAAATATATATTTCAAAGCTACCATAAATAAATATAATGATTTTTTTTTAATTTAGTTTTTACAAATGATGATAAAATAAAGCGGAGCTCCCACTGAAGTGGTTTTATTGTCATTATAAAAAAAATAGTCTGCAAAATTATAATGTAGCAGCACTTTGGGGATGTTTGTCTGGAACTGAGGCATCCAGAAACATTAAGTAGTGCTTTTCGTTTCAGCAAAGGGCAAGGACTGATTTGCATTCTTTTATGGCTCTTCCTACAAGCAGATCAACAAAACAGTGTTGGCTTCAGTCCTGACAATTCTGGCTGATAGCCTCACTTCCCTGGCTGCATGGTGTGTGACTCATGCATTTACAAAGTGTATGAGGGATAAAGGGATTCATCCTGCACCCATTGACTTCAGTGGGACAGTATCAAACACAAAGACTCATTCAAACTCGATGGGACTTAGAATCCTAAGCAGAGCTGTACAAGAAACTAATTCTTTGTGGCACAGAATTTTTTAATTAGGTTTAAAAGAAAAAAAGTGGGATTATTAGAAACATATCTGTGTTAATTTTTGCAGAACTATCAAAGTTCAAACAAAGCATTGAATTTGCCCTAGAATAAATTTTCCTTGTGCAGGGTGAAAGAAAACATTTTTTAAAAAATATTTTTAAAAGTTTAATACTGGAAATTATTTTTCAAATATCCCAATATAAAAATTTCTCTTTGAAAATGTTGATATGAGACCTTCAATTACAGTATTTTTATTTGCCACTAAATCTGTTCACAAATAGTTTGTGTCTCCAGATTTCATCTTTTTAAAATAAATAATTTACAGAATGATATAGTACTCCAATCTTCATACTAGATTACTTTGTCAAATTAGGATGCACAGTTTTGTTTCCTTAGTGGAGATGACTTGCTTTGAGGAAGGGGTTTGGTTTTTTCCTGTGTAGTAGTCCCTTCCCTCAGAGATTCCTATCCTTACCACACAGCTGACTTCTGAATCATCCTGCCTTTAAAAAAAAAAAAAAAAAGGAAAGGAAGTACACACAAACTTTGTCTCTAATTATTAGATCAAGCTAATAAAGTGCTTTGTTTAGGATCTGCCTCAGAGAATAGCGAACACACTACACAGCAAACATAAAGTGGAAGAACCCAGGAGAATGGAGGTTGAACTCAAGATACATTTGCTTGTACTCCAGCTGGATTTATAACAGCACTAGTTTTCGTGAGTCAGAGCCATCAGACAGACATTTTAAAAATGTCTAATGAACTATTCCTGTTGTCGGTCTCTTCTCCTAAGTAACAAGGGATAGGACAAGAGGAAATAGCCTCAAGTTGTGTAAGGGGAGGTCTATATTCGATGTGAAAAATTTCTTCATTGAAAGGGCTATTAAGCACTGGAACAGGCTGCCTGGGGAAGTGGTTGTGTCACCATCCATCGGGCTATTTAAAAGACATGTAGATGTGGCACTTAGGAATCTGGTGTACTGGTGGACTTGGCAGTGCTAGGTTTACAGTTGGACTTGATGAATGTAAAGGTCTTTTCCAACCCAAACAATACTCTCATTCTATGATTAAAGTGGGACGTACCTACATCCATCTAATCTTCATACAGCACAAGTCTTTTTTTTTTTTTTCTTTATTTTTTTTTCCCTCAGTAACCACACTCATGTGTTACTCCTTTAAAAGATGAAATGGATTCCCGGGACCTTATAACAATTGCCTTGCAAAATTAAAATCAGTCAACTACAAAGTAAAAATTCTAGAAGAAGATGATAAAACACTGTCTGCAATTTATTATACAGAATTAGGTTAGACATTTAACAAGGCTTTTCCCAAGTGATATAAAAAAATACTGCCAAGTGTATGAATTGACTTGGAAAATCCTTATAAAGATTCTAACTTTTCAACCTAAGAATATGGTAGTTAGCTATGATTTCAGAGTGTGTTAGATGAAGAGATACAGTGTTAAGGGACCTGTAGTGTATTACTAGTTTTATGCAAAGCTTTAATAAAAAACAAGTACAAATATACATTATTCAACATGTTATAACTTGTTCGAAAACAGTGTAAGAACAATTAGCAAAAAAAATAATTCTTTTATGCTGTAATCTTCATATGAAATTTTAAAAGGTTAAAGACTGCTTACTATGTATGAATTTCTATGTAATGGTAAATTAACTACTCACATAATTAAGCAATCTGCTCAAAGTTCTTACTCTGATTTTTGAAGTGTTAATAAGACTAAATTGCTCAAATCCAGGAAAGAAATTAAGAGAAGTGAAATGTTAATTAGATGAAGAAACAGAACTAAAAGGAGAAGCAATGCAAAATAGGGATTAAAAAAAAGAACAAAAAAAAACCCCAGTTGGAATTTTAAAAAAAGCATTAAATAGAGAAAAATAGCAATATATAAATTGATTGCCCTCATGATACAGCAGAATATAAAATCTCATTTTAAGGTATGTTGCTGAGATAGCACTATGGCGTTCTGTTAGGAATGTTGGAAATACTTTGGATATTCTGAGCTGCTGGGACAAGAACAAGACTCAGAGCCAGGCTGTTGAAACCTAAATTTACAAATGGAATTGATCTGTAAAGTATCATTGCAATCAAACATCTAGGCAGTACTTATCAGTGAAAGCTAAAAAATTCCAGTAAGCTTCTACTTTAGGATGAATGGACTAGTTCTGTAAATTCATGTGATTATGGACTAAACAACAAGGTAGATATACAACCCTAAGTATACTGCAGAACCTGATATTACAAGAACCTACATTTAAGCATCTGAATCTAAAGGAGAATATCTCTCCCATTTACTACTTGTTCTCAATAGATGTTTGCAGAAGAACATGACATACTGTTAACGATAGTCTCTATGTAGCAAGTGGATTATATATCCTGAACATTCCTACTTAAATGCCTTTTAATCTTTAATGCACCTCTCTGTCCATAAAGCTGGCATGCATAAGACAACATATATTGGAAACTTTCACCCTTCCAGAATGCAGAACACTCCACATGGATGGAAAATACACTAATTTTCTGCTGAAACCTCCCTCTTTTGGTGGGAGAAAAAGAGGCACAGTTGTTTGTTGTCCCCAGAGGACTACTTTCTAGGGCTTTTTACTGGATTCTGGATGGAACATGTTTTTCTGTGGTTTGGCTATATACTTTTTTTCTCATGTTTGACTCCTAGCTGTCTCTTCCATTTTTAACTAGTCCAGCAAATGTTTCCATTTTCTTCTCCAAACCATGGTAAAATCCACTTTCCTTCCCTCATACAGGATTTTTCTGCAGGTTTGTCCCTGTTTCAACTGCAAGCGCATGACACTCAATAATCAAAAGCATTATGGAAGCTTAAACATCTTTCTGTGTGAAAAACTGAAGATATATTTTACAGGTGAGCTGATTTTGGGGAACAAAAAGATAAAGGACTTGAAATTAGTGTAAGACAAACACAAAAAAAGATTTGCCAAGAAAAGCTCTGCTTTTAAATCTTTTCAGTTTGGCAAAAATACATTCAAAAAGTCATAGATCCATTCCAGGGCTCCACTGCCTGAATTTATAAAAAGAAGTGCTTTAAAGTAGTTTGTTATCATCCTTGCCTACAGTACCTCTGAATGCTCATCTCATCCATACAAAACAGTTTTCTGCATGTTGTTCAGAATTTTTATTGAAAACAGAAGCTTTCCCTGTGCTCTTCTCTCAAGGTTAATAGTCATGTTGCTATTGACTCTCAGGTGATGGCTTCATCTTACTACCTGTCTGCTGGTGGATAAAGAGTGTTGCACAGAAATCAATGTTCCTACAAGCATGACTAGCCAAATGTAGTAGGAAGGGTTTGCTGAAGTGGAAACAGGTTGGAAAGATCAGCAGTGCTTTCCATGCATTGCTCATCCTATGCTTGATCACCTTCACATCATGAAAAACAGCAAGTATGAATCACGGCAAAAAAGGAGACCTCTTTTTGGACATATTTTGGGGATACGTCAGAGACTTATCCCTAAAATAGAAAACAGTGTGAAAGATAAAAATTAAAAAAATAAATGTCTTGTAAATAAAATTTAAGAGTAGTAATGCATTAAGAGAAGTTTCATATTTTTGATGTGCTGCTG
Organism: Gallinula chloropus; assembly: GCF_964237585.1. Lineage (NCBI taxonomy): Eukaryota > Metazoa > Chordata > Aves > Gruiformes > Rallidae > Gallinula > Gallinula chloropus. Next base: position 137,557,734 of record NC_140085.1, on the reverse strand, counting down.
ATATCTTAGCAATATTTTTTTCTTATGCAAACATTAGTAACAAGGATGATTAGATATTAAACAAACAAACAAACAACCTCAAAAAAAACCCCAAAAAAGAAGCAACGCAAAAAGCCCCCACAAAACCACACCAAAAAACCCAACCAGAAAACCCCAAACACAAAAAAACAAACCTACAGTAGTGGGGTATATGCTACATAGCACTGAATCAATGCTGTATGTGCAATATGTTTTTCTTCTGCTGCTGAACGAAAATACATTGCAATACTTTTACTTTACCCAGAAATAGTAAAATCCTTATTGAGAGCTCTTTATGAAACAGAAATACTGTACATTAAAAGATACTGTCTTTTATTTGGGAGATCTTTTTTAATCAGAAACATATTTTGTGAACAGTTGCTACATGCTGGTTTCAAATTAGCAAAACTAAACAAACGAAAAGAAGTCCTGTACTTCAAAGCTGTTGTTTACTGCTTTCTATTTTTCCATCTCAACACCTGGAAAAAAAATTAGACAGTGTGTAACGAGATGAGGAGGAAGATTAGGGGGAAGATATTTATTTCATTCAGAAATTAATTTTTTTTATTGTAAACAGCCTCAGTCCTAAATATGTCTCTTCATAGAAAGGAATACATTGAGTGATTTGTATCTTTGCACAGTAGAAGGTATCTACTGTATTTGTTTCAGTAAAATTTCTTCTGATTTCTTCACCCCAAGTAACAGGAGTGGAGCTCATATTATATAATCCTAGCAGTTTGCCCTGTAAAATTTAACAATTCAGCAGCAGAAACCAAACATAGATTTGAATTACTTTTGCAGAAGTATATTAAATACTTTAACATATAAATCTAGAGAAAGGTATTCATCACTGAATAAGGACAAACCATATGAAACTGTGGTGACAAGTAAAATGATGAAATGTAATTACATGCAAGGGAAATGATGAAGAAAGACATTCTACTGATAACATCTATTGTTAATCCATGAATTCCCAAGGGAAGTGACTAATGTCCTACATGATCTTCAATTTGACAATATGCTTGTAAATACACTATGAGAAATGATGCAGGATGGATTCCATAGATAACATAAGAAGATTATTTTTGTTTATATTTTTCTCTTGAATGTTTTCATGATTTACATATGGGACACTTATAAATTACTTGACTATTGGAGTAATGGGAGACTATTTTGTCCTTACTCTCCATGAAGGTTTCTCCCCTTTTAAAATGGTTCTTCCTCAAGTAAAAGAAAAACAAAAACAGAAACAGAAATTACAAGTTTCCAATATCATTGAAAAGTTTTGTTATGTTTATGTTGCTTTTGCCTATCAAATCTTTAAAACAAACAAAAAGGTCAAGATTATTAAAAAATACGGATTTCTGACATAAATGTATAGATGAGTTTATAATATCTGTAAAATTCATCAAATACTATTTACAGACCTGCAACACCAATATACTTCCAGAAGTGCTACTCGCGTTTTACATATTTTAACTTTTCAATGATACTGACAAGGGATGGATTAGAGATCCGGTTGAGGCTATTCAGGCATTATTTTCATCAAAGTAAACCAACATTTTTAGACATGGAAGTCTGATATAAACAGGTTGATTTAAGATCTATTTTTAGAGCAAGTTAAGTAGGATGGCAGTGGGCAAGAAAAATTCCAATATCTAAAATGACTGGTTTTCATCTAAAGGTAAATGATGACATTGAAGTTGTGAAGATTTTTTTTTGTCCTGTTAAAATATGAGGAATGATGAGTCACAGGATTAATAGCATTAGTCAGTTGAGGGCAGAATACTGTTGTTGTTGTTCTTATTATTACCATCACAACTGATCTGTCAAGCTGTTATTGTCAGAGTATTACATCAATTTAGCAAATTTCATTAATGTAACACAGCATGTGAAGCCAGAAGCATGTACATAATGGTAATGATAATCTGAATTATAGTGTGGAGATTTTTTACAAAAGAATGTAGTAGATATGGTAGTCCTTTTATTTGATTCTTACCCAGTTATGGTAACTTTATTTTTGACCCTTAATAAGGACAACTGACATTTTTTTTTTCTAGGATTACAAAATTATACAATTTAATATCATGATGCTGAGGTTAGATTACATTACTTTGCTGGAGTCATGGAATTATATTAAGTTACACCTTTTAATTGTCCAGAAAACCTCCATTCCCTATTAAAGCCAATAGATCTCTGACTTGTGGTAGACTGTATTAGTAAAACAAGAAGTCACTGAAAATTCTTAAAAGCGCAGGACAAAATTTAAGAACTATGGCTTAAGGCATTGCTTTCCCAAGTTCAGTCTGCTAATGAACTTGGCCTTAATTAAAATTAGCAGCAGTGTAACACAGTATTGACTTTTGTCAATACTGGGATGCATCAGGAAGAGTGTGCCAAGCAGGTCGAAGGAAGTGATCCTCCCCCTCTACTCTGCGTTGGTCAGGCCCCACCTGGAGTACTGTGTCCAGTTCTGGGCTCCCTGGTATAAAAAAGACAGGGACCTTCTGGAGAGAGTCCAGAGAAGGGCAATGAAGATGATTAGGGGCCTGGAACATCTCCCCTATGAGGAAAGGCTGAGTGAGATGGGTCTGTTCAGCCTGGAGAAAAGAAGGCTTAGGGGGGACCTAATTAGTGTTTATAAATATCTTAGGCTTGGGATGCAGGGGGAATTGGCCAGCCCGTTTTCAGTGGTCTGTGGGGACAGGACAAGGGGCAATGGTTGTAAGCTGGAGCATAGGAAGTTCCGCACCAACATGCGGAAGAACTTTTTCACAGTGAGGGTGACAGAGCCCTGGCACAGGCTGCCCAGGGAGGTGGTGGAGTCTCCTTCTCTGGAGATATTCAAGACCTGTCTGGATGCCTATCTGTGTAATGTGAGCTAGGGAGCTGCTTTGGCAGGGGGGTTGGACCCGATGCTCTCTTGAGGTCCCTTCCAACCCCTAAGATTCTGTATTCTGGTTAGATTCTTGAAAAGCTTTTTGAGACAAAGATCATTACTTTTCTTCAGAGACTGAAAGGCAAGCTCTGAAGAGGAAAGGGATAGATCCTTTATAGTTAATAGGCTGAATCCTGAAAAATCCTATAGTACATGAGTGAGAAAGGTGATGGACAAAAATCAGGAAGGACAAACTGAAGTTTACATCCTTCCTTATGTTATTTTTCACTCCTTTTGCTGTTCTTTTCTGTCAGCTGAAGGGTACTATTTTGTCAAAGTTTACTGTAGAAACAGTTATTTAGCAGTAGGGAGTAAAGTAGTTTGGTCTCTACCCTTCTCAGAAAGATGAAGTAAAAGTCTGAGTGAAGAGAACTCAAAGGAATTTGTAGAAACAAACACATTCTTCCACTTCCTCTTCATTTATACACTTTCTCTGTATTCTACTACAAAACATAGAGACCCTGAAGGGAAACCAAGCAGTCTTCTTTCTCCTTTCAAAAACATCAAAAAATCCATGAGAGATGATATTTTTAAAACACATTGTAGGTTCCATATGGGAATTTATTCTGTTTTTTTCTCTAAAGAAAAGCTTCATAGCAGAGATGGAAAAGGGAAAACATTTCCATGCAGCTTTGGCTTTGGTAAAGAAACAAAGATGCCAGGTTAACCAAGTCAAGTTAACCTCAACCATTCTATGATTCTGTTATTCTGTGAAGTCCGCAGCAACACTCTTTAGCAAAGAGTAAAGTATGTTCTTCTCTAGAAAGCTGAGTATGAGTATTTTATTAAGGAAGTTTCCTGCTTTGAGGATCATCAGTAAGTGTAAGTTCAAGACTCAAAACGTAGATGTGGAGAAGGACTGGAGAACAGGCGGAGGTATGACTTCCATCCAGATGCTAATATTTAATCTCCTCCAGCCTCAAACCAGGTTTCTTGGAGAATGGATCATTATTTAGCAGTTTTTCCCACTTTTACCTATACCTTGATATGATTAAATGATAGTATTTTTTTTTTTGTTTTCTGCTGTGATTTTGTATTTTGTGGATAACTTAATTTGAAGTCAAACACCATGGCAAATGAAGGTCTCAGGGAAGTAATGATATGTTTAACTCCTGACAGAAGCTGACTTTAAGGAGTGAAAATTCACTGAAAACTTGCTAAAATAAAATGAAAATAACAACATGGGAAATAGCCCCCTTAAAAAACCCCAACGAACAGCAACCACAACTAACAAATCATCCAAACAAAAAGCCCAGAGAGCAATAATGTATTATACATGGTGCCAGTTAAGTATAGAGGAATAGCCATGTTACTGCAAAAAGGTGAAAAAAAAACAGAGATACAGAATAATATCAACACTGCTACTAAATTGAAGAGAAAAAAAATGTTGCAAATATAGCCTTTATATGTCTGTTCAGGCTGACTGTACCATGGAAAAATACATGTTGAAAGCTAAGTTGTCAGCTGAATATCATGTTATTTATAGAATACTATGCATCAATAAACTGCATTTTTTGGAAAGTAGTCTAGTTTGAATTGTCAAACATCTCAACTTATCTTTAAATTTAAGCAAATATGATGGTAGGGATGACAAGGGCAAAAACTGATCTGAGAATTGCAGTACTATCAGAATTAGCATTTCCAATCATTAGTTTATACTGCTTTCAAAGCACTGAGCTCAAGCAATTCTACTATATTTATTAACAGTAAGTAGATAACAACAATAAAGGATATCTGGACTCAAAACATGCAAGGAAGACTTGCTGTGACAAGCTTTCATCTACCGTAAGTAGACAAAAATCCGTTCAGTTCAATGGAGTGATTTATTCTATTTCAATATCACAGTCAGAAAAATTAGTAATGCTTCAGATTGCACAAACTGTTTTTACTTTGCTCCTTTTAATCTGCTTCGATATTAAATGTTGTTGTGGCATAAATGTCTATACCAAATCAAACCCACCTTTCAACCTCTTCTGTGAAGTAAGAAGCATAGAGGGAAAATGTAGACCAGCTAATGGGGAAAATTATTTTTCTAGACATGTCACTTGTATCACATAGCAAGCACTCAAATTTTTGTTTTGTTTCAATTATTTACTTCTTGCAGATTTAAATAATTATTTAAAGTCTAACTTTCTTACTTTGAAGCAAATGTACAACTCTATTTGATTTTTCTTTTTTCAATTTTGAGGCTTAAATTCATTTTTCAACTGTAATTAGATGAGACACACCAATTACTGCATGCCCTTCCCCCTTCATTCATTTGTGACTCGTATTGAGGAATTTTAAGAATGTGCTTCTGTGTACATCATGTGGGTTTGTTAATATCATATTAAGACTGTAATTGTGCTTCTATGGTACCTCATTTTACTCTTCTATGTATGTTTTGTAATTCTTTCAGGGCAAATGAGAATGATTTATTATGTGAAATCCACAAACTAAATTCAGTAAATTGCTAGTTCATTTATTTTGGCCTTCTTTAGGCCTTATGGTGTTTAAAAGATAGAAAGCTGATTTTACAAAGTATAAAAAATAAAGTCACTCTGTTTTCACATTTTTCAAAGATAACCAATTTTATTGTTTTATTTCTGGAAAAATATACTGAAAAATCAATATGTATACAGTCCAGTGAAAAATTTCTAGTATAATAAAAATGCAATCATTTTATCTTTCCCCCTTCCCTCAATACTTTTTTAAAATAGAGTAGGAATTTCTTACAGACAATATGTTATTTATATGTAAAGTGAATCTTAGTGGTGAAATGAGAGATGCAGCCATATAATATACTCTAAAGTGATATTTAATTTTTATTTTTTCTAATCTTGTGATTATTTTCCTCACATGTAGGTCTCATCCCACTTTACAGTCAATTAGAAAAATTCAGCATTCTGAGTACAGTTCATAACTAAGAGATTTCTTGTATAACTAGGAAAACTTTCCTATATAAATAGGAATTTTTGTTGAAATAACAAAAAAATATGCTTTGCTAACACTGGAATAAATTATTCTTTGATGTCAGTGAAGTAATCTGAACAGTTTTTGGAGAAAGAAATTTTTCCTGAGGCTTTATTTTTTTTTCTGAGTGCAGTATTTTTATAGTACTTCATCCAGCAAGGTGCTCATAAAACTAGTAGTTGTTTTGTAATAATCAGCATTGTTTCCAATATTCAGTGACAGATTACGACTCCAACTATTACATGCCTTGAAACTGGAGACACAGTATATGAGTACCACTTCTAGTGGTATTTTTAATAAAAACTTGACTACTGATTTTTTTTTAGATAGATCCAATTAAATGCTGTAAATACATACATGCTATCTTAACTGTAACTTTCCTGCTATGGATGAGCTAAAATTCAATTGTATTATGAATATGACACCAGCAATTATTTTTTTCAGCTACTAAGAGAGGAAAAGTACATAGAAAAGACCTCTGCTTGCAAAGAACAAAGACATTGATGCACATTAGTCTTAGTTTTAAGACAGTATAAGCATGTTCTCGGTTCAATAGTGTTAAATTCAGTGGAAATGTTGCTATTGCTTTTAGGTGGAAGGGATTTAGACCAGTATTTACACCTGTGATTAAACAACTAGCAGAACTACAACTTTTCAGAAGAATGTATATTGCTTTCCAAAGTCACAAATGGGTACCTAACATTTGCAGGCTTTATGTCTAGGTGTTATTTGCCCATTTGACCTTGTATGAGAAAATCTATGATAGGTGAGTGAAACAAAGGAAATGTTTTCCACAGCATTTAGTTGTCTTCAAGAGTGAATTTTGGTGTGCAGTCTTTTTGTGTTAATTAACTTCATTTCTGAATTATATATTTAAATGTAATATGAAAATGAAGGGGGTGGTAATGAAAACAAGATACGTTTGAAGTAGTTCAATTTAAGCAATTATAGCTTTTATCCTCTTAAGGAGCAAGGGGCAAAACAGACTGAGACCAAGAGAAACCTTGACAGACCACCATAGGGTTATTGGCATGTCTTTGTATCATAAGGTGCCTCTTCATTCTGGTGGCTGTTGTTCTTCATTCAGTCCATTCTCTCTGGGATAGTGTTTTGCTATTCCACTATCTGTCGCTTCATGAGAATGTTTATCCAGATAACTGAAATGAGAGTTGTAATTGCAGGTGTACAAGTCAATGAAATAGCCAAGAGAGGAAAGGGGTTGCTTTTGTTCTTCACAGGTCATGGCCTGGAACCAGGCCAAGGAGCACCTGAGAACCCATCTAGTATGGCTCCTGAGGGTGAGGCATTGGTGGGAAGACAGTAAGCAAGTCAGGACAAACCAAGTCATGTACATTAAACCTCTGGACATATTCTTAAGTCTCTATTCATGCCCTATCTGGATCTCCTGAGGCTCAGGATAAAACATGTACCTCCATGAAAGAAGGGCAGAATTGTTAAACATTAGTTACGTAGCATAGCCCAGTGGATGAAGTACTTTGTAAGATAAGAATCTTGCATTTCTGGGAGTTTTTGTTCTCAGAAGAGTGACAAAAAACTGTATAGGAAACAGGAACCAGATATTTCTTCTTCCACCTAAATATTCCACAATTAAATTTTAGAAATGAAAAAAAAATAGTATATGAAATAAGAATGCTGACTTTATTATTCGCGAAGTGTGCACTGTAATAGCTAGCTTTCAGTAGTGGATAATGTAAAAGATTAATATAAAGTATATGACTGTGATGATGAAGGCACATCAAGGTATGCCTTGTTTTCTAGAATAGACAAAAATTACGTTTTTATATTCTGGTTACAGTGACTACCCTTTTCTATGGAAAACAGACTGTGTGGTTGTGGATTCACCAACCCTACCCATATGCCACTACAGACCACATGCTACAAGAAGAGATAGGAAGAATCAGAACAATCTGTAAGTTCCAGAATATGCCAGAATTGACATAACTATATAATTTATAATGTGAGAATGTGTGCATTTTGCACAATGTTATTACATTCTCACAATATCTACATTTCACCAGTCTCTGCTGCCCATTACTTCCATAGCCATCACGTATACATTGCACAGGATTATATCAGATTTTGTATACTTCTGCATAGCATTTCTCCTACAGGCACCCTAATGTAAGACACAGATCGCAGGAACCTTATCAGTCCCACTGCTTATCTGTGGCTCTTTTATTTATTTCAAGTCTTCTGTGTATTATATTTTCCAATAGTTACCTCCTTCATGACCTCCCATATACTATATTTCATTCTTCTGTTTTGTTATGCATGGCTATTATGACACCCCTACAAATATATATGTCATAATTGGTATATTTTTTTAATCTTTACCCCTGTTCCAAGAGCAGTTTCCTTTTCTTCCCCAAATCCACCACAAATACTGAGCACTAGTAGAGAACACTGCTTCAGAGGTACTTAACACAAGCAGCCCATAACTGTAGCTTCCATTTTCAGTTGTTTTCCCAGATATTTTTGTGGTCATTTCAATTACCGACGATGAAATGGGTCACTAGAAAATTGATTGAGTACAAAAATCATAGAGAAAGGTTACTGCCCTGCCTAGACAGCTCTGCTGAAGACCATGTGCACTCGGATTTGTCTGCTAGTTGGAGTCTGTGCATTGCTGGATCACAGTTTGCTTGATGCCAGGGAAAATCACTAGAGCTTTAATGCTATGAAAATATTCAGATGTTGCTGTGGTTCTTGTCCTGCTTGGTATACATTTATGACTTAAAGCCTCCAGGCTTTCATGATGCAATTCACTGTTCCAATTGGAGCTGTGCATAAGTACGATTTATTTTTAACTTTCTCCAAGTGTAATTTTTTTTCCTGCAAATTTTTATGCTTACATTAGTCTGGAAAAAATATTGGACATCTACATTACGGAATCAATTTTCATTACAGAAATTGCTTCTTTACCTAGGCATCAAGTCAATCGTGCCCTTTCACTTTCTCCATCAGCTTTATCTCTGGATCTACAGCATAGCCCTTCATCTTTTCTGCTCCAGCATCTCCTTCTCCAAGCAGAGCGCTATATCCAGTCTATTCCTACCTCCACATTGGTGTCTCTTCTCCCTGGGATGCACTTCTCCTTTCATGTCAGTCCATTCTTCCTTTTGCCCTGATTAGCTGAATGACCTCAGAGTGACAGCACTGCAGTGACACTCTCTGTTCTCTTTCCCATTACCCTTTATTCTTAGGTTAGGCATTAATGGCTTACATAGAGCAGAAATTAGAAAACTCTCTCTTCATTCACAGGTGTGGATAGGGGTTGCAGTTGATCCTGCAGGTAGCAGTCCCGAGCTGCTAAATTCCTTCACGTACTCCTCCTTATTCCCAGCCTCAGCAGCTGAACAGGAAGAAGCAGCTCCATTTGCTTAGTGTAATTATCTCTCTAATTTATAAACAAGGAAGCAGTCAGTAAGAGGTGACGTCCTAAGCCACTAAGAAGGTACTAATATCTGTGTTTCCTGAATCTGCAAATGACTGTGCTCTGAAGTGTTCAAGTATTAGCTATTTGAGTGTGCAGATCATTGGATTTGTTCATATTAAGTGTCATGGAAAAATCTTTTAATAGAGACAATTAAAGAATATCTGTGTTTTCCAAATGCTTCATCAGCAATAAAAGCATTTTCTTTATGGGAACATGCACTTCTGCACATCAGTTGAGAATTATTTCCCATTACATGCTTCCAAACTCCACTTTCAGTTAAAAAAACCTGCCTCCTTCAAAATAATCTTATTATCTGCTTCTTCATAACAATTAAAAGATAAAGAGCTTCAATAATTTCGGATTATTTTTACAGTCCTATGGCATTGGGTTATGAAAAACAGACCTAACAATTATGTTGACATCCAGATACAGTTCTGATTTTCTCGGAATGTATTACAAGTATCTAAATAGGTTTGCTTTTCTTCTAATCAACTAAATACTACCTTTCTATCAGAAGGGATTTTTAGATACATATAGATGTAATACAAATATTTTTGTTCCTTACTCTACTATGGCTAATGTTTTCATGGGGGGTACAAAGAATATATCCCAGAAATATTTAATTCAGAAATTAAAAAAAGATAAATAAATCTCCACAACACAAACTTCTGAGGGTCAAATCTTCTTGACCAATACACAGTAATTTTCTTGATTTCAGCTTTTCTGTTAGGCATTACAATACTTCACACTTTTCACATATACCCATGATTAAAGCCATCAAATATTTCTTACTTTTACTAAAAACCTTGCTAAATTCTTATTTTGATTTATTTTTAATTATCTGTTCTAATTAATTTATTCAATATATGTCAAAATTGTTTTTGAGAAAATTAGTTTTATTAAAACATTTCAATAAGCAATTTTGTGTACTTGTGGGAGATTAAGAATTAAATAATGAACAAGTTTACACAATTGAACTGTTCAGAAAAGAAAATATTTTCCTCAGGTCTGAGGACATTACTGCTTAACTTTATTGCTTGATTTGAGATTGCTTTATGCAAATTGCACTTTTTGCGCCTTTAATCCTGAAAGTTTGCACAGAAAAATATATTTGATGAAATGAAACATAGGACATTTTGCTTAATCAAGATAATTTGATATGATGCTTCATTCACAGCTGTATTAAAAACTCAATACAGCTGTATTACTTTATGCATCCTTGCCCATAGCAGGGGGGTTGGAACAAGATAATCTCTAAGGTCCCTTCAAACCGAAATTATTCTGTAATTCCATGATTCTATGAATATTTCTTTTTGTATCAAATGGCAATGGAATTTCTTTTTATTTCATGAAATTTCACCAAGAATAGAAAACATAACTCTGAGTAAACATGCGTTTTAATTTGATTGTTTTAATTAATGGATGATTTTATATAAATTCTTTCTTCTAAAAGTTTTACACATATAGGAAGTCTTCCAAGCCTTTAAAAGTTTTGGTTAATAAAAAAACCTAGAAAAACAGAAATTAAATAATATTTAAAGTACCACCACTTTTAATTTAATGAAGTTTAATGTCTATCTTATTTAACATGGAAAATCTATTTTAGTGGTTCTGTTGATTTGTACTTCTGAAGATCATATAGTATCTCTCTTTACACTGGTCGCTACCACATGTGACAGAGATTAGATTCAGTATTAGATACAAGTTTTGTTTTCTTCAAGAGTAGAATGCCTTCTACAGTTTTGTTTTTCATAAATATGAAAATATTTTAGGTTGGGTTTTTTTGTTTAGGTTTGAGGTTTAGTTTTTTTTAGAAAAAAATTCTGTTGCAAGTTATCTTATGGATTTAAAGAGGTATGTTCCTCCATAGCTTAAATCTGAGCAAATCTTGAAGTTAGGCTTTGCAGTACATGAGATACCCTAGGAGTTCCCCTCTCCTGATCTGATATCAAAATTCTCATGAAATTATGAAAAGCATGTGTCCCTTTCTTAGTTAACACAAGGGCTTGTAAACAGAATATCACAGACTAAAATAATAAAAAGCCCAGTTTTTACATGAAAATCCTCAGTACATCTGGTACTGAAAAGATACCAGAAACCATTCTTTTTGCAGATTGGAGTGAAAATTCTGTTGTCCATGGCTGCAATATTTACGTAGAAGATGTAAGCAGGGAAGAACCATGCAATCTAACACTGAAATTCATAAACAATTACGCATTTCCCCCCCTCTCCATGTTGTAATGAAAATAATTTCCAAAGAGAGTGAAATAACACTTATGAAAAATTATGCTAGGCAGTGCCTAGATTTGATAATGAAAAAGGATTCAAATAAAATGAAACATTAAAAAAATACCCCCCGTTTAAAGTTATGAAGCTTTTTTAAAAAAATATTTAATTTGTTGCATATGTCCATTCCCAACATCTGCAAGTTGCTGCCATTTTAGGTTGATATAAGGAATATTTTCCCACTAATACTTAACAAAATATTTCAAGTTCTAAAGTGGACTAAAAGTAAATTTCAGTGCACTACTGAATCCTGAAACCGCCAGGAGCAGAATTTGATTTAAATATGTGCCTGCATAAAGGAAAAAAAAATCCTTTCGCCAGTATAAAATAATAGAAAAACCCTAAAACAGAACAAAACCCAAAAAACACTCTACTGCACAAAGTCAATGATGGGACTTACCTTTTCCCCTTCTCAAAGTGTTGAGCAGAATTTCAAAATGAGTAAGTGTATTGTAAAAGGGTTTAGGACTTGGCAGTTTTGGATGCATTTTTGGATGGAAAACAAAGGCATTGTGCCATGAGCTGAACTTAGGATGAGTTAGCCTTAATGCAGTGGGCAAAGTGTATAATTTTACTCCCACAGGCCATATGGCATTCACAAATGCAAGTCTGATAAATGGGGATTCCTGATCCAAACAAAAATACTTATGACAATACACCTTGGCAGTCCAGTATTACTTCTTTATCCTGTACACTACTTTCTGAACTTTTATTCTCGATATTACATGCTTTCTTGTTCTTTTATCTTCCTCTTTTCTGGTTTGTTCTTTTCTTATTATGAACTCCCTCTGAGTTCAGTCAATCCCAGCTCAGATCACTTCCCAGTTCTTCCTCATCTGTCCTTGGTTAACAGCCACATTTCTTCTGTAGGTCCTGCCATACTCCTGACTCGGCGTTGTCCATTCTGCAACACTTGCTTTTACTCATATTTCTGTAACCTAATTTTTCAGATGATTCATTCCTTTTCTCTGAGGAACAAGAGAGGACTAGGTTCTGCAACAGAACTATTTCACCTAAGGAGTTATTTTCGCCAAGTTAAAATATAGAAGAGTTCTCACCTTTCCATCAGTTACATTTGTGTGTAAATCTTCTCAGAGAAGGCTTACGTGTATCTCTGGGGGGAAAAAAGTGTTTAAAAGGAACAGTTCCAAAATATGTTTGAAATGCACTGGTATTTTTGCCGTGACTTGTAACTAATTGAAGGTAATGTGTATATTCTGACAGTGAAAACCGGCAGCGAGGAAGCATATAAATATATAATCTAGAAATATGTCTAAAGTATCTAAATACATAGATTCCAGACCCAAAAACATGTTAGCAAGAGTTCTTACAAAGGTTCTATATTTGCACATAAATCCTCATATTGCCTGATATAATAATTTAAATTGAAATGGTATATCTACCAAAAGCTTTCTTTGCCCAAGTTAAATACACTGTAATTTTTTGTTTTCATATTTTCACAACATTTTAAAGCTTGCAATACAGAAAGTGCTCTGAAACCAATTGCTGAAGTAGTGGAAGCATATAATCATCTCAGAAGTAAAAACAATACAGTTTACTTTTTTTTTCCTTAAATTTTAATTTTCCACTTTATAAATAGAGAAGATAAATGTTCTCATTTACCTCTTTTAATCTCTTTCCATTTGTTTTATAAGTTTCTAAATTATGCCCGAGGAAAAATATTACAGTCCTAAGAAATGTTATGTTGGATGAGACTCCCTATTATACCTTAAATTTGTTTTCTTAGCAGCTGGGAAGAAAACTAAGACAGAAAATAATAATTAATTAGTTATCTGCTTCAGACCTAAACTAACTGTTCCAGTGAAATTCAAAGAGACAGTGCCATCTTACCTACTCATAAAAGCATTATTTAGAAAACACGAAAGTTTTGACTTAAGAAGCCTCGTGTTCATACATGTTGTCTAGCAAACCACTTTACTGTTTCCTTCACGCAATCAATGCGATAACTAAAATGTGTTAATTTTCCTATTAATTACTCTGTTTTTAAAGATAGCAGAGCTGACAGTAAAACTGTACAAGCTCAGACCATGTAAACCTCCTAAACTATGCAAAAAGGCATAAACCCTGCCATAAATTGCAGATGACAAATAAAGACAAGGTTGGGTTTTGAGTTCAAAACAGAGAACTATGGTCAGTTTAGTATAGGTGCACACATCTTGGCTTTTCTGTGTTCATGTATTGCTCCAGGACTCTCTGCAGTCTCCAGATTATGAAGTGTGATCTCCCAGGTTTACAAGGACTTCTGGAAACTGCTGAAGTACTTCTGAACTTTGGTAATCTTATTAACAGAAATTATCTGCATTTCTCTTCTGTGGTTGCCATTATCTCTCATATGGTACTTGCTGAATATATTTCTCTGTTTCTTATTGTTCATCTGTTAGCAAACTGTTGAGTGCCCAGAAAGTTTTAAAACCTTTTCTGCAGAGAACAGAGCCATCACTGAGATATCATCACCACCCGGAGGACATATCTTTTTGTTTTCAATCCATGTTAGTCCCTAGCTTCATGGCAGCCTTCTGGAGGAAGCAACAATTTTCCACAGGAAAATTCATTACGTGTAAGATCTGGATGGTGAGTTGGTTGAAGGAGCTGAAGACCAAATTCCCAATATGTGTTGCAGATGTCCAAAATTCCTGCAATTAACATTTTCATTTTTATTTAGCTGTGCACTGCAGGTTTGAGGCCTCCTGGCAGTCCTTGGCATATATTACTTCACATCCCACAGATTCAGCAGAAAAGGTAAGTAACCTTACACTTACTATTTATCGAAGCAGCAATTTGTAGAGCTGCTGCAGATGAAACACCATATTCTAGCTAAGCACATATGCCCCTAGTGATTTATCTTTGTGCCTCCATTAAAACTATTTTATAGTGTCTGATTCGGAAATATTTTAGTGACACATCTGCAGTTAGATCACAAGATTCAAGCAGAGCTGAGTATTATTTCTCTTACACATGCTGGAACTTTAATTTTTAGTAATGAAATTTTTATTTGATTATTTTTAATCACATTCTTACTGACCTGCTAAATTAATGGTGCAAAATCTAGTCTGGGGAGCAGCATGATTTTTTTTTAATAAGCTCATTATAATGAGGAAGAAAGTTGCATTGAAGTCTCACAAATCAATTCAGTCCGTGACTGTTGTCCTATCTTTCTGCAGCTGGCAGCCCTGCTAAAATAATGGGTAAGAAGCTTGGCGCTCTCTCTCCCCAAGTTCTTGGGAAAGCTCTTCTTCCCTTACTTTTTCCTAACTGTCCTTCACAGGACAGTGTTATCCATCAGAAACCACATCCGATTCTTGGTCCCAGCCTCAGTTTCAAGGGACTTCATACATGTATCAGTTGCCAGTGACTCCTGAGGGCGCAGGGGCAGTGGTTGCTGGAACAGTGCATATTCCAGGGATTTTCCCACCACCACAAAAGTTAGGAAAAAGGAGATTGAGAGCATAATCCCTCCATTATCTTCTGAATGCAAGATGGCTGTCAAGGCTGGACCTGTGCCTGGCTTGTACTGTCATTTTTCCCCAATATTTGAGTCTGGCACTTTGTCTTTCTTGAAATAAAATGAGTTGAATGCTTCTTTTGTCATTCCCTGACATAAGTGCATATTTTACTTTACTGTATTATCTACCATGGCAGTACAGTTGTCTGGCTAAAGTAGGACATTCTGGGATCTAATTTTATACTTCTCAATACCCAGATGAGTACTGTAGATTATGTTCAACATATCTAAATCCTTATGGCATAGCATTGTGACACAAAGTCTCTGCTCAAAGTCCCATTATAATCTCATTATCTGCAGTGATTTCATTTGACTAGTCCCCATAAAAATGTATCCTTCGAGATACTACTTTTTTTTTTTTTTTGGTTGGCTCTTCACACAGAAGAAATCCATCACGCTTTTATGGTCATATCATATCACATCACATTGTGTCATATTTCTTCCTGTCAAATTCATTTAGAAATTTTCTTTTGATTCCTATTTATTTTAAAACATTCTTCCTCCACTTCCTTTGCTGTTGCCTATGGGAATTCTTGAAATTACAAACTCCATTGAAAATATTTTTGCAGTAACATCTTCATTTCCTGAAATTCATTGCCACAAATTTCACTTTACAAGTTCCTGAGTGAGGTGTGACTGAAGTGTAGCAAGCACTCTTGGAGCTGGTCTCTGCCAACCTGCCCACTGTTGCCTTTAGAAAATAACCACTAGTGCATGATCCTCAGTATCTGCCACTTCTAAGTTTTTTACCTGAGGTCTTGTTTACATTTGACATGATGCAGTGGAATTTTCATGCATGAAAATGGTCATTGTATTTATTTCCCCAGGTATGTGAAAGAAGTTCCCACCAAGTGGAAGTCACGTATACTATGAATTGTTGTGGTACATGGCTAGCAGTGCCAGCCCCCTACTAGTTTGCTACTAGAGTCAGGAAATATGAACGACTTAGAAAGGTTTTTATGTGTGGGTGTTATAGTGTAAGTAGGTGTATCAAAACAAGAATTAAGTACAGTGACTTTTAAGGTTTGAGAACTCCTGCTGTGGAATGGAATGATAGAGTTATTTAATTTATCCTTGATTAAAGATCAATATTGAAAAGAAACAAATGCCAACAATGAATAATAACAATAGTATAAACTGCAGAGTAACAGGAGAGCCTGACTCCCAAGCTGACACTTCCCACTAAGACAAACACCATGTCAAACCAAAGCTGTCAGGCTGGTACAAAGTGCAGACAGCCACAGAGATTGATGCACTTCAAAGATGATTACTATTTTTTTTGCAAATACTCCTTTGGTGGAACTTTTTTAACACTAAAAGCAGCAAGAAATTATCAGAAGAAAATGCTTTCTCACAGTCACATTGAGCAGAATGGAACAAATTTGGGGCTGTAATTTACTGTTGTGGCAACAATAAAACCCACATGGAAACACACCTGTACCTCTCAAGGAAGGATTTGATGAGTGACAAAAGATGTGAGATGACACAAAATGAGTGAGGGCTGTGAGTCATATACAGTAAAAACATGGCATCAGACATCGAAAGCTGAGAAAAGTGCAAATGGTCTCTAGAAATGTAATATTTCAAAAATAAAACATTTATTCATGTTCACTATATCTTTATGCCATATCTTTGACTGTTAGTGAGAAACAACTCTGCTGTCAAAGTCAATATATGCCAGTTCCATGGCTGATTTTTTCGGGTTTTATTTTTGTTGGGTTTTTTGTCATTTAAACCTGGAGTCTTGGGAAAGAGATTACTCCAAAGCATCTGGATAACCTGTAAACCCTGATAAAAAGCAGCACAGGAAGAAATTTTTATGCTTTGAGTTCTTGAAGGCCTTCATGTAGAAGGGAAAATAAAAAGATGTCATCTATTTAATTTCTTATTTACTTAAATGGATAGTGCATAAATTACGAGAACTGGATGAAAATGTTTCACTATTCTTTGTGGGGAAGGGGAAAGTTAAGTTGGAAAAATATGGGTATTGCAAAAATTTGTCAACTTTCCATTGAAAAAATGGAACTTAATTTATTGCATGCTTATTTTACATTTGAATTGTTGGGATACTAATGAATATTCTCCTTAACTACCACTGTGTCTCAGGTGTGTTAAAATTCCCTTGTTTATGATGAAAATCTTTCTCTGCTCTGGGCTTTGTGACTGGATTGCACCTATATCATCCCTGAGTGAGCTGAGGTATTTTACCACAGTAAAATCTGGAGGATCTGGGTAGGCTATAAAGCAACTGAGAAAGCACAACTTCCTTAAAACATTAGTTTTAGAAGACACAGTGAGGACCTTGGTGGCCACAGTGCAATACCAAAAAAAAAAAAAAAAAAAAAGATTTTGAATCAAAACTTATTTATTATGCTACAGTTCAAACAAGATGTTCAGACATTTCCAACCCCCTTCATTAAGAAAAGGTTAATATCTTGCCTTTCAGGCTAATTTGAGGTGCTGAGAAGCATTTTAACATATTATGATATTAAATACATAATATCATAATTTCTAGTGGGATGGAAATCCCAGGTTTTACCAGCTGCTAAATGGCCTCTGGAGAGATTCAGGCTGATGAGGTTTGTGATGTCAAACAGCTGTAGATGAAAACATGAGAAACAGTTGACAGCAATTAAATAGTACAAATGTAAAACTACAAATCTGAGACAAGCACGTAATTTTCATGGTATTATTTCATATGATTTTTATGTGATATTAAATACCATTAAGTTATCATACTCTTAGCAAAGTCAAAATAAGGAACATATTAATCTGCAGATTTATATTTCAGACAGCAAAGAAATAAAACAACACAATGCTTAGTTAGCATGAACAAACTTCTGAAGCTTTTCCTTGTTTTAATGTGAAATTGGTTAACTGAAAAGAAGGTAATTTATTGGGTTCACCCAGCAACTTTTGGTGAACAATTCACAGAAACAACATAGTTGTAACCCCTCTTCTTCTGCAAGAATTATCTCAGAACAAGCTGTGGAATTTCAAAGTGTACCTGTAATTAAACATATTTGCTGAACAATTGTAAATCTGCAGTTTATTTGCAAAAGCATTATATACAAATTCAATATTCAAAATTCAAGCTGCTTGATTAGGTCAGTAGGCACATAATATGTTTCTGTCTCAGGAGCTTGACCCTCATATCAAAAACCTGATATGAATCATTCAGAATTTGCTTTTTGCAAATACTCTTTAATAATACGCTCAGAATTAATCAGAAGTTATTGTTAGTAACCCTATTCAGCAGAATAGTTACAGAAAGCAAACAATACCCAGCCTAAAATGTCTATGCACCTTTCCAGTGAAAGGAAACCTGGTTGATAAATGAAATTTAATAGCATAATAGAACAAACTATATTTACTTACTCAACTTTTTGTAGGAACAATGATATTAATAAACCTGTAATATATGTAAATTCCTTAAATATATGAGTAACTTAAATTGGTACACCTAACAGAACTCATTGTTTATCTAAATCTTAAACGTAAAACAGAAGTATATTTACTTTGTGGAGGCTGGATGTATTAACTTTATCTGAATTATTTTGATCCCTAATTTGAAAGATACATTTTTCAGCTGCTAAGCTACACACTAACATGGGAAGCTGCTTACCTAAACTTTTTTCAGTGCTACTGAAAATTCTAACAGAACAATTAAACCATTGCTCCAATGGAATTGCAGTGCATACAGGTAATAAATATACGGAACTTATTCTCTTATATCTTCATTGTCGGAGTTTCTTTCCTTTTACTGGCGAGCTTATAGGACTACAAAAGCCATGAAAACTCGAAGCTAACTTAAAAGTGCAACCTCTGTTACTTTAATATTTTTGTACTGTGTTTCAAGGCATTGTTGACATTAGATAATGAAATGGAGATGGGTCAGAAAACACACCTCTGAAAGACTTTCTACACAAAAGGATGAACACGTATTTCTTTGCACAAAGCATTAGAAAATACTGTGATATTTTATTATTAAAAATGCTGCTGAAAAGTTTATACATATGTGTCCAGCCATATATATCTTCTATCATTACTTAAGGCAAAAAACCAAAAGAATTGCAAAACAATAACAGAAGAAACCATTAAACCCTGCGTGCCTCTTAAGGTCAAGAATATAAGCCTGGGAAAGTATTTCTGTTTTTCTTTTACAGTTTGCAAGGTAAATTTTGATATCATTATTATAGAACTCTATGAAGACCCTATAAATGTTCCCTCTGTAAATCATACATCAGTCCAGATGTATCAAATTATTAAATCAACTTGATTGTAAATACTTTTAAAAGCTAAAATCATTCACTTACAGGACCTTTTTTTTTTACCCAAATGTCACAAGCCTGACACAGTACTGTACATATTGCTAGCAGAAGACAATTGGCAGTACTAAACAAATACTGTAATTCACATTACAAACATACCCAACTGATTATGATGCCAAGCATCATTACCTTTTTTCTTTTTTTTTTCTTTTTTTTTCTCTTTTTTTAACTTTTTTTTTTTTTTAAGAGTTATGAGCTGCTGCATCTCAGCTGAGGCATTACATGGTGGAAATGCCCTGATATAGAGTCAGAATTAATAAACATTACGTAATGAATCAGTGAAAAACCCAGTTTTTCACTTGCTACTAGTTGTACTTTGGGGTTGTTGCTTCATCACATTCTAACCTGAGCATCCAGGTCAGCTTTATAGCACATTTATTACAGATAAAGGATTATATCAGCCATGTGTTCCATTTTTCTCACGCCATTAACTTTCTTTTAATTTCTTTCTTTCAAAATTTATTTTACTGCCTGCTACAACAAGGAATTGTGCAGATGAATAGACCTCAGTGAATTACCTTGTCTTTGATTTTATTTGTAGGGGTGACTATTCCAAGACATTTTATTAGAAAACAAAAAGCATAGAAAACAAGAAGAGGTACAAGGCATCTTGTGTTAGATACTTATGGGACATATGATACTGATGCAGCTCAGTTGTGAATTAATAATAGAAAATACATCTGGGATAATCAGTTTCAAGTGCAGACCAATTTGTTCAAATATCTTTGGTTGCTATCTCTCAATGACGGAGTAACTTTCAAAGACAAAGTATAAAGTAATCTTCATCTGCAAGAATTTATTTCTAGTTTTTCACATTCAAATCAGTTGTTAGTATCAAACCGCCAAGTTCCTTTGTTCGCTAACTCTGCTTGGCCCCTGGTTTCCTAGAAAAGGAAAGGGCAGAAGGGAATAATCAGCTAACAATTTTGCCCTTCCTGAGAGTGCATTCAGGTGCAGAAACAGCTGATGATGTCTCCGCTTCTCTCCCCATCATGTTTACTGACTACGGGACTGCTGTGTAAAAACCCAGCGAAAGAAGTATTTTCTGACAGGTACACTCTCAAGCACTAAACAGGACACTGGGCAGTGAAGTTCTTTACACGTGATCATTTCTGAGCACTTTAAAAAAACAGCCAACCCACCTTTTTCCCATTTTCAAATTGTGGTTTTCTTTTGTTTAGCAAAGCTAAGAAGGTGCTTTCTCAACTGAGATTCCGCTGCAACTGCTGGTGAATATAGAGCTAGTTTTCCTCAGAAAAGGCTGACCAAAACAGAGGCTTTCTTTGCTTTTTGTCAGGGCACAAAACTCTTTCTAAAGTATCACAATAACCAAGAACTACAAAATGGACTCTGAATATATATTACTGGATGTTTCTTGGTTCAGTTCAACAAGCTTAAAATGGTAATAATTTTCTGTTGTGTTCTTTTTTCTCCATTTTCCAATCCATTGCTGTGTTGCAATTTAAGAAAGGCTAACACAAACTTAAATTATAGAAAATAAAAAAAGTTTCAGAAAAGAACAACAATCTCCTATGAATACTTTAACATGCACTAGTGTAACCTGTAAGAGAAAATATGCAGGTCACACAGACAACTGTATCCTCTGCATGACACCATGGCCTCATATAAATGAAACATGTTAGAAAAAACTCATGGGTTTTGTTTACCACTAGTAATTAAGAAGAAATCCCTCCTTTGGGCTTGGAGGAAACAGAGGTGATATGACTAATGTATATACACATAGGTCACAACAGAATGCACAATCTTTCTAAAAGCTCTTTTCAAACTGAAAACATCAATAAAAGCTTCTTCTCTTTTTTTGTTTTTAAACTCACAGCTATGTACATTTTTACAAAGTATCTTTAAATATAGTTCAGGCTGGCAAGTCATCTCTTTGCACAGAACTATACGTATTTTACTGCATAGTCAGTCCTCCTCTTTTTTTTCATTTTTGTTTTTAATAATAAAATTCTATTTCCCCCATCTGGATTACAGTTTCATATGCTGGATAAAAGCCCATGATGATGTCTTTGTTTTAACAAGGGCCATTCATATGGCACATAAAGATTTTTTTAATTATTTTATTTATTAAAAAAAACAAACCAAAACCAAAACAAAAACCCAAAACACCTGTACAGTCACTGGCTCTGTGTTCCAGAAGACTCTGCTTTGCTTGTAACACTCAAAACACCATTTTAAGTGACTTCTTCTGGCCTCAACTTTCAATCAAAGTGGCTGAGATCTTAAAGCAGTATCGTAACAGCAATGTACACTTTTCACATTTCACAGGGTTTGTTGTTGATCTTTAACATCAGAGAGTTTCTGTGGGAAGGATCAGTAAGAAAATAATGACTGTCCTTCTCTTTTAGTTGTTTTTTCTTTAGATTTTGATAAGGTGTTCAATAGATGGTTTTATAACTTTTTCCTCTTCTTTTTTCTTTTTCTTTTTTTTTTTTTAATTTTATTTTTTCTTTCTTCCAAGTGGCTTGTGAGGGTAGGGGGCAAGGGCTGAGCTATACCCTAGTGGTTGAATGTCCATGAGGCAAATTTGTACTGTTTTGTCCTCCACTGAAGGTGTTGAAAGTATGCAAAGGCTGCATTCCTGTTAATGTATTTGGAATCATGGTTATGGTGTTGGGTGTCATTAGCGGGATGTCATCTGGAGACCTTCTCAAAGTAAGCGTGTAGTCAGGCGGACAGGTTAGTCTCAGTGTGTCATGGGCCTGCAGTGATTCACACTCATGGTCATGTTCTAGCTGTTTCATCTGCAATGACATAATCTCTTCATTTTGTATGTGTGCGATATCATTGGTTGTGTTCCTTTGGGGGCTAGGGCGCCTGTGAGTCTCGTGACGCCGTTTGTCCTTCTTGTAATATAATGCAGCAAAAGCTAAAATATTGAGGAACAGCAAGGAAGCCCCCACAGCAATGGTGACGCTCAACTCCGTGGAGTAATCTCGCTTATTTTCTATCAGAACTGTCGTATCCTCTGGAGCTGTTTTATGGGTGTCTTTTGAATGCTTGGGATTGTTGGCCGGTGTCATTGCTGGACGTTTGGTGGCTGGCCACAATTTACCCGGAGAACGTCGTGTCACATAAGGAAATGATGTCATGTCAGGAGGGGGGACTTTAGTTGTTGTGGAAACATACTGGAATATTTCATTCAGGTTGTGTAGGTGAGGAACAAGCTCCAACCAGAAAGCAACTTTTGTTGCACGGTAGTGATCACGAACTCGGGGTTTCAGGCCAATATGTAGATAAAGTTGGTCTTTAGGATTGTATTTGGACCAGGCCACTTCTTCAAAGCGGTTGGGTTTTGTGTGGATGAACTTTGTGTCCTGTGGAACAGGCTGGTTTGGATCCCTACAAAAATAAAAATAAGCAGTATATGAGTCATTTACAAAACCAAAACCAAACAAAGCAATATCTGATAATTAACATTACCTAAAACCAGAAGCTAAAAAAACCCTCCCAAAAGTAACCACATAATATTAATAAATGAACAAAAGAAAATTACTTACTGTACAGTGTGTGCCAGAAACTATAATTTTTTTTTACATGAAAACAGATTAAGGGTTGTGTTTCAGCTCACAAAAGCTCATCTGAAGTTCTGTGACTCAGTATCATATTCCAAAGCTGTCTTAGAGAGACACTGACTACTCTTCCCCATAGTAAAGGTGTAGGTTAAGCTCTTTCCATATATATTCCGTATAACCTTTCTCATTTAAGGTCCACTCTTCCCACTGTTGTAAGAAGTAAATATGGGCATCTAACCCCTATGGCAATGTTGGAAGTTCATGTGACCACAAGAATTAACACTAGCTTTGTATATTACATAAAAGATTTCAATACATTAAATAGAAGGGCTAATACATAAAACTTGGAACGATTTTTCTTTGTGTTCCTCCCATTAAGCTATTAGTCACCTTCAGTTCAAATATATGCTTTAGGAAAAAGCCAATGAATTATTTGTATATTGCAAATCTTTCCATCATTTGAATTAGGAGATTACCATTTAAAAATTCCCTGTGCTCATTTGTACCAAACAACTGTGTTTAAAGGGTGTAGAGCAGTGAGTCTTAATCCTGTCCCATTTTGTAGAAATAAGAAATATATTTAGCTGAGATCAAGGATTTTTATAGTAGTTAAGTAGTAGCAAAGTTATTCAACATATTCATCAATAACTTAAATGGATGGAGTATAACTCAGCATGTTTGCTGATGATGCAAGTCTGAGGAGTGAACCATAAACCAGAAGGCTGGGATGCCATTCAGTGAGACCTAGACAGAGTAGACAGCTAGGCAGAGAGGAACTTCATTAAGTTCAGCAAGGGCAAGTAGGGTCCTGCACCTAGGGAGGAATAATCCCAAGCACCAGTATAGGTCAGGGGTTGACCTGCTGGGAAGCAGCTCTGTGGAGAAGGACCTGAGAGTCCTGGTGGACACAAAGCTCTCCTAAAACCAGCAATGTGCCTTCATGTCCAAGAGGGCCAAGGGTTCATTAAGAAGAGTGTAGTCATCAGGTTAACCTCCTCCTCAATTCTGCCCTTATGAGATCACATCTGGAGTACATCAGTTTTGGGGCTCCCCAGTTCAAGAAAGACAGGGAACTACTGGAGAGAGCCTGTGGAAAGCTATGAGTATGGTGAGGGGACTGGAGTATCTTTTTTATGAGGAAAGGCTGAGAGCGAGCTGGGTCTTTTGCTTGGAGAAGAGAGGGAATTTGATCAATGCTAAAAAAATATCTGATGGGCAGGTATCAAAAGGATGGAGCCAGACTGTTCTTAATGGTACCCAACACCAGGACAAAGGCCAATGGGCACAAACTGGAACATGGCAATTTGTATCTCAAAATGAGGAAAAACTTCTTTACTCTAACAGTGACAGAGTGCTGCAACAGGCTGCCCAGAGAGCTTGGGGAGTCTCTTTCTCTGAAGATACTTAAAACCTGACTGGATGTGATCCTGTACAGTCTGTTTTAGTAGGGAGGTTGGACTAGATGATCTCCAGAGGTCCATTCCCACATCTACCATTCTGTGATTCTGTGATAATAGTAGTACACTACTCATAGATAACCCAAGAATTTAATTTAAATTATGCTTTTCCAATCTTTTTTTTTTCTTTCCCTTTTATAAGTTCATAAAGAAAAAACAATGGCACAAAAATAATTTAAACAGGTTTAATGTTTCTAATTTTGGTAAACATTATTTTTCATTACTACTTCTCAGCATGAAAAAAATACAGAACTTTAAAATTACTGAGATTAATATTCTGTTGTGCATGGGTTTGAATCTTCTTTTGTAGCAAAGCACATTTTCTGGGACTTTGTGATATATTACACAGACAGTACATATTTCTTTTTCCGTGCATTACTCTGAGAACTTTCCATTCTTCTTTCCACTCCCATATGCATTATTTTATTTCCTGTGAAAATGATTCTAATATTTTCCTTTTCTTCCAATGTACTGTTATATATGTTATGGGAATACAAAGACCCACTGATTTTAAAGCATCTTAGTTGTTTTTTTCTTTTTTTCCATTTTCAAATGCTCATGAACACGATTGCCCAATTTAGCATTCCTTGGCTGTTCATAAAGAGCTGTTCCTTATTTCTTAAATCAGGCTGGTAATTTGACTTTAATAATTTAATGATCCTGTATTCACCTGTTTACCCGAAAGAATTCGTTATACCATTTTTTGAGTGAGAGGAAGAATTCTTTTCTATATAATGTTGGTAATTAAGCTTACTGATGACTGGGGGTTTAGGTGTTGGGGGTTTTTTTAGATAGTTTGTTTTGTTGGGTTTTTTAAATATTATATTATATCAAATCTTTCCTGTCTCAGTAAGATGCCAACTAGAGGTTCCAGAACTGTGGCTTTTTTTATATTTCTCTCTCTCTTTCTCTCTCTCAATCTCCATCCAAGCATCCATTTGATTATTTTTCATTTTCTGTAGCAACAGTAACCCTAATTGTTTTAATTTTGAACAAAAAGATAATTGTTGAGTTGTTTATCCTAGTTGAAGATAGAGGAGTAATATTCACTTCTAAACAGTATGCTGCTTCTTTTCAGGGGTTCTAACATGCATTCAAGAAAGAAATAAAAGTATTTATATTACGCATAAAGAACAGACTGAAAGATTTAGCAAAGTGGTGGAGAATATATTGGCCCAGTTTAATATACTTACTACTACATTACTGTGAGGTTCAACATATAAATACGAAAGTAAGTTAATAATCAGGAAGACTATCAAAACACAAAACATTTTTCTGGTCAGAAACTCAAAATTCTGCCAGAGTTAAAGCACAGAGCCCATCTTCTCTTCTCCCTACTTGCTGTTCCAATTCACGGCAAAAAAGACTCTAGGAAGGGTCCTATGGAAGTTGTATAAATTAAGTTAGCTCATATGAACTAGTTGCACCTAGTACAGGAGATTAAGAAGCTGAGCACTAGTTTCAATGACCTACCGTGGACATTTTTTTTGGATGGCCCTATAGAAATTAACAGAATGAGGTTCTGTCCTAAGTAGTGGATATAAAAATGCATGAATTATGGTTTTACAGACTAATGATAATTTACAAAAAATACTCAGTAGATATAAATAAGAGGATTGTTACTCTCCTTGGCCCTCTTCCTATGTATGCTGGAGACGATAAAATCATAAGGGTACAACTTATGACATATTAAGTCTTTTTCTTGGGAAGTTGGGCAGTTTATCCTATTCTGAACACTTTCTCAGTGTTATAGAAAGGCATAAAAATAGATGTAAATACAGTCATTACTGCTATCAAATCAGCTGGTTGTAATTTTTTTTTTTTTTTTTTTAACCTATTACTCTAACTTCAAATTTTCCTGTTGATTTTTTTTTGGTCTCTCAATTCACCTTTGTGTTTCTGGAAATTCTCAAGGCTCAAGTATGTAATTATAGAACTAGGAAATATTCCTTTAAAACACACTGCAATCACAGTGATAAAAATATAATCTGAACAATATATTTTCAGTTCTGTACTTATTCCAGCAATGGCTCTCACTATTAACATTTTATTCATCCTATTGCTAGAACAAAAATGATGATTATTGTTCAGTTTGCTCTCTTATCATTTATTTACAATTCAATTTAAACATTTTTTCTGTCAAGAAATGCCCTCATCATGAAAAGCCTGAAGTTGCCTTCTGTATGATAGACCATATGATGGTCTTTCTTATCATCTTTTATTATTAATGTGCAGAATCATCTGATTTCACTTATCACTGCTTTTCCCCACTTAAAGTCTGCAGCGATTTTGCTTGATTTAACATGTTGCTATTTATTGATTTTTTTTTTCCTTGGGTGATATAAAGTAAATGTGTCGGCAATGGATGCTTACTAAACAGCAACACACATTCCTGTTCACAAGGTGAGATAGTAGGTGACCTGGGAGCAAATGAGGCACAGGAAGAATGATAGAGAATCTCTTATCCTGAATTCCATTCAACATGCTGAAATACCATTCCTCTTTTAAATGTTTCTGCAACAGCATGAGCTATCACTGAGGAAAACGGAACTGTTATGTTAATGTACTTGAACTGGGGTTTTTTTTGTGTCATTCTCTAACTTCTCTAACTTTGCTTGGGAGTTGCATACTGAGTCTATATCCAAGACACTGAAATCATTTATTTTCTTTCAGCATGCCTCTTTTCTCCATATGAGGGGGAAAAAAAAAAAAAGAAAAAAAAAAAAGGTGAGGTGAAAGAAAAGCTGTGTGGCATTTCTTCCTGCTTCCACTGATTTTTCATGTTGTCACAATATTAATAATAGTACAGTCATTCCTGCCTGAAGCACTGGTACACAAGCATATTTTCCCTTACCTCCTTCCCTCACTTATCACCAGGTCCCACTGTTGCCATGCTCCCAGTAAGCTATTATAACTACTAAGGAAAGCAACCCATAAATATACTGTTTTGTTTGACTAACACAGATTAGCCATTGGAGACAGTTATTTCTTTGGACAAAAACATCAAAAAGAAATGCAACAGCCTCACAAAGGAGTTCACAGAGAATTGATTTAAAAATACACTTTATTGATTATAAGTTTAATTGTGCCTTCCAATAGAAAGCCAAACTGAATATAAAACATAGACATCCTTAATAACTCAGTGTTTTGCTTCAGAATCATGGGTAGTAAAGTAATTCAGGAGTATTTATCTGAATTACAAAGAAAACAAAGACACATCCTTCAGTCCTTTATCTCTTCCATAACCGACCTAGGTAGAGCTGGATGAATGGGAGCAAAAATAGAGCATTATAGCTTCTCAAAAGAGAGTAATTTTTAGAAACCAAATAGATGCCTCTAATGAGAACATGGCTTCACATCACTCTAAGAAACTTCAAATCCTTCTTCACAAGAGTGTAGCTGGCAGATTCTCTGTGAGCGACTGGCACACATCCCCTCATGTCGCTCACTCTCCCCCGGCTGATGTATCTGCGAAGGATGTAACATTGCCCTAACTAACAGAACATCTGAGTGTATAAAATTACCATTAAATTTAGGATAGTACTGCTGGCAGCAGACAGAAGCTTTAAGTGTTCCTCTTAAAGAAGCTCTCACAAATAATTTTGCACACAGTGGAATTAAAAGCCATATTTTCACACTATTTTTGTATCCTAAATGTAGTTTCTCACACCTATTCTGCAACAAATCGGTTTTCTATTTAGAAGATATGTTAGAAACATAGTTCTGAAAAGGGCCAAAACTACTGTTAATGCAAAAAAAAAAAAAAAAAAAGTAATAGCAAGGTAGAAAATAGGGGATTAACAAAATGCAGCTTCCAGGTATTCATTTCAAGCATGATCCATTTGCTAACAGTCACTTTAATTGTTACCTCCTATTTGCTAGCTTCAGTAACTGACTTCAGAGTAAAACACAATAAAAGCACTGTGCGTTGTGCTGTGCCTTTGACACCCAGTGATTTTACAGGATTGACCTGCCCTCCAAACCCAGCCCTGGCAGCAGGCCCATTAAACAACGTGCGGTTTTTAGCAGCAGGTGGCATGTCGTTAAAAGCCCAGCACAGTCCATCAGAATGATGCACTGACCTGAGCTGTAATTATACAATAAGTACCTGGACGCAGCCTCTGTGGGAGAGTCATCAAGACTGGAAAAGTCTCAGAGACATTAAAATTAAATAAATAAATCAGCAGTTTTTAATGTTCAGGGCTCACCTACAGGGAAACGTGGAATAATAAAAATCTTGCAGTTAACAGATTTCTCATATGTGTTGCCATGGGTACAAACACAAAGAAAGCCAAGTTCTATCAGAATAAGGATGTGAAACAATCAATCAAAAAAAAAACCCCAAAAAACCCAGGGAAAAACCCCACCAAAATAAAGCCAGTAACAACACAGTCTTAAACCATATCAAATCTTTTTGAGAGTTGGATGATCTGAGTGGGCACATGGATTCCAGATTACATGTGGGAGGGTAGAGAGAACAGTTTCCCCAGACATGTCCCCTATTGCTCTTGGCTTGAGGTGCTACAACATTCCCTGTTCCATTCGAGGCACTAGAGGTGCAAAGCAAATGTAAACTTAAAATATTATTTTCCTCAAAATACTCTCTTGTACTATCCAGAACAATTAATCATTGTTCATGTAAATGAAGGAAAAAAAAATCCAGAACACAGGGTAATGTGTCCTGGGTTGCTCTTTTCTCTATGAAAACTGAAACGTTACAGCCGTCATATTTAGTGACACATCTTTCACACTGTGTGTAAAGGGAAGGGTTTGTAACAGAAGATATATCCCATTCATGTTCCATCAGCAGTGGCAAAGTTTCAGAAATGACTAATGGCTCTCCCAAAGCACTTTTAGGTGTGGAACCACAGTGGATTCTTAACCAGAGGACTGGGTGATGCAAGGTACAGCCTGCTGAAATTGCCTTTCAAGTATCAACAGCTGGGAAGTGCTTCCAATTACAAGTAATGGCAGCAGCTGGGGCTGTGAGAAGCTCCTGTCAGACTCAAAAAATTGCTTCAATACGACTACAGGGAATAGTCATAAAGTAATTGTAAATAATAGTGAGACTGTGGAGATCTCCATAATAATTCCAATGATGTATATTTGTGAAGATCTGAAGTCCTCTATGTATATGTGGCACTTCATCTATAAAAATAAAGACGGACTGATGGTATTACATCTTTCTGCATGTGCGGTACAGCCAGCATGCGGCATTCTCTGTCCATAAACCGAGCTGCCCATTATGAAGTTCATCCATCTGAGTACTGATAACTTCTTGTTGCCAAGGACATCTAAATTTTCCACAGTACTTTCACTATTGTTGCCATACTGTACAATTTCTGCATGCAAAAATACCTATTTATCTAAAACACAGTGCAACAAAAGCTTTCTTTTTACCTTGTAAATTGACCTGAAACATTTGTTTTTCACTCAATTCATGCTTGAGGTTTTTGTTAAGACTGCAAAATCTTGCAAAATCCCTTGAATGCTATTCAGATTCATTAAAAGGCTGCAGAGGCTGTTGGAGTCTGAGTGTTGAATTTTTCTTATACAGCTGCATGCCATTCACTGCAGCGCACTGAAGCTGCAGTTTCCAGAGCCCAATCCTGCTATTAAACATTCATTGGAAAGATTTACAGCCCCTTTGTGCCACAAGTATCTTTGTTTTAATTCAGTACTGAAGACTCAAGGTTAACAAAAAAAAAGCCCTCGCCGCTCAAGTAAAACACTGCTATACTCTTTAAAACAATGCTTTAGGAAGAGGACAGAAATTATTAATAGCATTCGCAGATTAAGTTGCTTTGAGCATTCTTTCCTTGATGTTTACAACTCTACTCCAGCAAAACACTGATGCCTTTATTTTGTTTTGTAAGCAGACTTAATTTAAATTTTTAACCTTCTCAAAGCAAAATTTATGTCTCAGTCTCCTCTTCGTTCTAGTCAAGTACTTATTATTGCCGTTATAGCCCTCAGAAGGAAAAATCTTTCCAGTGTCTGCCTTTCTGTTCCAATTCCTCCTTGAGTCCCCATCCCTGTGAAGGTCGCTAAAAACAAGAACTTCCTTTCTTTTGTAGAAGATAAGTGCTATCTGCCTGACACTTCCTTCTTCAAGTAGCAGAAATGTTGCCTCTGATTTTTCAGAATCGAGCGGCCGCCTTTTCTCTAAGAGATGCTTTGTCTTAATAATTGCCCTAATTTTAAAGTAAAAATTTCAGTGCATTATTATTCTCACTGAGCTACTGAAAGAAAATAGTTTGAGGGAGCACACTAATTAAAAATCTATTAAATATGAATAAGCCCCAGTTACCTTCTCTTTTAACACAAATAGTGTTATAATACTGCTTCAAGATCAGGATTTGAATTCACTCCTATGGATACTGACTATTTTAGAAGTATGTTATCAACAAAAAGGAAAACTGGAGGTCTGACTTACCCAGTTTTGGCAAAGTTAGTCCAGTATGTCATAACTACTGCACTGAGCATGACATCATTCTTGGAAAAATTGCAGTTGAACAGTTCTGTGGGGCCAATCATAGGAATCCCAAACACATAAGGGACTTCATCACCATGAGCTGAATCAGCCCAGCTGGGTTTCATTTCACTTTGGCAATGGTGATAAAATGCATAGAAATATGTTGGAGATCCATACTGAGCATGCAGGTCAGCGGTAGCAACAGCCGGAGCAACCCACTGGTGGTCTGTAAAAAGAGCAACCAGAGTCTTCCGTCTTGTTTCGGGGTTTTCTTTGTCTGCCCAGTCAGTGTACATGAATTTAATTGTCTCTCGCAGTGTATCTTTCCCTTCTGGATAACCATACAAATTGTCCACAAAATTGGAGACAGAAAAGTCAAAATCATTAGGGGAAACACCATCTTCATTGTCTACAATGCCATCCACAAATTTTAAACCTTCCCCTTGATTCACGCCCAGCATTATATCATAGTTAAGGAATTCCCCTTGCTCCATGAGTATCTGAGGGTCATCTGGAATCACGTCTCCATCTATCACAGGCCCAAAGGCAATGTGGTACGTGGCTGGAGTGATGGTCTGTTGAATGAGTTCTTTGTAATTCTTATTCCGAAGACATTCAACCAAATCAGTGGTATCCAGCATGTCGCAGCCCACTTTATCTGCCAATATCCGAGTGTACTTTGCAGGCTGGTAGTTCACTGCCCAGCTGGACAGGGCTGTTCCACTCTGTATGATTGCCTTTTGGAACAAACCTGCAGGTGCAAATTGTTTAAATGCAAATCCAATTATATATTGGAAAAAATATATTAAAAAAAAAAACAAAACCAAAAACAACAAGCAGCTTTCACTAAGGAAAGAACACTTTGATTGTACAATAGCTAAAGTATGCATATACTGAAATTTCAATTCAACTTCCATATATCCTACTCACTGCTCCCATTTTATAGTATCGCTAATAGGCTACTAATAAAAATTTTCCTTGTTCATGTTGCTCACACATATAAAGCATGAAGACTCCAGCTTATTGTTTCAAGAACAAAACTTATGCTTGTACTGAAGTTTTCTTGCATCTTTAATAGAAATCCCCTGGCTTTAGCACAGTGGTAGTCCTACAAAAATTTCTTTAAAGGAGTGGTAGCTACAAGCAATCATATCCTCTTTGCCATGTAAATGGGTCTCATAAATACGCTCTTCAGTAGTTTAAAGGTCAAATGAAAATTACATACTCTCATTTCCTTCAAAGAGGCCATGCATCATATAATTTGAAAAAAAGTGCTCTGCTAAAATCAATTTAATAGGCTTGAGTCTTCTACTCTTACATAATTTTTTCTTCACCATCTCAATACTTGTGTGTGTTAGTACTGCCTGTAGGTTGAATTAAAATAGATTTACATTTTTTTTGGAAAAGAGTAAGATGAGATTCAGTAGTTATTTCTGGTTGGTTTATATGTATTAATACAAAGAGAGATGAAAGACCCAGTCTAAATAGTTTCTTTTTGTTACCAGAGCACTGAAAAGCAACTGGAATTTGCTGGTGAATCTGCCCCATCTGTTCTTTCCAGGTAAAATCACTAAAATGGCTTATTTTATACTTAAACTAAAATGCTTGGGCCTCTTCTGCAAATGCTTTCTACTGTCAAGTTCTTTAAATGTGAAAAACAGCAACAGCTACAAAAACATTTAAAGACTTTGAAGCATTTATGATAAACCCAATTGGTCAGTATACATTTGTGAGGATTACTTACTACACACACCAAAATTTTCAATGATGTGAAGTTTTTCATTATTCCATCTTTTTGATTTTGGCACTCTTTACTCAAAAAAATTATTTACTGTGCCCTATTTGTATCAATAGACTAAATGATCTGGCATGATTCTGTGTATTTCCAAATGGGGTGTGCTTACCAGTAGCCCTGCTACAATTGCTTGCTACGGTTTAGCCTTCTGCCATATATTTCTGTCTGGTTTAATTATATACAAGTAACACAGGCTTAAAAATACAATAGATATTTTTATCTTGTTTTCTTTTCTAAAGTCTTTGTATATTCGGTCTTATCACCAGGAATATTTATGGTTCAGTACTGGTGCTGCACACTCTTGTTTTGGGGTGTTTTGGGGGTGATTTGTTGAGGGTAGAAATCCCAAAGTTCAACATTTACCACAATATTAATAACTCTGTGTGGGATCATGCAGTACTTGTGGGGAGTTAAATACATTTTTAATAAGGTTAAGTTATGTTATTATTAAGTAAGGAAACCATCTAAATAGATGTTTGAAGTGCAGACAAGAGTGTGTAAAAAAATGTAAAAGGTCACTGCCCTTTTCAATTTTAATTAGGGTAAATTCTTTGATAGAAGAGCCAGTGGAGATTGTTGATAAAGCTAGAAAAAGTATACTGCCCATGGCATTTGCTGTATGAAATTTATGCTATAACAGCATTTACATGTTCATATAAAAATATTTATGTTGACTAATAGAAATCCAGATTTTTAGTAGGTATTTTACAAAAATTACAGACCTCATATAATTCTAATTTAGCCTGCAGGATATGTCCTTTTTTGCTACACTATGATGTTTAAAAAAAGAAGTGCTTTGCTCAGAAGATTGTTACCTTCTGAATAGTGAGAGAGTGTCAGGAGACTGACACAGGAAGCTCCTGCCCCAGATCCAAAAATAGTAACTCTTTTTGGGTCTCCTCCAAAAGATCCAATATTTTCTTCAATCCAACGTAAAGCTTGGATTTGGTCAAGCAATCCATAATTGCCTTTTGCGGCTTGGTCCCCAGTACTTAAAAAACCTGTAAGGCAAAAAAAGATAATTTTAGTTCACTAGACACAGAGTTAGCTACAGGGTATCCACACATTCACAACAAATCTTTCCATCTTTTCATCTTCTGGGCTTTTTCTTTTTTTTTTTTTTTTCCTTTTTTCCCCTCTTCTTTTTTTAAAGGTCACAGTCTTAGTTAAATGTCTTCAGTGCAGGCAGTGGAACTCATTCGGTATGCTGTTTGGTTTTGCTTTGTTTTTTTCCTTACTGCAGAGGTCACATTTGTGGAAAAAAAAAAAGGTGTTTCCTTTTTGAAATAATTCTACCAATAAACAATGCAGACTGAAGACTTTAAACATATGATAATGGTAAGGTACAGCAACTTAGGAAATAATTTTTGTGCACAGAAGTGAGATACTCAGTCTCATACAGAGAAAAGGGCTCTGTAACACATTGATTTAAATGCTCCTTACCATGGACCAAAAATGTCCTGTACTACATAGCACTTCAAGCTACTTCACTTGTGATGTATTCAGGCATACTTAGAAATAGAAAAAGAAGGATGAAGAAAACAGTAAAAGGAACAGGAAAAAGGCCTAGGAAAAAAATTACACTCCAATTTCACAGAAGATATTTGTTAGGAAGATAGCAGGTACATCCTTGGCAATTCAGCCTTTGGCTGGGAGACTTTATCTGAACAAATCAAGTTTTGTGTCTTTCCTTGGAAATTACAGGGAAAGCTGTGCTGCTGTTTTTTGTTTCTGTACTGTGGTTATCAGATTTTAGAAACCAAGCATGAACATTTGCTGCTTGTCTCATAACTGAGAACAAAATGACTCAAAGCCTAGGACTGGGATTAATTTTGCTATTCTGGAATCAGTTAAGGTGAAACATTACAGTTATCCACACAGCCTATCATTCACAGTTAAGACCTTGTGCTACATCCAAATTAACACATCGAGCCATGCACTCACACTCCTCTTTTTAACTCCCACCGACCTTTTCCTGTCAGAGAAATGGAAGTCAGAAGACTATAAGAAATATCTTGCAGCATGTGGAAGTTTTCAGATGGACATTACTGACTTAGGCACAGCTGACAGCTGCTTATCAAGACAAAACAACAAAATCACTTGGCTGGCATTTCCAAGGTAATTATCAGTTCAGACAAATTTGCCAGAAGAGGGCCCCAGAACTCAGGAGATAAGTAGTCCTGGAGCAGTTTGAGATGAGACAGCCTGTAATCTTGAGCCACCTTAGCCTGTAGTGACAACACCTTTGTGCTCCTAGGAAGGACTGCGAGGGAAGCCTGAGGTCCCTAAGGGAAAAAAAGGCCTTGCAGCACATTTCATCAGGTTTGGCAAAGGGGTGTATATATCTTTGCACTGGCTGTTATTTTTTCAGTGGTAGGAAGAACAAAAATTCACATTGTGGAAGGGATTTACAATATGAAGGAAGCGGAAAAGAAAGAAAGGCAAGAGAAAAGAAGAAATTAGATGTGTCAGACGTTGACATGTGTGTTTCCGTAGTATTTTATATGGTAAAATTCATACAGTGAGATGCAAAATGCAACTTCAAGGTTTAAAAGCAAGATCACACTCTAAATATGTAATGCTATATGCCCTATATTGTGGTGGTATAAATTTCTGCATGTAAAGTTGGGAATACGTCATGGTTTAACCCATCAGGCAGAAAAAACAACTGTGGGGAATGGGGGAGAAAAACAGAAAAAGGAAAAAAAACAGTAAAATGTGATTTGACATAAAGACAATTTAATAGGATAAAAAAGGAAGATTATTATCATTATTACTAATAATAATATTTAAAAAAAAATATGAAGAGCACAGTTTCTCACTACCTGAAGTCAATGCTCTGCAAGACTCTGAACTGACCTACTTCTGCACGCATGCACGCATAAACACTGTTATATATGGAACATGACATTGTATGGTATAGAACATTCCTTTGGCCAGTTTGGGTCAGCTGTCCTGGCCATGTCCCCTTCCAGGTTCCTGGGTGCCCCCACATTCTCATTGGCAGGGTAGTATGAGGAACTGAAAAGTCGTTAACTGCTTGGCAACAACTACAACATCAGTGTGCTATCAACATTATTTTCATGCTAAGTCCAAAACACAGCAGTATACCAGCTGCTAGGAAGAAAATTTAACTCTACCCCTGCCAAAACCAAGACAGCGTGATTAAATGGAGTGTATTACCTTGCACCCAAAATAATGTTTTTCTTATTTAATTAGTAATAATTGTTAGGTATTTAATGCCAGCAAGTGTCTGCTGAGTCCCTGTGTTTTTCACAAAACAGTTGCCTCAGTTGCAGTAATACGAATCATATCCTTATCGCTAAATAGCATTTGATATAGCTTTTGCACAAAAAAGTCTCTAATAATGGCAAGCATACTAGTTAGAATAGCAATACCATCTTTTTTTTTTTCTATACCAATGGGGGGAAAAACAAACAAACTATTAATCCGTAATTGCCTCAATTTTTTTAACAGATGTGTTTTTCTCTTTTTCACATGCCTTTATTATCTTTTTAGGACTGTCAAAGAAAGAATAACCCACTTGCTGTCTTTGTTGCTGCAGCTCTCTGCAATGTTCTATAATATTCTATAATTAAGCCTTTATTCAATCAGAACTATGACCTCCCTTGGAGGAAGTGACTGTTGTAACCTTTAAAGCAGCATGGTAATTAATATTCAGAGCCTAAACACATTTTAGCTCTTCTAGCAGCATCAAGCTAAAGCTGGTTGATCTTTGTGATTTTGAATTCTTTCCAAATGTACCAAAAGGTGACTGAGTAAAACTGCAGTCAATGAATATCTGATGTTAGACAAATGAACATTTTTTTGCTTTCACAGTTCTCTGATGATTCTCATTAATTGCAAGAACAAATTTTCTTAATTTAAAAACTAATCATTGTGGCAAAGTGTCAGCCTCATATGACACAAACTGAATTCATAAATCTGTCTTTTCTTGATGAGGATCTATTTTCTTTCATGCTTTGAATACCAGATGAATGCTTTGAATACCAGATAAAAATATTTGTTCACAGACATTTCAAGAAATTCAGGTCAAGCAGTAACTATTTGTCCAGAAATACACACAACTAAGAGGTTTATTTTTTTGTCATGACCACTGTGAAGATTTCAGAACACTATCTTCATGTATCACTCCAAAATCCTAAACAAACAGGAATGCAGCTTCTTTTTGGTTTGTTTTTTTTTTGTTTTTTTTTTTTTCCCTGAGATGGGGTTTTATACTCTGTGCCTTTTACATGTTTTTATGTGCATTTAAGAACTTTTCCTATTTTATGCAAGGGTATTCTGTGATCTGAAAATCCATAGGTTGAGGTTTTCATAGAACCTTAATGTTCTCACTAGCCTAATGCAACAGAGGAAGGAATGACAATAGTTGAATATGGAAAACAACGAGGTTTGGTTTGGGTTTTTTCTTGGGATGGGGAGAGGGTTACATAACAACATATTCAAGACATTATTCAGGTCTTCACAAATTTGTATTCCCTTGAATAATGATTTGGAAGGGTGACCACATGGCTCTCCTACTAGAAAATGCCATGGACGGCAGCAGCTGAAAAAGAAGAATGTGAGTGCATCCCATCTGTGTTGAGCAAAATAACCCAAACTATCTTTGGGAAAATTTGCTTCAAACTTACTGTGCCAGAGGCAAAGATGACCACCAGCTGGACTGAGTAGTAACCAGGGAATTAGAGACTTCTGTATCTAAGGTCAGCTTGAAAAGAAGGGCAAAAGAAGCATAGCAATTTGTAAAAGTAGATAGAGGGAGGGGGGATGTGGGCATCAGCTGGACATGGTTTGACATTGTGAGAAGTGGCAACCGACACTGAGAACTACCTCCAGCCTAGACAGAGCACCCTCCTGTGGAGCACCTGGCCCCAGACATGGTCTGTCCATGGGGATGGACACACCGGGTGTGTGGGTGGCCTGTGGAGTGTTTTGTTCCGGGTGTGGGTTAGTGGATGGTCACAAGTGGCCGGAGCTCACCTCATGCTGAAGTAGTCATATGTCCCACATGGAAAAAGGGGAACTTCCACTCTCCCCTACCTCCTCTGCCCCCCCAGTGGGGCTTCTGGTGACCCACACCAACACTGCCTGGCTTGATTCACACCTAGCTCTGTGCATCTCTGTATATGATTAGAACTTTCTGGGCTTATTTATAGAAGGGTTCTTAGAAAGTTGCAACTGTCTACTAACATTTCTTAAGTGTGTCTTGTGTTGTAGTTTATCTTCTGTATTGCTGATACTGATCCTGAAAGTAAAGATCACTGACTGCTGGTTAGTTATATGCCATTAATAAATTAATAAATTGCTTTGATACTGATTTGATTTAAACCACATGAATTGAGAAGCTTTTCCTTATTCTTTCAAAATAAAAAAAATAAATGCATAATTTTATAAGGAGTAACAAAGTATTTTTATTTGTTTTGACATATAACTTGTAATTTAACTTGCATCTCATTTTTTCTATATTCTTTCATAAAAAGTAATGTTTCTTTAAATCAAGGTTTCTGAAGTAACAGTTTTATTTATTTTTTGCTGATTCTACTAAGGGAAGCATTCTAGACGAATGCTTCAGTTTAACCTACTGGATTAGCTATTGTCAAGGAGGAGTACAACTACAAATGGAAATTACCAGGAAATTTCCTTTTCCACATTCTTTAAAAATGAATAGACTCATAAGGTGCATGCTGTCACTTGCATTGTTTTGAAGACACAAAGATACACATAGTGTTCCTTCAGGTCGCACTTACACAGGAGGAGATCCCTAGGTCTATCTTTAAAGTTAGTTTTCTCACTAAAATCTCTCAAAATCTTAATTGGAGTCTAAATAAAACACAACAAACTAGTTGGTGCTATTTCCCCTTTACTACTGAAAATATATTACCCACAGTGATAAATTGCAGTATCTATAAATATCTATAGGGCAATATCTATAAATATCTATAATATCTGCTTTAGCTCCTGTCTTGTCTCATGGATGGAAGACATCCCTCTGTCAGCATGCTGTGATGAAGGTAAGCACAGGGTAGTCTAGAACAGATTAGTTATTAGTTGAACCTCACGTCCATGCTGTACACCTTTCATGTACTGGTTTTCACTAGAGCCTAAGTGTTGAGTGGTCCCATAGGCTGAATGAATGACCAATGATGGATATTATGAATAAAAGGGAGCACATCTTCCAGCTGAGGTTCTCCTGGAAAGATCCAGGCTGTACTTTACAGAACCACACTGCTATATGAAACAATGTGGTGACAAATACTGATATTTTCCATGGAAATGCACTCTTGATCTGAATTAAAACACTAGTGTGGACATGCTCAGGATCAAAATTACATTCTTGCAAGCACAACATTTCAATTTGCAAGGAGAGGGTTCAGGTGCAGTAGCACTTCAACTGTGGAACTTGTCCAGATATGTGAATAACTAGAGCAGGCTGCTTACAAACTATAAAGCATATTTACACTAAATGATAAATATGATACTGGAATATGATCTATCCTAATACTTATACAAAAGTATTTTCAACCACAAGCTATGCAGTGATTTATGGGCATTGAATAGATAGTTTGAGGACAATAGTATAAACATGTCAAAGAAGAAACATCAATCATAACTGACATCTTTGTGTCACATAGAGTTCCCGATCAGACAGGATATGGAAGGACGTATGGATCTATTTAGCCACCTAAAAATCTACTATTTTTGGTACTAACCTGACAACTACTGTGGAGAGAGAAAAAAAAAAAGCCTCCAAAAGTGGCTTCAGCTTTTTAGACATCTAGCTTTGGATTGGTTGAATTCGCATAAAATTTTCTTTCTCTGTAGAAAATAGACAAATGTAAATTACCATCTTGGACCTGTCAAGTTTAGGTGAAATCAGTCCCTACCTAGAGAATAAAATCACCTCTAATACTTATGGCTCCGGTTGCTCAGTACACAGACTGGCAAAAGGGCAGACTCTGCTCTGTCTGCTGTTAAGGTGAAAATACTGAATTACTCCCTTGGACTTAACCAGTAAAAAGTGAAGAGAAACTTGTTTCCATTTGAGGATGTGTTTCATTGCTCTTTCTCACTATGAAGTAGTTGTGCAGAAAAAGGGAGGTTTTATCTTTCAGGAATTACTAACAGCCATTGGCATGAATACTAAAGTAATTTTTAAAAGAACAGAAAAAAATTACTTATATATATAAATAATTATATATAGTATATTTTAGTAGGTACTTGAACCAATTTTAAAAGTGTATCTGGACATGAGGTAGACTCTTCAGTGCAAATAAGGTTCTCTTCTGGTCTTCACAGGTTTTCTTAAAAACAAAATATTTATTTTCTGAGACATAGCCCTTACATAAAAACTAATGATAAATTTGCCAGGAAAAATTCTCACAGGTATGATTGATTTGTACAGCATATGATCAGAAATATGACATAAGCAATATAAATAAAAGACAAAACTGCTTCAAACCGTAATAATGTATTTTTTGTTTTAATTTGTGAAATGCTAGAGCAAGGCCTTTTTTAATCAAAGAGCAAATGGCAAGCATATAGCAGATTCTTAGTATTTTCTAATAGCTTTTGTCTGTACATATCACATTTACTGCTGTGAAAGCGTACCTGCTGAACACAAATGTTAAAGTGCTCAAATGTGAAGTGAAATTCATTGGGGATTACTGAATACATAAAGATCATAGCTGGTTCGTGAAGTCCCCAAGATATAAATAGTTGGAGGATAGAGAAGTATTAGAAGGAATTATCATATAAGTTTGTCCTATGCTAACCCTTCTGAAACAGCCCCAATAGTGTTTGGAGACAGGATGCTTGGCTAGATGATGTTTTGGTTAGAATCAATATTATTTTCTGTATTCTTTTTTTTTTTATTATTTTACTCTATGTGTAACTTTAACAGTAGTGTTTAGACTTTACTGCAAAGATGATAGGATGGCAGATGGAGCGATGGTGTCCTTGGCACACACTTATCAGGAACAAGAACTGATGAATTTTTCCTGCAGCATGAATGGTCCATGCAACATCTGAGCAAGTGTCACTGCTGCACAGACTCACTGTGCAGAGAGTGTCTGAGAAAGTGACCAAGAGAAGTGGGAGGACTGTGGATTGGGCATGTATGGGTCTGCAGAAATAATGCTACACAGGTACTTCTGCATACTGAACGCAAAACATTCATGCTTTTCCTTCAGCTGCAAAGTAGTTTGAAAATTGCAAGTGCTGCTGTCAAAGCATTTCTTTTTAATATTCAGCAATTCAAGCAGTAGTATGGCCTTACTCTACCCAGCTCCAGATAACACTCTTTTAAATTTGAACTTGCGACATTGTAAGTGAAGAAAAAAACCTAGTGAAGAAAACTAAGCTTACAGGTTTTTATATAAATTAATAGATTAAATTAAAATATAAAGGATAGTGATGTGTTTAATCCAATTTTCTTACTCAAGCTTAAGCAAGAAAACAATCTCTCATGGTTCTAACTTGATGGATTCTTTCAAATTACTTCTGTTGTGAAGACAAGCCTAAATCTGATTCTAGAAAGAACACCTCATTACCACACGGAACGCAAAAGAATAGGTCAGAGAGGGGGTGAAATAAGAATATTATTATTTTTTCTATATCGCTTCAGTACTGAAATTTAAAGTGTGTTCCTTACAATTCAGGAGAATACCTAGTCTTAAATACATAAATGCCTTTGGAAAAATATCCTGTATAGGATATGTTTATATATATGTTTATACACTTCGGGGGAAATAAGAATAAGAAAAGACAACAGGATGCATTTTAACAAGATTTAAAAGCTATTTTTGTACATATTTCTCAGCAGTGAAAAGCTTCTTAGAGAGCATAAATATATCAGAGCACTAGGGAAGTCAATGAGTTTCCTTCAGTTAAACCATTATTATATTTCTACAATGAAATAGTTTTAAGGAATCCAATCAAAATTTTTACATGACATTTAAACTGCTCTTTAATTTGCCTTGTTCATTGTAAAATGCTCTGAAACTATTGTTCAATCAAGTTAGGCCAATGAATGTTGTCAAAAACATTAGAGATTGAAGACACTCTCAAAATTCAATTCTGTCACCATTATTCATGATGAGTAGCACATTACTCTTTATGAAGTGTCACTGGAAAAGCTTTTGCCAATTGTTATGAATGTAGATTCTTTAAAAAATAGTAAATAAAGATGACAGCAACAAACATTGCAGAACATATTCATT
Source organism: Gallinula chloropus (assembly GCF_964237585.1). Classification (NCBI taxonomy): domain Eukaryota; kingdom Metazoa; phylum Chordata; class Aves; order Gruiformes; family Rallidae; genus Gallinula; species Gallinula chloropus. The sequence goes on along the minus strand of NC_140085.1, from coordinate 137,515,724 downwards.
GATCTATTGTCTTCTTATTTACTATTTATCCAAATATTCACAAGTTAAATGTGCCATTACACAAAATACCATCGATAAAACAGCAGGTCCAATAAAAAGATTGTTGATGAATGTATTATAAAGAGCCTGATAAAACCAAACCAAACCAAGCAAAACTCAATCATTTGCTCTAAGAATGTCATTGCTAGGAAAAACAAACAAATAAGTTTTTAAAAAAGTTGTATGTGTTGGAGAAGAAACTTAAAAATACCTGGTGTACTCAGTCTGCCTGTGCTTTGAAAATGTTCCCTAATCACTGATCTAGATGGCCAAATCCAAAGGCATTTAACAAGACAGATGTATTATAACTACAGAAAAACAATTGAAGACGACACTACTTTTTTGTGGTGTGTTGACCCTGGTCAACAGCCAAGCACCCATAAAGCTGCTCATGAAGTCAACCCCTCCCAGAAATATTCAAGGAGAAAGTATGAAACACAAACACAGGAAAACTTATGGGTTGACGGTGTAAGAGACAAAAGAAAGAGAAAGAAACAACTAAAGGAAAAGGCACCACTTGCCACCTCCCACAGAGAGACCAATGCCTAGCCAGTCTCTGAACAACAGCTACTTGGAAGTCAAACCTACCTCACTTACTCCTCTGATGTTATGTCCTCTGAGCATGATGTTACAGGACATGGGATATTCCTGGGAACAATTTGGGTAAGCTGCCCCGACTCTTGCTCACCCTCCCAACCTCTTGCTCACATCCATCCCACTGGTTTTGGGGTAGAATGGGAAAAACAAAAAGTTTTTCCCCTGTGCAAACACTATTAAGTAACAACCAACATACTGCTGTGTTATCAACATTGTTTTAGCCATAAAACCAAAACACAGCACCGTATGGGCTGCTCTGAAGAAACTGAACTCAATCCCAGCCAGAATCAGTACATTATTCTACAGTTGTGGCACAGATCTCCAATTTTAGAGCATCTGGACTCTTTTTGGAAGGTCCTCTATAATAAGTGTTCTGTAGGTCTACAAAAGCTGGAATTATTATTAATATTAATATTATATACTTTAAACCTACATGAAAATAAGGCTAAATTAATATACTTTTTTCCCAATAAATGATCAATATTATGATGAAAAGACAACATCATTAACCTAATAGAACACAGAAAAAAGTTACATATCTTAAAGAAAAGTTTTAACTTTAAGATATATAGGTTTACCCCGACAAAAAACAGAAAAGTTAACATGCATGACACAAATGGCAACCAGCTGTAAAAACAGCAAAAGATTTTTATCTTTAATTATCACCATCAAAAGATTGGAGTCTTTCAAATAAAAGGCTGACAGGAGATTAGGTGTGATTTTTTTCTTACTAGGAAAAACACCCAGTGACCAAGCAGACAATACGATTGCATTAATATACTGGTGACAAAAAACAAGTGCTTACATGTTGCTGCGAAAATGAGAAAGAAGAGCTCAAAACATTAAGAAGCTCATTGGGTTATTTTTTTTGTTCAGTATGTAAAACAAGGTTATCCAAGAGTTTGTGATGGGTTTGTGTAATGCTACTTTTAAGAGAAATAAAAATGCATTTTAGACTCGTAAGTTTCCATCGAATTACAGTTCACCAAAACAAAAATTTCTCTGCTGGTCAAATAGGGTTTTAAGTTAATGGTATTATTTGCTCTGAGAAAAAGTAGTTGTCTCCTTTCACCAAATATTCAATTTAGTATTAAACAGAATTAAATTAAAGTGCTGGTCACAAGCACTGACATATCTTCTGGCTCAGTTTTACTTTCTTATGCCACAGCCACCTCTTCTTCGACAAGAATACTGCTCTTTCCTGTACTGTGTAACAACTGGATGTCAACTAGTAGCACAAAAACTAATGAATGAAACTTTCATTAGTTCATTGTCTTGAGTGAATGAAATTATTAGAAAATGTGGTCTTACATAGAATTAGCATACATATTAGATAAAGGCCATTAGCAGACCAACCTGAGTACCCTATTCCCAATGCCTTTTCACTCAACCTACTTGACCTGAAATATTACTTAGATGTCCATGACATCCAATGGAAAGACACATAGAATTGTATGTTTCAGTAAATAAGCTAACTAAAATAACATTTATGTTATATAATAAACATGGTGGCTTTCATGTGAATTCAGTGCAGTCAAGACAGATCCACCTCTGAAAGCAGAAGTGGTGTTATTCACATATTGAATAACTAATACACCACACGACATCATAAAATTAAAAAAAAAATAAAAAAGAAAAAAGGAAAACAAAAAATATTTACATTTGATTAGTTCAAATGGACAGCTTGTAGAGGAATGCATTTTAAATACTGAAAGTAGGATAATGAAAGAAAGAGAATGGAACATCTAATAAAAATATGTTCCTAGTCGGTAGTCTGACATCATTAATCTATTATAAAACTGTTACGTGATTTCAAATAGCAGACTTCATGTGAAGATTGGTTATTTGGAAGAGGATGATGGCTAACATGATCATCAGCAATAGTGTCACTTGTCTTCCTATCCCCTAAAGCACCATTTTAAGTTGCAAGAAACAGGCAATAGCTACGTCACTGGACTGTGTTGATTCTTGTTCTTAGTATAAACTACATTCCACTGAACTAGCAAACAGCACATAACATTTAAAAGGCTTAGACTATAAAACTGAAAATGAACTGTGGTGGTTTGTTTCCCCTAGAAATATTAAAAGACAGCAAAATATCATACATCCAAACTACAGGGTACTAGCTTCAGAATTAAAAGCCTATTAAAATTCAAGTTATTCTTCTTTCTTTTAGTTACAATGGAAATAACTATGTAACTAAGCAGATGAAAAGAACAAACACATTTTTCAGTTAGAAATTTTTTTTCCATACTTTTTCCCCTGAGTTTAGGGCATTAATGGACAATAACAGTATTGCCATCTATAACAATCACAAAAATATACACAAGTTCTATAACAATCACAAAAATATACACAAGTCCTCTTTAACCATTAACTTCAGAGAAAGACGTTGGTCACAAACAGAGCACTTCATTATATGTTCCCAAATTTCAGCTGTTACTTGTGGCTGCTGCTGCTCCCCCATGTTTACAGCAGAAAATCATGCTTACAAGCACAGAACTGGAATACGACAGCTGTACCTGGCCCAATGCACCAGCTACTATTCGCTCAGCAGTACTGGAAAGGCAGAAGCTACTGCATCAGTGCCAGTTAATCCCTGATGTAAAGAAGCCCACATCCAAATTAACCCTTCTTCTTTCAGGAATGATCTTTTGTATTGATAGTATTGGGCTGGCTTGAAGCCTGGACATTCACTAGTGCACTAGTGCAGTGTGTTTAGGAGCCATCAGTTGGTTATGGATGAATTCTAGACATTGCCTTCAAAGACACAGTTTGAACCCTGGTTAACTAAAATGCCCACTGCTGATAACCACAGAAAAGCAGCACATATGCTACTGAGTGAAAAGCTAAAATGACTCTGCACTTGCAGTATTTCTCTACCTTCCATTATGATTTTAGTTTCCAAAAAAAAATTCTACTAGTAAATGAAACAAAATTCACATACATTTATTTTGCATCATAAATCATGTTATGTTTAGGTTCACATAACAGTCGAGATCTCCGCATGTGGAATGCCGATTTTTAAATCATTTTAACATGAGTACATAAATTATATAGAGAATTGTTAACAATGAGCAGAACTGTTACATTATTTTAATCTTAACAAATAGTTGTACTGAGAAGCTAATTAAATTCACACTTCTTTATTGAAAATTCTCTGATAATCACAGTATCACAGAATGTTAGGGGTTGGAGATAATCCAGTCCAACCACCGTGCTGAGGTAGGATCACCCACATCAGGCTGCACAGTATCACATCCAGGAGAGTTTTGAATTTCTCCAGAGAAGGGGACTCCACAACCTCTCTGGGCAGCCTGTTCCAGTTCTTTGTCACCATCAGAGTAAAGAAGTTTTTCCTTATTTTGAGATACAAATTGCTGTGTTCCAGTTTGTGCCCATTGCCCCTTGTCCTGTCATTGGGCACCACTGAGTTTGGTCCCCTCCTCTAGACACCTGCCCTTTACATATGTATAAGCATTTTTAAGATCCCCAGTCTTCTCTACTCCTGATTAAACAGATCCAGATCTCTCACCCTTTCCTCATACAAGAGATTCTCCAGTCCCCTCATCATACTCATAGCCTTCCGCTGGGGTCTCTCCAGTAGTTCTTGAACCAGAAAGCCCTGAACTGGACACAGTACTCAGATATGGCAATACAAGGGCACACTGCTGGCTCATGGAAAGCTTGCAGTCCATCAGGACTCCCAAGTATTTCTTCGCAGAGCTGCCTCCTAGCAGGTCAACCCCTGACCTGTATTGGTGCTTGACATTATTCCTCTTTAGGTGCAGGGCTCTACACTTGCCCTTCCTCAATGTCAAAGTCCACTGATCTCCCTGCATCCACCATCATACCATCAAAGAAGGCATTGTCAGGCATGATTTCCCCCAATGAATCTATGCTGATCACTCTCGATAACCTTCTTCTCCATGTGCTTATTGATGATCCCCAGGTCCTCCTTCCACCAGGAGGATGTGGTGCTTGAATGTTGACTACATTTCTTGGACCCTCTTACCTTCTTCAGCCCTAACTCATGGCATTCTCCCAAGAAGGTCTTTTAAGAGGCCAAAGTTAGCTCTCTTGAAGTACAGAATTGTGATCCTACTGATTGACCTTTGCCATTCATGCAGGATCCTGAATTCCACCGTCTCATAGTGACTGCAGCCAAAGCTGCCTCTAACCTTCACACCCCCAACCAATCCTTTGTTTCTTAGTATAAGGTCCAGCAGCACCACCCTCCTTGTGGTGTCCTCCACCACTTGTGTCAAAAAGTGGTCATCAGCTGTCCAGAAGACCTCATCGACTTCTTGCACTTCTGCCTCCATCTATTATTCAAAGCAGAACTTTAGAAGACTTTAAGATGAGATAATATTTCAGGAATTATATGAGCAGATTTCTATAACCCTAATAATATACTATGCTATTTTTGGGGACTTCTGCTGATAGGAAAAAATTCAAGTGCAAATTTACTTTTTTGTTTGTTTTTTAAGAAGTTTATGAAAAACTATCTTTTCTAAGGCACTGAAGACCACAGAATACATTAAAATAGATTGTCTCAGATTCGTTTTGCACATCATGAATCCTGTGTGAGAAATAAATGGATTTAAATAATGTGCCTCAGCATTCACAGTTCTAACAAAGTGAACTAAATCAATTCTGATGCACATTCAAACATGCAGAATATTTTGAATTAGTGTTTCTAAGGAGGAGTTTACCATGGCAGTAGAACTGTTATGTGCCACGATTACTCTTTTAAAAAAGAAAAAAGCAAGCATAAATCCTTTCTTATCACTTCCATAGCCTCAGTAATGCAATCTTTTACACACAGACATCCTAAATATTTTAAAGTATACTTTGACAATTCTAAGTTAGAGAATTCCTAGAGAAGCATCAAGTTAAGTATTTATGACTATGAAGTTTGTCAAAAAACTTTCATAAAGCGGCATCATAAATTATGTGGGAATTTTTGGTAATCTAAGGTACTTCTTCAACTTGAAAAGAAATTTGAAGATAATAATATGTTATGCTCAAATCAATTAAATCATGAAGCTGCTTCTCAGTTTTCACACAATCTTTCAGAAGTTTTTTTAAAGGCTCTGAATAAATTTGGAAGGTCATGATCAGTCTTGCCCTACAACTTTATCATAACAGGTGAAATACTGTTTTGTGCTAGTCTTACCAATATCTGATTAATTAGATTCTTTCAATTTTGCAGTTCTTAGTTTTAAATTAAGTATTGCTTTGAAGATTTTACATAGCATTCAGTTAGACTTCCTCTTAATCATACTATATATGAGCATAAATCTCTAATATATGATAATAAAAATACATGAATTACAATATAAGCAAAAAAAAATATAGGGGGAAGAGACTTATTAAGTCACTATTCTATGAAGCATGGTCCTGATGGGAGATTGTCCTACTTATTATTCATTTTTTCCTTATCTGGCAGTATTTCTGTCTTTGTATCTAGATATTCATGTCTTTGGTGGTTTTCATTGAATTTTTGTCATTATCAAAGTAATAACAACAGTTGATATAAAGCTTACCATTAAAAATAAGATGAAAGAATGAACACATAGATTTTGGACATTTTACCGTAAAAGTCACCTGTTATCAGCCGAGTTCATGCTACAGTAGCCATCATTTCATACGCCTCACATAAACTTCCTTCTTTTAAGTGGTATATAATGGCTTCCTAATAGAATTACTCTATGCCTTAGGGAGGAATTAAATTTTCAATTATTACATTCATAATTTAGAAAAGGAAATGACAATTAGATTTGTTTAACTGAATCTTTCAGGTAATGTGGGATTTTCCCCACTAGTATATTTGTACTTGGTTTTGGTGCTTTTGTCTGTGCTTAATCTCTAATTACTAATATATGTTTTATAGATCTAAAGCATTATAAGGGTTAAAAATTAATTATTACTGTATAGTTTAAAAAAATCTTTTTAATGAATATCATTATGAACTTACTTTGCCTAGCCTCATAGTTTTAGTTATTACACTGTTTATATTATGTTTATATATCCACATAGTGATTTTATTACGATGTGAGAAAGCTAGATATACCAAAATAAAGAAATTGAAGTATAACTGGCTTTAGAGCACATTTTGGGGCTTCTACACATCTCCAAATTACGTTCTTCTTCGGTTTTTCTTCAGAATTGATTTGGCTTTACTGAGTTCTGAGAGACCACTGGAAATTGTGCAGTGACAATTCCATACACTCAGAGGAGATTTATGGGGATATCCTCCCTCTCTTCCCTACAATGCACACTACTGTTGTACTTGAAACACATTTCAAAAAGAAAATAGCCCAAATCCTTGATCAATTGCAAGAAAATATTCACAACAGTGTCACACATTTGGCTTAGACAGAAGTACGGAAAGTAGGATGCCTCTACTTACAGGGGTATGTTTTTGCAAATATAAATTAACCTTCATAAAATCTTCCTTAGTTATTGAAGGAAGATAGAAAAAACCCCACCTTTTCTAGAGGGCAAATTAAAACACTGATTTGTACACCTGCTCAGAACTGCCACTAGAGGAATCGGTCTTCACATTGACAAGAAAAGGACTTTAATGGGAACAATCTCTAGGTTGCAAGTGCAACCTCCACCTCCTGATATGTGTTACCAGGGGCAAGCAAGTGAAGCACCCACAGAAATGTGTGAGATGAGACTCAACTGTGGCTGGAGAGACTTCTGCTGCCTGTTAGGGCTAGGCAAGGTTGTAACAGCAGTTAACACGCTTCTCAAATCTATGGTATTTCACATGCTAATTTGTACTACAGCTTCTTTTACAGAAAAAAACCCCAACAAACAAGCTATCAAAATCTCCCACATGAATCTCATTCCTACAGAATAAATCCAGCTCTCCTTCTGGCATTAACTGGCATGCATTAAAGCAGCTAACACTCTCAATACACCCACACTTGATGTATCACTAGTAAAAGATGAGAGTCTATGATATTTTCTACTCCAAATGATCCTCAACTTGTTGAAGTTACCTCAGCTTCTCTACAAAACGAGCAAAGCTAAGAGGCTGTAGGGCTCAAAGTCTAGCAAATTTTTTGGTGAGAATGATAGCTACCACCCATCAGTACTGAGCAGAAGAAAGAAATCTATCTGCAGCAAAAGAAAATAAGGAAGTATTTTCTAAAGGGTAGTATAACCAGTTCCAGACTTTAGGTTAATTACTCCACATAGATAAAGTTGGATCTTCTGAAATCATTCTCCCTAGCAGAAAATGTATCTGAGAAGCCTGAAAAACTGTGATTTCATTTGATTATAAAACCAAAAACATTTATTTCTTGGCATCATATTGACGCCTTCAGATTTTTTAATATATTATAGGATTAAGAGAGAAAGTCCTAAAACATGTATTAAATATACAGAAAAGTTGAAATTGCTTCTGGATTTGCACATATACATCTAATTTTTTTAATGTAAATGTTGAGTACATGGACTTTGTTGTTTCCATCTGGTATTCTTCTGGTTATGAAATAGTTGTTATTTTGGAGAGGAAAAAAAGTGTTAGAAGCTGTTCAGTATTCATGTTTTGAATATTTCAAAGTACTATTATAATAATAATCTTCTATTTGTTATTTTCACCCAAAGAGTGCAACAAAATTGGTTCTTTAGAAACTAGTTCTGAAGACTAAGAGTTCATATTCTACAGTTTTGACTGAGCTCTTTGTGCTGGTTTCTACAGAAAGCCAGTTCCTATCCTTTGATTCCAGGAATTCATAAGCTTGAAAAAAGGAGAGGAAAATTGCTTGCACAAATTAAACCTACTTCATATTTCTCCCTACTGTCATGTATTCAAGAACATAATCCTAAAATTAAGAGACTCTGAGTCCTCTGAAAGTTAACAAAGAAAATTACCATTAACCACACTAAAAGTAGTTTCAACTGCATATTATCTGTCCCTAGACTATCGCTCAGCAAAATAAAGACTATCTAGGAATTTCTAGACTGAATGTTTTTTTTTTCCTCCAGTCTACCCTGTTTGTAAAGAATACTGAAAATAAAGTGTTACATATTAAGTAATTAGGGGGAAAAGGGGGGAAGTTGTATATTTGTTTCCATATTCTCAGAATTCGCAATTCTTTTAATCCCCAGAAACGGTTATTTCTGTTACATCTACATAGAGCATTGATAAGAATTAAATTCTTCCCAATGAAGAGAAGCAAAAGACAGGGTAACTTTATACAAAAGTCTCTTCATGTTGTGCTACTAGAGACAAAACTAAAGGACATTTTCATATTTATGGCTGTACTTTGTTGAAAGTTTTTAGCATATCTTATTATAGTTGAACTGTTATTCAAAAACATATTTTTTGCTTCTTTTTACCCTTAACAGAAGAGTAAACCTGTCATTTATTTCTTCTGCAGTATGTGCCTATTAAAATGATTATTTACTCTCATACTTTACTATTAAAATGGAGCAACTGTGTGTTGCCTAGATACAGAGCAGAAGGCTACTTTTTATATAAGTAATACACATGAACAAACAAGGCAATCACAGATGAAAATTGCTTATTCTTTATTCTGCTTTTTACTTGACCTTTCTTTGCCCTTTTTTGTTACCATCACTTTTTATATTGTGACAATAACATCCTTACTGAAGATACGTACAACTCCAGCAGGATTTTATGGTCTTTCTTTTGCATTCAAAGCACTTCACCAGTTAATTTTGTAAGTGGATTATTGTACCTTTTCACTAGATTGCTGGCACAAAGAGGAGGATAAGCTATGGCATTCAACATTCCTAGCTTCACATACTGCTGTACTTTTATTTGGATGTAAATATTATGTAGTGTCTTTCTTGAACAATCCACACATTTATACAGAGTTTTGTTTTCCAGGTTACATTTCTGTAAGTCTTATTCAAAGTGGACATTATAAAAAGAAAAATAATAGAATGATTATTTCAAATATACATTTGCAAACCTGCTTATCTTCTTACTGTTATTACACAGAAATTATAATTGCCTTTCTTGTTTTAATTTGAACCATACTTTTTTTTGTACTATGTATGTTTTCTGTATATATTAGACTCTGGAAATTTTATATGCATATATTTTTTATATATGCATATGTATGTAGTGTTTAGTAACAATTGAATAAATTTGTCTTTTCGAACACTTGTGGTATATATTGCTAGAATAGGAAATACGAGGAAAAAATGCAAAACAGGAAGGAGACTGCAGAACCTACTCTCTGGACTCTGGTTATTTTGTTTTCATTTGTTTGGGAATTTAAGCAATGCAAATGATTTTTTTTTAATAAAATTATTCATATCCCACCATTTTCTCTTCTCCAAATATTTTCATCATTCTTCATCTTATAGCTCCATGATTTTTCTAGACTGTCTGAACAGTTATCCAGTTTACCAGAAATACTAGAATCTATCATAAGTTGGAATATGTTCTCTGGTAGCTGAGTAAGTCTGTAAACTAGGTGTTCCACATAATGGGTGAATATTATTAGAGTAAGATGAGAAACAGCTGTTTCTATACACTGCCTGCTCCAGAATGCAAGACTGTTTCCTAAGGGGAAGGCTCCCAGTGGTGTCTCCTTTCTGTAGGATGGTTACTTTGTCTTAACCTGGGAAAAAAACCTATATTAGAACAAGCCAGTCTTTCCTAAGGTCTTCAGAGTTGCCTATCTTTCTCTATTGATTGCACTGCTATTTTAGTAGAAAAGACCCTAACCATGGAGTCAAGCATCTGAAAGGTCCATAGAGTCAGAGTTGAGCATCTAATCAAGTACAAGTAAATCAAAGGCAGGTCTGCCAAATAAACTTCTCGACATCTATACTATATATAAAATAATCTCTCAAGTAATAATTTCCAGCGCTGCTTATTGTAGAGTATTAATAAAAATGAACTTGCTGAATACTTTTAGAAAGTTCCTTGTTTTAGATTCTCATGCCTGTAAGATAAAGAAAGCTTCGCTTTTCCAAATGCATACAGAATACATGAGTAGTGATAAAGCAGTTACTGGTCACTGGTATTTGCCTAAGCACTAGTAGAACTTTTAGAGCAGTCTGGATATTGTGAGTGTTGTTTTATGTGAGTTGGTGAGCTGTCATCATTTGCTGAATTCATGGCATTATGTAAAAAGACAATTTTACTTGCATTCTACTTTGGGACCAAAGCAATGACTCACAAGCACTATTTGTTTGCAACAAGTCTTTGTAGCGGTATTCTACTGAAGATATCAGAGCTCCCAACAGGATGCAGAATTTTTATGGTGCTTTTTTCACTCCGTATTTTATGGCAGGTCACCAAATATTTTTGTAAGTGGGTCATCGAGCCAATTCAGAGTTTTCCTTTCTTCTCTATTTTTATCTGAGATTAAGTAGTCTCCTGGGAAAGAGCTGCGGAGACCTATCATCAGTTCATGGATATATTTATCTGTGTTGTCTAATACCACTGTACAGTGTATGAGAATGGAAACTAGAATAAGAAAATACCCAACATTATGGACAGAAGCTCAATGTACTCTTAATAAATTCATTTCATCTGAAACATCTGATACACACACATTAAACAAACAAACAAAAAAGCACAGACCTAAATATACATTACTTCTTTTTCAGTGAGAAGATAAATGGATAGAAGATTTTTAATTTTCATGGGTTGGTTTGAGAATTTTTAGTTCATGGTTAGTACACCATATCTATTGCTTCCAGGGCATTATGTTTTGGGTCATATTCATGCCATCTGGCAGACATTTTGAGCTACACAGAGAGATGAAAATCAGAAAGTGGCATGTTCCACGTTCCCTTGTACTTCCAGGTTCCCAACTTCCCTCACTTCATAATATGGATTAAAAAAAAAATCCTGGTTTACATAAAATTTCAAAGAACCTAAGACTCTTTTTGAATCAAGTGAATTAAATGGTGTGAGTTTGAGAAAATAACAACAAAAAAAACCCCAAGGGAAATTACTGTAGATCTATGTCAGTGTTTTGTCTTGTCTCATCCAGATAATTAATATTGCAATAAGCACAACAAAGGCATGAATACTTACTGCTTGACTATTCTGTAAAAGGGACCACTTGAAAAGGTGACTATGAGAAAAACATATAAGTATGTGTAAAAGCTCTCCAGCTACACCATACCTAACATCTATTGAATCTAGGCATCCATAGCGATTTCTCTGGTAGGATTACTTTTATCTCACTCCCTCCTGCCTTCTCTTCACACTGTCTCTCACCAACGGCTCTTTTTTTTTTTCTTTTTTTTTTTTTTTTTTTTTTTTTCCCCAGGTCATGATACTTTACTGATGCTATGCCTTTGAGAGCTGGAAAGTAGAATTATCCTTATTTTACTATTTTACAAATGAAACTGAAACTGAGAAACTGAAAAACCAAGAGTCAGAGAAATCCACTTTTAGAATTAGAAACAGAATAAAGTAGTACATGGCTCCCAGTCCTAAGCTCAGCATGCTGTAAAGTGAATGTCTTCATCAACAATCTGAAAATAAATGGAAAATCACTGATAATAAATCTTAGTGATGACTGATCCAACGAGTATGAAACACCCAGGCAGCATGATACAAATGCACTTAGCATTCTGTTTGTTTTTCTTCAAACAAAAATTCTTTATCCAAAGCAAAGCATAGATTTGTACAGGAACAAGAAAGAGAAGCCATAGCTATAGAATGTATGTCAATGTGAGAGAAGCAGTGGGCACTACCTCATGAATCAGTGACTAAAAAAGCCCTAGGTGTTGGGTTGTGGGTTTTTTTAATGACTAAAGAGATGACTCCAGTGTGATAGACTGATGCTATCTTTTTATATATAGGGATGTAGCAGTTTGCAAGAAAAGTGGGATGACTCTGTCCCCACTAAGAACACTGGAATCCATTCTGACATTTTTATTTTAAAAGATTATGAATGCAAATGGAGGATAAGGTAAAAAATCTAGCAACCCAGGAAAATGGCAGACAAAAAGCAGTAGGATTCATCCTTCCTGCTGTCAAATGTTGTCATTGTCAACATCTTACTTAGTCCTCCATGTGTCCCTTTAATGTAAATTTTAATAAATATCTGCTACATTTTAACATCTAATCAAAGTGATTGTATTCTTTAGACTTTAAGGTTCAAGTCTGACGAGGTTTGCAAAAAGAAGATTGAGACATGATTTAGTTGCAGTGGAAAAATACCCTTCTGACCACAAAAACTCACTTATTTAGCAAGCAAGTTTTGCTACAAGCTAAAGTGAGACAAATCCAAATGAGATATAAATCACATAACTTGTTTTTAAAAAGAGCAAGTAATGATACTTTAATGTAATGGTTAGTGCTACTGCTACTATCCCAATAAGAAGTAGATCTATTTGCTTAATTTTTTGAGGAATTATTTATTTCACAAAACACACTTTTTCCTACTGAAAGGATACCTGCTATTAGTAATACTAGAGGCCAGACACTGGGATGTAATTTGTTCAGCTTCCTGAATCGTACATCCTAAACAGAGGCAGGTGATCACAATGCCATGAATGTGTAGTGCTCTATGATGAAAGAGTGATTTTCATGTGGTAACTTCTGATCACTTATACAATGATTTGAAAAAATTTGCCCTCTCATCTTGTTCAGGAAGGCAGTTCATCTGCTTTCCACCATGGCATTAAATCAACAGTTCTATAAGAAATTGTGCTTATCTCAGAATCTCTGAGATATTGCCTTTTCATTACAGCAACACAAAAATGTAATTGCATTTAAAATGAAAAGTGTTAAGTTGCATAACAAAGTAGATATTAGCATTGCCTCTGATTTCCTCTGAATGCATGCTAACTCAGTTTTCCTGGTGTTTTTATAGGGATTCTGTGTTACTTATTAGAACTGTAGTTAAGGATTATTTTTTATATATAATGAGTCAGTGTTCTGCGAAATAAAGACAAAAATTCATAGACTAAGTATGTAGCATATTTCAGGAGGATTGGGAGGGGCAGTTCAGGGTTCAAATTGATGCCTGGTAAAGAAGGCTATATTGATTTAAAATTATCATTTTTAATAACAATGCAACATAATTTATGCTAGTACTGTGCCATGAATATTGGACAGTATACTTGTATTTTTGCTCTGTCATAAATGTTCACATTTATACGTTCTTTCAGTCATTGTAGTAAATAAAAAAAATTAAACAGAAATTAATCATTTCCTAAAAGATCATTTGAGAAAGAAAACTGAAAAAAATATAATAATCATATAAAACACAATTATAAAGACAGCAACAGGTTAGACCACAAGTGCAAATCACTGCAAGAATATGTTTCAAATCTACATCTTAAATTGGATTGCAATTTATCTGTTACAAGGAACCAGGGGATATAGAGAAATGTCATGGAATGAACAACAGAGAAAAAAGAATGAATTTGTAATGAGCATTGTCAGTATCTGGTTATTGAAGACAACAGCACAGACTAATCTATTGTATCTGTTAAGCTGAGTAGTTCATAGTGGAACTTGCATGTATTTGCCTACTTATTAAATGCCTCACAGTGTTTGTGAAAAGGACATTGCCATGAGAATGCAAAGAAATGAAATTAAACCAGAGCCCAAAACAAACAACACATTCACTGGTGACTTAATAGGCCTCCTGTGAGAAGCAAAATGAAATGCTGAAATGAAGAATTGTCCTAGCCTTTCTAGCCTAACACAGATATGATAACAAGTGTTTGTTTTGGTTTCGGGGTTGTTCAGGGGGTTTGGGGGGGTGGGCTTTTTATTTCTATTTTAAGGCAGAAAGCTTGCTTAAATTCCCATCTTACAAATACTTAGGGACGAAGATAGCTTGCACACATGATTATGTCTTCTGAAATCAGTGGACCCACTCATATTCTTGACTGTTCACAAAATCAGACTGCATACCTGTAGGAACCATTTCCCAAATGCAAAATCTAGTAGCTGTAAATTTACGTTACCATCTGCCAGAAACGTAGGCTTTATCTAAAAGTACCAGACTGTGATGCACTTTCCACTAGAAAAGAGGTTTTTCTATTACTTATTTCCCTGATTAGTCTAAAACTAAATGATGTGAAACTCTCTTCTGCAGTTGCAATCATATCTATATTACAGGCATCAGTCTGTTTTTCAAATCAAAAGGAAGAGTTAGGAAGTATTGCTCCTCCAGCAGTAACCAAACCTATTAGACCACCATAGCACAACATCCATTTCACAGTAAACTTTGCTAAAAAAAGTTTCACAGGTAACTAAATGTTACCATTGAGGTTAAAGAATGAAAAACATTAATAAGAAAAAGACACAGATTATATGCTTATGTAGAATATACTAATACATATATATATTCTCTTCTATAAGTTGTATTTTACATTTGATAGTTGTGATATTTTTAAGTTGCAACAGCATGAAGAAAGAAGCCCTGCTCAGCCCTAGATAGAGAAGAGTCTGTGGGAAAGGTTACATAAAAGCAACAATTTGGAATAGAACTCTGAGACAGACAAATACTGGTATAAATAAATAACACAGAAATATTATTAACAAGATATTGATGGATTTGTAGATCTCATTAAAGATAAGGACTATATCCCTCAAAATTGCAGGAAAACAAACCTCACGAAACTACTACATTTGAATGTGAAACAGCAATAAATTATTAACATTTCAGATCTAATAACTATGGACAAAGAGCAGAACCTGGAAGCACTTTCTCTCATTCACAGCAGTAGTAAAACATCACCTAACACGCATAATTCATAATTTTAACTATTATAATTTCATTTTTGTCCTTGCTGCTCTCAAAACCATGCAGATGAAAAGAATAGGTGGAATATTATATACTGAGCGTTGAGACAATATGCTTTGTCATTGGACAGCTTTTAGTGGCCTTTCAGGTGTTCTTTTTTACACCTCTCTCATTTCTCCCAGTTATTTCCACAAAAGTCTGGTGATTAGTAAGAACTGGATTGGTCAATTGTCTGCAGTGACAACAGAAGAAAACATATTAGGGAGGCCTATTCTCTCTATTGTCATAGGCTTCAAAGTAAACAGTGCTGCCTACTTTTTTTAGGGAAGCCATAAAATAAACTGAGGAACAGCTATCACCTAAAACTAGAATTATCATTGTTGCTTCAAGTGTTTCTCTAGAACCATTGGAATTCAACTTAATCCATGCACACATGAAATTTTATGTTAGGACTGATAGTTGGGGGTAGTCCTCTGGAAAAGGGTAGTCCCAAATTTATCTCTCTTCTCCAAATTAAGCAGAGTGGGGATTTCAAACTGTAATTAGGTAATTTATTTTTTTTTTACCTTGGTATGTGTGTTTTATCTGCACTGTTTATTCTCTCCCAAAAAGTAATTCTGTCCTTCATTTGTTACTGAAGCATATTCTAAATAAATTAATTTTATAGGATCATAGAGTCATAGACTGGTTCGGGTTGGAAGGCACCTCAAAGATCGTCTAGTTCCAACCTCCGAGCCACAGGCAGGGCACCCTCCATTAGACCAGCTTGCCCAAAGCCCCATCCAACCTGGCCTTGCACACTTCAGCAACAGGACATCCACTTCTCTGGGCAATCTGTTCCAGTGCCTCATCATCCTCACAGTAAAGAATTTCTTCCTAAAGTCTCATCTAAATCTACTTTCTTTTAGTTTAAATCCATTAACTTTTGTGCTGTCACTTAATTCCCTTAAAAACTGTACCTCTCCAGCTTTTCCGTAGGCCCCCTTTAGGTACTGGAAGGCTGCAATAAGGTCTCCCTATAGCCCTCTCTTCTCCAGGCTGAACAAGCTGAACACTCTCAGGATGTCCTTATAGGAGAGATGATCCAGCCCTCTTATCATTTTTACGGCTCTCTTCTGGACTTGCTCCTATATCTCAATGTCTTTCCTGCACTGGGAACCCCAGAGCCGGACACAGACTACTGGGGCAGAATCACCTCCCTTAACCTGCTGGTCACACTGTTTTTGATGCAGCTCAGGGTATGGTTGACTTTTTCACGCTGCCAGCTCATGTTAGCTTTTCATCAATCAGCACCCCCAATTCCTTGTCCTTAGGGCTGCTCTCAATCCTTTTTCTGCTCAGCCTGTAATTGTGCTTGGGATTGCATTGAGCCATGTGCAGGACCCTGCACTTGGCCTTATTGAACTTCATACACTTTGTACAGGCCCACCTCTCAAGCCTGTCAAGGTCCCTCTGGATGGCATGTCTTCCCTCCAGCATGTTGACTGTGCCCATCTTGGTGTTGTTCATCAACTTGTTGAAGGTACACTTGATCCCACTGTCTGTATTGCTAACAAACATGTTAAACAGGCTGGTCCCAGTACTGACCCCTGTGGAATGCCATTTGTCACTGGTCTCCATTTGGACATTGAACCGTTGACCACAACTCTTTTGAGTGTGACTGCTGTTGTGGTTTTACATGGCAAGGTTCTGGTGGAGGAGGGAGCTGCAGAGGTGGCTTCTGCAAGAAGCAGCTAGAAGTTTTCTGCAGGCCCAAGAGAGTAAACACCAGCCAGCTCAAGGCCAGACTTGTCACTGACCAAAGCCAAACCAATCAATAATGGTCATAACACCTCTGGGAAGCATATTTAAGAGGGGAAAAAACACAAGAGGCTACTATTTGCTGCCAAAGAAGGAAGTGAGAAGATGTAAGAAACTTTGCAGACACCAAGATCAATGAAGAAGGAGGAGGGGTAAGAGACTCTCCAGGCCAGAGAGAGAGATTCCCCTGCAGCCCGTGGAAAATGATGGGGAGCAGACATGCCACCTGCAGCCTGTGGAGACACCTCATGCTGGAGTGGCTGGAGACACACAGAAGATGCTGTGACCAATTTTGAAGCAAGCTCCTGGTAGGACCTGAAGCTCATGAAGAGAGGGGCCCACATTACAGCAGGTTTACTGGGTGGACTCGTGACTCCATGGGTAACCAGTCTGGAGCAGTCTAGGCCTGAGAGACTGCACCCCACAGAAGTGACCCATGCTGGGGCAGTTGTAGAAGAGCTGAAGCCCCATGGTAAAAGACTCACATTGGAGAAGTTCATAGAGGACTGTCCCCTGTGGGTGGGACCCCATGCCAGGACAGGTGAAGAGTGTGATTAATGCCCTCCCAGCTAAGAAAGAAAACAACTTCTTACTCAAGGTCAGGCCTGATGGGGCTCTGAGCAACTTCATTTCATAAAGATGTCCCTGCTTACTGCAGGGGGATTGGACTAGATGACCTCTAAAGTCCCTTCCAACGAAACACATTCTATGATTCTATGAACTAACCTATACCTCATCCCTGTCTCCCAGTGTGACACCTGGGAGGAGGGGAGAAGGGAGAGAAATCATGAATAAAGTTGAGTCCACATAAAAGAGAGGCGTGACTATTACTTGTTCATCCATGCAGTCTCCAGGAAACCCTTTCTGTGAAAAACTTTAGACTGAGAACCTTCCTCTTTAAGAATTAGACAGTATCTCAACAGGGGTTTCAGAAATATCAGTTAAATATTAACATCAGTACTTACCTACTTTAAATTGTGTACCTAGACTTCAGACAGAGAAGTTGAACAATTAGTGAAAGTGTAATGATCCCACTATTACAGAATAGGTGATGAGACAGAATTGTAAAACACACACCCAAATAGAATGTTGGGTGCTTATATGCTTTTGAGAATAAATTAAAAATCAGACATATAGTCTGCAAATCTTTGCAAGTGAGCCCTATTCTCTCAAACTTAACTGAAAGAGCTCCCTTCTATTTCAATAGCATAAACCTCAAATCCTTGCGAGTCCACAGGAAGATGCCCATTGACTCAAGAAGATTTGGATTTTAAAAAACCCCAAAAAACCACCAACCAAAAAACCCCAACATAATAACAGATGCAGCAGTTTTCATTCAAGATAAATTTCCTTAAAATAACTTAATTGTCCAAATATATATTACTAGTAATGTAAAATACGCACAGAGACTACAGGAGTTATCTATCTATAGTTACTGAAAAAGTAGCACAATGGTAGTCTTTTACAATACAAGATTAGAGCTTTAACAGACTCAGTTTTGTGGCATTGTGTAAAACATTAAATATGATAAATTTCTGTTCAGTCATCGACAGAAGACACAGAAGTGAAAAAAGCTAAACTTCATACATTTAAATGTCAATGTCAGTTTGAAGCCCCATTAGAATGGAAAAAGTAATTTCTTGTCTTGAATACTGAACAACATGAGTCAGTTTAAGCTTTCAATACATTTTTGATGTTTCCTCAGTCATTTTGGGAAGTCTTTTTTTGTTTCAATTCAAATACTTTTTAACATAGCAAGAGAAAATCAAATTGGAAGTATTATGAATTAGACTGTTGTCTTCCTTTCAGATTTTTACCCTCCTGCTCTGCTTATGAGACTTTTCTTGCACATACAGTCTGAACACATACACAGCAGAGAGCAAAGAGGACACAAAGCTGAATTATCTCTTCTACAGTGAGCCTCAGAATACTCACTCAGGCAGTGATGAAAAGACATGTCTATCTAAGCTCAACCAAAGTTACTAGGGTATTAAAGAAGCTTAGCAAAAATAAGAGACTTCAGGGATGCAGTTAAGGGTAGTGTCGTGGTTTTGCCCCAGATGAGACATGTAGGATCCCTCTTCATCTAACTTCAACAAGGTTAAGGACCTTGCTGAATCTTATCCTCTAGGTTCTTCTCTTAGTCAGCCAATGGAAACTGCCTAATGGCAACTGTGCCCATCTTTTTTGTAGGGCAAGAAATATGAGCTTCTGTTTTATTCCTTCTGTGTTGCAGTTAATACTATCAGACTCAGAATTTCTGAAAAGGACAGTTAAGTAAAATAGCAATCTATTTTATGTGAAATCTGACAGCAACTATGTACACATAAATGCTATATGAGCATCTGCACACATAAATGCAGAATTTATAAGACAGGTTTTTACAGGATCTTCAGAGTTCTCTCATAATCCCACACTGGACAGTACAGCCAAAGGACTGGCACTTGTAATTGACATCATTGTTTATTGAATGATGCACCCTTTCACATTCTTGTTCTATTACCCAAGCAAACTCACTGGTAGAGTGGCATGCAATATAATCAGTGCTATAAAAATACATTATTTTCTTCTCATCATGACTGTGTACTCAGGAATTCCAGAGTGTGCATATGATGTCTGAAAAAAGGAGAAAAGAACAAATGCAAGCAAAAGCAAATAAAAAAAATCTTGAGGACAGTTACGGTTCTTCGCATCATCTAAATACCTAATAAGCAGAAGGCCAAGTTTCTCTGCACACAGATTGACTAGATGCTAGATGTAAGCTATTCTTCAGTGTCTCTTACAGACATATTTACCCTGCAATTGGAGTGGGGTGATTTTTTCCAGCTGTGGTTTGTTGGGTTTTTTTCCTTCACTTTAGATTTACCCCTCTCAAATCAACACAAGCTTCCTCATTTATGATGATAGGAATATAAACTTCTCAGACAAATTGTTCATGCCTTTTAAACCTGGAAATAAATTTTACTGCTAGAAAAGATGATTTTGTGAGATGCCAATAAATCTGCTGTGCTCAAGGCTAGACAAATATTTATGTTAGGCACACAGATCATGATCAGACACATTTCTAGTTCAAGTCTAAACTGACACTACAGAATAATAATCTATACACTTAACAATAATGACATATTCAGATGTCTTTTCCATTTGCATTTAGTGGTCTTTAAGCTCAGTAGTCATGCTGTTCTTCCTCAACTAATTTTCTTTGGTAAAAATTGTTTTTTGAATACCCACTTATTTTTTACCTAATTCCTCATAAAGACTCGTGGTCAGTTTATGTCTGTAATTAACTTACTATTTCTCAAAAAAGAAGGAGATACCAATGTCCTCTGATTCATTTTAGTATTGTGGGTCTCACAGTGAAGCTCTTACAGAGATGTAGATTATTTGAGTGCTTAAATGTAAAATGGGCATGGGTTGTTTGTTTTATTTTAAATCCAACATGTGGTGGAAGATATATTGGTTTATTCTTACAGTATGTTTCTAAAATACTTTTACAACAGAAGACTCTTAAAGTGTCCTATAAACTACAGGCTTTTTCTCCTGTTCAATAACTCTTCCAGATTCCCAGAAACATCACCAAAACCTGCTTTGGTAAATCAGTCCTTCTGACAGTTAGGTTTTATAAATGGATATTACAGTAGCAGGATATCCATAACATAAAACACTGTAAATGTTTCAACAGAGATAAGAACAACAAGAGCTCAAATCTGTTCCCTCAATGCAATGTTCTGACAGGAAAGGATGAATTAAAAGATCCCTACCAAATCAAGGATAAAATTCAGTATGCTTTTTGATAGTAGGTTATGAAAACCTATAATTAGACCATTTTGTTATGAGAAGAAGACATTAGACAGAGTAATACATGACCAATTTGATGTCAATTGTTTGCCTTATTTGTATTCTCTGCTAGGTCTCAACCTCCATTCAGGTAATGTTGAGTTATATTGAATTACATGTGAATAAGAACACCAGACCATCAGATTTGTCAGTGAGAGAGATTTTGGTCAGAAAATCAATTCTTCAGATCCAACTTTTACATGTTTGTTTCACTGCACAAAATAAACTGCATTTGCTTTATGGCTTTCCTTCTGGTCTTCGCTCTGTAGAGTACAGAACTTTGGAATTTGTCAAAATAAATGTATGCAAATGAGAGAAATAGTAAATTCTTTCAGTCTCTTTTACTGTGAACTTGACTCCTTGTAAAAAATGAATTACTTGCAACTCTACAAAGAAATGAAGAATACCTTTTCCATAGAGATGAAAAATTACAAAATGAGAAAAACTTAAATGTGATCAAACCACTCGTAAGTGAAAAAATACAGTTCTTACTGTTCTAAATACAGATAAACAAATTATCTTATCCTTTGTTTTCTTTGTTATCTGATTTATCTCTACCTCTCTTTTTTGTGGTGTGTTTTCAAAACTGAATCACCTTATTCTTTGTTACGCTTTCAAGAACTGCTATGTGCAAGCAGCACTGAGTTAGTTTTACTGGAAGCAATGTTCTGGAAACAGCTAAATAGGAAAAGATTTATTAGAACACTGAAAATGAACAGAAAAAAAACAGAAAATAACTCCTTTTTTCCTTTGTTTTTGTACCATGCGATGGCTTTCTATATTATGTTACTCTTAAATGTTATATTTAGGAATGATAATCATTGGGTAGGTCAATAATCAAGGCAAAGACAAGACAGAAAAATACGTCAGACAAGAACTAGCTGAAACTGGTAAGAGCATAAGGTAACAAACCAGAGGCTGCACTGCCTAGAGACTCTTCTGTTTGACATTCTCCTGATGCAAGCAAGCTACCAGAAGAAGCTGTCCCCAGAAGTAAAGACATTAAATTGCACATTTCTCCTCAGTCCTATGCTTGGTACAAAACAGCAAGACAAGCCAACAAAGAAATCAGACTAGCAGCAGCTATGTACAAGCCAAATTTGGGCATGTAAATAATTACCAGGTTTTGAATGAGATTTGTCTAGATTTCCCTAAATCTTCAACCCATTTTATTTTTCCTTAGGTGTCCTTTCTTTAGCATGTTCATCTCAGTTTATCATCCTTCATCTGTGCCTATTTCCTATTACTTCCCACTAGACTATGCTCCTAAGAATGCCTTCTCTTCAAATAAGTTATCATCCACTACTTCTCCCACCACCATATTCTTTTTGTTATTATCCTTTCATTAGCCTGTGAATGCCTGTCTAAAATAAGATTTTTGTGATTAGATACATTGTGCAAATTCTGAACAGGATAATAAATACTCATGAGCCAAATTCCAAAGGCACACTGTAAATTTCAGCAATTTTGTGCAATGAAAATGGAATATAAGTGCAAAAAAAACCCCAGGTGTAAATTGAAGATTTTTTCTTCATAGCACTCAAAGTATTTATTTTAAGGGAGGAGAAGAAATACTTTCTCTACGACTCAATATACATCCACTTTAAGTAGAGTTTAAATTCTGACTTGTTTAATTTGGTGTTTTTCATACGATTTTATATAAGAAAATTCCCAGTATTTAAAAAAAAATAAAAATCCTTAGCAGTTGTTCAGCTGTTCATAAATAATTTATAGAAGGTATATTTTGTTGATGTGCAGTGATGTCTCTGAGGGGAAGAATAATACAGCATTTCTTTTTATGTCAAAGATGGTGGCAATAGAGTCACTTACTATACATAATTATGAACAGGAGCACTGGGAAACTACTCTGGTGGGAAGCCCTTTCATTAGGAAATTGTTGAATATTGCTAGCAGGTATTTTTCATGGCTTCGAGAGATCAGACCAGCACTCTGTGTAGGGAAATTAGTGACTAATGTAGTTTTTAAGTATATTGGGACTTTAGTTCAACATTCTGATAAAGCAAAAGAGAGGCAGCAACCTCGAATTCTTTAATAAATCTAATAAAGATGGCCAAAAATCTGGCCATCTTGTCTCCTGATGCAAATGGCCAATACTTCAGCTACATCAGTGTAGCTGTTTTATTTTAAAGCAGCGGAGAATGTTGCTCTTATTGCAATATCAAAAGGCAAATTCCAAAGACAAGTCCAGTATACCGGTGCCAACATAATGCAGTACTCATGCAGAAATGAAAGCTAGTCTGTTTGGCTCAACTGGGGTAAAGTCTGGTGGCAATAGTAGAATCAGAGATCTTTTCAAAGCAAAATAAATAATATGTGGATTGTGAATTGACAAAATGGGACCTCTGTATTCCTATAAAGTGGACTTAAAAATACTCTTATAAAAACAAAATCAAAATAAAAACCGAACAACAAACCAACAAAGCAAAACCCAGGGAAATAGAGAAGGATGTGTCTAGTTTACAAAGTTACAAAGTAAGTGGATGATAAAGATTGGATTTCTGTATTTTTCTATTATTTCTGAGAAAATGCCAATCATTGAACCAGATAGCCATTCTGTGACAAGATATGCAAAATTTAATGGACCAGTACTGCTACTAGATGGACTGTACTCCATCTTTCTAAACCATCCTCTACAATCCACTGGATGAATCTCTTTAATCATCTTTAGGGTATCAATAGAAGCTGAAGTATATGTCAGAAGATTAAGACAATATCTCTCCCTGATTCTCAGTTCGGCTCCAACACACAGGAACTGAAATCACATTTTCTGCACTCCAGAAGAGTGTTACAAATATTAGGCCAAAGAGCATTCTAGGCAAAATCCTTCTTATGGAATTAGTTTTCCTACTGACACCACAAACAGGAATTCAAGAGGCATGAGGCAACAAAGGAAACTTATTAAAGCCAGAGAAGGGAATAAATAGAAAATTTTCTAAGGACCTCAGGTGTCTAATCCATTGGATGGTATTGCTACCTATAAATTAAAGCACTTAAAAGGCACTGATAAAGATTTTTAGCTGTGAAACAGATTTATTCACAGCACTGTGGCTGGTACATTTTCCCATAAATCACAGAACAGTAGGGATTGGAAGAGATGTATCAGGATCAACTTGTCCAACTCACCTGCTAAAGCAGGATCACCTAGACCAGATTGTACAGGATCATGCCCAGGCACGTTTTAATTATCTTTATAGAAGGAAACTCCATAGCCTCTCTGGGCAGCCTGTCCCAGTGCTCTGTCACCCTCAGAGTATAGAAGTTTTTCCTTATATTGAGAATGAACTTACTGTGTTCCACTTTGTCCGCGAAAAATAATCACACAGAATCAAAAAGAAAATAAAAAAATCACCCACAATGCTACCATCAGAGGAAAATTTTGAGAAAGTTATTTTGAAAGTTATTCCAATATTATTTTGGAACCAAGTAGTACTTAAAATCCTGTCAATCTGTAATGTTTATAATGGTTACCTAAGTCTTTATTATATTTGAATCCTTTTGCTGTCTAGACTGCGTCTTTGCATTTTTGCAGGAAAATGATTGTCTGGTTCACAGAGCAAGAAGAAGGTTCAGTACTGAATTTTTTTAACATGAAGTGATTCTCTTTACATTTATGTTAGCATGTTATTGCAAGGACCAAGTTGTCATCCTAGCTGTGGTTATCAATAATAATCCCATGTATGTGTTTACTCCAGTGATATCATAGAGCATTTACATGTTCAATACTTTATATCCTTTCCATATTAAAAAAATCACCTCTTCAGGGTGAAGATTAACATCTAAGGTGTCTTCACTCCTATTGTAAGCAATAGAGCCCTAAAGAGTGCAGCCAATGTAATCAAGTGTTAATTGGACAAATGTAGGCAAATGTAGTGAGAGCTGAATGGCTCCTTTGACTTCACTAATTGGACCTAGGTCTCACTGAAAAACCTGCAATGAAGACATCTAAATTCCTTTATTTGAATCTAGCCTTGAAGTCACCCTTCTCCCAGTAACAGCAGCCCCTCTGCTAAAATGACTTTATGCTTTCCCCTAATTAAAGACTACACAAAATTTTTTGTTCCTGTAAATGCAATTTGCTCATGTAAAAGATTTTTCACCGTGTGTGAAATATTGATTCAAAGTTGCATACTTTCTTGCCTGAAACAAAAAAAGCCAAGAAGCTATATCATTTTTTTGTTCTCCTTTCTTTCACGGTCCTTCTTTGTTTTCACATATGAAATTCAAATGGAAATTGGAAATATTGTGCAATTTCCATCTATAACAGAAAAGGCACAAAACCAGTTCACAACTATCTATATCAACAGACTAACTTGAGCATACCAGAAACACATGCTGCCCTTTCCTTACTTTTACAGTTTTATACAACCCAGAAGATGAGACGTTTCACCTTACAACCTCTATTTTTCAAACAGAGATTAAAGTTTCAAAAACTGCCCAACTAAATGACCTTAAAAACATACATAGCAAACCATTACAGTCCATTATATTGTGAAGGTACCGTGATCATACAATAGTTGCATACAACAACATAGCTTGAAACTGCATTTATTTCTTTGAGTACTGTGCTATATAAACAGCACCTTCATATCTAGAGACAAACCACAGCCAAAATTCCCAAAAGCCCTTAAAATGGCTTGTTGCTGCAACTAAAGGTGTACTCACTAAAAATTTTCCAGTGGTCAAGCTCTTATCCTCTAGGATTACTGCTAGGCTAGTGCTCAGGGAGAGGACCGCATACTTGGCTTGAGCCTCAGAGCAGGACTATGCCCTGATCTTGTTGATCCTGTGTGAAAACCAGGTACACATGCCAAATGTTCATAGGCAAAACAAGGGGATAAAGAGATTTCAGAGAGAAGTAAGTGTATAAATAGTTGTGAATCATGTAAATCTTCCCTAGTCCAAGTTTATACCTGTATAGGATATTTCTTACACAGGTGCTGACTGAAAAACCTTTAAAAAGGACAGTAAGAAGGCCTGCTGGCATTTTGGTGTGAAAACAAAGGAGGTTACGTGACGTGCATTGTTAGAATATTGCTACAAATTGTGCAGGCCATATGCATAATCACGTGAAAGATATAAAGAAACTTAGTAATGATGCAAAGTAGAGCTTGAATTCAGTCTTTAAATGTTTGGTCATGGAGACATCTAATTCAGCAGGCTCATACCCTTTATAAGCACCTGCTAAGCTCCTGTAAATCATGTTGGCTGTTTACATCGATGATAAAAGTTATTCCTGCAGAAAAGGACTGATGATGAAGATGGTTCCGTCTGCCATATGTCTTATACTTGTAGACAGAGATGAGAATGTCTTCTAAATCAGGAAAATTCAAAACTTCATTAATATGCTGTTTACATAAGTAGCTGATGGGTACACTGATTTTTTTTTCTTTCTCATTTGTTTACTGTCTCAAGAGTATCTTAGTGCACTAAATACTCCTCATAGCAATGCTGGTTTTAGTTTGGGCAAATTAAGTGGCAGTGAAGCTATAAATCTCATCATTCTGGAAATACAGAATGTAATTTTTTTTTGTTTTTTTCATTAGTATCATGTAGTTCTCTAACTTTCCTCCAGAATCTTATGGGTAAAAATTAATAATCTTGCAACTAAATCTAGGACAGAGCAGTACACAAATACCTGCATGTAATGGGTTTTCAGTTTTCTCCTTCCACAGTTGTTTTATATTATTTTATGACAAATAAACATTATAGAGGAAGAGCAGAATATAAATATAGATACACAGAGAGCTTTATAAGTCAAAATGCCGTTTCAGTTATTAATTCAGCCAAAAGTATATTTATAGGTTAGCTTAAAAAGCAAATTATTATGATTATGGTCCACGGCTTCATTCCCTTTTAAAGGCCAGTTGTCTTGGATTGCATATATCATAGAATCATAGAATGGCATGGGTTGGAAGGGACCCCAAGGATCATAGAGCTCCAACCCCCCTGCCAAAGGCAGGGACACCAACCTCCAGGCCTGGATCTACACAAGGTTGCCCAGGGCCCCACCCAACCTGGCCTTGAACACTTTCAGGGACAGGACATCCACCACCTCTCTGGGCAGCCTGTTCCAGCACTTCACCACTCTCTCTGTAGGACATGTCCCCTTAATATCTAATCTAAAACTTCCTTCCTTTAGCTTTAGTCCATTCCCCTTTGTCCTGCCATTATCTGCTCTTTTAAAAAGCTGATTCCCCTTCTGTTTGTATGCTCCCTTAAGGTACTGGAAGGCTGCAAGGTGGTCCCCCTGCAGCCTTCTCTTCTCCAGGCTGAACAAGCCCAGCTCCCTCAGCCTCTCTTTGTAGGGGAGGTGCTCCAGCCCTCTCATCATCTTCATGGTCTCCTCTGAACCCTCTCCAACAGTTCCACATCTTTCTTGTATTGGAGACCCCAGACTTGGACACAGGACTCCCGATGGGGCCTCACGAGGGCAGAGTGGAGAGGGACAATCACCTCCCTGTCCCTGCTGGCCACCCCAGGATATAATTGGCCTTGGGAGCTGCAAGAGCACACTGCTGGCTCATGTTAAGTTTCTCATCTACCAGAATCCCCAAGTCCTTCTTAGCAGGGCTGCTCTCAAGAAGCTCTTCTCCCAGTCTGTATCTGTGTCTTCCAGCCAAAATAAAATGCCTTACACTTGGCAGTGTTGAACCTCATTAGGTTCCCCCGGGCCCATCTTTCCAGCCTGTCAAGATCCCTCTGGATGGCTTCCTTTCCTTCTGGGGTGTCTACCACACCACTCAGCTTGGTGTCATCTGCAAACTTGCTGAGGGTGCACTCAATTCCATCATCGATATCATTGATAAAGATGTTAAAGAGCACCGGTCCCAAGACAGACCCTTGGGGGACACCGCTTGTCACCGGCCTCCACCTGGACATAGGCCCATTGACCACCACCCTTTGGCTACGGTCTGTTAACCAGTTTCTTATCCACTGGATGGTCCACCCATCAAATCCACATCTCTCCAATTTAGAGATAAGGATGTGGTGGGGAACTGTGTCAAAGGCCTTGCACAAGTCCAAGCAGATGACATCGGTCGCCTTCCCTTTATCTACCGATGCTGTCACTCCATCATAGAAGGTCACCAGATTGGTGAGGCACGACCTTCCCTTGGTGAAGCTGTGCTGGCTGTCCCGGATCACATGCTCTTCCCTCATGTGCTCCAACATGTCATCCAGGAGGATCTGTTTCATGATCTTCCTGGATATATATAGGATTCAAACTAATTTCCCAGCTGGAGAAAGAAGCAGTGTATGGGTACAGCTTGAGTTCAGTATATAGTAGATGAAGTCTGTTTGAAGAATTGAGGGGAATGGGATAAAAGTCAAGCATATTAAATCTCACAATAATATCACAGTAGATTATCTTGAAGAAACTACTTTATATCTAAATATTTGATATCTGAAACAATTAACAATTTTTTTTTTGTGAAAACTGAAATTAAGGTTGTTAAAGAAATCCCAGATTCAGTACTGTTAGATCCCCTAAATTGTACTTTTATTAATTTTAAATATCGCTTTGCATTTGAAGAATAAAAGGAATGGCAAAACGGTGTCATCTTTGCATGACTTAAGTTGTTATTTTCCCCAGTAATTCCATCTTTTTCTGCACTGGGTCACCAGAAGATAAACCATTTTTGGTAACTTCAGTAATTAAAAACTGGACTTAGATGGTCAAAGTAACTTCACATGGTTGTTACAAAGCAAATTGCAAGCTAGAAGATGCTGTTTCTCTAGGGAAGCTATTTATTCAACATATAAAAGAAACAAAAGCACCAAATGTAACCTGCTGTTTATAGAATATAGGTTGCTGAACAAACCATGAGATAGAGAAACAAATGTTCTGCTTCCTTTTTATTACATTTCATTTTTCACTTTGAATGTCTCTTCCAATCTACTTTCCTGAGCTTCTCCCCTATCTTACACATCGATTGAATGTAATAGTTGAACTACTTTTTACACAAAAATGTTTTTGAGGTATCTTACACAGGAATATCTAACATAATCTGAAAGTCATGCATGTAACATCTCCATTGCAAACTGAAAAATGTTACACATTCATGACAAAATAGGATAATGATGTCTTATATACATAATTTTATTAATTTGCCTTATTCCCTTAGATATCTTTCAGAACCTTTTGGTTACAATGAAGACATTGTCCTCTGCCATACAAAGAACTCTCTTATTTGTTGGGTTTATTACCATGAATCCAACTGTCTGCAACACCATTATGTGAATAAGACATAGCTGCTAGTGGGGTCATGTAAAAATAAACTCATTTCAGTGTGTTGATCTCAAAGTAAATGAAAATTTTCAATATATATTGATATTCTGCTCTTCCTCTATAATGTTTATTTGTCATACAATAATACAAAACTACTGTGGAAGGAAAAAACTGAAAACCCGTTATATGCAGATATTTTTGTTCTTTTCTGTCCTGGATTAAGTCATGCTGAAAGAAATGGTGCCTCAGTCACCCCATTCTGACAAATCCTTTTTATTCTTTGAATTTAATAACTAGGGAGACAGACTTTTTCTTAAAGGTCAGATGCCACACACTGGAACTACATCTTCTGCTGTCAAAGCTGTTAGTGCTGTCAGGTCTTCTCCATGTTTCTGAATTGAGGTGCAGTGTTCCCATTTTATATTGTGTACATTGTCCCCCCTGGGAATTGTGTCAGGATTCTTTTCATTCAGCATGTCTTGCATTGTAAACGACACCAGAGTGTGTGTCATTATGACACTTTTATTTGGTGTTTCACAGATATAATGTCAATTTACTTTCAAAGTTTACACATCTTGTTAACACTGTTCCTTCAACTAACTCTGTCAAGAACACATAGTTGAGAATGCTGCCTAAGGATATTGGATAAATGTTGTAAAGTAAGATTCTGCATTCTTGGGAATCCCATTAAATTAGTGCTTACTAGATTGCCAAGAACAGAAAGAACAACCTTGCTTTAAAATAACTTACAACATTTGCTTAATAAGTCTGTACATTTTGCCAGTTTTGTTTATTTTCTGTTTGAAAATGACAGATTATTTCCCACGAACAAGAATTACTTACCATGATAATGAACAACAACTCATTTCAGAGTCTGCCTCTGAATGCATCAGAGGCATTCTACCTTTATTGTTGAAAAATTATCTGACTAATGAGATCAAACAAAATTCTTCCTTTCAGAGCTCCAAAAGTTAAGAAAGACTCTATTCCCAGGTTTCTTATTCAAGCAAGTCTCTAAACAGTTCCACTTAGAGAATAAACATACTATATCAAAGAAGAATTTCAAACCAAAAAATCTTAACAGAAGAAATTATGCCTGTACATACAGTGCAGTGTCAAGTAGTGACATGGCTCAGACGAAACAAATATTCCATGAGGCAAATTATGGACTTTTACCTTCAAGTTTTCATATTCTAAAATCCAGAAAAACATGACTGTTTCATGGGGTAAAAAGTACAACCAAAACGATGGTTAAAAGCCCTCCAAACTAGATAACTTCAGTCTGAAATATGATTTTAATGTACAAGAAATAGCACCTCTATCATGTACCCCCAAGAAACTATTTTCAGAATGATGACATTAACAGATGATTCTGAATCATATGCAGCCTTTACCCTTCTTGTGCTTGTTGCCCCATAAAAAGAAACTGAAAAGAGCTATCATCTCCAATGACAAGACTGTATTTTGAATTCTATTACACAAAAAACTGCAATCCCCTAATCATTTCAGGTGTTTTGGAGTCCTACAGAGTAAGGCTTTTCATAGTACAAATAGTTGTTACCACTACTGGAATCATGAGTCAAATTGTTAGTTGCCATTCATGAAGGTGGCAATGCTGAAAAAATGGACTTTTGACTCTTTCAACATTTGTGGTTTGTAAGCTTGTTATTATTTTTTGTATTCCACTTAGCACATGAAAAACACCAGCTTTCTTTTCTAATAGAATTTCTGGCTACATTCTTGATATAATCAGCTTTAACTACAGCAAGTATCAATCTCTTAATTTTCTGTGAGAACACTATGCTTCTTAAAAGACAGTTAATATAATTTTAACTGCTTTTGAATTCCTCCAGAGTAAAAAGGTCAGGGTATATTTTTTTCAATTTTTGTTTTGGAAAATGGTACTCTTTTCCTTCCTACTAATTTTTTTAAATCCTTCAATAAGCAAAATTAGAACTGTGATCATATTTTGAATTAATGACAGATAAGATTTGATTATTTTTTCCTTAATCTATTATTTGATTGTAAAAGGTCACTTTTTAGATCACCATCTCCTACCAAAAAGGGATCTAGAAACTTTGAACACTGTACAGAGGTATAGAGGATATTGTCTTAAAAATACATTGTTTCTAAAAGCAGTCTAAGTATTTTTGACAACCAACAGTAGAGGCTCTTTCACTTCAAATTTTTGCTGCTATGCACCCTTCAACTTCTACTGTTGCTTTCATGAAACAATCTATTCTTAAAACTCACATTACAAATAACATACATAAAATGGAACAAGAAGTCATTTTATGGAATGTATTTGACTATATTAAAGCAAGTAAAATAATTATATTATTAAAATTAATTTATGTAGGAATGTCAGGATTACAGAGGAATACACAAACTTGTGGCACACTATTACTGTTAAACTTTCAATTACTAAAAACCATGCACAAAATAAAAGTAACTTCAAAACACTGCAACTTTTATTAGTAGCCAATAGATTAGACTCGGAAGAACATTTTGTGAACAACTTCAACAGAAAACTTCTACTCTTCCTGATACAGCAACACCTTGAAATTATTTTCTATGTCAAAAGCAGAAGGCAAAGCTATCATTCAGAAGAATTCCACAGTATATCAGTGGCAAATTATTTGCAAAAATAAGGTAGGACTCACCCTCACAGACTTTTATATCTGTCTGAGCTGCCAAGACATTTATTGCAGTAAGTTCAGAGAAGGTGGTACTTCTAAGACTTTATCCTCTTCCTAATTCATTACCTAAAATGAATCAGATTAACTTCACCTGCCTTTACTATGTGGAGAGGCTATAGGATATAATAGATGTCTAAATTGCAGATGTTCCCAGTCTACTTAATGAACTGAGTTCCCAACTAGACTTCATCTCCTAACCACTCAAAAGGTTATATTGTTGCCGCATGTAGAAACTATTCTATATCCCAACATTCAAGTAAAAAATATTTCTGAACAGGAACACTTAAAAAGAAACAAAAAGAAAAAAGTTTTCTATTTTGTCGTTTTGAGAATCACATAGTGCTGTATACATGACCAGACCCTCTGTTAGGATTAAAAGGCTTTGAGAATTTATTTTCCATCCCATCCACATGCTTTGGTATTAACCTTTTGTGCAGGTAGTATGGTATCTCCATAGTCATGTTATTTAACAACCTGTTTATATTCACTCTGATTGAAATTTAGTTTCAAAAACAAGAAGTGTAATCTGCCTTTTTGAATTTACAGTCCAGTTTAAGCCCTTTCAAAGCTAAAGCAAGGCGATCTAGTCTATCCATGTCAGTTGGATATGAGCCTTACCCACTTGAGCATTGGGAAAAATGCCAGGGAATGTTATTTACTGGAACTTCAGGCTAAGGAACAAAGTAGTGGTTTCAGACAAGGCCAAGAAGACACTTTGTTTCCTGGAGAGTCCTATCCACCAAGACATATTGAATCCTTGCGTAGTACTCTCTGCTGGTCCTTTTCATCAAGCTGAGAAAATATACACCTGACAATGTAAGATTTCAGGCAAAACAGGAAAAATACAAGCAAGTCAAAATTTAGGGTAGAAAGGGAGAAGTCAAATTCAAATCTACCTGACCTCAGAATTACTTCTTACATTTTGCACAACGTTCAGTACAGGTTAGGACTCCAGTTTTACTCTTCCGAAGTGAGTACTGTACCCACCAGACGATTATACTCCACAATCACCTGGTCAAAAGAAGCTAGTTGTAGTCCTGAAATTGTCTAGCTTCTGAGATTTTCCCAAGAGATTTATGTCCTCAGATCCTTATCCAAAGCCTGCTTGTATTGGATCTTAGTTCAGTGGGTAGGTAAGGAGGTCACATCCCTCCCAGTCTCTCACCCCACAATTAATCTTAGGGTTTGTGGTGGTTCTTTCTGTTCTTTCTCAAAAGCCATCTTTCTTGTTTACAGTCAGAAAAACAGCTGCTGGGAAATGAAGTCCACTCAGGAGCAGTGGCAATTAGTTATTATCTGATGTTTTGCTTGGTTGGTTTATTTTTCAGCTCCTGTTTTTCCTATAAATGCCAATGTTCCCAAGCACTGAAAATACAGAAATGCTATTCTATTTAGTGCTAGTGTCCTTTAGAGAGTTAGCCCTTCCTTTTTGGCCCTTTCCTACCTTAGGTCTAGATAGATTCAAACCAGCCAAATCAGAGTCAGAGAATACTCCATTATGATGTTTCATGTTAACATACTTGAATAAATATAATTGTAATAATAAGCTGTATATCTTTTTAATAGAGTGATCCTCCTGTGATCTTTCAAAAATATTGGGTAAGACCAGGCTTAGTCCCGATAACACCAGTTAAAACCAAACCAAACCAAACCAAAAACAAACCTCCCCACCCCCACACATACAAAACCAAAAAAAAAAAAAAAACAAAACAAAACCCAAAAAACCTGTAAGGAGAGAAAATACCTTCCTACCAACCGTAAAATAAAAAGTTAAGAAATAATATGGTTTGACTGCAACCAAAAAATATTTCAAATTAAATTTTCAGCAATCTTTCACAGGTTTAAAACTGGATCTTTACAAAACACTAAATTGCCTCAGTGGATGAATGAATCTGCCATAACTTCATCCTCAGGTTAAGAGGTTGCTTAAGTTTGTGGGGTTTTTTTTTTTTCTTTTTCTGAATAATGATTTTCCAGTGCATTTTAAATGAGCAGAGGTATTCACGAGATTGAAGAAGTGAAATGTTTTGCTGGACTGGAGCCAACTGGTCAGCACTTCACGGAATCAAGTATCAAATTAATTTGTTTAATGATCTATCCTGTCATTTTGAATGAAAAAAATGAGTATCTTTACATCAAAATTGGCCTCTCTCATGCCCATGAAGACACCACTGGCTCTGCCTAACCTTGCCCAGAACCCCAGGGCTCCCCTCACCCTGACTATGGCCCAAGACACTATCTTGACCCCCAGGACTGTCAGCCCCTGCCCCAGCAATGCTGCAGCAGGGCTAGTCTCCAGCCCCCCACAGACCTGCACTGCCCAGTAATGGGCCCCCTGAGCCAGGCCCACCTGTTGTTCCATGTCCCAGCCCAGCCTCAGCCTGTCCCCATCCTCAGGGAGGTGTCCAGTGCCTGGGGTTGAGGCAGTGCCAGTGCCACCAGCAGCTCTGTGCTTGGAGGGGGTGGGACAGGCCCTGGCTGCCAGGCCATGCCATCAGCCCATTATGGGGAGCCCTCATCATGCCTGTACACTGCAGCCTCTGGACAATATTTTCCATCAGCTCTCTATATATTTTTGTATCTACAGTACCAAATATTTCTTGGGCCTCACCAGTTTGACAGTCACTTCCAATTTCTTTGTGGTTCTAATATTTAGGTGATCTTGTTCATTTTTCCCCTTTTAACTTTTACAGTTGTTGACATTTTTCATAATTAAAAAAAAAAAAAATCCAAACAACAACACCCCCCCAAAAAAGAATACAATCTTAAAAGTTGAGTGTATTTTAGAACAATTAATTAACATTTAGACAGGAGTTCTCCTTAGAGCTGATAATTTTAAATTTTTTTTTCCTCTAATCATCTTTCTATATTCTCCCTGTTTTCTCAATTATTTTTTTTTTTTTTGTGGGTTGTGCCCACCATAGTTGCAAGAGAAATCTAAGCCATGACAACATCTAAATATTGTCAGTATCTCTCACTGTGTTATGTCCTACAGTCTTTTCCCTGGCTCTGTTTGAAGAGCTTTCAGCTCTTACAAATAAAATAAATGGAAAAAAAATCACAAATGAAAATATGAAGACTCCTTTTACAGCAGTTATTAAAAGCAGAAGAGAGGGGGTTTTATTTTTTATTTCTTTCCCCAAAGGAATGTGTTTGATTTCTTTTAAGAAAATGAATGTAACTACTTAGATAAGGAACACAGTCCTTCCTGTTTTCCTAGTACAGTCCATGATAATTGGGGGCTCTCTTAGAGGGTGAGTAAACTGAACCAGGATTCTTGCTCTGAAACCTTCCCTAAAGGAGCGTCTTCCTTTATGAGTGTGTGTGGAGCTTTCTGAGACCAGGCTAATGCTTACTTCACACCCTCACCATTTTCTTGTCAGCCCACAGGCATGAAGCTGATGAAGGCCACAAAGGTGGATTTCAATATGATTTGCGATGGTTCATCAGTCACGCTAGTAACTTCAATATGTTCATGCAAACACCAACATTTCTAATTTTACATGGCTACTACTGTTTAAACTTTAATTCTTGGGGAGACATAAAAAAAGGCTTTCCATAAGAACCTTAGATATCTCCACAAAGAAAGTAAAACAAAAAGTGTCTGTTTCAGAGCTTTTATGTATACTCAGTACCCATTTGAGAGCCTGTAACCCAGCTACAACTCTTTGTCCTTTTTCCTGGCAGTGAGGTCATCCTATTACGGAGAACCCCTTCCATCTAGTATGACTGCAGAACCCCTTCCACCTGACTTCAGTTGCGACAATTCACACCTCAGTCATATTTTATTCATATCTTTTATTTTGAAGGACAAGGTGCCATCTAGTATCTTTTATCTTTATTTAACACTCCTCTGCTGTTAGTTCCACCCAGTACCTGACCAGTTCTTCCTTTTTCTTGGACATTACGCAAATGAGTTTGTGTGGTTATCTTTGTGACGACATCATTTCTTACACAACTGAGTACATTCTTCAGGGAAAGATAAAATGATAAATTATGTTTTCTAACTGAATGAATTGAAATTATAAGAAACATATGTTATATCACTTTTTTCATTAAGCTATAACATACTAACAAACACATTTGGTATTCATAGCACTGAACAGGACTCAACCAACTTTTCACTATGTGTTTATACAGCATAAGTTCTCACTGGTAATTGCCTAGTGTAGCCTTTTCTGCTCTATCTGAAGGCTGGGATCAAGTTTTAGGACATAATCTCCACTAAGTAAGTAATGATCAGTAAACTTTAGACAACAATTTAATTAGACAAATTTTCATATAAATTAAGTATGTATTGATTGTGAACAGGGCATTTTGTCAAGATATTCAAATACAATTCACTTTGATCACAAAGACACTCATGAACAACATACATATATTCAAGTTCTTTTTCATGTCTAAGGAAATAGTATTTTAAATAGACAGGGCTTGGTACAGACATGGCTGTGATAGTTTTTGTCTGTCAGTTCCATGAGTATAAAAAAATTCTGTCTCCTAAAAATATCACTGAAATCACTACTTCTTCACTGAAAATCTTACATGGGAAAACGTATGCTGTAGAATTTGATCCTTCAACTTTGCGTTAACACTTAAGTGGGAAAAGGAAAAATTCAGAAGAGAAAGTAGTGTATGGCAAAAAAAGAAAACAATCCAGAATGTATTTAGAATGCATTTTAGAATGTGTTCATGCACCAATCTTTTATCCACCAGGCAATTACCAATATATAGAACTGCTTTTTATCAAAACCAGCACTTGTTAATAGTAATGGTGAATGTCATGACTTCCACTGCATGAACCACTGCTCTTCATGAAACAAGTTATTGTTTTCCTTCTATTTCTGTCAAGGTCTTTGCTAAGAGTTTTCTCTCCATGAGGAAATAAATTTGTGCTATTTCTACCTATTCCGCAATAATAAACATAGTATTTGAAAAAATTTTACATAACTCTATGTCTATGGGAGACAGGCAGAGTGATAAATGAGTGAAATTTGAGCCCAACAAATTGAGAATTAGAATTGCTTAAGAAAACAAAATATTACTGCTAAGGACTATACATAGAAATACTACACCTGTTTGATTTTCCACATTCATACCAAGTCTAGAACTAGCTTACATGAAACCTAGATTTCCATTATCACAAATTAAGTTTGAATATCCTCATGCAAAAAATTTTCAGGGAATTTCAAAACAGCTTTCTTAAGTAAAAAAAAAGGTACTGTTTATAACATAATGGAATTAGGATAGGAAAAATAAGCAAAGCTCTCAAATATAATTAAGCAGTAGTTCAGGCATGACTTTAGATAATTTAACACAGATGAAAATATATGCATGTATAAAGTGTCGTTATTTATTTATGCCTTCCTTTAAAAAGCTCTTTTGAAACTAAACAATATTTATGTATTTTTAATTGCTTCTTTCTTCTTGGCTAAAGCAAGGTTTTCCAGATCAGACTATTTTGTAAATACACAAGCCTGTCAGTCGTACCACACGGGCTTTTACTAGGCAAGTTCACATCCAGCTTAGTGATAGCCACAGAACACAGTACTCCTGTCACAGATGATAATCCTTCCCTTCAGTGTACACTTACATCATTCATTCAGTTATTCTTGCTGCTTGGCCTCTGTCATGTAAAAGTATAACGTTTTCGATAATTAGTTATAAAAATGCAGTAGGAGGCAACCTGCATAGTAACTAAACAGGCACGATATTAAAAAAATGCATTTAAAAATGTATAAATATTTAATAGCTGCTCTAACACTTGGAGCTCCTTTTGTCTTAAGCCTCATAACTGAATGCAGACTGAATTCAACAGGATATTTATCTAGTTCTGATTTGGTTGTATCTGTCTTTTCTTTCACCTGACATCTGAGTATGTTCTCTGCTCCTGGCATTCAGTTTTGTCCTTTCCCTTCTGATTTTTAATTTTTCTTTTTTTTAGAAGCCAATCATTCCCTGGAACATAACTGTCCAGGCAGCCCATGTGCAAAATACACAGCACGCTTCAGAAAATGATTATGGCACAATGTGCAATCAGACCTTGAAACCATGTCAAAGGTAACCTTCAGCCCTATTGTCCTTAGGCAGCATTCAAGAAACGTCTGATGCTCATACATACAAAAAAAAAAGAGTCAGCTCTGAGGATTGGAATGTGATTCCTAGGTTACCAGGAAGAACAAAGATACACAATATAAATAGGAAGAATACATGAAAGCAATCAACCTAAGGAGGTATGACATTTAATGTCCCTGCATCAATGGGGCAAAGATTACTGCTTTATGTGAGCTAGGTGACAGAATACACCGAGCAGAGTTAAAGAATAAAAATGTCAGTGTCTTGAACTGGAAAGGCTTTTTTAATTTTGTTTTCTTTTTCACATTTCAACTGCTATATCCACCATTTCACATAGTCTGAATACTACCCAAAAAAATACTACACAACAAAAAATATATAATGAGAGAGACCAAAGTATGGCCAAGTCTAAAGAAAAAAAAAACAAAACCACAAAAAAAAAAAAAAAAACCCAAAAAATTTTTTTAAAACCCCACAAAAATACAGTTTCAATGGTGTCATTTCATTTTTTACAAGCTTTACATTCACGATCATTCTGATTGCATTTCAGTAATCATCTTTTCATGGATGTTATGTGCAACCTACTCGGCACTACGAGAAGACAGAGAGCATTATGAGGAATGACAATGTTAAAGCAGTATCTTTCAGAAAAAGATATAGAAGAAGCAGATGATAAAAGTCTGTGATAAAAACATTTCATGTCAGTTCTGTATCAAAGGGCTACTGTCTCAAAAACCTGGTTAGCAGAGTTTCTGATACAGTCACAGAATCACAGAATGATAGGGGTTGGAAGGGACCTCGAAAGATCATCTAGTCCAACCCCCCTGCCTGAGCAGGATCCATCCAGAGATGGAGACTCCACAACCTCTCTGGGCAGTCTGTTCCAGTGCTCTGTCACCCTCACAGTGAGAAAGATTTTCCTTATGTTCACATGGAACCTCCTGTGCTCCAGCTCGCGCCCATTGTCCCTTGTCCTATCATTCGACACCACTGAGAAGAGCTTGTCTCTGTCCTCCTGACACTCACCCTTTGCATATGTATAGACACTGAGAGAACCAGGTCCTTTAGCTTATCTTCTGAAGGAAGATGTTCCATTCCCTTAATCATCTTTGTGGCCCTGTGCTAGACTCTACAGTCATCGTTTTTAGAAATACTGCAAATTTGCATTTACTGTACTGCACATCTCTGAGAACTGAACTATGATCTATTACTTTCATTATTGTTTTAAACTTCGTGCTGCAGTATACCAGCTCACATTCCTGTTCTCTTGCTTATGTGAACTCCAATGCTTATAGGTAAGCCCTAAGTAAAGTGTGTGAGTTTAATGAAATCTACAGCTATCATGTGCAGAAACACTTTTCAGACAGACCTGTGAAATGCCTTCTCTCAGCCCTTAGCTGCACATTTGCCAGAACAGGTTAAAGGAAGGAACGTTACCTCTGATTTTTTCATTATAGAGTTCAAGGCAAGTCCTCTCAGATCCCTGTCGTGTGTCCTAATCTATCATGAAAAGTGAAATGGGAGCAGGAAAGATACAGTGTTCAAGGATTGTTACAAAGTCAGCAAGCACTTTATATGGTTTGAAATAGGACAGACATTAAATAGATATTAGATAGATAGGACAAGGGGAAATGGCACAAAGCTACACCAGGGCGGGTTCAGATTAGATGTTAGGAAAAAAAAAAAATTACTGAAAGGGTTGTCAGGGCCTGGAACAGGCTGCCCAGGGAGGTGGTTGAGTCACCATCCCTGGATGTGTTTAAAAAAAGGGTAGATCAGGTAGTTAGGGATATGGTTCAGCATAGGGTGGAAACAGTTTGACTTGACGATCTTAAAGGTCTTTTCCAACCTTGTAATTCTGTGATTTTGTGAAATTTTCAGATAAAATCATGACCAAGCAACAACTTTTAAATAAAGCTGCATATAACAAAAAAAAAAAAAAAAAAACCAGACAAAAGAATTGGGAGTTATGGCTTACATTTCAGGGTGTGGGAACCAGATATTTTTTCCCTAAGCTAAGCTGTAAATAGTTTTAAAAATATTTCTGGAGTACTCATATTTTTGGTTGATTCCAAACAGGGAATACTTGTTGGCATTTAATAATTTCTTGGCCTTACATTACAGCAAATTGTTATCTTCAGCACTAGTGCCAGATGCTTCAATATTTAAAGTGTTACTTTAATCAGGAAATCTCCTATTACATGGGACACAGAAAAGAGTGAGTGCCCTAGGGAAAAGGCCATGTAAGAAGAAATTTCTTGTAACAGCTGCTACTAGAAATGTTTGACCTTATTTTGACTGTAGTCAAAATTAGGGATCCATGTAAGACTGAAAAAAAAGTGTAAAAGGAGTATAGTAAGAAATTAACATTCCAATTAATAGGTTCTCCACTATTTCTCTGTTACTTTGGCTATTTAGATAATCATATTTTAAAACACACAGTATTTTAATAATTGCTATATCCAGAAAGCATAATTTGTTCGGCAACATCATCCTACTCTGAAAGATAAAACTCTAAAAGATGTTACAACATAGGCCCAGAAGAGATATACAAATGTTGGGGGTCTTTTAAACTAGTCCATATTTTCCAGAAGCTATGTGTTCTCCATATATTAGAGTGTATTTAAGAAAATATGTAAGTCAGACCTCCAACTGTGCCACATCTGTGATCTCTTAATTAAAAAATATATGATTGATTAAAGTAACGAAGGCTAATTATTAAAACTTCTGACACTATTTACAGGGTTTTTTTATTGTTTTTGTAAACAAATTTTTCAGGTTTAGTTAAGCACCAGTCTTATGTGTAACACTTTGAAAATTAAACTAGGCAGACTCAAGCAAGAACTTCATTTTCTATTCAGTAACCAATGAGGAAGGGGAAAATGCAGAGAAAGATTTTTAAAAATTACATTTGTCTTGAATTAAAAGAGTATATTTGCTTCTTTTTGGAAAAAAAAGAAAAACCTCTTAAACTAGTTTCCTGTTGAATTAAACATTCCTATAGAGCAGAAATTGTCACCTACAGATCCTTTTAATAAAAGGAAAATAAACATACTGAGGCCTTTTTTTTCCAGGTGGAAAAAAAAGTTCTGTTCCTACCTGATGTGTTGATCATGTTGAAGGTTTCTATAGCATCTATATCTAAATAGTCATTGCCTATTACAAAACATATTAGACTAGGATTCAAAGAAGGGGACATGTATTCTTGAATTCACCTTTATCTTCTGAATGACTTCATGATATTATTACCTCTTGCTACTAAATTCTCACTTCTTTTGCTTACTTTCAACATGAGTATATATGTATTTTTCTGTGAGGAAATTAACAGTTTTACCTAAGATGATGTACTTTGGTTCCTAATCTCCTGAGTGATGTACAAAGAGTTTGGCTTAAATTTACTACTTTAAACATTTTTTTTGTCTTGAATTTTATTTGGAACTATTTTACAATATCCAATCAGGCAATCACTGTAAAGCAACAGAAGTAGATGTGTGATAACTTTTGGATTGTCTAATGTTCAGAATTCTGTGTTACCCCCTAAACTGTAGCTCATAAAGCATTTAAGAAAATTTAAAAGTAATTTTTCTATGCAAAAGCTGCTTCCCTGATTTTTTTTTCTAAGCTGAAGTTCTGATAGGTCTTGCACTACATCTACCATATATTTTGTAAATATTTCTGGCTATTGTCTTGCATGCCTAGACATGAGGAGATCTGTGCTATTTCATATCCTATAAAATAATCTATGTGCCCCTGTACTCAGCTTTGGTGAGGCTGCACCTCAAGTACTGTGCCCAGTTCTGGGCTTGTCACCATGAGAAGGACATTGAGGTCCTCGAGCGAGTCCAGAGAAGGGCAACCAGGCTGGTGAAGGGGCTGGAGGGCAAATCATATGAGGAACAGCTGAGGGAGCTGGGAATATTTAGCCTGGAGAAGAGGAGGCTGAGGGGAGCCCTTATCACCACCTACAACTACCTGAAGGGAGGTTGTAGAGAGGTAAGCAATGGTCTCTTCAGCCAGGTGACAGGTGATAGGACAAGGGGAAATGGCAGGTTCAGATTAGATGTTAGAAAAAAAATTTTTACTGAAAGAGTTGTTGGGGCCTGGAACAGGCTGCCCAGGGAGCGGGTTAGTCACCTCCTCTGGATGTGACTGGGACTCTTCAGCCTTGAGAAGAGAAGACTAAGGGGGTACCTAATTAAACTTAATAATTATCTGAAGCAGGGGATGCAGGGGGAATCAGCCAGCCCCTTTTCAGTGGTCTGTGGGGATAGGACAAGGGGCAATGGCTGCAAGTTGGAGCGCAGGAAGTTCCGCACCAACATGCGGAAGAACTTTTTCACAGTGAGGGTGACAGAGCCCTGGGACAGGCTGCCCAGGGAGGTGGTGGAGTCTCCATCTCTGGAGATATTCAAGACCTGTCTGGATGCCTATCTGAGTGATATGTCCTAGGGAGCTGCTTTGGCAGGGGGGTTGGACCCGATGATCTCTTGAGGTCCCTTCCAACCCCCACAATTCCATGATTCTATGTGTTTCAAAAAAGGGTAGATTAGGTATATAAAAAAAAAAGGGTAGATCAGGATATGGTTTAGCATAGGATGGGAAAATAAAACTGGAAACACAGAAAACAATTATTTAGAATATGAACTTACAGCATACCGAATTGGATCCAGTTCTTTGAATATTGGTAGAGTTCAAGTTGATTGTGCAGGTGTCCTTACAAATTTTTTTAAAAAGTCAGTAATAATCCCAACTTGCTTACCAGCATGCTGAGAAGAATCTAACTTCTGCTATTGTACTATTGAGTACAGAAACTTTCTGCTGCCCCAGCCTGCTTCAACTGTTAACCAATGCCATGTAGTAGTGATCAGCAAGATTAACCAAAGAACCTGCTCACAAATGTTTTATGCAGTTTTGCTGTTCCTGCAAACAGCAGTGAGCATGTTTGCATGTTTCATTTTGTCAATAAAGGAAAGATGCTTATTTCTTTTTGTAAGTAAAACTGATTATATTGTATACATATTACCTATGTTAATATCTGAAAAAATTGCTATTTCACATTTTTCTGATTGTCTTCTATTTACTTCTTCTTATAAACAGAAAATTGCATAGATGATTCATTAGAAATTCCAAAGCAGTATCTCTATATATATTATTTCCCTAAGCCATCAATTTAATTTCCCTTAGGTAGGGTATCTCAAAGTCATGCACAAACTGCCTTCAGAAAGGAAAAAAAAACCACCAAAACCACCCAAAAAAAACCCCACAAAAGAAACCAAACCAAAAACCGACCAACAATGGAAAGGGTAAAACATTGCCAATTTAGAACTTCAATGGTAATTTATCTTTTTAAATTCTAAATGTACATTTTCCTTGTTGAGATGGCATAGAAGATGTTTCCATATATGGGAACTTTAATACACTCTTCTTCTAGGTAACGTCTTTTCACAGATACCAAGATGCAGGCAATTTGTCCTTGATGAGTCAGCTATATAGGTAACTGATTACCAGACTGAGATATTTCTTTGTCTGAGTGATTTGCTTCCTGTTATTATCTTTGCAAATGACAGTCAAGTTATTAAAATGAAAGTAAGACCTTCTCTGCAGTAAGAGAAGATGTTGCCTTTTAAGGAAAGCAATTTGAAGGTGAAAACTGGATTCCCTAAATTGAAAGGTAGAAGTCCTATTGATTTAAACAGCAGGAGGATTTCATCATGAATGTGAGAAAAAATTGTCCCACAGGTTATTGAATATATTGAATACCGTTATGAAAAAGAAATAATAATTCAAGCTCTGTGTTATTTTAGCAGGCATGAACAATGCACTTTTTCTTCTCTATATTTTTTTTGCTTTCAGAAGGCTGTATTTGAAGTAAATCTCTGGATATTTTCTCATAAATGTTGTCCATGTACATATCCTCTTTGAAGGTCATGGGGGGGGGGAACTATTGAGTTTCAATAAAAATACCCCTTATGAAGATAGATTTTTATTAAATAACTTCATAAAGGGTCCTAAAGAGATAAGAGAAATCATAATACTCAAAGAATAGTAGAAGGCTATCTAGTTTTGATTCTTTCTTATCAGACACAGGCATGGTTATCTGGTTTCAGTAGGCACTCTAAAGACCTTACTAAAATTATCTTGTATTTCAATTGAGCCTTGACTATAATCAGACAAAACAATGCCAGGTATATATTGGGAGGGGAGTGGCTGGAGAGCAGTCCTGCATAAGGGGATCTGGAGGTGCTGGTCAACAGCAGTCTCAATGGTAGTCAGCAGTTTGCCCTGGCAGTTAAGAGGCCAAACTGCATCCTGGGGTGCATCAAGCACAGCACAACCTGCTCCTCAAAAGAGGTGATTATCCCACTATACCAACTGGTAGTGTAGCTACTGGTAGTGTAGTACTTGAGTACTGTGTGCGGTTCTGGTCCCAGTTTAAGAAGGATGCAAACATTATTGAACACATCCAGAAAAGGGCAACAAACCTGGTGAAAGGATTGGAAAGACTGTCTTCTTAGGAGCATTTGAAGATTTTGGGCTTGTCTGCTTTGGAGAGAAGGAGGCTTAGGAGCAACCTTATTGCTCTCTACAGCTTCCTGAGGAGGAGAAGTCGAGAGGGAGGTGTTGAGCTCTTTTCCCTGGGATGCAATGACAGAATGTTTGGGAACAGTTCAAAGCTGCACCAGGGAGAGTTCAGACTGAACATTAAGAAGCATTTATTTACTGAGAGGGTGGTCAAACCCTGGAACATGCTTCCTAGATAAGTGGATGAAACCTTTCAATGTTTAAGAAGATTTGGACAATGTCCATAACAATATGCTTTATCCTTTGGGCAGCCCAGAAA
The DNA here is from genome assembly GCF_964237585.1 of Gallinula chloropus. Lineage (NCBI taxonomy): Eukaryota > Metazoa > Chordata > Aves > Gruiformes > Rallidae > Gallinula > Gallinula chloropus. Next base: position 137,470,865 of record NC_140085.1, on the reverse strand, counting down.
TGTCAGACAATTGGTCTACTTGTTCATTGTTGGTCCCTTCCAACTGAAATGTTCTGTTCTCCCCTATCCTGTCCTGTTCTGTTCTTCTCTTCTGGCAAATAAATTAGTTCATATTTTTTTCACAAAAAAACACATTTGCTTTCCTGATAAAATAACCAAACAATTTAAACTCCCCACTTCTGTTAAGCAACAGAATCTTCCATGCACTGACTAAAATGTCTTTACTGTAAAAACAGACTTTCAGCATTTTCAAATGAAGATGAGGCCATTTGTGAAACAAAACAAACAAAAAATTACTCCACAGCAAGCATGCCATTGTAGACACCATGGACATCTACACAAGCAGATGCAGCCATGAGCTTCGTGCAGGCAGATTGCAAGCTGGATGCTATATTGCACCTTCATTATGAGGTGTGAGAGTGAAGCCATTCAGATGGATCTGTTGGTGCCAATCTGACCGATGATACTGTGACAGCTCTTAGCCTCATGCACAACAGAAGGGAAGGTCTTTTTTCTTCATACTTTAACAATTTCTGCACCATTAGCAGTTAGGAGCTGCAGCCACAGACAAGGACAGCTGTTGCACTGGATAAACCAACCATCAGAAAGATGGTTCCTTCCTCTGAGACTTTATGATCTAAATTGGATAATCATTCTAAAAGATCCTGGTTATGGTTGTGTGGAGAAAAGCAATTATCCTTCTATCACTCTACTACTATGAAAACACAGATTCACACCATTTATCAACCTGTAACCCAGGTTAGAAGAAAAGAAAAATCTTTTGCCTCTTTGAAAAGTGATCAAAAGAAGCAATGTAATTTCTCTCAAGAGCAAGGAAAAGTAGAGATGAAATTAGGACCTTGTGAGTCATAGCTTGTTCTCCTTCTATTTTGGGAGCACAACATCTGTAAGCTACACTTTATTCAAGGATATTCAAAATTGACTTCCTTGTATTTTTATGAAGGACTAATCCAAGTCCTTGATGAAAAACAATTGAGAGTCTAGGGCAGAACGTGTGCTTGATTCCTTCTACTTCCCACAGTAAAGTAAAATCGATATGTAAAAAGTCGGTTGGGTTTTTTTAGTTCATTGGGTTTAGGTTTTTTCTCCTCTGTGCAAGAGACAGGAATTCTAATGATATTTCTTTGGTAAAAGGCAAATGATACAGAAATTAAGCATCACAGTCAAAGCTCCTAAAAGTTTACAGTAACTAAGTCATCTGTACTGAAGGTATAAAACTTTAATGGTGTTATTTCTCTCTAAAAGATATTCACCAGAACAGAACTTTTGCTGATTATGTCTTGCAAAGACAAACACAATCTCATTGAAAATATATGGGCTTGAAATTTTTGTCATGATTAATTAGTCTCAATCTGCTACTGATTGTGAGCTAGACAATCTTGTGTGTAAATCACTGTATTATTTTATATCTTTCTACTTGCTTGAAATGCATTTTGATAGAAACTCAATTAGTTATGGATGAAATTAGAAGAGACATGAGGGAGTTAGGTAGCTACTTGCTATTCAAATGTAAAAATATTTTCACAGAGCACAAATACCTACAATCAGACATTATTTGTTATACACGGAATATGAATGAAATGTGAAAAAGCATACTTGTGGTATTGTTTCAAAAATAGATTGTATACCTGAGTAAACAGTTCTAGCCTACACAAAATCAGAGGTTTGTGTGACACACTTACGGAGAATGGTTTTGCTTTTCTTTACATGTCTAAGATCTGATTTTATGCAAATTAGCATTGTGTCTGTGAAGAACCCTATGTTTCTTCCATTTTTATTTTCTTTCTTAAGTTCTGCTAAATTATAAGCATTTATACTTTCCCTTTCCCTCATCCCAAAGAGGGTACTTAGTTGTTAGCAAAATACATAATGCAGTCTGCAGATGGTAGTGAGAAATGGGGGAAAAAACATGGAAAATACTGAAACATTTTTTTGCCCGATATAACCCTTCCCATTTTTTCCAACAGCAATTTTATTATGTCTCACATTGCTGTACCTTCTCCTAATCAATGTAAACTCTAAATGAACCAGTGCTATCTCAGGAGACCTGGCACTAATGAATGCCAAAAGAACATATTATTTTGATTCCCTAAATGGAAGTCATCATTTTCAATTAGAAAGCAGAAGTGGAAAGATTAAAATTGATGGTCTGTCTCAGCTGCTAACCTTTACCTGCACATATCTGTTGAAGAATGCACTTAACATCCATCATGAGGAAAAGCCTTTGCATTCAATATACTCAGATACCTTCTATAGGCTTCTGGAGATATTAAAGCAAAAAAAAATTGCACTGTCTGCTCTGAAACAGAAGCCCCCAAAAGACACAAGGAGCATATGTTTAGCTCTGTATACTGAATATTCATATAGTGGCTAGTACAACAGAGCTGAGACTTGAGTTTTGTAAAGCAGTTAACATTCTGATCCTTCAGTGCCAGTCAACCTGTGATTTCAAGGCATGACATGTAAGTCTAAAATAACTCAGGAAAAAATAAATTTGTTTTGCACTATCATTCCAAGAGTACATATTGGCTGGTGCGATCATGCAACTTTTACTCTATGAACCGTTGCACTATGGTCTGCTGCCTCCTCATGAGCATTATGCTGACATCACCAGCTACCTCACACACACTTTTATCCATTCTGTTTGTGTTAGCAGGCTCATCTCCAAGGGGTGGTTGGACTGAGTACACTCTACATATTTTCCTTCTAATTTCTGTGTAAAATCTTGCAGCCATCCTATAATTATGGAGTATTTAATTTAAAAAAATGAAAAATCTAAGTCCTAGGCCTTTTACTCAGCCAGAACCTGTATAGTAGGACTAAAAGCACACATTTACGCCTAGGAGAAACTATACAAAATGATACAAAACACAGCCTATCATGTTGGTCATTTCTTATTAAATAAAATTAAATTAATTAAATATACTGAAATTTTGACTGATTTGAGCTCATTATTACATTTCTTATGAACTTCAATGGGCTTACAACTTCACCCACAGTTTCTGTAGTAAGCCATATGTAAGCAATCATTGCATTTAAACCTGATACTCTAAATTAGTCTTGTTAAAGTCTGAGAATCTAAAATATTTTGTGAAAACATTTTCATCCATATTAAAACAATGTTTTACATTACAGGGACACTCTTACTTCTCACCCATGCTTGTTTTATTATAAAAAAGCATTCCAAAGCTTTCACCTTCTGTGGACTGAGATGAAATCAAGTGTAAAGTTTCAGATTTCAATTAATAGTATCCTTATGATCCAAGATGACAAGAGAACTTACATGTATTGCATAATACATTTTTAAAAGAAAAAAGAACTGAGAAGTGGACATCATGGGCAAGATCCAGTACGGTTCTTATGATGTGACCCACCACAGGATCTAGCCCATATATATGACAGCATTATACAAAAGTCAAATGTTCTGACTGCCTTGGTTTTCCAGAATACGAAGAAAAGACAACAATTAACAAGTCCTGCCTTTTCACTCAAAGATTCCTTGCACAGATCCATGAGTGTTTCAGATTTCCCAGTCTCTTTCCACCATTTCTTCATTCCTTTTGTGGACATTACAAATTCAATTACTGCTAAAAAATGGATATAATTTATGGTAAGAGTTTTTATCACAGTCCACTAGGTACTGGCAAATGAACATACAAAGCAAACCTGAGCAGTATCTGATTTCAGTAAGAGCCTTAATAAGAAACTGTCAGTAAGCCTTTATGACATGTAGCTGTAAATGGGCTTTCATGCAAGTTGCTAAGTTGCTTGTCACTTCCAAATGCAAGCTCAGCTCTACATGCCTTATGGTATGCACTCCATTCTGTGCTGTGTTGTGGCTCCCAAACTCTTTCAGAGTTCTTAACACTGCAAACTTAAATCAGATTAACTCCTACAAAAAGGAATATTAATTGCATAGGGAAAAGAAACAACAACAGTGTGGTCAATAAATTCTAAATCCCTATAACAAATACTCCAGCACAACTACCTTCTGGCCATCACAGGCTTAGATAAGTGTGAAAGAAAAATAACTGGATAATTTATTAGGCCATTCATTCTGCAAGATTAGATTTTCTTGAGGGAAACTGCAGAGCAGTAACTTTCATTTTCTCCCCTTATAATTTATATTGAAATTCTGTAGTTGTGAGAAGAACATCTGTAACTCTAGATTTAAATAGATTTGCCAGTAGCAAAGATGAAATGGAAGGTTTATAGCACGGGTTGTTTTTTTGGTTTTTTTTTACCTGAATCAGTACACACTGTATTAGTTGTTGAAGGAAATTTGAACTTCACATGAACTTTAAAATCACTTTCTTGTGGGTTTTTTTTTTTTTTTTGGACTATCATTTTACAGTGACAGTTGCTTAGTCTCAAGTTATTTCAATACCTAGCTACACTTCTTTTATCACCAATTAAGAAAATGACAGTAAGGCAATACTTTCAGGTTTATACCAGGTTATCACTGTCATTAAGTTAATTTCTGAATTTTGTAATGGCAACATAAAATCCATGAGTAAAAACAAACAAACAAACAAAAAGAATAAAACATGACAGGTTATAGACCAAGCTTTTAATTCACTCAGCCTACTTTATAAATAAATGTGAGGATGGCATTTGACCCTAACTTTGGACTCTTCCCGCAAACTTTCAGGCAAAATCTTATGTAGCCTTATCAAATTGAAAGTATAGTTAAATATAGTTCTAATCTCTAGGAAAAAAAGAACAAAAAAAAAAAGAAAAAAGTACTAATATGGTCAAAGCTGACTATTTTAAAATACAAATTTTCACTATTGCCTCTCTGCAAATTCTAGAACAAAAGTTCCTGATTATTTTTCTTCCAATCTTCTTAAAGAGACATATTACTAATATGGAATGATTACTGTCCAAGTAAGTATAAAGTCCTTCAGTCTCAAGGAAAGAAATAGGAACTCACAGAAAAATATGTATAAATCATCAAAAAGCATGATAATTTAAAAATAACACACTGCTGGAAATTCTTACTTGTCAGTTTTGTTACAGTGCTATTAAAAAGGAAATTGATGAGTTAATAATTAAATATATACTCTGAAAAAATCTCACATTTTCATTCTCACATTTCAATTTATAATATTGCTTTAAATTAATCTATAAGTACACTTACCTTGATGTTGCCACAAATGTTCAAGTGATGACTGCCATACTTCTACATATATATAATACTAGAATATGTAAACTAGAACTAGCTCATAGCACATTAACATTTAGTGCCAATAGGTCACTAATTAATATAAATATTTTGGAGTGTCATTAATATCAATGGAAAAAGTAGGGGATAGGATACAACAGTTCTTTACATAAGATTTAAAATAAAAAGTCCTTTATATTTTATAAAAACTTGTCTTCTGTATAAGCTGATTAACTATAGAATCTCCACAAAATTTACATGGTTTATATTAAAAAAAAACCTGAAAAACACTTAATACTAAAATATATCATGAAACCAAAATTTTGAGTATCAGTCAATGTGACAATTCACTGATACATATACATTCTATCATGCTCAGAAATATTACCAAATAAGCTTTAATTTAATTTGCTTTCCTTCACACATTTATTATAAAGATATAGGAATCCTCACTCTTATCTGTCTAAAGTTCAAGTATTCTCTCCATATTTGAACATAAATATAAAAATTTGCCTCAAAATGTGACAACACCCAACCCTTTCTCGTAATTTCTGAAGATGTTTATAAAGCAGGACACTCTTGCACTGCCTAAATACCTGTATCTAATTTCAATAAAAAAGACAAAAAACCCAAACCTTCGAATCTTTCATACAATGCAGGGACAAACTTGTTAAAAGAATGTATTGTAAATCTTGGTTAACACAAAATCTTCTTAAAGAATGTAAATACGCTCAGAGTGATACTTGGACATCAGCTTACTCAGTGAATTACCAAAACCTAAAAATCATACCTTCTCTCACATTACCTTGTAACCTTTTGCTTCATTTGTCTGTGTAAGCTATGATAAAAAGTATTTTCTGAGACCATGCTTTACTAGCTTAATCAGCCAGACCATTCCATCAAGCTTGGAGGAAGTGGATTTTATTGCATTTAAAAAAGAGGAACTCTGTGAAAAAAGTCTTCTAAATTCCAGTTTTGACAATCACATTTCAAGAATGTCTACACTCACCCCTGACTACAGAGTTGTACAGAAGTTATCTAAGCTTGTTAGGAGTTCAGATGCTATAACATACAACAGGAAAACAAGCTATTAAGTGTTTTTGTGATTAAGGCACGATCACAGTGATACCATGTATCCAGTCTATTAATTTAACATATCTAATGTTAGAAACTCCATGAATGTAGACATAGCTTCTATTGTCACTGAAAATTATGTATTTGTGGCTTCTAATGTTTGAAACAGACGATGTAGTGACATAACAGTATAGAAACAATGGGATATGGATAGAGTTCATCAGCTTCATTTGCACTTAATTGATTTGATTAAGAGAAAAAGATTTACAAAAAATAATGAACAGTGTAATAATATAATTCTTATATCTACAAAATGTGTTTATAGCAATAGAATTAGCCCTTATGTGTCATTGCAGGGGATTCAGGAGTTCAACTGAAGTAGAAAATCAGCTAAGACAACTGACATTAGCTGACACAATTATTGGCCAACTAAGAAGATAGGCCAGGAACCGAACTGTCCAGAAAATCTTCAGCATGAAGCTTTGAGATGTAGGGCAGGCAATGTAGTGAAGTTTGCATTGGCTTCAGCAATGCAGTCACTATAAGCTAAATTGAGCCTAAATAAATCTCCTTTCTTGTGTACAATAACATCAAACTCTGATTTACTGAGCCTGCTCCAGCTCCTGGGTCATTCCCATGTATAATTGATCTACCCCTGGCCTTTTCTACTAAGACTTCACCCTTATGTTGCCTGTACTAGTGGAACCACACACACTGGAAATAGAGGAGCGCTATCTGTAGGCACAAAGGGAACAGACATCTGCACGTCTTAATTTAAAATACAAAGTCATTCTTTAAAACAATTACACTAGTAAAGATAAAATTCCATGCATTTTTGACTATTGTACTCTGCCAAAATGAAAGAATCTGGCCCATGAGATACTACTTCTTGCTTAGAACAGAACAGGAGTTCAGCTGGAAGGAACCTACAGTGGTCGGTTAAATCCTAAACAGTTAATTTACAACATATGCTGTTTCAGTGCATTGATGTTTTAAATTACAAACCAAACATTCAGTGAACTAAAGAAAACAGGTTCTCAGTAACTTGCAGAAGTACTAAGTCTCAACTCTGATTTATGTGACACTACCTAATATGATCATTTAGAGAGAGCTATAATTGCACGTGTATATCATTTCTACAAGTCCAGCCTTTTCAGACAGGACTTAAGATGGATGCTTATTGCCAAAAAGGGAGATAGATGCGAAACAGACTATTCTTATCTGCATGATTTGGAATGGAGAAAGAAAATGTTAAATTGCAAGTGGTCTAAGAAATGTTAAGTCAATTTCACAATTTTGAACTCTGACTGTGTCTCATTTACTGCAGTAGATGCTTCATTTAACTCTGGCTTAAAAAATACCTGATTCATATTTCTAGTATTCATCTCAGGTTTTGCCTTTAATAGCTCATACAAAATCATCAAGTTCATATTTGAATAACTTTTTTAAGATTCTTCAAACTGTATAATTCCATGACAATTTAGCTGCATTAAAAAATTGTGTTAGATTTAATTTTTACTGTTGCACATGCTCAACATGTATTCAGCATATCAAATGCTCACCATGAGACAGACAGAATCACAGAATCACAGAATGACAGGCATTAGAAGGAACCTCTGGAGATCATCTAGTCCAACCCCTCTCCCAGAGCAATTCAGACAATGCCAGGCGATTAGGTCATGTCACTGCAGAACAGTAATAAACATAAATCCCTCTTCTGTATTTTGCCTGCCAATAGAATCCTGGAAAAGGTACTAATACAGTGTTCATAGCGAGGTTGGAAAGATGTTACTTTTTCTTCAAGATATCCATGAAAACTAAGAATGTAGGTAACAAAGTGGAATTGAGCAGTTTCTAGATGAGTGTGAATCAGGTCATTGAAATCATCCCGTTTTCTGTATACTAGAATGTTCTTTAAATTAGGATATCTGTTTTACCTAACCCCCCTCTCTGCTGAATTTATATTATTTCAGTTATATAATTCCCTAAACAGTTTGTGAATTTTGGAAGTTCATCTCATCTGTTGAATAACTTAAACTTATAAAAAATACTATCATCCTGCACAGCGCCCAAACTCTGGGGTGGGAAACCAGCAGGATTTAGTACTTCTGTGTGTTAGAGTACTAAATACATCTAGATACAGGAGCACTGCCTTGCACCGGGACATGTTAATAATCTCTTCTAGCTCTAGTGTCTTCAGTCATCACCATAACGAGGTATGAGCAGGAACAGAAACTGCTGAGCTGGGCTGAGGCAGGATCCTCCCAAACCACAAGTACATGAGAAAGTAAACACAGCACTTGCAGTACTCCACTTTTGAAGAGTGCTCACTAAAATAAGTAAAGGGAATACCTAAATCTGTGTATTTTATTGTCCCAAAAATATCCTATCCGTGGAATGTATTTTAATATATGCAAAATTATACTCAGTGGGAAAACATGGCTTTCTAAATCACAACAACCCATACTGCATTGCATGCTTGGATGTCTAGAAACCTCAGGAAAAATAATTCCAAAAGTACTTTTATTCAAAGGAATAGAGAAGGGTAATAAAAAAGTTGGAAGGTCTTGGGCCCAGCTGTCTGCTATTTTGCCATGGTGCTACTTGAACACAGGGAAAGAGAGAGATGAGGTACGTATTCCCATAGAAGCTTTGCAGTTCTCCAAGATGTAGAGGAAATGTTCTTCTGTATTCTGGACACACAGATAAGTCTAGTTCACTGCACAAACTAAAAGTCTGTATTTATTCAGAAGGAAGAAGAAAAGACAGAGATGAAGATACTTGTCTCTATCATTCAGATAAAATGCTTGACAACCCTGAAGAGGTCACAATGTTACAGTTACCTCAAGTAAAGCCTTCTTTCTTCCAGTGTGTCTGCTTTCTGGTTAAATTAAAACTAGAATTTTCAGTATATGATATAACCAACAGGCAGCTAGACTTCCTTGTCTTTATGGTGTCTGCTAAAACCCAGTTTTAAAATTCAAAGGGTGTGGTGTTGTGTGTTAAACCCAAGGCTTTTCAAACCTTTTACTAAGTTATAGGAAGATTACAGATTACGTAACATATAATTAAAATTATATTGTATCGGAAGGCAGTAAAGAAACCCATATATATTCTATTACCTTGACAAATTTTCTATGTCTGTATAGGTATTTCTTAAGGGCAAAGTCAAGGATAGTCAGGTAAAGTATGTGGTCCCTAATTTCCCTCATCTCTGAAGATACATTTCCAAAATCCAGGCTTTCTCAAATATTATCACCATTATTGATTTGTTCCCAGGATATTAAACTAGGAATTGTTCCTGCATTTTAAAACCCAGGAAACTGATGCTAACAGAAGCAGCAGCAGTCGCCTCCTGCTGAGAGCAGTAGGAGGGTTTTCAGGTCCCCAGGGGATGTCTGAGGAGATTTCTGGCCCTCCAGCACCCTTGGGATGCTGGTGTGGGAGGAGGTACCAGCCAGCAGGAGACAGGTCTCATGGGAATGGGACAGAGCCTGTGACCCTGAGGTCAGTTCAAACCACTAGATGACACATATAACTGCTACCAGGAGCACAGGCTGTGCAAACAAGGACTGCATCAGTTGGAAGCAGCATCAGCAGTTTGTGCAGCAGTTTAGGTAGTGCTGCCTACTCTGCCAGTGACTGTGCCGCTTCCTGCTTTGCAGGGATTTGTCTGACTGAGGCAAGATCCTCTTCACCAACAATCTGTCCAGACTTACAGGGAGAGTTTTAAACTAGATTTAGCAGGGAAAGGGGATAGCAAAGAAGATCTGGGGGCTGCTGATACATTAGGAACCAAGAGGGAAACACCAATCAAATGTCCCAAAGGAATTAGATAATTTTTCTCTGAAAACATGACATAATTGACAGCCAAACTGACGTGCGTCTATACCAATGTATGTATCATGGGTATCAAAAAAAATGGAGCAGGAAACCACTGCACAGTTAGAAGGGTACAACCTAATCACTGTCACTGAAATGTGGTAGGACAAATCACACAGCTGGACCACTCCAATCAATGGCTGTAAATTGGGTTAGAGGTTACTCTTTATATATATAAAAAAATAACAGATTGACTGCACACAGCCATCTCTGAAAAACAGTGATGAGCAGTTTGAGACCTTATGGATAACAATTAGAGTCCAAGCCAACAAAGGAAACCTCATGGCTGGTTTACTGCAGGCCACCCAATCAAGGGGAATATGTTGATGAAATGCTCTTCACCTACAGGGAGTATCACACATTCAGACTCTGATCTTGCTGGGGATTTTCAATCACCCTAACATCTCCTGGAAAAGCAGCACAGCAAGCTCTAAGAAGTCCAGGAGACTCTTGCAGTGTCCAGGTGATAGGCAGCCCAACCAGAGATGAAGCGTTACTGGACTTGTTGCTTACCAACCAAGAAAAACTAATAAAAGCAGTCAAGACTTGTGGCCACCTGGATGAATGTGTCCTGATGGAATTCATAATTTTGAGGGATAGAAGCCAGGTAAAGTGTAGGGTCTGAACCCTGTATTTTCAGAGCATATTTTCAGTTGTGTAAGGAATTAGTAGATGGGAGCCCCTGGGAAAATGCCCTCAGTGATAGAGAAGAAGAAAACAGCTGGAAGTTCTTTAATTTTTTTAGAGTGCAAGAGGTCTTGACTCCCAAGTGTAAGAAATCAGGAAAGGAAGGCAGGACCTTGGCATGTCTCAGTAAGGATTTTCAGTCAAACTAAAGCGTAAGAAGGAAATGCACAGTGGAACCAGGGATATTACCTGGGTGTGTAGGGAGGCAAGAAGGAAAGCTAAAGCACAGATGGAGCGGATTTGGCAAGGAATTTGAAGAATGGCAATAAAGGCTTCGACTGGTATGTTGCTCGGAAAAGGAAGATGTACTCCTCCCAATAAATAATACTGGAGAACTAGTGAAAAGTGGCACGGAGAAGGCTGAGGTACTCAAGAATTTATTTCCCCTCAGTTTTCACTGGTTATCTCTCTTCCCACATCCCTGAACCCCAAGGCAAAGACTGGGTGATTAAGTCCCTCCCATTGCAGGAGAGGGTCAGGTTTAAGGCCACCTGAGAAACCTGAACATACAGAAGTCCATGGGATCTGCATGCCAGGGTCTTGAGGGAAATAGCAGATCTAATTCCTAAGCCACATTCTACCATTGTTGAAAAGCCATGGCAGTTAGAGAAAATACTCAGTGACTGAAGACATCTCAGACCCATGTTTAAAAAGGGTAATAAGGACGACTTTGGGAACTGCTCACCAGTCAGCTTCACCTTCATGCTCAATAAGATCATGGAACAGATCGTAGAAATTATATGAGGTGGTTAAGACAACAACATGGCTTCACCAAGAATAAATTACACCTGGCTAATTTGATGGTCTTCTATAATGATGTGACTGCATCAGTAGACAAGGAAAATCAACTGATGTTATCTACCTGTGCATTTTTAAGGCATTTAATGCAGTCCTCTACAACATTCTTGCCACTAAATAGGAGAGATGTGAATCAGATGGATGGACTAACAGATAGATAAGGAATGGACTGGATGGCCATGTTCTCAATAGTTACAGTCAACGGCTCAATGTCCAAGTAGAAACCAGTGGTGTCCTTCAGAGGTCCATACTGAGACAAACATTATTAAATATCTTCATTACTGAAACAGATCACAGAATAGAGTAAACCCTGAGCAAGTCTGTGGACAACACAAAAATGAGTAGGGCATTTGATGTACTACTGGAAAAGGATGCCATCCAGAGAGATTTGACAGCTTTGAGGAATTCAACAAGGCCTAGTGCAAGGTCCCACACCTACTTTTTCAGGTCAGTCCCCACTATCTGTATAGACTGGGGGATGAATGAATTGAGAGCAGCCCCGTGGAGAAGGTCTTAGGGATAGTGGTAGATCAAAGAACCAGAGCTAGCAGTATGCACCCGCAGCCCAAAAAACAATCATATCCTGCATTGCGTAAAAAGAACTGTGGTTAACAGGTCAAAGGAGGTGATTCTGCCTACTCCACTCTTGTGAAACTACACCTGGAGTTAACTTAACTTCTTCCATGGTTGAGGCAGATCCTAATGAGTTCTCATTTGTATTTGACCCAGGAAGAAAAACCAGAAACATTGTTGTGAAATACAGTCCCTCTGATTTTTAAGTGTTACATGCATATCCCGTGTATCTAGTCTTTTTCTAATTCAAACATAGACCTTCTACAACAAATTCCATAATTTCTCAAAAAATATAGTTGCCACTGTTGAGAAGCAGAATTCAATGCCAAATACAACCCTGTATTTTTTCTAATCCATTTAAAATCCTCAGATATCACTTTTCAGTTTCTTATCTGAATGCCTCCATATTGTGGGTTTTTTCCTGAATGCTACAATATGAATATAGAGCATTCTGTCTTTCTTCCTTTTGTTTAATGTAAATACATAAAATAGGAGTTAATGAAAATACTGAATTTTTATTTTAAAAATTTATTTTAAATTTATATCAGGCAGCTGCAGTGAAAGATTTTAAACTACTTCTAATCATCTGTATCCTTTAAAAACAAAAAAACCCAACAAGGTTACAACTTTGAAGAGATTATAGGCAAATAAGTATTAGCAAGGTCATGGGCATAGACTTTGTTTGAAAACATTTTTTTTAAGAGTCATATATTCTTTCACTTATATTTTTATCTTCCTTTTTTGTGGGGGGTTGTGGGGGGTGGGGAATGGGGGTGGTGGGGGTGTTTCTGAATACCAACACTGTATGTATAAATGTACTAAAATATTTTTCTATATTCCTGCATTTATGTTTAAATCTGACTCTGTCACAGAAAAAAAACCCAAAACAAAAAATGTTCTTTTGTATTTAAACAAGAGTAAAAATCAGGGAAAAGAAAGACATTCTTAGTGCTGTGATGAGCTAGAACATTTTTGAAGCACATTAACCACTGAATATAAATCAGGTTTGCTATCAAGAAAAACAGTTAAAAAAACTTTGTAAATGCCATTCTAAATCAAAAACCAGAGAAACAAAATTACTATGCTTTGTCTTGTGTATCTAAAATGTTGGAAATACAAACATATGAGCAATATATATGCTACTCAATACAACCTATATGCCTTTTCATTACAATAAAAAGTATTTCTAATGTCTGCAATTAGCAACTGAAATTTTAGCTTAATTTTCTATGCTTCAATAAATCAGCCTTCATCTGAAGGCTTAAACTACATGTGTCTGGTACTTGCAAACATCCAGGAGCTGGAATCACAGAGAAGGCAGAAAAGATGTTTGGTCTTTTGTCACTGATACCGGTTTTACTTTGTTATTCAATCTAATGCCGACGTAGAAATATTTATATTGTCAAGAATATGCTGCTTTTGTTCTGTTTGAAAGACAGAAATATTAATTTCTCTCAATATAAGAATTCACAGAGTTCCTTATATTTGGGAAGATGATTTTACATCACTCCTTGTAAGCTATTGACTGCATATTACCTGCAACATAGATTCCATCATAGTATATAGCCTGTTTTGTCTGTATTAACTCTGTATCTTCTGCCCTAAAAAAATAGTTTGCACATAAAAATAACAAATACAAATAATAATAACATTTTCCAGCTACCTACAATTGCCAACTGGTTGGAAACCTGTGAGTACTCATTCTTGACTTTTATTTTTTTTAACATGGAATTGAGAAGATTTTGATAAGAAAAAAGATACAAGTTCTCAAAACTTGCTAAATCACTGATCCAAGAGCAAATATGATCTGTTGACAAATTTAACATAAACCACAATGAACATAATTATAAATATCCAGTCATTTTAATCTAAGAAAAAGGCAGCAGTCAAAAAGAATGTAGCCTAGCCCAGTTTCCACAAAATTCGAAAAGAATTCAAAATTTACCACTTAAATCCACCATTTAAAAAAATGTTCTTTTTAAAATCAGACCTGTACCAAGGATCTATGATTGATCAAAAGATAAATTAAGCAATCAAACATTTGTATGTCATCAGCAATGAAGAAAAGAACCACTTACCTAAAACCCCCAGCCTGTAATTGAGAGTGACAACAATGACATTGCCATAACTTGCGAGAATGCTTCCATCAATCATATTGCCAGTACCCTCCATGTAAGATCCTCCATGGATGTAGACCATAACGGGTTTCTTGCTGTTCTGATCATGAATGTCTGAAAAAATTCAAGTAAGGAAAACATAATAAAGTAATAACAAATAAGGAAATATGGCATTAGCAATTGATAACTGTGCTAAAAATAATCTTAATTATTTCCCGTATTTTCAAAGTCATTGACACCACTTTAATCAGCTAGTTTACACAGTTCAGGATCATCCTACAAACCCAATATTTAAAGTTTGAGTATTTATCTTGCTTACTTCAAATGCTATTTCATCTGAAATGTTCTCAGAACACTTGAAATATTGCAAGGAATTTAATTTGGATATGAATGTGTAAAAGCCTAAAGAGAAAAATCAATTTATGAAATAATCTTGGGGATATTTTAGACTATTTGGATTCAAGTTCATGCCAATTTAGTAATATCTATCCTTCTAATAATAAAATTACAATAATGATCCATACTTTCCTACTCCTCACTCAGAAATAATTGTTGAAATTATATTCCCAATAGTTCAGTAAGAGATAATATTACAAAATCAAATTGTTCTGGAAGAAGTAAAGATAGGAAGCTGTTTCTTCATTTAAATAGACTAGGAGTTAACAAACAAAGACAATTTACACAAATTCATGGCCCAGATTTTTTGTATTTAAATAAACAATGTATTTGGTTTGTACTTTCCCTTGTCATGGTAGTTAAGCTTTAAATTAAGGCTTAAGTAATAGCCTTGAATTAATGCTCCTTAATGGTATGGGTGATCTTTTGAATAGGGAGAAAAACTCTTGGCCACTTTCAGACAGGTATTCAGATGGGTCTTTATTTCTAAAAGAAAATGAAAATAAATTGATAGTAATATTTTCATACTTCAGAGTGAGTTATAAGATATACTAATCAACAATTTATTATATATTTTGGACCAGATTCATCTGTGTTCCTCTAATAGCCAAAAAATGCTCCCGATACCAGAGATAGGTCAGATTACCTAATTTAGGAACTTTACAGTGAGACTAAGCTCCTGAAAAAAGCAGAGGACACTTCAGTAAGCTGCCATCAGATGTACACATCTTTTACATGTAATTCAGTGTATCTGCATGTGGAATAGGAGCACTTCTTTTAATCACATAGTACAATATATTAGGGAAAGCAGAGTCTCTGATTATTCAATCAGGATTAAAAAAAAAACCAAAACCAACAAAAAACAACCAACCAACCAACCAAAAAAAAAAAAACAAACCCAAAGCCATATATGAACAGCATTCTCCTTGGATAGGCATATACTGAACAGTGGAAAACGGAAGTGGAGGGAGAAAAACATCTGAGCTAAATAATTAGAGGTAAGGGACTTGGGTAATAGAGCCTTCCAAAACTTCTTTTTCCTCAGGTTTGTCAGGAAATACTTGAAATATCAATAATGTGTTCAGTGATGAAATAGCACATATATAATATTTTGTATATGTGAAACTAATTTTAGTATATTTAAAAGTAAATTTTGACTGGTCATATTCCTATGGCCCAGTTTTACTTTATTCTTGTGTATGCACTACCCTAAAAATAAAACATTTTCAGCTGAGTGCAAGGAACGTATGTTCAGGCTCTAACGTACACCTGTCTAGTTGTTAGTTTAAGGCTTGTTGTCAAATCCACCTTCTTTACATAAAAAGATAGATACTTTTCATGTTGTATTTTATGAGTTGTATTTGAGCAGCAGAACAAAAGTTTTTGTGGTAAGATCTTTTTAATTGCTGTGACCATAAGAGTAATGCAGCCACCAAGCAGATCATATAAAGCAATGAGGTATATTCTAGTGGATGTTTTTTTTATTCTCAGCATTTTCAGCAAAGTACATGAGAGTTTTTCTTCAGTGAAGGCAAAGAGGAGCTCTCAAAAAATTAAAGCAACAATTATTAACGCCATTATTTGTGCTACTGAATTACCTTTCCCTTCTCTCTCCATGTCTCATGGCATGATTTGTTGTATTTAATCTTTCCTTATTACATAGTTCTACCTCAGGGTTGAATCTTTCACTGCTGAAGTCAATGGGAGGTTTCCTCTTCCCCTTCAATGGGAACATGATTAGCTTCAACATAAAGGAAATGAGCTCCATGCTTTTTGTGCTTAGATCTAAAGTAGATGCCCTTGTTAATCATGAAACTCAAACTTTTTTTTAAGAAGTCTGAATAATAATGTATTCATAATCCAGTATCTACTTTAAGGTTTTTTAAGCAATTTTGAATTTTGCTTGTTACTTATCTTTTTAAATTACAGAATTTGGTATAAAAAATTATGATGCCATCATTAAAAAAACCCCAAACATATGTTGCACAGAAATAGGAAGGTGATATTCAGAAAATTAAAAAAAAAGTAATTTTGAGTATTCTGCACAGCATTTTTGTGTTATAAGAAACAGTGTGAATCAGCAATGAAGGTGATACAGTAGAAGGCAACCAGTGTGAATGAAAGACCAGAGATTTTTGTTATGGTATTTTATATATGGCTAGAGTAGCTATAATTGAGCTGAACTCCCAGGAAAAAAAAAAAAAAAAAAAAAAGGAAATCATGTCCTCATTGTAGTATGCATGATTATAAAAGGAACAGAGAGGACAAATATTTCAGAGTTATTTGAACAGATGTCAAATAGGAGAAAACAGGAAAAAAGACATAGAGTAACACATCATATTGGCCAAGCATGAAAGGATTTAGAATCACATGGCACCAAAAAAAGACCAAGAAACTACCTAAGGCTGTTGCCTTCTGAATTAATTAAAAAAACAAAACCAAAAGCACAGAAAAGTTGATTTGGTAAGTAGATAAAGTAAAATAAACTGTCAGTGTAACTTTAATGAAAAGGAAGAGTGAGAAGAGAGGAAGATTTCATGCCTTCTTTCTATTTCGGTGCATCCCAAATAGCTTTGCTGTGCCAAGGCAAGAAAAAAGTATTTCCTTGTAAAACTTTTTTTAGGGTACTTCACTGTGAACTTTAACATTTCCTTTCAGGGAATCCAATCCAACTCTGAAAGAAGTCAATGAAAATGATTGTCATTGATTTCAGTGGGAATGTGGTCAGAGTCAGAATGAATGTATCTCAGAGGCTAGCTGATTAGAGGAAAAACAATAAAGCAACATCAACAGCTTCCTTTATTTTTTGTCCTGAAATAAACCACATCCTGTGAGAAAAAAATAAATAAGTAAATAAAAATAGCAAAGACAAAGCAGAATTCAACTGCATCAAGTTACAGCATGTGCACTGGGGAAACAGTGGAGGTGAAAGGAAGGATATATGTGAGTTTTTTATGAATTTCAAACAGGTGAATTTACAAAATGTGCAGGAGGGAAAAAAGCACATGCATGTTTTAAAATTCCATTTTCTCAACCTAAGAAAGAATAGGGGGGAAAACATATGTGGTTTAAAATAATATTTATGTTAGTCACTCCAGACATATTTAGGAATAACCTCTATGCCTATGTCACAGAGGAACAGCAGTCATCTATAAACTAATTTGGATTTTAAAAAGAAAAACAAAGAAAGTAATTTCTAAAGAAGAAAATAAAGAAGCACACTGAAGCGTGCTTCTGCAAATAAGGGACTAAAAATCATGTTGAAATAACACCAATAACGATAACAGTAATTAATTATTACTATTATTATAGTAAAAATTAAAAAGTTTATGTTCATGCATCAGGGTCGAGCTTTGAAAAAACAAAAAATACCTTCATCTTCACCACGATCATTACTGGTTATATCATCTGCGCTTTTCTTTGTGTTGGCTCCTGGGATCATAGTGAGGAGGAGAATAAAGGGAAAAAAGAGAATTCAAAAACAGCAGGTTCTCAAAAATAAGAAAAAAAACCACTAGTACAAAAAAATGTAACAAAAATGTCAAAATCTGTTACATTTGAAATCGAAAAACAAAAAAGATGCAAACTGCACATAAACATAAAATGTCAAGAAGAACAAATTGAAAATATTGGAAAAAAATGTATCGTATTCTGTGACAATGCAGTTACTTCAGTTAAAAGTGATTTCTGCAAAAACAAAATTAATGTGCTATTGGAAAAGAATAAAACAAACAAAAAAGTATATTAAAAATTTACCAAATTATGGTTTTTACATAAGAAATGCAATTTATTTAATTCTGTTCAGTAACTTTGAAGAAATAATGCCTTCAGTCACTATCATCAATGAGTTAACATTTTATTCATCCTCATTAGTATTTATTAGTAATTAGCCACAACCTCAATTATAGAAGGAATCAATGCAAATAAAATTCTCATTGAATCTTGCACAATTCAAATGTACCAAGACAAACCATACAGACCTCTTAAAAATTTAATCTTGCTTTCTGTATGAGCAAAAGTTATCTTAAACAACAGACGAAAAGAAAGGTGAAACAGAGCTGAGTCAATCCCAGATATGAAATTGGTCCAAAAGTAGCCCTGGTTCAAATTATACCACATTTCATGTTCTTTAGAAAAAGCATAGAAATTAACTGAAAACAGTTACTTACCATGATAAAGAACTTGAACTTATTTATTAGAAGATTTAGTAAAGAATACATTTTAATTTGTATTCCATGTGCTTTCTCAAAATACTTCTGAACTGTACACATGAACACGCACAGCCACGCGCACGTACGCGCACACACACATACACACACATTCCCCATGCATGCCATAGCCTGTGCTTACGAGAGGAAAAAAGGGGAAGACTCCCCCACCCCTCTCCTTGGACAATACTTCTGTTTTCGAACTTTAAAAAAATGACACTGACTTATCATAGAATCATAGAATTATCATAGAATTGTAGGGGTTGGAAGGGACCTCAAGAGATCATCGGGTCCAACCCCCCTGCGAAAGCAGGACCTTGAACCTTCATGTTTTGTTACACTAGGTTTTCTCCTGTGGCCAGTAGCTCTTTGAAATGTAAAAGTTTACTTGTTAAAGAGGAAAACATGAGTAGGAAATTTAATTTCTAATTTAGTTCAGAACTGAAATATGCCTACTAAATAAATAAAATGGTTGAAGTCACCACTCAATTTTTTTTCTTAGTTATCTTTACTTGGAAGGTGTTTTCAAGACTTGTCTTCTTGATACAGACAGAACACAGAGTTTCCACAGAAATTTTATGGAAACACTGTTATATATGCAGTGACGGTGATTAGTGAGTCAAAATGTGAAAACCATTAGCTCAGACTCCATCTTCACACAAGGCCTGCATCTTCAGTGCTGCTGTATATAGGTTATTGATATTTTAGTACACAAGTTAATTCAATTATATGTATTATGTATATAATTAACTCGGTAAAATATCATTGTCAATGGAGTATAGATGTTTTCTACCAATTTCTTCAGGAAATTATTTAGATCTAGGTCACTGTCCAAATTTTGCTCTTAGTTTGATACATTTCCAAATTAGTTTTAGTTCCATGAAGGTTGAATCCTTTCTCAAGTGCTATTAAAATAAAATTACTTTTGTATTTAAACAAAGTACTCAATCTGTAAAGTGCCCTTAAACTATTTTCGATTAATGTAAAAAATTAGACAATAAATCTATGAGTTTGAAAGCACATAACAGAAGTTTTGATCTTAGTTCCACCAGTGACATAGTCTTCTAATTGATAGGGGGAAAAAATAAAACATCATCATATGCCAAATATAAAATCAACTACAACATATCATTCCCAGGAATTAAAAAGTAACAATATTAAAGTGACCCCATATATATAGTGCCTGTAGACAGAAACTGTATCTGCAATTATTTAGACTGTAATCCATATTTAAGCTACTTTGAATGAAAGAAATAGTTGTGTTGCAAAACATTTTAGTTCAGCTACTATACCTGGTCCCTGAATCAATATATATCTCTATATACCCATCTGTGACATATTGCAAGGATTTTCTAATGTGCTTCCTGAAGTGACTCTGATTCAATGTACTTCAGAAAGAACAACACAGGTGTAATGACAATTTAGAAAACATCACCACACCATGCTATTAGATGTCCTTAGATACCAGTATCACATAACACAGATGATAGGTAGCATAAGGGGGTTATCTGCAATATTTGAAACATTATTTCTTTTCTCATTCTTCAAAGCTTGAAGAAATCATGGAGTTGTCAATTTTCAGAACAACTTAGAAGAATTCTAAAATGCATTTCATTATAATGTGAGTAGGAATGCAGTTCTTTGTGGAGCAATCTTTCATTTGACTATAGGCAACTGAAATATATTTTTATAACGAAGTTATTGGGTTTGAGGTGTTTAAAATTTCACTTTGAGATCTGATGAAAGGGTTTACATCAATGAGCTCCCAAACTGGGTTTCTGTGTTCCTACCACATTGGATTTTGTTCATAATGTGGGTACTAGCCATAGAATCCTAGAATCAAAGAATCATTGAGGTTGGAAAAGACCTTTAAGACCATTGAGTTCAATAATTGACCTAGCACTGACAAGCCCATCACTAAACCATTTCCCTAAGCAGCACATTTACTCATTTTTTAAATACCTCCAAAGATGGTGACTCACTCTCTTTGCCTGTCCCAGTGCTTGATAAGGCTTTCGGTTAAGAACTTTTTTCTAATGTTTAATCCAAACTTCCCCTGGTACAACTGAAGCCCATTTCCATTCTTTCAGTTTTTGTTTGGGAGAAGACACCCACCTTGCTATAATCTCCTTTCAGATAGTTCTAGATAGCCATAAGGCTTCTCCTCAGCCTCCTTTCTTCAGGCTAAACAACCCCAGTTCCCTAAGACACTTCTTGTAAGATTTGTGCTTTAGACCCTTCACTAGCTTCATTGTCCTTTGGAAACTCTCCAGGACCTCAATGTCATTTTTGTAGTGAGAAGCCCAAGGCAGAACACAGTACTCGAGCTGTGGCCTCATCAGTGCTGAGTAGAGGGGGACGATCACCTCCCTGGTCCTGCTGGCGACCCTAGTTCTGACACAAGCTATGTGGGTAATAATGTTGGAGGGGAACTGTTTGAAGAGAACCAGTGTTATTGGTGGAATTAATTCTGTAGCACAAAACCATTTAAGATACTTAGAAGCATTTTTTTTTAGAAAAATTGTATTGAACTTTTGAAAATATAAGCTACCAGAAGCATATTATACAGAGGAAAAAAAATGGAATTTTCCAACACATTTTCTGTTATTTGTAAAAACATAAGAAGAAAAAAAAAGAAAAATATTTACTATATGCCTAAGGTTTCACATGAAATTCATAATCTAGGTGACACAGTGGGAATGTGACTCTAAATCTCCCATGGTTCAGAAGAATTCACTGCCTGCACTGCCTGCCTGTCTCAGATCAAAGCTTCCCTCTGCTTTGGGGCTTCTTTTTGGGGTGTTCAGAGTTGGGAATTTTTTTCCCCCTATATATATACAAATCACAATAGCATCAATTTTAGCCTTGGATTTCTACACACAAAGGAAAAATTAGCACTGTTTTATGTTACTGGCCCTTCTGTGGTGTTTACTCATTCATCCCACATGAAACATAGATGGTAAATCTCAATAACAATCCTGGAAATAGCATGTAGATTGAAAAGCAAGGCAGGTAGCAGGGGGAACTAGTGCATAAAAGACTGAATTCCAGGAGTGTCTCTACTGATGAACCTAGGGTCTGACTGGAGTTCTTGGTTCGCAAGGTTTGTGTTTCCCTTTTCATGACACTTTTCAAACAAACAAACCCCCCAAAAATTATGTAGTGTGATAGCACAGGTACAGAATAACGTAGGCATATACGAGTGAATCCCAAACTAATGCCAGTCAACACAGACATAATAAAGCAGGGTTTTACATGGGATACTTTTTTCCTCCCGAAGAAGTTTTATGTGCAATGCAGTTGCAAACTTTAATTCAATCTCTCTAAAAGTAACAAACTGTAAAAAAAATTTGATGTAGTTTATCTATGGGTGTAAAGTCATCTATTCCCAGATTCTTTCTCAATGCCATGCATGCATCCATCACAAATGAAGAGGTCACCACACTATAAGCACATCCTGTGGCTCACATTTCCTTTGATAATGAATAAAAATATTGCTCATAAGCAGAGTTTCTGGGGTTGCAAGGCTCACAGATGTATTCACAATTTATGCTACACCTTCCTCCATTCAGATAGTATGTATCATGTGTATATATATATAATGCAGTCAGGCTCCATGCGTGCAGTTTACCAGTGCTTCCATTTTAAGCATACATTGTGAAACCCCTAATGGCAGAAAAAAACTATCAACTACTGCTTAAGCTGATGCCATTTCTTTGTACTTCATATTTAATTGCTCCATCTGTCCCACAGTATGTCTTTTGACCCCATTTAATTTTGGGAAAGCACTTGGTTTCCAGAAATCACACAGCACACTATTAGCTGTATTAACTCCCAGTTTCTCATAGAGAATGCTCAACCTCCTGGAAACTTCCAGCTCAAACCAGATTAATGCAGGATATAATAGTCATTCTCTCAGTGATATGCTTTATTTATACAACTAAAATTTCAATAGATATCTGAAGATCTTGGTTTCCCATCTCATGAGAACTATTATAATTTTACAATCCGTTCAAGCCGACAGTTCATTACAGTCTCAAGGGAGTACGAGGAAAGCAGAACTGTACTTTCCTTTCTGCATTTCTCCCAAGACTGGGCTTTACTTTAGAGTCTTGCTTAGTGCACAGGCCCTAAGTCTTCATGTCGAAAAAGAAGGGTCTATCAGTTTGGCTATCATAACACTGTCCATGGATAAGTCCAAGGCTCTCCAGTTACCTTTGTAGCCATACCAAGAAGTTCTCACTTGACAGCCAAAGAAAGATCAAGAAAGGCATTTGGCATTTCAGATAAAAGCCAAGGAAAATTATTATTGAGAATTACAGCTTGTCAAAGAATCTTGTGAACTGATGCCAGATCACCGCATTAGGAGAGATCACAAAGAAAGGCAACAGGTCTATTTATATACCAGTATTTTTATAAGCCTGAAGACATGAATTGGAGAAAGAGAAATGTGTATTGTATACATTTAAATAACCATTATATCTTAATGATTTACTGAATTCTGGCAACATGTGTGTGTGATTCTGTGTGCATGTATGCATATGTGCAAATATATACATATATATGTACAGGAAAATGTTCTACACAGCTAACAGTCTTCCACAAAAAAACCCCACAGGTTTATTATCTGGCACTCCCTTCCAATAATGGTGTTACAATGGTGCATATCACCAACCAGCATCCACATTAATAATTTTCAAAGCAGTCTGTAGCTATAAATTAGATGCCTTTCTCTTAAATAATGTCAAGACATAAGATTCTTACAGTTTTAGGCAGTCATTAACGTAAGGTCAGAATTTATTTTAAATAGCCTGAATTAGTTTTGTTTGGGTTTGGTTCAATTCCTATATTATCACTGAATAGCGGAAGACACATGATTACAGTGGACATTATTCTAATGCCATTAATAACAACAGAACCATTTGGGTTACAACTCCTCGCTCTGTACAGCAGCATTTAACTGAGAACATGTACCATAACTGAACTTGTGTTCTTAGTGACTCCAGTTGCAACACACTCATGCACACACAAATTAGCTAGAATTCCAGACCTCAGCAAATGTGTAGACATTGCTAACACCAAGAAATTTTCTTTCCAAGAAAAGAAAATAAAATGACAATTTTGTATCATATTCAACGTTGGATGGACTGTAAGAAAATGCAGCAAAAATCCCTACAGTTTGTGTTCCATGTATTCAAGTATTAAAATAAAAGGAAATGCTGTTTCACAGGGTTCTTTCAAGCAGTTTTAGAGAAACAATTATAAAAATCTACATGGACATTTCTATTGAATAAAAAAAAAATCTAAGGTTGAAGAAGGGGTTGCATAAAAAATATGAAATTCTGATATTTCTTCCACTCTGCACTATACACGCCTTTAAGTTTCAGTTACGTGATTAGACTTCAGATAAATTGCTTGCATCTTTTTGCATTAACTCTTCCACATGTAAAGAATGAAAATGGGATGACATTCTTAATATTTTGCAAATGGCAGTACTCTGCATACTGTTCCTTCCAAACAATGACAGAAATAATGACTACTACATGCCCCAAATTATGTACTTCCCACAAGCTGTTTTCCTGGTCAACAGTAATTATATTAAATCAGTCAGTCACTCACTTTCACATGTTTTAAATGAGCTTATGTCTTCCAAAAAAGTAAATACAGGGCAATTGAATATATTAATTGTCAAGCAGAGTGACTGTGCTGTGCCATATAGACACACAGAAGGACACAAACACTTTTCAAAAGTAGGGATGTTGAGGAAATAATTATATGCTACCATATTTAACAAGACTTATTAGTTCTGTGATTGATATGGGCGTTCCTTTTCTTACAAGTTCCTTCCACACTGCTGTGCTGAAATATCTTCATCTCAATGAAGAGAACACAATATTCACACAGATTCCAGCGTAGGGAAAGTCTTCAATCTGTCTTTATAGATGAAATGTGATCCTCATACTAGTTAATACCAAAAAAAGCTTACAAAACTTAGCAACAGTAATCACTTAGGAGTTACATTGCTACATGAGATTTTAGGCAGTCCATATTCTGATTATACTATTCTGTATTCAGCAGCTAAGGACTACAGATTCTTTTTCCAACTAAGATGCCGAAGATCAAACTATAACTTTTTTTTTTTTGTTGTTCTGGAAAGTGAGCCATTAATTTTAAGAAGATTGTTAAATATAGGCTATGATGAAGACAAACACTAGCATTTACACTGGACACTTGACAAAGGTATTAAAAGAAACTATTTCTTATTTTGAAAATATTTGCATTTATTTAGGTTGTATTTATTCATCCTGGGAAAAAGAAACAACAAACAAACAAAAAAAAACAAAAAAAAACTAGTAAGTTTTCTCTTTCACTCTGTATTAATCTACATTGGTACATTTAAAAAGAAAAAAATGCTTTGAATAAAAATTATTGAGAAAAATAATTTTTGAAACTATTAAATTAAGGCTAGATTGTTTTAATTTAATATTACTAATAGATTAATCATTATTATTTTGGAAACTTAATAACTAATATAGAAATGAGATAGCTACATAAATTCAGTTATTTTTAGGAAGGATTTTTTTAATGCAAGTTGCACCACATCTAAAAGTCTCCTAAATACAGTGGATTGCTCAATGGCTCAAAAGAAAGAAGGCATTGTACAGCCTATCCTTTCA
Organism: Gallinula chloropus; assembly: GCF_964237585.1. NCBI lineage: Eukaryota > Metazoa > Chordata > Aves > Gruiformes > Rallidae > Gallinula > Gallinula chloropus. The sequence goes on along the minus strand of NC_140085.1, from coordinate 137,445,268 downwards.
GTGACCTCCAACAGATAAGGGGAGTGTTTCTTGCACTTCCAGTGTAACTGAATCTGCTCTATTTGATGGAGGACTGGACTGAGCCTGCAGTGCTTACTGATTGAATAATGAAAGACTCATTAAAAAGCATAAATCTGCTATATAGTTATTCAAATTAATTCAGACAGAAGCACATATTTTTCTGTACAAGCACCAGGAGGAACACTGTCACTATGAAAGTGTGGCAGTGACCTCAAATAACTTACATTTCTCTGCTAAATTCGTGCACTTGATGAGGTGTGAATATAAAAATGCAAGCACATCTGACTGCCTGGTACTGCTATGTAGAAGCACAGTGTTTGTTTTCACTGATCTCACCTCCCCCATCAGCAAAGCCCTTCTGAAATTCAAAAAAAAAAATACCTGCATGCTACTTCCTTGAATTACAAGGGCCCGAATACAACAATCAGTTCCATATACTGAAATGTTTAAAAATACTCTATTTCCCCTTGTGCTACGTATGCAGACTCCATGCTGGCAAAGCTCTTAGGTGCATGTGTAGTTTTAAGCATATGAAAAGTCCCGTTCACCTCTGGAAAAACACTGGTATGCACAAGCTTCAGCACTGTGATGAAGCAGGCTTCATTTCTGTCTGAAGACCGAAAACCTAAGTCTACAGTGAGACACGATGTATCAATCTCACTGCAAAGTTTGTTGTGAAGTATATGTATAGTTAAGTTATATAGGGGTAGAATACAATCAGCTGCAGAAGGGCAAAAGGTTTTCAGCATGGTGATTATGCTACAGCTAAATTTCCAATAATGTATAGAACTTTCAAATTTGAAGGCACAAATCAATAGTTATTATTAATCAAAATTCCCAAGTCTTGATGCTACACTCTAAGGTAATCCGAGGAACTAGGCTTTGTAGGAAGAATTCAGTAATGTTGACCTAACACTACCTGTAAGTAAAGGGCGAGTACTTTCAAATAAGCCTGAGAGGTAAGTACCTATGTGCCTTTGAAAATAAACCTGAATGAATGTGCTTAAAAAAGTGAATTAACAGCCAGTTTTAATAACTAAAGGTACCTCTCATACCCTCTCTGCTGACAGCTGAACAACGCAAGCACATGCTCTGCAACTGACAGTGAAGTTGTGCAAATTCTCCCTTAGGACATCTGTAGGCACCCCTTGAAGCTGAGAGATGGTTAATCAACTCTTAAGAATACCTCTAATTATTTGATGAAGCCATTTAAAATCTTCATCTTGAACACAAGCTCAGTTTTCAGCTGCCTTTGGAGACTTCAGGAAATAATTGTGCTTGTTATTTCAGTGAGAATGCAATTTTATTACATTGTAATAGATAACATAATAAGTTGGCACCATATTTTCTTCTATTTTTTATGCTTTCTGGATCTCTGAAATCTTAGCTTTTATTTGGGAATGACAGAATTGTTAGTTACAGGTACATAGGAAGTCTGTATAAAGCATCCAAAGGAGACACATACAAAACTTCAATCAGGGTGGCTTTTTTTTCAATTGTGGGGTTTGTTTCTTTATTTGATTGTTTGGGTTTTTTTCCCAAATAACCCAGTGTTATAATATTTTTCTCTACCTGGTTTCAGTGACATCTTCTACACAAAACAATGTATTAATTCCTATCAGAATTAGCAATATCAAACCAACTGAGCAATTAAACTATCTAACAGAGAAGAGTTCTGAGCACAATCCTGAACAATGAACCTCTGTACAACTTCCTGAAAGGTTGTTGCAGTGAAGTGGGTGTCAGACTTTTCTCCCAGGTAACAGGGGATAGGACAAGAGTAAAGGGCCTCAAGTTGTGCCAGCCGAGTTTTAGATTGGATATTAAGGGAAAAAAAACCCTAAACTAACCAAACCAAAATGGTTGTCAAGCATTGGAACAAGCTGCTGAGGGCAGCCGCAGTCAGCATCCCTGACGGTATTTAAAAGACATGCTGCTTAGGGGCATAGTTTAGTGGTGTGGTTGGCAGTGTTATGTTGGACTCAATGTTCTTAAAGGCCTTTTCCAACCTAAACCACTCTATGATTCTGTATTATGAATCTGTGAGATTTTATCTACAAGTGTTAAAGCTGAGTAATGATAATTTTGATTCATACATGCTATACAATTATTCATCATATTCAGGTAGCATCAAAACAGCTGGTCAGAATTATGATTTAAGCTTCCATACTTCAGCACCACAGCATCATTCTTAACAGTATCTGATCCATCTAATCTCCAATATTTTATATTATCAGTTAGCTAATTTTGATGCATGCTATCTTTGTAGAATATATGTCTATTCTGGTGGATTAACTGTTTCTCTATTGACCAAGGTTAACAAGAATTCGTATCTCATCTTGGTTTTCCATTTTACGATGTTCCAAGCATACTTAAAACTTACTATTTTCAATGCTGGGTTTCATGCTTTTCTCAGAAAGTAGAAAGGAACAACATTAGCTTGAAAAATATTATTATGTGACAGAAGTAAAAAATTAGAAGCGAATAATGCAGACTCTTGTATTATATAGTTACTACAAGGTGTGTGCCATTTGGTACCATATAATATTATATAGTGATATAATATGAATAGAATATGATCTCACTATTCTTCTGAAGAAAATCAAGTTGAATTTTCCATTTAAAGGGAAACATATATGAACTATATAGAATAGGATCAGAAGTGATACAGCTTTTCTTATTTTAGTTTATTTAAATGATATTATTGTATGTGTGCTCATGTTATTTGTTGTCATATGAACTTTGGGTCCTACAGGGAAAAAAAAATATAAAATATAACTTAGTACTGCATTTGCATTCAGCTGTAAAAGGGATCTGAATGTTTTCTTGTCTCAAACAGTGCAATTTACAATTTAAAATACCTACCATCTATTTGAGGAAATTAACTATAATTGGCAGTTTTGCTCAGGGAAATAAGCCACAGAGCTTAAGTGTGTTGATGGTCACTGACAAAGTGAGTTAGCGAGGTCGCCTGAAGGTAGAACTGGCACAGCATTGGTCCAAATTATGTTGTTCTTACTCTGTCAGTCATGTCAGTACTGCAATACACTTAGAGGAACAAAACAGAAATATTGGCACCACAGCCAACTTCCTTACCATTAACAGCAACACGAAGAAGGCATCAGACTTAAAAACACGGCAAAAAAGATTGCTGTGATCAAAAGTCTTAGGGTATTACTTTAGTTTTCCCCTGGTATTGACAAAACTTCCTGTCCAAGCTCAAAGCCTCCTAACAAAGACTAGGGGGTGCAAGGTGTAGCAGAATAAACTTTCTCTGTGACCTTTAACTCTCCCCTCCATCCAATTTCTGCCACCTGTTTCTCACATGAGGCAAATTTTTAAAGGAAAAAATGCACCACGTGAAAGGTGATTTTTGTAGTAGCTGCTGCTCAGCTGGGAAACTGTGAAATGGCAGATTCCCTAGTTTCTCTATGTGTTCATGTGGCTGTACATGCATGTCAGTGTGACATTTGCCATGTTCTCACACTCTTTTTAACTTTCTATGCCGGGATCTTTTAGAAACACGGGAATATGAGGAGAATGTCCACAGTGTTCAGACACAAAAGGGGGTAATATCATACTTCTTACCAGCAAACCCTGATAAAATTGGCCACAGAATGTAGTGGAAGGAAAAGAAAGAGAATCAGATGAGGCAAATCACTCCTGACTAATTCGGTGGCCTACATTGGAGTAATTGCCTCATTGGATAAGTGAAAAACTGTGGATGTCTTCTACGTAGATTTCTGTAAGATCTTTGGTACGATTCCCCACAACTTCTTGCTGCTAAACTGGAGAGATATGTGTTTGATAGATGGACTATTAAATGAATAAGGAACTGGCTGCAAAGGGTTACAGTCAATGCTTCAATGTCCAAATGGGAGCAAGTAACCAGTGGTGTCCCTTAAGGGTCCATACTGGCCAATACTGTTTAATATTTTCCTCAACACCATAGTGGGATTGAGTTCACCCTCAGCAACTTTCCACACAGCAGCACGCTGAATGGTGCAGTTGATATGCTTAAGGAAAGGGATGTGAACCAGATGGACACACTTGAAAACTGAGCCTGTGTGAACCTCATGAAGTTCAATATTGCAAAGTGCAAGTTCCTGCAACTGGGTCTGAGCAATACCCAGTATCAATATAGATTGGGGGATGAATGGATTGAAAGGAGCCCTGTGGAGAAGGACTTGGGGATACTGGTGGATGAAAAATTTGAAGATGGTAATAAGCACTTGCAGCCCAGAAAGCAAACCGTACACTTGGCTGCAAGCAGGCACAAGAAGTGCGGCCAGCATTTCTGAGGGATGTTTTTATGTTGTGTGTTTGCTAGAATCTGTGACACAGTAGTTTTGGTGTATGTATAATAATTCCCACAACAAAAATATGATGAGACATTCTGCAAAATTTGATCTAGAGTTCAGTGCAAATGTCTTTCTACATTTTAGCATTTAAATAAACCTTTGCTGTCACCCACTTTTTAACTCTGATTATATAATTTTTCCTGGTGATCCAAGTGCTTGGCCTTCTGTGTCCCATATTGACTTTACCACATTTCATTTTAGTATCTCATTTCACAGGTCCCTACATGGCTTCCCTTTTCCCTTTATTAAGAATTTCTGTTGTAAAAAGCAGCAATTCCTGTAACAACCCTTAATTTGTGATTCAGACTCTTGCCTTTGAAAATAGGTTCCAAATCCATTAATATCAGCAGTAGGGTACAAATCAGACCATTAAAATAATTTATAATGTCCCCTCTCTCAAGAGGAGCTCACAGATTTCCACACCAAGAAACTGACATCATCAGGTAAATTATGCTCTTCCAAATATGTCTTCATTCCTCTACATGTTATTGCATCCTCTAGCACCATCCCTTTCCTCACACTGCCTAGCTTTCTAAAATGATGCTCTGACTTCTTCCTTGCAACATTTTGATCCTTCTTTTCCCTCATTCTTTTATTTCATTATTTATGTTTTTTTCCAATTAACTTCACCCTAGGGTCATTCTTACCTACTGATAATATGCTTTCTTCTACCCTAGACTATTGAAGTTAATTCAATCCCATGCTTTCTTCAGTCACTGCACATCTTCAGCATTCAGTAATACTTGAATGCTATTTCAGTTTCTCTTATGTCATATTTGTTAATCTCACTTTGTTCTACCTTTACACTTTTTTTCGTCCCTAGGTATCTACATTTTTATTATAGCACCTAGGGATTAAAGATACATAAAAGAGAGTTACAACAAGCCATAGTTTGAGAAGATGAAGTGTCAGAACAGTAAGTGCTAGCACCTATATCCTTAGGTGCATTAAGCATAAACCAGTATTTTTTCCTCAAAAAGGGTTTAAGGACAAATTTATTGATCTGTCAGTGAAATATTTCACTGTCTAAATAAAATTAGATACTGTAATAGAAGATGAGTAAGAACAGATAATGTGCATACTAAAATCAAGAAAAATACTGTTACTCCAGCCTAAGGAGAAGAGCAATTAAAAGCATCGTGAAACATTTAGATACATTGATATAAAACAACCCACAGCTGCCTTTAAAGAAAAAGCATTACTCTTTGATCTGCTAGAAATCTTTAGGCCTCTCCATTGAATACATGACAAAATAAACTTGTTGATAAAATTTACTTGGGTTTTTAAAAAGCCTTTGAAAAATCCTTTTTTGTGGGAAGGTGTTGAGAACATAATTATTCACAGAGAAAGAGGTGAAGTAAGGTCAGGGATTAAAAACAAGCTACACAGAGCATGTTAAGTTGTAGCCACAGGTCAATTTTCAACATAGCAAAAGATTAATGGTGTAGTGAAATATTCTCTATATTAATCTGATGTTGCTTAACATTCCGTTAATGATCTGGAAAAAGGGATGAATTATGATATTGTACAATTTTCCAGTAAGAGAAACTACATGAGCCAAGGCCACAGAGAATATGAATACCATCAGAGAGTTTATAATGCTAGATAAATGATGGATGAAACTTAAGGTGCTACTTTTTGAACTGAAGTCAAACATACATCCAAATGCCTATGAAATAAGACCTATTCACTCTGCAGTCAATGGAGATGAAGAATGTCTGCCCTTGGTTAAGATTAACTGCAAACAAGGTGGGCATTTTTCTCTTTGTCTCTGAATAAAAAGTAAGCTTAGCACAAAGACGGAGGTACCTATGCAGTAGTATGTTTAAAAACTAATAGTCATGTACAGTGGAAACAATAACTTGAGCCCAAAGCATAATTTTTAGGTTCCAAATTGTCCATAACTTCCAAAGGAAAAGGACTTTAGTCATAGCAATGAGAACCTTATAAAAATAATTGAATACTCAGAATGTCAAAGTATAGCATGGAGTAATTCTGAAAATACAGTAATTTTGTAAATTAATGTATAATAATCAGGTACAGCAGATTTTCTCAGGAATGATGCATTTACATCTAGTTTCATTTTCACATAGAACATAGCAAAAATAGAAAGTCTTCCATCAGTGCTCTATATTGCTGGAAGACAAAAATGGTTTCCTCTGAAAAGAGATTCAATTAGAACCCAGTACATTTAGAGAACAGAAAAATAAAAAGGCTACCATTATTGTATTGTTCATTTATGGAATGCATGAAGTGAGACTCAAATTCTATGTGAATAAAGGAAGTGTTGAATTCCTCTAATTAATGGAATATATTTAAAATGTATTAAGTCTTCAAGAGCTCAGGAACAATGATAGATGGCTAAAAGAAACAATGAAGTCACAATGCACAGAAATATCAAGCATATATTACCATTTTGCATTACCTTTTAAGCATGTTACACCATATAACTGACACAAACAGCAAAATACAACTCAGCAAAATACAAACCAGTTATGTCTAATTTTACTAAGAAGTGGGACTGTTTTGTGTTAAAAATTAAGCTTCTGGGACAGAGCACAGATCAACCACCCAACTGAGAAGAAAATTCCATCAAACTTTACTTGAGACAGAATCTCTTGCACCATCAGGATTCTTTACTCTGATGCATGAGAGAGCTGACAGTTTGAGTTAAAGTAACAGAATAAAAATTTATCGTGCGGTCTCATACAATACTTTTGTCTTCAATTTTACTGGTGTCATGGAGTAAATTCACTTTTTTAACAGTGTAGTTATTCAAATGAAATCAAAAGCAGGTGCTAGAGTGGCATTAGGGTTGAAAACAGGACTTGTTACTGTCCCTAGTCCTCACCTGGAATTCTCACCTGCAATCACAGAATCCAGGAAGGGTTTATTTGCTGTTTTGTTTTTATTCTGGCTTTAAAAATTACTGTATTTGATCATATGGTCTTCCAAATTTAGCATCATAAAAGAAATCTGCTTTTGTTGGGGCATAAAATGTGGGCCTCTGTTCATCTTTAGAAAATTATGTGTGCTTCACAGTTGTCTTAAAATAGACTTTCTCAAAACATAAAAGCCAACTACTTGTACACAAGGACACAAAAGCAGCGCATCCTAGTTTCTGAGATTAATTCAAATTTGCAGTGCATGTGTCTGCTATTTCACTTTCAGAATGGACACAGTAATAAAAAGAATACACAAAGACCTGTCCTGAAAGAAGCAATGTCAATAGGAAGCACAAAGCAAATCACCCTAAAATCCACACAGGCTGACAGGCTGAACTAAGAGCTGCAATGGCATGTTAAAAAAATTTAATCAGGTTGCAATAAAGAAGGAAAAAAAAAAAAAAAAAAAGAAAAGCTGGGAGCCTGGCACTCTTTCCCACACATAACTGGCAATCAAAAGCATTTCAACTCTGTGGATTTAGCTACACAACTGAAAAATTGGATTAAATTATTTTTACCCTTCAGATCTGTGAAACATTTTTACACATAGAATTATTTTTTTTTGCTATTCTTGTCAGAAATTTAGGATAACTGACAAAGAGCAACTGTACCTATATGCACATATAGAAAAATATCAACATCTGTCTTTTAAGGATTGAGGCTGCAATCTCCGCAACCAGAAGGGATGCTATTAATGAAAGTAAGAATAAGAATGAAGGCACAAGCATTCACAGGCTGGCCACGGCGATGAGTTATTAATTACTAGGCGAAGAATGACAGCACAGTCCTGGAAAGGGGCAGATGGACACAAGGGAATGCTGATGTTTCTTTAAATCTCCAATGTATCACGACGCTTACATCATGCTGCGTGGGGTTACATCATGTTACGACTAGTGATGTAACCCGTCGCAATGCAATGCACACATCGCATTCAGTCAGCACTTTTTCAGCTTGTCCACATGATCACCGTGGCCAAGAGAGGCTTGGCTGCGTTAACTAAAATTACTGTATTTCTATGGTTATTTCTGTTTGCTCATGAATAGAACCTTCCTTGTTTTAGGAAGAAGAAGGAAGGCAAATAGACCTAAAATATATTCTAGATATGTAACACTAGTGTGTTGAACGTGCAGATATGCTTGGTCTGATGTTCTGACAATGATATGAAAAGCCACCCATGTGGATATATTATCTAGTAAACTTAGCAAGCAAATCAGTGAGAAACATCAGGTGCTTCATTCTTGCTATAAGCATGTTTACTCTTTAAAGATAAAATACATCTTTCTGTTCATCTTTCTGCTGCTAGATTTGAGCATAAATTATGTAATTTACTGAATACACATTATTTTAGCTGTTGTTTTCGGTTACATTCAGTTAATGACTCTCCCATTCTGTCCATCTTTACAAAAGATATACACAGAGGAGAATCTTGCCAATTGCCTACTCTCCACCCTGTTCTCTTTGCTTATAGCTTGCACAGACACATAAACACACAGATATTACTTTCTCCTGAAGAACCGATTGTAAATACAGTATTTTTTAAAGTTGGTCTCCAGTTTAGATGTGAATATGCATCCTCTTCCATTGTCAGTTATAGTCATGAAAGCATTTCCCATTTCTTGACTAAATCCCACCCTTTCTGCATCTTCTGTCATGTGCTTATTACTTTCTTCTTTCTAGAAGCTAATTCATCTGCACATGTGAATTCTCTGGAGCTCGTATCAGACAAAAATGCGTCAAGTTAAAAAAGAGCAAGTCTTTAAACTGATTAAGCTGAAACATTCTGACTGAAATAGGTTAGGAGACAATCATCTGAGTAGCTTTGCTGGCAGAGGCAGCAATTGCTGTCTTGGAGGGTGACAAGCAGTGACTGTTTTCTGGTACAGCTGTAGTACAAAAAGGACAGATCTCCTTCTCTCAAATACTTAAGCAGGTGAGAAGTAATTAGCAGAGAAGGAAGAATTAAGAATTTGCTGGAGAAAGATAAGCAGTAATTTAGTTTCTAAGAATGAATTTGGAAAACACAATGGTATTATGTCATCAGGAAGCAGTAGCTACAATTGACTGAAGTGTAGATGCCAACGAATTACAAGTCTCAAGACACCCAATACTGTTGTGCAAAAGAAATAGTTCATCTGATTTTTATTCGTGTTCTTCCTATTCCTTCTCCTTTTATGACAAGACATGCTATACATAAATCAAGTATCCCTATCTAAAAAAAGTACTGATAAAGTGACTGGAATTAGATCATAACACAAAGTGACTATGATTGATGAAAGACAGAGAAACATTTCTGGAATGGAGTCCTGTTTCTGGTACTTTGGAAGAGTATCAGGTATGCATCACCTCTGAAATCAGGTGAATTTGGAGTTAGCTTTACTGAAAGTAGAATGAGAATAAAGGGTTACATCTTAAATCACCCATTCTCAAGGAACCAAAAAAGTAATGTAAATCCAGTAGTGCAGGAAGAATAATTGTATCAGTATGGGTTGGTTTACATGGAGAATACAATGTTTAGATGCTGTGTTTGAAAAACAACCTTTTTGGTTTTTAATTCTGCTGTGTTAAAATAACTGAATCCCTGAAGCAAGAAAGGAAGAAAAAGGGGACTGAGCTTGATGATTGTCCATAAGGCACTATACCTTCCAGTGCTCCTTCTGGGGCAATACTAATTATATATCAGCTTTCACTCAAGGCTTTGACTGGAGGCACAATCTAGCCATGAGTAATTCTTCATATCATTGACTCCAGTAAAGATTCATCCTTTTCTAAAGCAAGAATGTTAAACTCTGAATCAGGTCAGAATCCCATAAACATTAAGCAAACTGAGAAATCTTCCTTTGTATGTTATGTAAAGCCTTTAAAGGGGGGGGGGGGGGGGGGGGAAGTTTATGGATGAACTTGCTTTAAGGCTTGTGCTAAACCATCTACATTTTCTTATAATTAGTAGGACAATTTATTCTGGAGTTTTCTAACACCTTAATGAAAAGCACTACATCCTTGCTGTACTCAAGCAGCAAGGATTCATGGCATGACAAGCTTAAGTTATAATAACTAGGCTTTTTCTAATGAGGAATAAATAGAGACTATCAGAACGAAAACTTCAGAAGTTTGTCACCCACAAGATAAGTCATTAGCAAAACAATGTTGTGTTTTATGAAGGTTTTGGCAACATATTTCAGATTTGCAATTAAAAAAGACTAAGTGGAATATACAGTCTGAGGGTAGACTGTGATACAGAAGCTGCAAAAATGCACACTAGTATAAGAAAATCAATTTGAGTACATAAATGTTTTTGTTTGGGTTTCTTTTTACTGATGTAAAGCTGCAGAGATATTTGCTTATAGTTGCATTCACATATTTGCAAACTAAGCACAATCTCAAATTTCTTTGAAACTGTAACGAAGCACGTAACTATTCCAGATACAGCAGGGCTCTGTGGAACCTTGTAATGTCTTTAAAAGTTCCAGACTTACGGAGTTTTGACCCCACCATATATTTTTTTAACCTAACATGATTTACTGGTTTGAGTGCTGTAGATAATACACTATTTTCACATCATGTATTCTGAATAGAACACTGAAAAATATTTAGCATAATCATAGAATCCTAAAATATCCTGAGTTGGAAGGTACCCATGAGGATCATGGAGTCCAACTCCTGGCTGAAGACAGGACCAGTCAAGTCATACATCGTCGGTATTTTCACTGCTGTAATACTCAATTCCTAATCCATATTTTAAACATGACAATCTTCATGTTTGCTGCACTTGTAGAAATGCACCATCATATTAGTGGCACAAGCAACTACTGAGTTTAGGACAGGCACAGATTACATTAATTAACATTATGAAACAACATGTCTGTTTCCACATAAAATCTCTCTTCTGTGTCTGTGTAGACAGAAGGAGATGAAGACTATTTTATCATATTCATGTGCCATAATAAGACAGTATCAGAGTAAAAGTAGGCCTCCAGCAGCTTAGGAAAATGCGCTAGAAAAGGACAATGTTACTGCATGAAAATCCTGTCGCCTCAGTCCTTGTTACATTTCACATCTTCTCTTTTCTGAAATGGAATCTATTATATGTGTACATGAGTGTGTGCTTTTGGATCCTGTAAGTTCTAAAAGGGTCAACAGGTAGCAGACAGGCAAAAAAGGTTATTTAATTTTTGGTCCTTGCTCTACCTTCAGTACAACCAAGCATAATGTGAGCTTTGTCACAAGACCTGTGAAGATGACTTGTATTTATTCTAAAAACATTGTTAGAATGACAAACCATAACTACATATCCATGTACTGCTTTTCCATTGCTTATACACATACTGTAAATTGAAACCTGGAAACGATACAAAGGAAAGCATGTTGAACGGATAACTATATATAGTCTCAAGTCCACCTGCAATTTAAAAGAGAAATAACCATAATGAAGTTCTGCAAGAAACTGCATAGCTTGTGTTTCTAACTCGTTACTTCTGGTAGTACATCCAAACAAATGAGTTACCTATAAATAAATAGAAATTATTTTCTAGGGACTGAATTTAGAAGAGTATCTTTTGACAACAGAACATGGTGCCAAAAACCCCCAACAAGCTACACCATGTTGCTCAAATAAGTTACCCTCAACAGTCTCAGCATTAATGTCCCTTTCCAAAGTTGCAATATATTAATGAAAGAGAATGTATAGAAATCAGACAGCAATCCTACCTACCTACTTAATAAAGAAATGAACCATACTTACCCGAAACCTCCAATGACACCTTTAATACTCCCTGATGTGGTGAACAAAGAAATAAATGCTTGTTCTTGACTACCTTCCTTTATCACCTACTTGTCTCAGATCACGCCATGAGACACTAACTGCCATCCTGTTCCCTTGGGAATTCATTTAGGAAATGGTGTGATTGCTATGGACCAAAAACTGCTGACAAGTTTACTTTTGAAAATCCAGAACAACTTATTCTAAGTCCATAGATGGCACACACAACTGATTAATCTGGCTACATCTAATATTATATAAAGTAGTTGTATCGTCGGGGGGATGGGTGGGCAGGATTTAACAGGAAACCAATAACCTATCAGACACACTAGAGGAATGAGAAAGGTAACCATTTGAGCAAACTTGAGAATAAATGGTCATAGTGGAGTATTTTCATGCTTTATATATTTTTAAAAGGCATCAGAAAGAGTCAGGGAGCAACAAAGGTCAGAAATCCATGCACAGGTAAATAATCTATTTATTTAAATGAACTGGAAACCTGAAAAATATTAATTTTATGAAACAAAATGAAAAATAACAGTAAAGAAGCAAATTAATTAAAATGATAGACCATACATAATGTCCCTTTCTCTATTTTTCAAAGCATCCTGAACACTTATACAACTTTTGACAAAAATCCAAATGTAAGGCTTACATTTGCTCAGAAAAAAGTAAATTGCAAATTGCTTGATCTTGTAGATCCTGTGATGGATGTCAAGCCCCAGTTAAGGAAGTTATGGTTGGCTTCTCCAGTTTATAGGTACTGTAACAAGTATGACTACTAGGAGTAGCTGCAAGTTCAGACTCCAGGTTTCACAACCCTAACTTTTTGTAGTTTTTTTTTTTTTTTCCCTACAGTCATCAGTGACTCTGGGAAGATGCCTTAACCTCTAACTAAACTCAAAGTGAGATTTCTACTCTCTTTCTATATGTCACATATTAAACTAGTAGGAATAGCCTGAAATTGCTGCAATTACTCACAGAAGTACTTAATATTGAATACTAGAAAAATAACAGATAATTACGGAGCAGACAACTAAGCCCTAAGTTAACTACACGTACTTTATCAACACAGGACTTTCAACACCTAACTTATGCCCCTAAAAAAAGAAGATTGAATAAATAAAAAAAACAAATATAAGCCGCAGCAGGCACTAGGGAGAGGAAGCCTTTCCAGAAAGCAATTTGTGATACCAGTGATAGGTGAGATTAATGAGCCCTCACAAAGTAACATGTATCTACGATTGCCTTATGAACTGTTTTTTCCTGTCCGATGTATTACTTAAAGGAAAAAACAAACAATACAAAACAAACAAACAAACAAAAAGAAACCCAAACCACCACAAAATCCAAACAGATCTACAGATTGCATTGCCAAGCAGTAAAGCATTGACTAGAGAGAAAACTGGGAAAAATTTTACAATGTAAACCTGAAGTGCAGATTACCTCTCAGAGGAAAACATACTTGTAAATTAAAGAAGGTTACTTTAGTAAGTATATAATCCAAGCAAGACAGAAGTTTCAAATGCAGGGAAACATAAAATGGCTTTAATGATTCACCTGAGAGGGTCTGCACTGTGTGAAGTTGCAGGTACAGACATCCTTGAGCCAGCACCAAACAGGCTTGTTGGTGACAAGAAGCAGGAAAGCTAGATCAGGTTCTTCCTACTAGAGCTAATTAGCTCTCTTAAGTGGCATAAGAGCTAGTAGTTTTGGTGGAGAAATTGTTCATGGCACAGCACTGTACACTCTAGATATATAGGGCTTTTTAGGTGCAAGCTTCAGGTAAACATAGGAATATTTAGATTTATAGTGACAACATTCTCTCAACGTTTTGCCTCTAGTATCTGAACCTCATCTTTATTGTATTTATTTTCTGAAACACCTGGTATTTCTATGGGCAGCTTTACATATATACATACATGCATATATGTAGAGATAAATATTCACATGATTATGAAAGTAGTCTATTTAATGAATTTTAAATTCTTCAAATTAAAAGATTTTTTTTCCCATTTTGATGGCATCTGCTTTGAATATTTAGCAGGAATTTGGTACTATCAAATAGCAATATTTGCACAGAGGAAAAAAAAATGCAGGAGAAAAAAATCCTTTTTGTTACAGCATTATGATGTACAATTTTTGTTACAATTTAATGAAACAATATAATGTTACCATAATGACAATAATGGCTTGCTAAAGTGAGCTAGATGTAGTATTAGTTTAAATTAATAACTGTACACCAAATAATGTATTTCTAATGACTCTCCAATAGTGCCAAAATTAATTATTACTATTTACAAGAAATTAATATATTATTTCATTGATTCAATTATTTTTCCTAATTATCACTAACAAGAAAAAAAAATCTAATTTCCCTTGTAAAAGCAATCTTCATTATTACAAAACTTTAGTCACAGACAAATATATTTAACATGCCTAACCTTGCAGTACAATTTAGATTTCCAAATAAAAATTTATAAACTCAAGTAAAATTTTACTTGAATTGCCTTAAAGGAACAAAACCAAAACCAAATCCATATATATTTAGTATTGCAAACTTAGGTAAAATGGTTCAACATTACTGCAAATGCACCAGCAAAATAGAAGCTAATGAGTTTGAATTCACCTCATCTTTACAGTTTTCTTCCTGTTCCTCAAAGTAAACATACCATTTATTTATCCCTATCACTTTCAGACAGCTTCAGACCCATGAAGTCCCATATGCCATGTTTATTTGATAATTCTCAGCAACTCTCACCATGGCCTCACAATCCCTTACTGGAGTAGTAACCTCATAGGCACTGAGCTGCACCTGGGACATAAATCAGTGTTGGGGTCTGTGGTGAAAGGCTTATGCCTGGGGTGCATGTCTGCTCTGACCTGCTATGAAGGACACATCCACACTTGCAACGACAGCATCCACTGTCATGAAACTTTCCACCACAGCATTTAGAACTTCATGTGAAGGGTTCATTTGGGGTCTCACATGTTCTTAAATTCTAATGCTGTGAAGTCTGAGAAAATCTCAGTGTTTCTTATATATATTCTTGGGTAACAACAAAAAGCCAAATTCTACATCCAGTTAGAGAGATACAATTGAACAGGGAAGGGTGCCACATCAGTGTGAAGCACACACCTTCAGTATACCTCTTAAAAATCCACAGTGTCCTGCTCCATCAAATTTTGATTAGCATTGATTTCGGCACAAATACTGGTAACATTTACGTGGAACATGTCTACAAAGTTGCTATCCTGACAAGCTTGGCAGGAAGCTTGTATCCCCACAATGCTTTTGTTGTGGTTTTGATTTTGGGTTTATGTTTGGGTATTTTATTGTGGGTTTTTTGTTTCGTTTCTTAATTCTGAGTACTTGCTTCAAAAAGAAGTATCTCTGAAAGTGCAATACAGATAAATAAAAATAATTTTTCAAAGCATCTGACATCTACTTACATCATTAGCATTATCTTTGTGTTCAGTTTGGCCAAGAAAAACATAGTAATAATTAAACATTAATTATGTCATACCTTTGTACCAAAATAGGTAATGGTAAACAAACTTACAGTTGAAAACTTAACAAGAATTTACATCACAGTGGACTTCTCATACAGAAAGTATTCCAATTACACTGTTCTCATACAGAAAGTATTATAATTACACCATTTGCTATGTAACATATTTTACTCTATTGCTGTAATTCTCTCTCTAGAAGAGAACACAAGAGTCCTTTGACTGTATTCTGTGTCTGAAGTTGTTCATATGATAGTGTTTCATATGCTTCATACTTCACAGTCAAACAGTAAATTTGGTCCACAGGAATTCTGCTGTTCTAGATAGTTATTAGTGATAACTGATACTACGCTGTATTCCATGTGTATTGACAACTTCCTAGCATATTTTTATACTAGAGTACATATATTGTTATTTACAAATAACAAGTCATTTATCAAGATTAATATTACTCAAATTGGTATAAAACATCCCATGACAACTAGGATGGAAGGTCTTCCTTTCTTTTGATTGTCATATGCACAGCTGGTCAAGAATGTTTCTGAGAAAGACTAAGATTTATTTTGCATTTACATTTTTCACTTAGTTTCTTAGGCCAGTAAGCTTCCTGGAATTATGTCTCCCCTTCTCTACAAAGAATTACACTGTTAATTGATTTCAGCTTTAATTTCAATATCTTACATTGCTAAAAGTTTTGCCAAAAAAAAAAAAAAAAAAAGTACAGTCTGAATAACAAAGACCAAAAAGAATGCTCAGGAAAAGCAAGGATTGACTCAGGAACTCTACCTTCTCTACTGCAACAACTGGCAGCCCAGACAGCATTTCCATATTAACCAGTCCACCCCAGCTCAGCTGGTGTTGTACGTTATGACTATCCAAAGTGATGCCAACTCTTGTTGCCCTGAATTGCCACAAGGGACATGGAAACATCTGGTTGTATTGTGAAAGGCAAGCAGTCAGAGAGACTGAATAGGAAACTGAAGGTACAAACGTCTAAGAAATGAGTGTGGGATTTTTTTATCCAAATGATTATTATTTATTATTGCTAATTAAGAGTTCTAATAAAACTAAATGCAAGAGAGGGCAGGGCAGTGAAAAGACAGTTCTCTTACGAATTTAATCTGTTAATGTATACAAATTAAGATGTGGTGATTCTACAGGACCAAATTAAAAGCTAATTCCAATTTTATTATGAAAACCTTGTTGTGATCTTCTTTTGCTTTTCTGTTTTTGTTATACACAGTGGTAGTAGTGTTTTGCTCATATAGTTAGCATTGGTGGCCCACACAAAAGCTGGTGGCAGCACAGAAGCAATACTATCCACACAATGAAGGGGTGAAAACGTATTAAGGGAGGAATGAAGTATAGAACTTGCACAAAGAAAACCGCCAGAGAAGAAAGAAAGAAACTCTTATCTATTTAGCTTTTTTAAAAGTCTTAAAAACAAGATTTAATGAGAAATGCAATGAGAACTGAGTGCAGTGAAATTTAATGGCATTCCAACAAAGGTAACAAAGGTATCAAGAAAGGGATTCAATTTTAAAAGTGGCAAGATAGGAAAAAATAGAGAATTTGAGGAAGAATTTGACAGTGTTGAAGAAGGTTTAGAAGAAAAATAAATTTATTTTAGCTGCTTTTGTAAACTATATGTTGTATATTAAACTATTCACTCTATTTCTTCAAGATTTCAAACTTTCTTGAGGCATTAGCTTCTTTTCCCACACCTAGAATGAACGATAGGTAAATATCACAGGAGTTCCTCTTGCTGTCTTCCTCAACACCACCTGAATAACCCTTCCTATGAGACTGTCTGGATCAACAACAACCCAACAATCTGATGCCCTCAAAATGGAAATGGCTACAAAAAGCCACTCGAACAGCCATTGTATGGTGGCTGAAGCACTTTCCTCTTAAGAGGAATGTATGGGTTTGTGTTCCCTTAACAGAGGAAATGGACTGTCTCCCATAGCTGGATAAACACCTTAAATGGTGATAGTGAAAGAAAGACTTTCACTATCCACTTTTCTTCTGCTCTACGCTTACCTGGATCCACCCCAGGAAAAGTGTTAGAAGTCTGAGAGGATTTGCTTTTAAATCTTGTATTAGCCTAAAGGCTACAACATAGTTAGTATTATAAATGTGTGTAATGCAACAAAGGGACTTTGCCCCTTGGTGGCAAAGCTGTAAATAAAATACAGATCAAAAAATATTTCTCCTGTTTTAGACAAGCACTATTTAACTAAAAAAACCTAGGTTTGTTTTGGCAAAACTGCACCACTGGCAAAATATATCTGGATTTCATTTTATATACTTTGAAACAATATGGTCTTAGCATAAAATAAAACATCACTCTGTGCAACATTGCTTTTTCTTCTAATCTGAAATTATTAATTACAATTATTATGCAGGCTGCTTTGACCCTGTCAGTAAAAGAAATACACTGCATGTATTTCCAAGAACTGAAGCTGAGTATACAAAGCAACAAAAACAACAACAAAACAACAACAGTGTATAGTGGCAAGTAGATTACTCCTCCGACATTCCCCTTTTAGCCTGCCAAAGTCCACCTGTCCCATCCCGCATGCACCTCCTACAGCCAGACTGAAAACTTTATGGTAGGAATAAATTGTCTAACCAGACTGGCAATGAGAAGGTGATGCTAGCCACCTACCCAGCATTTTGTGAATCACAGGGGAACAAAAGAAACTAAAAATGTGCTTTTGAAGTTTAAAAAAGAAAAGCAAAACCATAAAACAAACAACTAACTCAATATATTCATGAAGTCTCTACTGTTTCATCGTATGAAACCCTGTGAGCCCAACAACTTACATTACACTAGTCCACACCATAGACTGATACATTCCTGATATGAACAATAACCTTTCCCTTCCATTAGGATTTTGTAACAAGCTTGAATTGCTCTTACTGATAAAAAATAAAATAAAATAACATGATATAAAAATAAAATTGGAATGTCTGAAGCTTTTGAAGTAGTCTCACTTCAAATCTCAGTCCTTGGTTCTCTTATGCCTTTTCTGTAACATTAAAGAGCCTCTTAGTACTTGCTATTTTCTCCCCTTGAAGGTACTTAAACACTGTAATCAAGTCACTTGCAATCTTCCTTTTGGTAAGCTAAACAGAGTGAGTACTTGAAATTTTTTGCTGTGAGGCTTTGTCTCTGGCTCTTAAGTAGCCCTTTTCTGCATTCCTCAGTCTTACATATTTAAAAATGTGAGCTCTATCACTGCCATAAAAAATAGAGATTGTAAATATCTACTGAAAGAATTGTTATTGTAATAATAAAATACTAAAATAATTCTTACTAGAAAAAGAAAAAAATAAGAATGCATATAAAAATGCAATAGCTTGCAAGTATATCAAATTGGAACATATACCTGAGAAGTTACATGGCTACTAATATGCTAATTATTCTAATATACTAATTATTGGCAATGTGTATGCTAAAATGAGGACTACTTACCTAGATTTTATTCTGCTTACTGTGAAGCTAAATCTAGACCCGCTGGTGTCGACAAGAAAGATCACTACCAGCATTATACGCTCTGTGGTTGTTTAAGCAGAAAATAATTGTGAATACAATGAATGCAGTGCTGTAATGGTGTGATAGGTAAGTAGGCAATTAGAATTAGCAATGAAAAAACCTTGATAAGTTTTTTTTTTTTTTTATTTAAACAGGAGCATCCATGTGGATAGTTAGAAACAGCAGAGAAGAGGATGAATATGTGGCTACTGATGTGCAACTGATAGGCAGGCAGTCATTGTGTGTAACAAAGTATAACTCTATTTTTTTTTTTTTATTAACTGCTTTTGAAATTAATACATTTAACCTAATAGAAAAACCCCAAAAACCCAACCAAAATGCAAAACCCTGCCTGGACCTAATTTCCCCTTACTGCAGTATAATTAAACTCTTAAAGTATGACACAAATTGATTATAAATCAATGTTGGTCTACTGTACATCTTGCTCCAAAACTAGTCTTTGTGCATATAAAACCCTGAGAAGACATGTCAGCATAATCATAGTATTGAGTAGGACTTTTCTGGAAAACAGGAATACACTTAGGACTTAACAAAGGACTGCTTTCAGCCTACATGAAAAGGTGAAAAAAAAACCCTTACCAAACAAGCCTAATCAGACATGTGAATAGAAGTCCAAAAGGAGAAAGGTTGATGCAGAAAAGTACCTTATCTCAGAGAAAGCAGAGGATAGATATAGTTAAGGGAGCACAGGTAAGAAATAGTGAAGATGCTGTGCTATTCAGAGAAAAAAAAAGAAAGTAGGAGAGGTCATAATGGAATGTGTGTATCTCATCACAATTTTTCAAAATCATTTATCCTTTCTTACCTGCACTGCTATTTCCAGAAAAATGCAGGTGATCTTTACCAGCTTAGATCTACTTTGCCGTGGCCCCCATCTCGCCAGAGAGAATGAAGGATGCTGTTCATTATCTTTGGTCTAGTAGGAATTCAGGCCAGGTTTCCCAGTTACTGTAAAAATTAGGGACTGTTTCAGCAGTTGCTGCTGCTTTGTCCTTCAGCAACTTTCCTCCCAAGCCAGTCCTGCTCAGAGAGGTCCAAACTAGAGAAATGTATTGTCATGGGCATTTACTAGCTGTTAGCAGTTCCCCACCTTGTTACAGCTTTGGATTGCTCCTTGAAAGTACTTTCTCCATGGTTGAACCCAAGTATTTAACTTGGGCACACAACATCACTTGGCTGTTGTCAGATATTCCTTTACTGGGTGTTCTGACAGCAGACTCTGCAAGATACAACCTGCTGCCTGCTGAACTTAAGCAAGGTGCTTCTATTATACCTAACAGAGCATACGACTTACCCTCTAAAATCATAATAGCTGCATTCAATAGTTTTCCTTTCAGGGGAAAACTGAGAGATCTAACATCTTCTTTAAACCAACTTCCTCCATGCTACAGCACTGACAGCCCTGTCCAGATGATAAAGGAACAGTTTATATTTCTTCACTCATTTCCATGGCCAGCAACAGCACCTATGAAGTATAACATTTCAGAAAAAATATAGTTTGTTCTTAGCGATTTTACCCGATTCTATCTGTGCTACCCTATTGCATAGTAGGGTGTGCTGAGCTACAATGCAAATTATACAGGTAATTTTGCTGCAAATATCAATCAATTATAAAAGCAATTATCAAGCAAATAGGGTAGTGCTTTTATGTTTTTTCATGAAAAATTCACAAGAGTCTACGTACTTGTCAGGCTACAGGCATGCCAACAACTTTGGAAACAATTAATGGAAAACAATGCCTAAGTTTCCTAAAACTCTTTCTTCATAAACTACAGAAACTATCATAAGCTTGATGTCACTATCATGTAAGCGACAGCAAGACTGCAGTGGTATGTCACTCTTTCTGTTGAAAAAAAAAAGTGTCTAATAAATTCTGGTCGCCAAAAATAACATAGCAAATCAAGAGTTATAATCTATCTGTGATTTCCAAATCACCAGATTAATGTTTTTGATAAGAAAATCAAAAAAGGCATTAATTCACTTGATCTTCTACAGTATGCCATGTGGGAGTAGGAGGAATCACCCTTGTTTTATGCTGATAAACAGACAGGGTGCTAGTCTTAGCTATGATATTCTTTGTCATCTGAAGCTCCCATTACCTTCTGATACAACAACTAGTATAAAACTATCAATTACACATTCATTTGCCATCTTGCTTACTTGAGCTGACACGTTTAAATTCTCAGGGTGTGGATCACTGACCACTACAACACATTATATAAACTGTGGCTGTTCATAGTATGTGCTCCTTGAACTCACAACAAACATAGGATACAAAGCAGTAGTTTAAGCATTCTTCATTAATGCTTTTTTAAGTCTAGATTAAAAGTCAGGGCATTTACAATAGCCTGAGAAGGTGCACACTGACAGCTCACTTAGCTCTCATACTGCAATAGCCCAATTGTGTCTGAACTCTTTTCAGTCTAAACTCTGGTTGTGGGGAAGACAAAGTGGTGCGCCTCCCAGTAGAGAGGGAGCATGTCTGCTGTGGAACCATTTAGACTTAGAAACCAAATCAAGGTCACGGGCAAAGTTACAGCTAACTGATCAGAGAAAGCAAGCTAGAGAACACAGGACGAAGTGCTGTATTAGAGAAACAGGAACCAGGGAAAGGTGCAGTATTTTCTAGTAATACACACCTACTGGATTATCTGAAAGGCATGTTCTTGTTCAACCCAGTGTGCTGCATGCAAAAAGAATGCAATTCCTTCGATGAATTAAGCTATGAAAACAAAAGTAGTTTGTGGCTCCTTGTAAGGGTAGTTTAACTGTCACGTGAAAGTGAAAACAGTCAGCACAGGTTGGGGCCTTTGGTCTATGCAGTCTTAGATGACTGAAAAAGGCACTAAACCAGTTCCATGCATAAAGAGCACATCTGGTCATCACAAAATGCTGGACCCAGCACTCAAGTACATATCCCATTGGGTCCAGTCTCAGAAGAGTGTTTATAGGTCATGTGAGGCATTCATTGCAGAATGATCTACAAGGGTTATGCCAGCTAGGTCAAAGCCAGCTGGCAGACCTGCTAGAGCAAACACTTTATATTGCACTCAGGAGTAATTTCTTTATTAGTTGAGAGATAATGAAGAAAATTAAAGGACTCACAGAAATATTCCAAGCCATTATGTTGCATCTGCAAATGGCATACTTTCTTCAAAAATGCATTTCCGACTTCATACATTTGGTAAGCTTTATGAGAGAAAGCTATTAACTATGCATATATTAGCAGCAGACTTCTCTGGTCCTTTCTGAGTTTACATAAACTACACCAGCGGTTTATATGCTTTATCCAACGACAAAGGTTTTGTCATCTTTTAATATCTGAACACCTTAGGATCTTCTACCATATCTTATTTGCTATATGTCTTTTATCTCTTGGAAAAATTCTATCTGCCATCTCATTTTTGACTATACTATGTGAAGATTGAAAGTAAAGAATTAAATGTAAATTTTAATAGCAACGTTTCACTCTTCTAACAGTAAATGAGTCAGTTCATCTTTTAGATGCCCTAGTTTTAAACCTCCTAACTGAATCATGATACAATGGCTCCTAAATCTATGGCCCCATGGAGTTTTCCTTAGAAGCTACAATACAGTGCAAGGATATACAATGTGTTGCCAGTAAATGGGTCACAGGGGTAAGTAAGTTTGATTCTGGAAAAAACTATGCATACAAAATAAAGGTGAGAACATTGTCTTTCAGGCTATATGTATATAGGAAGTAACTTAAGCCTTCTACCACTGAGACCTTTCTTGGAGTTCTTTCTAACCCTAAACAGAGAAACTCAGTATGATGCTGATTTTCTAAATGACCAACCAAGGCACAAAGGCTCCCTTAGAAATGCCCTCGGAACATGCCAGTCCCAACATACTTTACCAATACAAAATTTTTGGAAGACTAAAAAAAAAAAAAAACCACCAAAACCCCAGGCAATTTTTCTTCACATCCCTCTATTATACAAGAAGTCTGCAGTAAACTTGTACATGAAATGGAAAAATTGGAAGGTAAAAGGTGCTTGTGGTATCAACTAAAGCTTATGAAAGAAACAGAGAGGCCACAGAACAAAAAGATCCAAAAAACACCCCAAAACCCATAGCTGTGGTAGAATAACACATTCACTAAGTACCCTATGAAGAAAAGATGTGTTAAATTAGCACTACTTATATGGCAGAAAAAAATTATTCATCTGCTTTTAGGAACAAATAGTGACTATCTTATTATTTCTGTTGAAGCAAATTAGGGAAAAGATCACAAGAGAAAAAAAAATATAAACAAGCAATGCAAAAGCTATTTATTTGGATTTTGAAGTAAGTCAGTTAATAATCCCAAAACTAAACCGTCCTGATTTACCATCTTAGATATTATGCAAAGCAAGCACGGTAAAATAGCATGCATTTAGTAGTTTTATACAATATTAAGAAATAACACGCCCAGAAGCAGAACTCCTAAATGGCCTAAATTATTTCATAGTATTACATATTATATGAGGATTTCTCTCTTCACTTGATCCATTCTCACCCACTGCTTAGCTAATTTTCTGGTCCAGCGGTTTCTTCGCTGTCTTCCTTCCAAAAAGTATTTAAGAGGCATAGCTGATGCTTCCTCACCTTTTGCTGTTTCTTGTGTGTAGCTTCGGTAAAACAAGATATAATGAAGAATATCTGGATAATCTCTTTTGTAGAAATGGAAACCTGCCTACATCTGTTTTATGATATTCACTTGTAAGGTGTGCAAAGGTATTCACTTATAACATGAGCAGAGATGGTGGCAAAACTCAGTAACAGCAAGTGGTTGCAAGAAATAGTGAGACTGAAGAAAGATTAAAAAGGCATGTCTTGAACACCCCTTAGCAGTTTATTGTGAAAATGGCTAGTTAAGAATAAAAGTTTACCTACTCAATCCATCTACTATATTTTAGTTCCAGGAATAAGATGAAGGTATTATGAACAATCCCTTGATAATTAAAATAAACGATCCAGAAACTTATTTTCCCCATTTTTGATGTTCATATTACTGCATTTACTTATGTGGTTCTTTCTTCGAAGTGTTTTCATTAAAATATTCCCACCGAGAGACTGTCATACTAAGCTGGTCTCTTCTATATAGTTTGTGTCATTTTCTTTAACTAAATAGGAAGGTAAAATGTTAGTATCAAAGCACAGCAATTCTTTCATATGGATGATTTTATGCATCGTCCCAGTAAACATTTTATTTGATACAATTGCCAGGGACATACCCTGGTCACCAACTGCAGCTCAGCCTACTGCACCTATTCCCCAAAGGCGGCACAAAAGCTATTGTTTAGGTTGAGAGAGTCTTGATGATAAAATTGTCTCAAGATACAAGTCATTAAGCATACCAGTCCTTTTGAATCAGATACATAGTAACAGGAAGCAATGTATTTTGGAGGAGAAGCCCTCCAAAATTCTTGTCATTTGGCATTTTGGCTGACTTCGTGTAGCTTACTTCAACTGTTAACTCCAATATGATGACAACAAACACTTTGAACACTCTGTACTGTCTATGAGGATGAAACTGCAGAATGCTTAACGTTTTTGTCTCAGTGAAATAAGAGGGTGTAAAACTCATTTGGTGTTACTCAACTCTAACTGCAATACAGAAGATGGAGTCAATGGCATTCATTGAAACAAAATACAAAAGTTCAACCTCTAAATTAAGGTTATAAATTAGAAGGAAAAACTTATTCCTTTTTAAGTAGGATTGCTTCTAACTCACCAGAACTGAACAGAACGATTCTCTACTTCGGACTAAATTCTGCCATTGAATGCCGCACCATAATTTCCAAGTAAGCTTTGGGGTTGGGTTTTTTTTTTCCCTTCTCAATTAAAAATTGGTGCATTCTCAGCATGTTTCCCATCTAAACCTTTCATAACAATAAATTAGTGTCACACAAGTTCGTCGCCGTGAGCGTGTGTTTTGTTTGGGCAGCCTTTTTTTTTTTTTACCCACACCCCCCCTTAGAAATAAAAATCCCTAAATCCACCAAAAAAACAGAGCCAAAATTTGCAACGTTATTACCTTCCAGTTCGGGAAAGGTGGATGGGACCCCTTCGCACCCGCTGGAAGGGTATACACCAGCTCCCCTTGGCACGGCTTACAGCCGCACCGCCCCCCGCCAGCCCCGCACCTGTGGTGCCCGCAGGTCGGCTGCTCGGGCTCCCTCTCCTGGCCAAACGGGGCAGGAAGCGCAGGCCGAGGCGCAGCCGTGCTAGGGCAACATCACCGACACGGGATTGCCATCTGAAATCTCCTGCCCGCGCTGAAAAATACCGCATAAGAAAAAGATAATTTGGCCCTAATTTGTTTGTAAGAGGACGAAACGCATACATTTGGATTGGGTGCTTCATTTCCCTTACTGCGTATTTACTAAACCAGACAATGTATCCATGATTTCCAGCCACGATGGCTTGTAAACATTCCCAGTGATTAATCGGATAGGCATTTGAGTCAGCACAAAGTAATTTCTCTCCATTAGATTAAATATGTCACACCCTGCCAATTAAGAATCCATTTAACACCAACCCAGTGATAATAAGCATTTTGGAACAAGGCACCAGAAATTCTATTTGTGGCTAAAATTCCCTATATATAGTGTAGGAATTTGGCTTAGCATTGCAAGTGGATTTATTCTTCGCTATAGGTTTGCCTACAGCGAGAACCATAAAAGACAAATTTTCCTTTTATTATAACATTTCTGTAATGGATTTTTAACACATCAGCACCAGATAGCTGTAAGCATTAGTTCATTTTCATGGTTTTGCAGTAATCATTTCTTATTGTTTATCTCTTTGGGTACCAGGAGCAACGTCCGGATTTGAAAAAGCCCTAAACCCTAAGAATATAAATTCGTCAGCATTCCCTCAGATGATGATAATATCACAAACACAGATTAAATACGCCCTCTCTAATGTTCTCCTTTCTTTATTTCTATTTGGGTAACAACTAATACATTCAACTAATACTACTACAAATGTGAGCGTATGTAATTGATTATACGGCATTCTGAGAATTTTAGCTATATCTGGAATCATAAGCAAGCAGCGCTGATGTAAAGACGTGAATGCTGGAAATACTCCTCCAGTTTAAGAAGGATGACAAACCAAAATACTGTGCAAAAAGCTATTATGTTCAGGAGAAACACTGCAGTTGTCAAAAATATTGCCAGGAATTGTGAGGAGCAAATGATGAACATTTGCTTTAGTTCAAATTTGTCATAATTTATTTTGTAAATGTCTAACCATTCCTTGGACTGAAGTGCAAGTTTGCCCTGCTCACACACTACCTGTGACTACCACATTTACGTGGGGACAATTCCTTCAAGCATTTCCACAGAAGTGAACTGATTGATGAGCCTTGTGACTTAGCTGAGCTACTCAGCAAGTGTTAGTTCTGTTTGAAGCTGCAATTAATGTGCTGAGTAAGGGAAGCTGAATCAAATTTGAACGGATGCAAAAAACTTTCAAAACTTTCTGGCCTATGCAAAAAAATACCTGAAGGAGGATCAGTGATATCACAAAGCTCTAACAGGAAATCAGAGCTAACACAAACGGTACAGCCATGATACTGAACCATACTCCACACCACTCACTACCCAGAAAGAAGTCTGCTGAGGACCCCACTGCACTGCCACAAGACATCATGCCTCAGCGATAGTAGGTGTCATGTTGATTTGTATCTTGCCAGAAAGCAAGAAGACATGTAGTGAAAAGCAGCATCATATAATGGCCTGTTTTTCAGGAATGCAGAGAAAAACTGCTTCTTTTAAAAAAAAAACCCAAAACCAAAAAGAACACACCACCCAAAAACACCCTGTAGAGGCAAGTGGGAGTCAACGGGCAGAATGATGTAAAATTGCCTGTCTGATCTGTCTCATGACCCACATGACTAAAGACTGTTTCCTTTGCGTCACTGAGCCAAATGGCACAGCCTCTGCATCTCCAAAGGCACTGTTCTTTGACTAAAAGGATGATAACATTAATCTGTCTTTATGGAAGAAACATTAACTCGTCATGTTCTAAAGAACACTCACCCCATTTGAGCAGGTTTTTCAACGTGAGGCAATGACGAGACTCTAGGAAACTGTGCCAAAAATCCTGTTCAGGTTAGATAATGTCATACTGAATGCTGACTCTTCTGGCCAGGCTTCACTGCATTATCAATTCCTGAAAAGGCCATTTGGGCACAATCCTGTAAAGTGCCTGTGGAATGGGCAGCTCCTGGAGGGAAGGACAGCACTTTGGAATCAGCAACTAAATCTGAGTTTAGCTCTAAGGATTTAAGAACTTTATTTCATCTAGATTAGAGTCGTGTTCTTTGGTGTCAGAAGGTATTTGTGACTGTTAAAAGCAAGAATGTAAAATAAGGGCCTGGATTACCCACAGCTTTATCCTGGTAGGCAGAGTGGAGTCAGACATATGCCGCCTTCTTTCTCACAGATGCTGCAATATTTCTGGATTAGGAGGAGGACCCTAACAGTGAAAGAATTGGCTTGAGGTGCTTTGACACAATGGGGAGTTTATTTCTCACAATAGAGAGCGATTTCCTCTCTGTTGCTAAAAAGTTTATGTTCAGCCACGATTATATGTGGTAATTCCAATGTTATCATTTCATATTGTGTTATCTATTACTAATCTGTCTCACTTTGGAAAGTGATACAAGCGTTTTGCAAAAGGATGTGTCTCACTGCATACAATTTTTGTGCAGTCCAAGCTGGAATGTATTTAAAATAACAACACAATTTTAATAATGAATTTGTATTTTTCCAAAGAAGTATTGACTGAAAGTGTGGAGGTTAAAAATAAACCAGTTATTGACACAAACTGTGGCAATCTTGAAAATGAAAACAAACACCTGTTACATTCTGTCTTCTCTCAGAAAAACATTATTTGTAATATGAAACTGCTCAAACATCATCATTTATTAACAAACCCCACTCTTAAATATGCTTTAAACCAGATTTAAAATATTTTAAAGTACAAATAAATTTAAGTAGTTTCTTTTTAAAAATACTTCAGAAAACAGAAGTAAAACTCAACGTTCCTATACCAATTACCCAAATTATAATGGACTTTAAGAAACAAATAATAAAATATTTTGAAGAATCAAAACTATAAAGATGTAAACAAGAGATATTCTTAATTTTTTACAGCTATATAATTAAATCCTTAATTTGATTACTTTGACAGCTACTTGAATTTACAGAAGTAGTGAAGAAATAATAGAAAAATTGTTATTTGATATTACCTGATAAATGTCAAATATGCATCTCCTGAAACTTGAAACTGAATCTTGTTTAGGAGAACGTAATTTATAGAAATTCAGGTCTATTTAGAAAATAAAATTTACTATTATCACCTACTAATAATTCAACAAAAACAACGTAGGACATTGTACCTATATTGTATACTTTGTTGTCATTTTTATGTATGGATCCTTATACTTCACATTAATAAAGAAGCTATTGAATAGCTTACTTTTTAAATTATTATTATTACATGACATCAAATAATTGTAAAGATGGGACTCATCTTTGTATCTTTTTCCTCTCCCCATTAAAAAAAGGAAAAAAATATTTTTTTTTTATTATCAGTATAATTTTGATAAAAAGACTTTTTCCCAAGATAAACAGACCTGGCAATTCAAAGTAGTGACAAGGAAAAGGCTGAAAATACTCAGTCACATATGAAGAAGACATTTGACTAATACGAAAATGTGGCATAGTATGCAAGTTAAAGAAATAACCCAAAGCACATCATCTTTATAAACTTTGTTCAAGTTTTTCACTCCCTTATTTCATAGGGAAATAGCCACTGAGTCTAAAGATACAGGTAAATATTCTTCAGGTCATTGCCCAGAGAAGGAACACTGATTTATTTGCTCTTGCCCAAGACATTTTTCTTCCTGGTAAACCACAGATAAATATACCACTAATCCCGGACAATACTCCCAGTTTCTCTAATCTAGTGAAAAAATCATGAACTATCCATTCAGTCTTAAAAAGAATCATGGCCTACTACCTTTTGTTGTCAATTCAGTTCTATGTATTGTTACGCAAATGAGACCGGAGCTCACAGAGCATTTTTAGTGAGCAAACCTTTGAAGATGTTAAATATTTCATTAGCTAATCCCTAACAGATATGTAGTGGTTGAGTAGCTACTCACTTGTGCAAAATGTGCTCTCTATCCATATACCAAATTAAGCAATTTCTTTAACCTTACTATCGGTCCCAAATGCAACATAAAACAATTTCTTTTTTTACTGTTTTGACCTGAACAGAGTGGGTTTTAAGCAAACAAATTAAAAAAAAAAAAAAAGATTCATCCAACAGTCCTTTTTTCTTATGTTTTGGTTTTGTTTTTTTTCTTTCTTGCCTTGATATTAATACAGTTTTGAAGTTCATCATGAAAGAAATCAAAGTTAAGGGTTTTGTTTGATTTTTGTTCTATTTTTTCCCCTCCGTTATGATAGGAGTTAGCAATCTCCTTCAGCATCCACAGATTCAAATGATAAAGGCCAGGGATTAAGCATAGCCGATTAACAGTCTGTGTCCTCTTCAATCTAGCATTTCCACTGTAGATAAACCCATATTCAGACTCAAGTTATAATAAACAGACTGTCCTCAATATCATTTCCCTAGATGACCTCCTCGAAACTGACATTCAAGTATTCTTGTGGAAAATCACAATTTATAATAACTGGAAAAGGAGACAAGACAACATATACCCACATAAGTGATTTGAAGATCAAGCCAAATGTTTACAAAACAATTGGGATAAAATTATAACTTTACTACAAGTATCTTACTAGTTTCAGTTCTGAGTAGTTCCTTATGATTATAGGTTTGACATATAAAATAAAAGCAGTTTGCAAAATTCTATTTATTGCTTCTACTGTGTAACTTTAAAATAACTGCATTACTAATTGTACTTATTATTACAAAAATGAAGTAAAATAAAATTTTTAAAAAAGATAATGGATTATAGTGGTTGCAGTTCTTTCCCTTACAAAGACAAATGACAACAAACACTGAAATTCTCGAGCTACTGTATATTCTATTCTCAGAAATATAAGGGCTACTCTAGGAAAGTGTCAGTAGAAACCAATTTTCCATTGAGCAACAGCAAGAGAATAAAAAGCCACACAGACAGAACTGAAAAATATATTATGTTAGGTATGTATCTTGATTTCTATCATAAATAACGTTTTCACCTTTTAAAAAAAAAAGCTCGTAAAAACAAAGATATTTTTGCTTTGTGTGAACATTTTAACACAGAGAGTTCTGACAGGTTTCTGTTGTTATTTGACATTTGAAATCCAGAATCTTATACGTCAAAAGAGATATAAAATGTGAAACAGGACATTTTAAGTTCTTTACTTAGATTTATTTTAATGAACTACAGAGTTTTGTGTTGCTTAATTTCAAGGTACTTATATAGACAGATATAGCAACATTTCAAACCGTTTTATTATAAACAACTAATCTTATCAACCCAGTGAAAGGGACTGTATTCTGCTCTTATTTCCATTACTTTATACTGGCAGAATTCCAATGAAGCGATTTTAAAATCAGATGAATGTGTGTATTTATTCTTCAAATTTTTATTCAGAGTACGTGATCAAAATTTGGTTTCCCTTAACCCCATGCAAGTGATGATAGTGCAAAAAACCCCCACCAGACTTGAGCTGCGTTTTCATTAGTTATTTGCTAGAATTGTTTTGAAGTAAGTACTGAATTAACTGTGAATACATTTAATTCATTAGATTTGCTCGTCAATTCTTTTCACCAAAGTTTACTTAAAAAAAAAAAAAAGATTCAGATTAAGTTTCATGGTCAGAACATTAATTAGCTTTGGATGAACCTTTTCTCCCAGACACAAAACAGTTTCGAAGCTCTTTTAAATAAATCTGCACTGGAGAAAGAATTGAAAATGTGAATTTAATTCAAAGTCACTCACTTTGAGAATTTGCTTCAAAAACTAATTTCATTGTCTGTCTCCATAACAACGCAGCTTATTTTTGCTAACTAAGACTCATATAATGAAGCATAATGTGTTTAATCAGATTGTAGGGACTACAATTTAAGGCTATTTATGTATAGTATGATTTGGAGACACACTAACTTAGGAGATGTGATTTGTAGGTCACTTCTCTTAATCATCTTTATGAGCAGAAGGTTGCATATTTTCCTCACCAGAAAAAGCCAAACTGAATTATATTTAACTCATTATAAAATTTACCTCATACAATTAAAACATCATGTATTTCTTGTTCCCAGCTGGAACGTGTAAAAAATGCTTGTTGTATTGTACAGGAATGCTCTTGCCTTCAGCTCATCACTGACAGTAAACCTTGTCTCTCATTGTTCAGCTAAATACTGATAATTATTTATGCCCTGGCTTATTTTCTGAAGAGGATACATATATTAAAAAAAAACAAAAACAAAAACAAAAACAAGATTCCATTTACATGCTACTTAGTGTTAAACAAAAATCTAAAACCAGGACAAAGAGGTAGACATAAACTTTTTGTGGAATTAAGTGAACAGAAAGGTCTACAACAGGTAAAATTAGATTTATGAGTCCTTTCTTTTTTTAATCTAACAGCAAGTGCCATTACCTACTATGTGCAAGATGAGGAGAAATTTTACAGTTTGGTATTCATTCAGTACATGGTATTTTGTTAGTATTCATTTGATAGCAAATATTAATTTCCTAGACATTTCTGTATATTTTTCCATGTCTGATTTCCTTTCTTCCTTAGTTAATGGATGAAATTTACTATTATTATTGGAGGAATATATTAACACGCAGTTTTAACAGAAGACTGAGTTAGAAAGGCTGACATTCCTTCAGTGAGAACAAATAAAATCTTAACCTTAAATGCTTTCTTAGGTCAAACTTACCCTAGTGGCTACTTAAAAGCCACAGGATAAAATCCTGAATATAAACAAATATGGGAAAAAAGTGTCTACATTATTATCCAAGGAGTGAGATGCAGTGCAGAGGGAAAGAACTGAGTGGAATGATCTGCTCCTTCCTTTTACACATGCGTGCACACACACACACACACACACACAGAGGCAGCCCCCATACACACAGCTTTTCTTTCAGAGAACTTTTCTTTTAAGCAGCTTGGAAGAATTTATGTTTGCAAAGCTCCCCATATTCCCAAACCCTCCCCCTTTATTTTTAGCTCTTAAGTTTTTGCTTCAGCTGATTGGAACAGGAAAAGAAGGTGGCATGTTTATTGCTGCCAAACAGCTTGGAAATTCTGAGTAAAGAAGCTAATCAAGGCAGAAGGATTATAATAATCAAAGTATAAAATTTGCATATTTAGAGTATGGTTACTGAGAAATAACAATGCCACGGTTGTGCAAATCAAACCCGCAGCTAAAGTGAACGGAATTGCATATCTGGGAGAAATCTGTCATGTTATGCATCAGTAACTACATTCTACGTGGCTGAAAGAGCTGGCTTTTAGGAGAATATTAAATATCATTGCTTGCACATTTTTTTTTGCATTTCCTTGTGATATGGAATAAACTTTACTCATTTGGGGCCTGATGAAAACAGCTCTTCTTGTCTGTAGGAAGTAACAGCATTCAGAATCACAAAAGAAACATTCAGCATGCCATAAAGCTAGAACTTTTAAGACTGAGATCATGAAAACATTCAGAGAATTGTATGTTACCAGTTGTGTTCATTCTATCTTTCTACAGAAGGTGGTTTAAAGCAGTCTTCTTGCAAAATGATTGTCGAAAACAGATGAAAATTTAAAGACGAAAGTTCAGCTCTGAATAATAAAATCATGTTTACATCATTCTAAATTCAGTGAGTGAAGGAAAACAAGTTGGACTGAAGTTTCATGGGTAAAAATCACAGAAAAAGCTGCAGACTGAACTATTACAACAATTTTCTATGATCTATTAAATTCAAACAGTTAACAGTAGGTTCAGAGGCATTATAATAAAACTAAAGAAAAAATAATTAGGGAAATCCTTTGGAAACTACTATGTGGCAATAGTCATAACATTCATGCATGGGAAAAATATACATGTTACTTGTGGTCAGTGTTTATTTCCCCTTTCTTTTGTGAATGATGCTCAGCTGTGGTTCAGCTGTAAACCTGAGGCTGGTTTATGCACCCTGGCCGCTGCCTGCAAATGAAATTGCTGTTTGGTGTTACACTGAAACACGAGAGGCAATTCATGCAAATATGTTCGATCTACAATGCAATGCAGACTCCATCTACTTGTAATGTGTGCTCAGAGCCATGATCTGTTTCCACAGATAAAACATGGAGGAAACTGAGCAAGATGTTTTAAAGACCTGGCTACTACTCATGTGCCCAACTGGTGAGTGTTACGGTACGGTCCTTAGAGTACTTACCATCCTCTGTGGGCACATAGATATTCAAATACAGGCAGTCTTCATTCTGATCTTGAACATATGTCACCACAGTATCCAGATTGGCTGTAAACCAGACTGGCAGCATGTCGTTGAGCAGTGACCTCTCATCCAGGTACTGCGGGCAGACGGCAGCAAACTGCGTGGCATTGCGGACACCCGTCCAAGATGAGGGTGGCTCTGGGGGCTGGAATCGCCTTTCCCCAGTCGGAGGAGAGGCATAAGGAACACCCAGGTACTGCTCCACCGGACCAAGGATCTCATTAGGCAAAGGTGTTCTTAAACCACGTATTTTGCCATAATTCGTGGTAACAACTGGGTATTGTGCTTGGCCATCGATGAGAGTAAATCTTATAGCCAGTGCAGTTATCCACAGGAGGAAGTTAGAATTCAACATGACACACACTGGGGTGAAGATCAAAGGCAGCCATAGAAGTCCCATTGGTTTCGACATTATTTAAATCAACATCAGCAGAGCTCTTTTTTCCACAGCCAGGAGAAAATTAATCAGTCAAGGAAAATGAAAACTAATAAAATTAAAAAGTAGTCAAAAGGAAATTAACTGAAGGAAAACTCAACCTTGTTCAGGCGGTGAAAAACCAAAAGATGTTGTGTGGGTAGGTGCCTCAGCTGACTGATTGTAGACAAATCCCAAGGTCAGAAGAAACAAGGGAGTGTTTGCCCCTAAGGCCCATCCCAGACTTCAGCGTTGGCTTAATCCTGGCAACACATGGCACTTCCCAGCAAGTAAAGATCCACACGTATTCCACTTCCCCGGCAGAATGGCTTCTTCCAGTGAAGTCTGGCCCACCCAGTCAGCCTGTGGCCAAAAGGAAACAAGCAGTTCAAATTAACGGACACATCCATCTTGGCATAAATCTAAAAAAAAAAAAACAACCCAAACCCCCCCCAAAAAAATTACCTCCAAACAATTAAATTCATACAGTATTTCCATGCACAAGCCCACAAACTTTTTTTAATCTTTAGGCATTGTGGTTCGCTATGTGTTTCCAAAGATATTTAGGCATGAGAGCTGAAAATTACAAAGCCATAAATTTGTCACAGGTTATACCACAAACCAAGCACTTCTGCTCCCTTACATACTTCAAAACCACAGCCCAAACATTGCTGCTTTCAGGAAGGGTATCCCATTTCAGTACTAGCTCCAGGGTATTTTCTGCCCTAAATAAACAACATCTCCTTTTTAAGCATGTTTGCATGCCCAGAAAAAAAAATTCATTAAATGTTTTCATGCAATGGATGATCTCTGTTACGACTTCACAAGTATTTTTCACAAGTATGCCTACTGTTCTGCTTAATAAAAAAAAAAATCACCTCTACCAAATTAAGAAATTCCAAGTAATTTGACAGCATTATGTTAGTTCAAATCAAGTGTCAAAATTAGATACAAAGTTATTGGTATTCATACTTGTTTTCTTTGTTCTATGTCTGACAAGAAGGAACAATGGAAACTGAAAAAAAAAAAGGCAGATTTTGATCTACATAGTATCCTCCCCCTCTACTCTACCCTGGTCAGGCCCCACCTAGAGAACTGTGTATAGTTCTGGGCTCCCTGGTATAAAAAAGACAGGGATCTCCCGGAGAGTCCAGCACAGGGCTACAATGATGATTAAAGGACTGGAGCATCTCCCCTGTGAAGATAGGCTGAATGAACTGGGGCTGTTCAGCCTTGAGAAAATAAGACTGAGAGGGGATCTGATCAATGTTTATAAATATCTCAAGTCTGGGACACAGGGGGAAATAGGCAGCCTCTTTTCAGTGGTCTGTGGAGACAGGACAAGGGGCAATGGCTGCAAGTTGGAGCACAGGAAGTTCTGCACCAATATGTGGAAGAACTTTTTCCCAGTGAGGGTGACAGAGCCCTGGCACAGGCTGCCCAGAGGGATTGTGGATTCTCCTTCTCTGGAGATATTCAAGACCCCTCTGGACGCCTCTCTGTGCGACCTGTCCTAGGGAGCTGCTTTGGCAGGGGGGTTGGACCTGATGATCTCTGGAGGTCCCTTCCAACCCCTACAATTCTGTGATTCTGTGATTCCAGCTAAATCATGTTACCTGCTGACATGATGCTTCTTTAAATTTTTAGGCAGAAGGCGTCAACTTGTAAACCAGAAATCCTAATTTCTAATGAAATACAAGTCACTCTATATGCTAACCATTACAAGCAGCATAAAGAAACACACAACACTTGTCAATACTTACGTTCTTCTCCCTGCCCAAAGAAATGGAGGGGTTTCTTTTTTACCCACTATTCAACTCAAAACCACAGATAACTTCACAGCTAAAAAAATCCTGACTCTGATACTTTATGTATGATACAACGAACACACATTTATATAGAAAACATACAAGTGGACTACCAGGTCCTACTTTCAGTCAGGACTCTGCCCCATAAAAATATAAAAACATTTTTCAAGAGCAGAAAAAAACAAGGTAAGTACCTTTTCACAGTGATTTCAAATAAAACAAAACAAAACAAAGCATAACCACAGGAGACATCCAGGACATCCTTGTCCATCTTTTAGACAAGGAAAGACATCTGAAAGAAAGATTGTTCATTCTCTCAAAACCTCCAAAATACTTCAGTGACTGCATTTCAGCACTAGTATGGCATTTTTTTTCAAAACACCTGAACAACAGAGGCCAGAAAAATATTTTGATGAATCAAAATTTATATTGACATTTCTTCTGGTCAGTAATAGTCTCAGATGCTGCCTCCAAAGCTTGCAACTGAAGTGTAATTTCTGGAGGACAAAACAGGAAG
The DNA here is from genome assembly GCF_964237585.1 of Gallinula chloropus. Classification (NCBI taxonomy): domain Eukaryota; kingdom Metazoa; phylum Chordata; class Aves; order Gruiformes; family Rallidae; genus Gallinula; species Gallinula chloropus. The sequence goes on along the minus strand of NC_140085.1, from coordinate 137,408,903 downwards.
AACTCTAAACATCGTGTCCTGGATGGGACCACCAGCCCTCGCAGACCTTGGACCAGCCCCCACCCTGCCTAGGGGCACAAAACCCCATTTCAACCCAGTGTAGGGCTGTGAGTTCCTGCCTGAGCTATGCTGCAAGGAGCCATGTGTACAGACCCATACGCAGCTGGAACCTGCCCTGATTGGGTCCCCAGGTCAACAGTGGACATGACTCATCACTCTCCCTGGCCTGATGATTGTTGGGTGGTAACAGTGTCCAGCTCCTCTCCCCAGCCCAGCCTCAATAAGGAGGATGTCCAGCCAGTGAGAGTATTGTTCTACCAGCTCTGTAGTGTCCTCAGCTCCTGGAATATCCTCCCTTGTGGTGCAGCACCACTCCAGCTGCTCCCCAGCACTCAGAGTGGTCATTTGTCCACCAGTCACCTGAAATTCCTCTTCAGCCACTGCCTTCCCTTCTGATTTTTGCTACCATCTTTAACAGAAGAAGTCAGCAGCAGCCAATTGATTTTGGTTAGTGTTCCCTCATGCACTCTTCCATCCTTTGATACACTTTTCTGACCATGCAGCACAATACAGACTTTCCAGTCATACCCAACTGAGGATTTAATCTGTACTTGCAGAGGAGTAGCAGACTGTATTCCTTTCACATGTACTCTGCAGAACTTTGTAAAAAACATTATAAGAAAAATAAATGTGGAAGGAAACACTGAGAAAATTGAGAAGGTAGAAGGAAAGACAGTGATCCAGATAATGAAAAATAAATAGAGAAAAAATGTTTTCTGAGCAAACAGTAAATGAACAAAAAGAAGAAACAAAACAAGAAAAGAAAATGAGAATGACAAATAAACAAGAATGTAAGCATCTGGATGATGCCCTCACTCACATGGTCTGACCTGTCTGGCCCTGTTTGGAGTCAAGAGTTGGACTCGATGATTCTTATGGATCCCTTCCCACTCAAGAGATTCTGTGATTCTGTGATTCTATGATTATCAGAATGGAGAGAATGGCAAACAACAGGAAGGAAAGTGGAAATCCTCAATTGATATGCATGCTAGAGGTAATATACAGCTGTCAAAAATGTGGTCCATTACATTATATTTATCCATACTAATTGCAGTGTATTTGGATCAAATATCTGGTTACATGATGATATTTTGAATAGGGTGAATGGACAGGAGAAAGGAAACTTTCATTATTGACTTGGAACTGAATTTGCTATCTGATTCCTTATCTAGAAAATAAGACCAACAAAATTTAGTTTTGTGGGTATTAAATCTACATATACAATGTGTTTTATTTTCCCCTGTAGTTAGTTTAACAGGATCATACACAAAGTTTGCATTTCTGATTCATGCACACATAGACATTGAGATTTTAAGAACTTTGAATCCATAAAGAAACATACTGTTGGCTAATACATGAAGTATAACTAGTTTTTTCAGTCCCACTCTCTGACCTATAACAGACCAGCAGCCTTTGCCAACCAATGCAAAGACATAAACAGCTGATAGTGACAAGCTCGTTAACATGGTAAAGAGCATAAAAGAGCGATTCTAAGTTGATGTCAGAATAAAACCACTATTTATTGTAAAGCTCTGGTTATTAAAAGTTATTGCTGTTAGACAGTTAAAGACAGAAATAACTAAGGTTTTTAATAATTTCTTACTCAGCAGGTGTCCTCCAAAATTTTACCTAAGTAATAACTTAGGTATGATCACAGTAAGTCTTCAAACATAAACCTCAAGAAGAAAATTGTTTTACAAAGGTAGTATTGGGTCTAGACTCAATGGTCTCTTGAGGCCCCTTCCAACCCCTACAATTCTTTAATTCTGTGATTAGCCAGAAAATGTCCCACCTTTCAGTTTATAGACTTATTAACAGAGAAATTACCATTTTCATAATGTTAGTTTCTCAGGTGAAATACATAGACATTCATACACAGAAAGATACATAGAATTATTTTCAGTAAGAACATCAACAAATAAGAAAGAAGGCATGCTAGCTACACATTCACAAACTACCTGATTTTTCTATGTGCATCATTAAAAAGGCTGGAAGATGTTAACAGAGAGTCAAAAATTGCAGATAGAATCTTAAATAGAAACCTGTATGCATTTCAGAATTATTTTTTTTTTAGGTATTATACCGAAAACAACTGAGCGTATATCTATATGTTTCCAGTCAACTATTTAATACACCTTCTTAACCTTCATATATTGAGTCTACAGGAAGAAGTGAACTTGTCTTTATTTACTAGCACAAATAGTTTTGCATTTATCCTTTTTTCTTTCCATTTTTTTTGTGTTCATATATTATAAAAATGTATGCAAACTTGCTTGCAAAGACTTGCTAGTTGGAAACATACCCCACTCAATCAAAATAATCTATCCAAATCAAAACTTGCATCTTAAAATGGCAACTTGTGGCAACACAGCACACAAGGAGATGTCAAAGGAGATCTGAAATCACATGCATTCATACATGACTTCTTTATTGGCAGAGGAGTGTAATTTGAAGCTAACAAGACATTTATGGCTTTTGAAGTAAATGCAGATTGAAGTTAACATGGATGTATATCTACTAACAACGCCACTTGTACTCAATTATAAATCTATGCCCCAAGCCACACTTAGAGATGCTTAAATAGTCTATGAATCAGTCCTTCAGGGCTAACCTGATGGTTTCCAGGATCTTCAGTTAGCACTTCCTAAACTTGAGCAGATAAATCTGCCACTAGCTCTGTACTAATTCTGTACCTGCTGGGGAAATGTGAGACATGGCTTAAAAGTCATCTCTGCTCCAAGGTAGAATACCAAACTCTAAAGTGATTTAAAGTTTTTTTGACCTGATTGTCCAGGTCATGGACAGTCACAAGAAAACCAAGCACAAGTTTAAACTGTATGAACACAGGAGACTGAGGACCACACAGATGTCCTGGTGTTTCTCAGGATTTATTCTAAACCAACTAGTACACATCAGCTTTTAGTCACTGACCAACTTCCAACCCCCTTCAGTCTCAAATTCCCTGGGGCAAGATTTTGGATATGTACATGAGACTCACCTCAATACAGAATAAGGATTAAGCTCCCACATCCCCATCTTTAGACATATGCTCTGAAAGGCTTCATTAGCTGACCCCTGAGAGTCCAGATTTATAAAAAAACGTAACTATAGCATTTCAATCTTCAACAGGGATGAATATCGGAACTACATATCTACATTATCAATGGATAAACCAATTCACATATCAGTATACTTTCTGTGGTGGTACATTGCTGTTCAATCACAGCAATTCAGCAGGTAATAGGGATCAGAGGTGCATTTAGTGAATCAGAATACTGTCATTTGTCTTTACATCACATTCTAATGCATCTCTTATTCATTCAAAGTTGATATTTTCTTGAATATTTAAAAATTACAAATTAAAAAGCCATGCAAATTATATGCAAACATTAAATTAACCAGTTGGGCTTCTATATTTTTTCTTTATATATTTCTCAAATAACACGCTGCATTTACCCTCCCATGAATTTCTCCAGTAAGTCTCTCAGGCTCGGACAATATCAGTAGCTCCCTTAGGTTAGAAACTACAATTACCATTTACTTTTCAGAAAAAGGATACACATTTATTTTGTATCATTTTTTCTTGCCTGCAGCTACCACTCTTATTCGGAATTTCTAAGTCACATACACTATCAAAAAGAAAGATGGGATTGTAAGAAAAGGCTCTGTGGTCCCTACATTCCTTTTTGAAAACTGCAGTTCTCTCAGTAATGAAAACAATTTGAAAAGCAAGCAGAGGGAAAGAAAAAGTGTGATCATCAGTCCTTTTCAAAAAAACCCAAAGAAATACACTTCTTAAGCATCTGGAAAAAATCAAGTGTTTGGATCTAGTTGTAAAAATCTGTTGTAAAAAATACAGATATGGTTTCCCTAATATTTTTCCTGTATTTAAAATTATAAAAACAATTGCACTTATATCACTGACTTTCAAACTGTTTTCAACTGGCAATGTACAAAAGAAGAATTGGAAAAAAAAATGTTACTTTCTGCTTCTTGTGATAAAATGATGAAGGCTGCAAATAAATATTAGGAGGGAAAAACAACGGCATCAACTCTTTATAAATATAAATTTTAAATTACTAATTATCCCGAAGTTCCAGGTTTATTCTCAACAGATCAAAATTTAACCATCCATGGTACGATCTTAAGTTTACTAACACTGAATAGAAACTGTAGTCATTCAAATATCTAAAGCTAGAACACAAGAGACGTCATGATACACTCTCAAATCATAAAGCAGCAATTAGCTTTGATTGCAAGGTAGTGTGAAAGGGTACACTAAGTAATTTTTTTTTTTCTTTCCAGAAAGAGTCCTATGTGCATTTATTTGGTAGTCTTCATCTAATTGTGGCCACAAAGTCTTAAGAAAATACTCCTTTTCAAGTACATGTTTTAGGGAAATGTAGAAAAAAAATAGCATCAGTGCAGTCTAGCACAAATGCTGAATTCATTTCCAGTTTTTACTTCTGTTATGACCTTGCAAAAGAAATGTAACACTTTCTGAGTGTCTATTTCTTTTCCACACCTGTTTTCGTAAATTCAGATGTGTTACTACAAAAGAAAAGGTTATGGTCTGAAACAGGATGTTCAAGCCTGAGATTCCATTAAGGCAAATATTCCTGTAGAGTAAAATTTCTTATGCTTGGAGTAAAATATAATTTATGCATATTAAAAAAATGAAAAACTGAATTTAAAAATCATTATTCTATACATTTATTTAGGGTTTTAGACTAGACCTATATAATTTGAATTAAAATTTAAAAAACATCAAAGTTCATTACCTATTACCACAGCAAGACACAAAAAAAGAAAAAACATTTCTAACATGGAAGGGTCAAACTTTTCTCCAGTAAGCAAGGTCAAATGACTGAGAATGAAAATTCTTAAGGGATTATATCAGGTTTTGTCCAAATATTAATCAGGGAAACTCACAGGTCTCTCTCCTCTCTTTCTGTCTTCACCATTAAGGCTGTGTGTGCTTGCCTGAAGGACAGAAGAAACTAAAACTCTTGTCTGAACCAGCTAAGAAACCAAGGAACTAATTGGTAGGGAAATTGATCTCTTGAGGCTATTTAGTGATTAGAATTTGATATCTTCCTGTTGTCATTCCAGTCTAAGAAAAGGAAACATTACAAATGTTACAATAACCAAAAACAGAATAGGAAAAGCAGTTTAAACCTGCTTGACACGTAGCTCCCCTCTCTCCAATATACTTTGTGGCAAAAACCTCACCCAGTCACTCCTCTATTAAACGAATTCCTAGAACTGAATTGCACAGAAGACACAGGAATGCCATTTTCATTGCATTACCAAGTTTAGCTACCAGGTGGTGATACTGCCTTCATTCATATGATAATGTCACAATTATGCACTCATCCTGGAAATGGAAGAGTTGAGTGACTACCCTCATTAACCTGAAGGAGTCTAAACCTACATCTTCTATCTTCCAAATTACTAACAGTGCATTTCAAGTAAGGCTGGGCTGGCTACAAGGACTGTGTGTAGCACTGTCAATCCAAAACGGAAAGACTTTTCTTCTGAGATTCTCACCCTTCAGCAATGAGAAAACTGTAATTTTGCAGCTCCATAAAGCTGAAACTCTCTCAGATAGGCATTCTCACTTTCAAGCAAGCCTTATGCAGTTTGTAGGAGAGTTATTTAATGAAACTGGGACGCAGGATTATCTTTACTACTCTATCACACCACCAAATGTTTTCCAACATACTCTTCACCTTAAGTTTTCTTTCTTTGCTAGAAAGACGACAACCTTACCAGTAGAAAGGAAGAATATCCTCCAATGTTCCTGTGCTGCTTTCTTCCTAACTTAGTGAGCTTTCTTCTGCTAAATGCTGGCTTGCATCCCCTATATTTAAGAGGACGGAGAGCTTGTCTCAGAAAGATGAGTCTCCACAAAATGTTATAAAGGATGGCATCACCAGAATCACTTGCTAGATTTTAGGAGACAGTAGCAAGGCAACCACTGCTATTTTTGTTGCCTACAGCCTTCCTCTCTCCCTACCAAACACTGAGATTAAAAACCTGCCTTGAAGAGACTCCATGTTATATACTCTCCTTACTGTCCTATCTATGCTGAACTCACAATGAAGAGTGAAATTCTTAACTTTCTATTTAACATAATTACTGGTAGTTGAGAATTATATTATGTACCATAAAGGGATCCATGGTACCTAAGCAGAATACTACCGTACAGAAGTTCCATTATGGATCCAGATCTTAGCCTGTTTTTAGGCCAGTGAAGTAAGCACTGGAATTTAGATCTATGCAGTGAACTAACTATGCAGGGTTAGAGCATGTGCTCCAGCACTGTCTTACCACAGTATCCATAACTTTCAGCCAATGCACAGGTATGACCAGTGAACAAGACAGGGTGGAAGTTCTGCTCTACAGACAGTACATATATGGCTTTTTTTCTTCTTTGAATGTAAGAAATACTTTCACGATAGATATAAGTTGTGCTATGCTCTGTGGCCTCAGGGACAGACAGCAGGACCTGAGACATTTTATTTACTAAGAGATATAGCCACATCTATGTCTCTTAGTAATACAACAGATACATCTTTCCTCCCCACAGATGAACTCGAAGTCCAAGGTTGACTGCTTGCTTTTATGTAGTGTATACTTTTTGCTTAAATACAGAAAATGAGTAAAAAAATTGAGGTTATATTCCCCCAGAACTTTACTGAAATGTCTGTCATCTTACATATGTTAATAAATCTGTAATATGAGAGGATGTACACAACAACAGCAGAAGTGGGATTTGTAAATCAATAATAAAAGCTGAGTAAATATTAAGCAGAATCCAAACCCAAAAACTAGAAAACTAAGAAAGAGATTTCTGAAGTTCCATTCCTTTGCAAATGCAAATCATAAAGCTATTGAACAAAGTATCTAGAAGATATACTACAATGAATAAACCCATACATATGCAAGCTCAAAAAAGTTGTCTTCATATCAGTTCCTTCAGTTTTTGGTTGGGTTTTTTTTTTAATTGCTATTTGTTCAGCTTTATCTATTTGTTGACAAAAAGGACAGCAGGAAAAAGAACAGACAGCTAGGCTTGGATGGGAAAAGAAAAGGGTATAAAAATAAAATGTTTTGTAGGTAATTTTCTATTCGGTTAAAAAGGTCCTCTATTTCCAACTCCATCCTCCTCAAATGATAAAAATCAGATCATCTTTCATTGTCTGTTAATAATTTCAAAAGAAAGCTCAGAATTACTAAATGAATGCTCTTAAACCAAAAAAAAAAAAATTCTAAATTATCTGCATTACAGCCCTTGTCATTCTGCTACATTCGTAACTTCAAAGCCATCTCACATCTAGTTAATTATATTTTCTTGCATCAAAGACTTTTCAGAACTCAAACGTAGTATATCATATTTGCTTTGTAGTGTGTAGCACTGGTATCTGAGTAGAAGAGAAAAGCCAACAACAAATGCAGAAACTGTCATTTCTCCTCCTGCTCAACCTTCCCTTTATTGTACAGTTTCCAACTTTGCCTAGCAAAATGAAAAGATACCTCCTCTACTTTGGACACATCACTAAAGACCATGCTTGTCTCTAACTTTGTGTGGAAAACTTGGATATTCTCTGTCTAAAGAAGCATACACTTCAGGCAGCAATTCTTCCTACTCTAACATAGGTATTTGATGTTAAATATTACTTGAAGCCAACCACCAGGAAAACATTCTGAAGTCTGTGTATAAGGATCCCAAGTCAGTAGCCTAGATTAGACAGCTACCTGTCCAATAGCTGAAGTACAGCAAAGTGATTCCTCCTCTTACCACTTACCAGTGTGTGTATATATATATTGTATATTAATTCTATAACCATGAAACACAAAGCTAAGAAAATTGTAATTTTCATTTTAGTTTTATACATGAATAAAGGTATCATGACTAAAATCAGGAAGACCATATTCTGCTTTGTGTTTCTAATAGTTTTTGCCTGTTCTTTCATTAGTAGAGCTGATGGTTGATTAAAGGTGATGAAGCATCTACTGGTAAAAAAGTCAGTATACAAAGTTTAGGCTAAATTTTGGATATTTTCTCACCTACCATTCAATTCTGTTTTTAATATGATTATGATTACAAAAGCAATCTCTGTATTATTTTAAAACCTCTGCTGAATGGTGTCTTCCTTGAAGCAAGGAAGTATCTCAGTGAACTACTTTATTTATTTTCACTATTTACACCTAACATTAGTCTTTTCTAACAGAACTGATAGGTTTGAGAAAAAAACACACATATTATATTAGAAATGTATGGTTATTTTGCTTCTGTCTCTCAACTTGACAGAAAAGATATTTCCCATGACTATTTTGAGATGTAATGAGTATTATTTATGAATGACTTTCTAACAAGACCTCTGGCAACACTATTATTATCATATTATTTAGCATACTTTACCTCTTTTCACAGGACTGCAAAACAGCATGGGTACTTTCAAAATTTCAAATGGATGGAGAAATGAGTGAAAGGATTTTTCACAGGTTTTTTTGACCATGTAACACCTACATACAGCAATACTCACACTAACTGCATTGTAGATTCATTCATACATGGATCACATTTCTGATGACATTTGAAAAAAGAGAAAGTAAGAAAGTACACAAGCATCATTCATAATGAGAAGGAATTTCTAACAGTATAACTTCATAACAAAACTCTATGCTCTACTACTGTGCTACCACCTGTCAGATTGTTTTACCCTCCTTGGAAATGTGTCCTCTTCTAAAAGTATCTTCTACCCTTTTCCTCTTTTGCATGTGTCCTCTTTCTCAGACCCTTATCTAGTTCCCAAATCTTTTTCATAGAGTCCACATCACTAGCTTGTTATTTTCTAAAAAATCATAATTCTTTTCTACAGATCTTTTAATTTCCCTGGTCATTCATTTCCATCTTCCCTTTGTCTCTTTATAAGGATACATAAGATATATAGAGAAAAATACGTGCCCATAATTTCAACCAATATCAAATAGGTTTTTATTTTGTAAATGGAATTTATTTCATTTCTTTTGCAAAGGATTTCTAGGTTTTGGTTTGTGATTTTTTTCCCTTTTATCATATCCACATGGGGTGATATTGCAGAAACAACAGAATAAAAGACAATTTGCAGCTGTCAAGTTAACTAGGAAGAACTGATTTATTTTTTTCTGCCTTCGGTCAACTGATTTAGGTCAAGACTGAAAAAAATATTCCTTGTCACATGGCAGGAGTTACAGCTTCCTGTGTGCTACTATTATATCATCTTAAGAAATCCCACTAATAAAACATAATACCAACCAAAAATACCTACCACAAACTTAATGCAGTCAATTAATAGAACAGATGGAGGTCAGGGCAGACAATTAAATCCCTTTGACAGAGAAGAAGATTATTCTACCTCATATTTGAGATATGTCAGTAATTCCTGTCTGATCTGACTTATACTTTTATTCTTCAAACTAATTCCTTCCATAATGCCTTCTTTGGCATGAGAAAAAAAAAAGATCCATCATCTAAAGGTCTTGCTTGCTGCTGTATATAATTATTTATTTTTAAACTGATGGGAAAGAGTACATATGTTTTATCAGCACTATTTTTACTGATTCCTCAAACAAGAAAATCAAAAAAACTTTTCACTTTTCTTTAGACAGCTGTTACTCTCCTTGCAGTCTGCACCCCAAAGAGATGATACAACTATCACCTTGGCAAGCTGCTAACCACTTTCATTTTGGAATTTAATACTGTCTGTCATATGCATAAGAGAGAGTCATCCAGAAGTCCTGATTCATTATTTCTGTGCCTTTGGTTTCCTGGAATATTGAAATCTTACAATTCCACCATATTTGTATTATTATCTTTCCTAAGATAATAACACCTTTCCTAAGATAATAATTACAGTTATGCAATTCTTGCATTTCTGTACATCACTCCTACAATGGTAATACTAAAACTTTAAGTGTAGTTGTTATATTCTGACAATATTTATAAAATATTTTATTACTTCAAACAAAAAGTTTTGCACTCCAGAAACTTACAGCTATTTAATTATTTTTCCCCGATTTTGCTGATTTTCTCCCTATACACTAAACTACAACCAACCACAGGTAAAACTTCTTAAGCTAAGGATTTAAATTAAATTCTCCATGAGATTTTTTTTTCCCCACAAAAAGCCCTGTGCATCAAATGAACTTTTTTTTTTTTACAATTACTTGAAGAAAAAGTCTCATGATTCAGACAACCCACACCACCTCATATACTGTGGTATTTCAGACAGCAGTCTCCAAATCCTGTTGCACTAATACTAATATTTAAAAGCATTGAAAAATCCACACTCCAAAAGGCAATGGATCTGTCAAGACAGAGATTTTTTAGTGTTGTTGCTGTGATTGCTCAGCCTCAGGTCCAATTTCCATAGTGGAAATTCTTGTGCATTCATTTTCTTTGTCACGCTCATTGAAAACTCTTGTTTTGTAAATTAATAACCTCAGATTACGTAGTTTCTGCACTATCATCAAAGCTTTGCCTTTCAGATACATGCTCTTTAATTAATTCTGCTTTCAAATTAATTTACTTTATGTTGAGAATAACAGATCTGAATTTCTTATGCCCTTTATTACTTCACATTTTGCAATTTTATGTTTAGTTGTGATAGTTTGTAAGATTATAGAAAAAAGATTCTAGTTCTGCCATTGAGTGAACTTGGCATTTTAGCTTCATGCCATTGCACTTCATCAGTTGTACTTTAGTAATATTTATTTTAAAAAATTGAAATAAAAGTGTATTTCTTTCAACCACCTTCCTTTAAATAGAACAGTAGTAACAATAGAGTCTCTAATTATCCACCCCCTAACTTTTCAAGTGACTAATCACCATTATGCAAACTTGCAATATAACTGGTTTTCTCTTCTTTTTCATGCTTCCATGTAATGAAAATGAATGACACTTCCTGTTATTTTAAATTTATGGGAAGAAAAATAGAGTTGTTCTTAAATGAAGATCACAGGATTAAGATTGGTTAAGGTTGGAAGGGACCTCTGGAGGTCATCTTGTCCAACAACTCTGCTTAAGCAGGGACACCTAAAAGTTTTTACCCAGGACAATGTGTAGATGTCTTTTGAGTGTCTCCATAGTCGAGACATCACAACCTCTCTGGGCAACCTGTGCCAGTATTCAGTCACCCTCACAGTAACAGTAGCTATTGATTTTCAGAAAAAAACCACAACATTCTCCTCGAAAAAGTGTTTGCTCATGGCCTAGATGGGTGTTCGCTAAGCTGAGTAAAAAACTGGTTGGATGGGCAAGCCCAAAGAGGTGTGAATAGAGTTAAACCCAGTCAGTGGCTGGTCACAAGTGTTGTTCCCCAGGGCTTAGTACTGGGACCAGTTCTCTTTCATACCTTTATCAACCTTCTAGATGAGTACATCAACTGCATCCTCAGTCAGTTTGCAGACAACAAGAAGCTGAGTGGGAGTGTTGATCTGCTTGAGAGTAGGAAAGCTCTACACAAGGATCTGTTCAGGCTGCACTGATGGGCTGAGGCCAACTGTATGAGGTTTAACAAGTGTCGGGTCCTGCACTTGGTTTACAACAACCCCATGCAGTGCTACAGCCTTGGGGAAGAGTGTCTGGAAAGCTGCTTGGCGGAAAAGGACCTGGGGGTGTTGGTTGATAGCCAGCTTAGTAAGGGCCAGCAGTGTGCCCAGGTGGCCAAGAAGGCCAACAGCATCCTGGCATGTATCAGAAAGGACTAGGGAAGCGATAGTATCCTGCACTTGGCACTGATAAGGCTGCACCTTGAGTAATGCATTCAGTCTTGTGTCCCTCACTACAAGAAAGACCTTGAGGTGCTGAAGTATGTCCAAAGAAGGGCAACAAATCTGGTGAAGGGTCTAGAGCACAAATCTTATAAGGAGTGTCTTATGAAACTGGTATTGTTTGGCCTGAAGAAAAGGAGGCTGAGGAGAGACCTTAACTCTCTTTACATGTACATGGAAGGAGGTTGTAGCCAGGTGGGTATCAGTTGTTTTTTCCCAGGTCGTAAGTGCTAGGACAAGACAAAATGGTCTGATGTTGTGCCAGGGGAGGTTTAGAATGGATATTAGGAAAAAATTTCTTCACTGAAAGGGTTGTCAAGCACTGGAACAGTCTGCCAGGGGAGGTGATTGAGTGACCATTGCTGGAGGTATTTAAGAGAAGTGTTGATGTGGTGTCTAGGGACTTGATTTAGCAGTGGACTTTGCACTGTTAATGGTTGGACTCAATGATCTTAAAGGTCTCTTCCAACATGAACAATTAAATGATTCCATGATTCCATTTAAAAAAAAAAATAAAGTTACACTGTCACTCAGATAAACTACTATTTCCTTTAGAAGTAAATATGTTGAAAAGATTAGGACATATGCAACAAATACCATTTTTTTCAGCCACAACTGGCCTATGATAATTAGTAGAAACAACATTTTTGCTAACAAGCCATAGCCTTCCAATCAGTATGTTGAATACCCGTGTTATCTTCTTAGAAGAATTCACTACCAGACACTTCTAAAAAAGTCATTGAAACAAGCCAATAATCTATCATTCAAATGAAAAATAAAAGAATTCTAATTTTCCAAGGATAGCTTGCATTTTCAAAGCAAAATGACATTCATATACAGCAATTTAAATAATTATTTTGAAAAATGAATTCTTGTTAATTTATGATCAGTTTATGATGTGATGTGAGTTTAATCAGCATGCACTGCAGAACAGAAAACTTTACTTAAAAGCTTTGTTATGTTTATAGGTATCCTATTTTTAATAATTATTATAATAGATCTTCATAATTCTGTCAAAAATCTTGAATTTGAGGGGGTTTTGTTTGTTTTTTTTTAATTTTCTAAAATCAGCAGAACCAAAGTACTTGGATCAGAAAACCACAATGTTCATATTTAAAGATATCTTAATTTCCTCAAAGAATTTTGTCTATGTGCATACACTCGACTAGCAAAAAAAATCCCAGTGTAAAAGGACAATAATGCCATTACATGAATTTGAATAGCATTCATATCAACTTCAGAAAAGCAAACCTGAGCGTGGAGATAATTTTGCTTTAAACCCCCCAGACAAAATCCCCTCTATTTTTAGTCCTAGAATTAACAATCCATAAATGCAGTGCAAGTGTTTTTCTATGCAGTGAAAATTAACTGGTAATTTTCATTAGAAATTAGCTATTGCAATAGATATTTTCTGTTATACCACTCATTACAAAGTAGATGTGATTAACTTGTCAACTAACGTGTAAAACTCTTTCTACCCTCTTCTTGGATTTACCTTTCAGGGCATTCTATGTTGATGTGTATCTTTTCTGGAGGGATACATGACAGAAAAGTTTTGAGAGCATTACGCAAAGCTCTATTTTTTTTCCCTACTGAAAGATATTTAATTATATATAGCTGTAATGAAGGAAACGAATTCAGATTGAAACACTTTAGTAGTATTTCATAATTAATACAAATTTATGCTCTTTGGAAGTACTCTTGCACTGTAACTTTACATATAAAACTATTAATTTTAAAGGCTGTCTACAAGCAGTTAAAATACATGTCTAGTAGTCTACTCTCCTATTTTTCTAACTATTTTTTATAAGAGTAGACTGCAACTCAGAGTAACAATTAGATTGCTCATTTGCCCTAGATATTTTTCAAGGATTTGCATCTCATCTTTATGAACCAAATTCACAACATATGCCTGCCCAGAACTGTCACAATGATATGACATAGCATATGAAACATCACCTACGTACCTTTAAAACAAGACAAAGGTCTCACACTTTTTCAGTACAATTAAGCTCCACTCACTGCAAACTACATCAGAATTAAATGTATGATTTACTTCCAGATAAAAGAGCTTTATTTCCACCATGGAGCACCAAAACACAATTTTAATAGATATTTAGTTGCAGATTAATAATTTCTTACACCAACAGAAAATCCAGATTTTGTAACTTAGTTGCTAAAGTCATATCAAAACATAAAAATTTAAGCTGGTTTTGCTAACATTCTGTGAATAGTTGTGTAAGCTTTAAATCCATGATCATGCTGTGAGCACAGATGGGCAAATCTCCATCATTATCAATGCAGCTGCAACCAGGTGAAAAAGAGAGTAGTATTACTTCATACCTTTTCAGAAGTAGAGACTATAATGCCTGAAAACATACAGAATTTAAATCTTACTTGACCTGAGTAATTTCACCTACACACAAATAATTCTGAACTTTTTTTCAAGTAGTAGAGAACAATATTACAGTATTTGTGTTGTCTTCCCTTTCTTTAGCTTTTTCTTTGGGAAAGAACAAATGAATGCAAAGGAGCATATATGAAAGAAAATAACAAACCTTGTAAAAAGAATATTTTAGATACTTTAGGATTCTGCATTGTAAGATTCTATAGAAAAATACAGTATATGTATTTTGTGCACAATGTCAATTAAAAAATCAAAACAATATGCTAGTGTAAAATGTACAATAACAGATATTAGGGTCTAAATTGGCACACAATTAAAGTTAGATGTATTTTATATTCACATACATGAACAAATACATTTACCTTCAGAATCCAATAGTGATTTTCAATTCTAAAACAAGCAGTTTGGCTTCCTGCTGGCAAAAGCATTTTATTTTCTTCTTTTGAAAAAGAAAGAAATATGCCATCATCTTTCCTAGTCACTCAACAGCTGTATCAATTTGTTTTCAGGGCAGTGATTAGCATAATTGTAGTGGATTACTTTCATTTGGCATGGAATAGAAATAATTTGGTATTTTTCATCATTAAAGAACTATGTTACATTGTCTCCCCAAGCTATGCAACACTAGGATTTTTAAAGATGCTTAATCAAATGAAGTACCCAGTCAGCTTCTCATAAGCAAAACCCAAACTATTTTGCTCTCCTGCAGCCTCCACTGTAACAGCATTCCCAAATTCATTCCCAGCAGTAAACTGGGAAAACTGTCCCATTTTGCTACATCACTCATCTTGGTGTCATCCACAGACTTGCTGAGAGCATACTCATTCCCACTATCTATGCCATTGATGAAGA
Source organism: Gallinula chloropus (assembly GCF_964237585.1). Classification (NCBI taxonomy): domain Eukaryota; kingdom Metazoa; phylum Chordata; class Aves; order Gruiformes; family Rallidae; genus Gallinula; species Gallinula chloropus. The sequence goes on along the minus strand of NC_140085.1, from coordinate 137,393,764 downwards.
ACTTTAACAGTATTATCCCAGTAGGGCCCTTGAGGGACACCACTCCTTTCTGGTTTCCACCAGTAATAAATGTAGCCCTTGGTTTTATAGCCTACATAACCTGTATAAAAAGGATTATATGATGTATTTGTCTCCTCTTCTAGGATCTGGAGTTGATGATCCCAGAGATGATCTTATGTCACTTGTTTCTAAAAGTAATTTAAACTGCAGAGTGTGGAGTCATGGGCACTCCAAGAGTACACAAAATTTTCCTGTTACACAGAGCTATTTCTTTTACATAAATACTGAGGAAGGTAGCTGCTGAACGGCTAATGGGAAAGTACAGTGAAATCTGGTAAAAGACAGAGGTGGTCTTCCCTTGCCATACACTGAGTTATCCAAACAAAATAAACATTAACGAGTGGTTAATAATGAAGATGCAATGTGTTTTGAATCTTGATAGTATGGGGACAACTGCTTACATGTAATTCATTTACACTGCAACCTTATGTTCAAAAGCTTTACTGTTGTTCTTGGAAAAAATAAAACAATGAAGTTTTTTTAAATTACTTTTGAAGATTTAAAAGTTCCCTGTAGGAACCCATATAACACCACTACTTGTTGTTCGGTACAGTAGATTTAAATTACATGAATCATGGTGATAAAATATTTTCAAGTTCAAGTACTGCAGATAGTAGTAACATTTGCACTTTAGTTCTTTGAATCAAACATAACTGAACTCTAAAAAACACCCCGAATCAATCAAGATGCCTATGCAAAACTGTGTGATTATCTTCTATTTCCCTTTCACTTGCTTACTTGCAATCTTATGATTCAGAGAACACCTTTTAGCCATCCAGTCTGCATAACATTGAAATTACGCAATTCAAGCAGTTCTTCATTATTGTGGTACAATGCTTTATGTAATGTAATGCTCAAATTAATTCTCTGCAAAATCAAGTGTATTTATGGAATTAGGACTTAGATAAAAATAGGTTTCTCTTCTTAAAAAATTCACTGCAATTGTGATTCATACTTTTATTCTCCAATGGACTTTACCACTGAAATTGTACTTTAACAAAAAAAAAAAAAAATCACTAAAAATCGGTCAATCTCCTGAAAACTTTTGGTAAAGCTGATGTTAGGTATAAGTGTTAAAATTACTCAAATTCATTGTTATCTGAAAGCAAATCTAATGCCCTGGGAAGTTTTGGTGTTTGTGATTTCATATTTGAATAACGTTTGCAAATACTTTTTATCTCCATTTCTCACTTGGGTTCTTCAGAAATCCACAGATTGGTGGAGATTGTTAGAACTTACATACATTTAAGTACTTTAGGTCAGACATACTGAAACATATATAAATACTGAAATATAAAATTAATAGACACATTTTGAATTCAAATACTCGCAAGGAAACCTTTGTATTCATTAAAGAGTTTTAATGGTTTGATTCCAGTGTTCACAGAAGGTCTAATGCCATGTCTCTGCCTTTAAAGGCAAAACCACCATAATACAGTGATGGAATGAATTTGCTAAGGTTAGATTTACAAGTGACATCTCCAAGCAAAGCAGCTGATGCAACATAATTTCTTTTTTCTAGATAAACTGAGTGACAGTTAATTACATTGGATTTAGGATTTAAGAATACTCTCCCTGGACACAAACTTACAGATGCATAAAAGGATGTGGAACATCCTGCAACCATATCTAGACAGACACTGGTTAAATCCTGGTTAAATTCCCAAACAGTAGGTGATCAACTCAATTTAGACTATCCGAATTTCTCAACGAGGATGCAGTTTCCAATCTGGAAAGCTACTGAAATGTTAAGTATCAACCTCAATTAATTATTGTGACTACACCACGAGTGCTGAGAGGTTCAGCTGATAACTTCATTAGTTGTTCTTGCTTATCAATTATGTTTCAGTATAGAAAATACACCTGCTGACTTTATAAAAGGAACAACCTAGACCTGATTTTTTTCCTTTATTTTTCAAAAAAATTAAGAGAATTAGTAAAGAGTGTACACTGTATATATAGACAATGGCAGCACAGTCTCTCTAGCACAGTACAGGCATTAGGAACCTACTTATCTGATAGATTTCAGTCCATGTTAAAATTATGCTCCTATTTCACTGAGAGAAAAATGTGAGTAGTATTTTTCTTCAATCTAAGAGTATAAAATACAGTGGGAACCTGAAAAGAAAACTATAAATAAGAGTTGAAGTCACTGCTTAACAAGAGGTTGGACTGCTCAGCTGAGTGCACTCCCATTTACAGCCATAAACTCTGACAAGAGGAGACGAAGTAAAGATTCTGATCAACAACACTGAATCCCAAGGGCTGAAAAGTAGGCTGAAGAGAACTGATAGCTCCAAGAATTAAAAGTTATATTGTGCCCTGATTTTCCTCAGTGAATTAAGAGCTGATCCATTTCCCAAAACTTCCAAGAGTAAAACTGAAATGATTTATTCTTGCCTTATAATATGAAGGGTTTATTATTCCTTCATATTTGTTATCATAAATGATACAAGACAGAAGGCTTGATCAGAGTCTGAGAACATGATCAAGAATCTGACAGTACGTAGCTACATCAAAGAAATTACACAGCACTCCACAGACTACCACAGGGCTCCATCTGTACATTCAGCTGTCAGGTCGGGGTTTTAGAATGAAATCCCACCATTTAAACTAGCTTATACCTGTGATGTAAGATCAAAATCTCAGGACAAAGCATGGGCCATTTGTTTGCTTTCATTTTTATTACTGTATCGTGCATTTCCAGAGAACACTTTTTTCAGTCCCTAAACATAAATTGCAGTTTTATCTTCTTGAGAAAGATCACTCTGATCATTGGTTTATGTTGAAGAATTGTAGCTGGAGTTCTGGATGACAATGATAGTAATAAAAAAGTAAAAGTAATCAAGGCACAGAGATTTCTATCTGTTTCTCAAGTACAATAATACAGTTACAATCTGCTTGAGCTACCGTACCTAGTTATTTTTTTTGAACCAACACTGATAAAGACACACATCACTCTCAGAGTTTTTCTGTTCATCCAAACGGATCCTATTCTTTGTTTGGCTTGGGTTGAACACTTTTCTGAAATTCTTCATCAGATTCATTTCAATTTAACTCTTGAAATATTTCTCATAAAAATATAACCTTCCCGACAAAGTAACATATTCCTTAATATATATTTCCATATTTCTGTTGTGCATTTTTTTACTACCTCAGAGTTTACAGCTGAAAATACATGTTTATGGCTACATATACTTTAGGAAATTAACATGCAGAGAAGCTGAAATAAATCTGATGGAGATGTACAACTTCATTTCCTACTCTCTTAGGTTTTTTATGTGTAGTCCAATTATCACTTTACATGAAGAAGGAAATTTTCAAAAGGCACAACTGGCTTCTGATGTCCACTAACTTACGGTGGGAGTTAAAAAACACACATCAATAGGCTCCATCACACTTTGCTGTTTTAAAGTTGTTTGCTTCTCTTTCTTCTCCCTGACTTTCCCTGTGAGCATTATGAAGAACAAACAAAATGCTGAGAAAACATTGAAAACTAAAATCACAGCATCCCTCAGTTTCGCCTTAATACTCCTCTCCCCATCTTGCCTGGTTCATCTCAGTGTAGATGAGATTTGCAATCCCTTTTTTTGGAACATGGCTGTGGCTAATTCTAGTGTAAGACAACATAAATCTAGCACGAATTGTTAGTTCCAAAGAAATAGATTATTTTGACCTTGACCTCAGCTTTTTATTCCTCATACCAGCCTTATATTCTTTGTATCTGTTACTTGCCTTTCTCCTGAAAAAATGCTGTGAGTTCTCTGAGGAGAGTAATTGTATACTATGTATGGTATTCATGCAAACGTGTACTATTCACTATAGTAAACAGTAATAGTTCAGCTATGATCATGATCAGCATGGATGCTAAACTATTAAGCAGGCTCCTGTTTATAAAGTGGTTTTTATTCAATTACATTTAAATTGTTACAAATTGGAATAAACATGGTTCAGTGATGCAAAAATCACAGGAGTTTTCAAAGCTGTTATTTTCTTTGTCTGATTTTTACACTTCACATAATGGTACCCTCAGATCTCATAACTAACCTGTCATACTTTGAATTATTGCTTACTCACAACTTTATTATTACATCAGATATATTACTATTCCTTCTCCTTGAATTTAGGACCCAAAGATAACAGTAAATTGAAACACCATTGTACTGCAGCTAGCACAATGATTACAGAAAAAAGTCGCATCTGCTTCAAAATACACGGAGCATATACAGTGAGAAGAAAGAACTAAGCATCACAGAAACTTTTCTGGCCATTTTTACAAGTCTTTCCCTTCTCATTAATCAATGTGTCAGGCACAGTATGAAAGAATGGTAATTAGATTAAATGATTGCCCTTTTACAAATAGGATATACTCTATGGATATATTTCTAAACTAAACCCTTGTCACGTATTTCATATTTATTTCATAGGAATGTTTATTTGTGCAACCAAGCATCTTTATTTATAAAGCCCCATAAGAAATTTGGAACTCAATCTTGCTTTGCAAACCAAAGACAATGAGCTCTACCTGGTACAGTGAGGCCTGGAAACCCCAACCCTTGCTGCTTAGCAGGTTCACAATAACCAGGCTTAATTCTTTAAGTACAAACTGGTTGATATCAGTTAATATTTGCAGAAATGAAAAAACAAGAAAAATTCATGCCTACGATGAGTAGATAAACAGCACTAATGCTTAGAACAGAGAGTATTCCATGTCTGAAAGTATAAACACATGACAATCAAGCATTTTAACTAGATGTATATATTGTAAAGATATATTTCAAATACATTTAAAAACACCATCAATAGGCACGTGATCTCACTTATTTTTTATATCTTTTACAGGCCACAGAATTGTTCCGAAGATACTTTTAGTACTTACCACTGTGACGTATTTTCAAGAAGGCTTCAGAATTCCCCCATAGGAGGCAGCATGATGTCATTGTAGTTACAGTGGAGGGCTTTCCTGTTAGGAAGAAATATATAGTGCTCTTCAGTAAATGAAGGAATAAATTCCATGCTTCTGAGACACAAAATGTTGAAAGAAGTTACTTATTAAGTCACCTTTAATGCTGTTTTTCAGATTGAAAAAAAAAAAAATCATAATATTGATGCTCAGTGCATAAATACATTGACCATAGTGCACTCACTTCTGTCATAAAAATTATTAGCAGCATTTTTTCTTTGCAGATTGATTACTGATAGAAAACAAGAAATTTCTTTAAACCTGTATACCACAAAAGTACTTGTTGGGGAAGAAAGATAAGGCAAATACTTGAAAACAAAAGAAGAGAAAAAAAATCAGCCTTGAGTTTTGTATTATTCCTATACAAAATATTTCTGTAAACAAATATTGTACATATCCAAGTATAAAATATAAAAATTCAAATATTCAAATCTATTAACATATAAATATTAAAATTTTTTTAAAAGCCATTTCACTATTATTTATTCCTTTCCTGCAGGTAATTCAAAACTGTAGTCTAAAATTCAAACAACATGGCAATGGATAAACTATTTACCAATAGCCTATCTATCTATTTTAGGTAAATTATTTTGATAGACTAAATACCAAGATTTATTTACAGTCTCTTCTGTCAGGAGTATATTGAGCCACTACAATTAAAAACTCAAACCTATAACACACTTAAGAAAGTTATTTCAGGTCATTTGCATAGGTTCCAAGGCTGTTTCAGATTAAATACTTCTCATCCCTCAAAGGCCAGCAAAGCTGGTTTTATGGCATTTATAGCTGGACCCATTTTGCAAGGGAAATTAATGTGTCACTTGTATATTTTGTTACTGTATCTCTCAAAGTACCACGGCACTTCATATACTTTATTCTTATTTTCATTCTTTGACCAACGTAGAGAAGCACTTTGTGTGAAAAATACCATTTCAAAACAAACTACAGGAGCAAGGGTGAGGTCACGAAGTATTCCTATTAGCTTGCTAATATGTCAAGTAAACTTAAAATTTCTGAAAAATCACACAGTGCATTCTAGTCGCAGTATAGTGCCTGTTAACACTGTGGAAACACTTCTGCAATAAGTTGAAAAATGTAATGTTCCACAAATCTATATGGGTTTCAGGGTCCATCTGCATGTCATTCATCAGTAGGAACAGACATGACTGCCAGGAAACCGATAAAGCGTGGATTGTCATCACAAGCTATGTATCTGTACACACACACACACACGTACAAACACATTCTAAGTATATGCTTATGCTGCATTATAAGAAATAATTTTGGTTTTAGCAATAAAGATCCTAAGGATAATGGCACTGAGTTTCGATCTTCTATTTCAGAAAATTTTCTTGTAAAGAAAATTCCTTGTTTAAATAAAAATTGTCAGATTTTATGCTTCAATTCTGACCAAAATCAATGGTGTAAATGAAATCAGGCTTTAACACCTAACACTGCTTGCTAAGATTCTGCAATCTTAATCACAGTGAATAATTCTTTCTCATTAATATTTTGGACTCACTACAACCCAACCTCTCCTTATAAGTGCAATTCGTTGTAGCAGCTGCAGAACCAGACCTCAATTTGTGACCATGACCATGGCCGTGACTATCTTTATAAACTGGAATTAAATACCAGGGGATGGCTATTGGAATATATGCCTGAAAAGAGGAAATTCAGAAATGCGGGAGCAAGGGAGAATTCCTTATGAATAAAGAGCGTGTGAAACACTAGCTAAACTGTCAAAATGTCCATCTGGACACGTGCTGCAGGGGAAGCCTGGCAACCCTGTAACTTTTTATACACACCCGTTGAGGAATCAGATGTTGAAGTTTAGGGCAATCTTTATTCCAACCTATTGTAATGTCTTAAATCTCTCCACTTTTATTGAAGATTTCACTGCTCACGTAGACTTTGACAGCCATTCCAATTCTCCAAGAGTAGTAACGTAATTAAACCTAGGATATAAGAAATAAGGAAGGATTTAAGGAATGGCTGGACAGTGAAAATCCACTAAAGCATCCCTTCTCATTTGTTTTAAACGTGATTATTTTTTTTTCTCAGCTTTTATGGCTTAATTTCTGCTACAGAAAGAGAACATATCTCATCTTGGCTTTACTGGTAAACAAGGGCATTGCATTAAATGTCTCTCCATAGCACCAAAATAGTCTCCAGCTTTAAATTAATAAAAAATAATTCTCCAAGTTTGTCTTTGTACCTATATGTTTATCTTCTTCACCTTGTTTCTCTTAGAGATTTTCTAATTGTCTTTGCAAGATTGACTTTAATTGTGGATGACTGGATTATAGTTTAAACTTTGTATATTCTAGTAAACCCTGCTGCTCTCTGTTGTCCATTTACACATTATGTTTAGACTTTATCTTTGCAATAGGCAATTACTCTCAAAAGAATCCCTGCAAATACCATGTTTTCTTTGTATCAGGAAGCTTGGGCTGGTAGTCAAATTCGAAGACAAAATATAGATGTCATTTACCTACATTTTCCATTTTATCTTTGCATTTCTGGCAACTGATTTCCTCACATTTATAACATTTTATTTAAAATGTTAAGGAAATCTGACAGTCCTTCTAAGTGTATTTTTCTGAAGTCTAAACCAGGTTTTCTCACCAGTCCACAGACTCATAGGTAATGTAAATCTGATGGTGTTATAATCTCCCTAGTTTTAATGTTACTCAGTTTAAGCTTACTCAGTTGGCTCATTTTTCATAATTATCAACACAGGCTCTGATTTTATAGGTGCTGTGGCATCTATCAAGATGTTCTGTCATTATATTTACACAAACATCTTAGTCTACCTAACACATAAAACCTCTGTCCCATAAAAATGTTGGTTTGTGTTTTGTTTTGAATACGATGACCCACTCTCTCCAGCTATCCCAAAAACTTCTGACAGCTGTTGGCATACCCCAATTCATCTAAAAATATATTCATTTATTATTTGATGCTCAATTTTGTTCATCATAATGACTGGACTACTGCAATTAACTTCAGTTTGAGCAGACAGGTTCATGAAATCTCTCTGAGAAACTGTACCACTTTAAATGCAGTCTTAGGATCTTTAAATACATATTTAAAACTATATTTTGCAGTGTTTACAGTTTTCCCCCAATGATTCAGTTTCATATCAAGTTTCTTCCCTTAGAATGCTTTAATAATAACCTCCCCCCACTGCTAAATGCAAGAATTTCATACATGGTAACACTCTCTAATAATTATATTTTCAACATTTTTGACCTATAAATAGAAAAATAACTGAATAAACAATGAATAAATGCATCTGGGCAGTTCTCTCAACATCAATAGGCCACAAGTCAGAATATCAGAAAAGCAGATGATGCTATAATATGATTTATTGCCTGGACAGTTCGGAAGGAGGGAAATGTTCAGAGGAACAAAGGCAGCTAGAGGTAGATCTCCCAGCAGGAAAAGGATACAAATCAACTAGAGGAGTACCACAAATATGCAAATGAAATCAACTTTTCCCCTAACTTCAGTATTTGAAAGCTAAGTAACTAAATCTGACCTCAGGCTGCCTTTGTATTTAGTGAGAAAAAATACACATCCCAAATGGTAGAAGACTTATTTATCTCCAGGAGTCAAGAGTGTGGACTTTAAGCAAAAAAACAAACAACCCACTCACTCTTCACATAAACCAGCTGAGGTAATGTTGACTTACAGAAATCTAAGAAATTAGTGGTTATTTTCTCTACTTAGAACAAATGTATGTATCAAATAATGCAAAGGCAGAGAAACGCAAATTCTCCTTTTCTAAATGTTCACAGAAACATTGAAGTTGGAAAAGACGTCCAAGATCATCTAGTCCAACTTCCCACCTATATTACTAACTAAACCATGTCCCTAAGTACCTCATTCAATCTTTCCTTGAACACCTTGGACATCCTGAGGGACTCCACCCCCTCCCTGGGCAACCCGTTCCAATGCCCAACCACTCTTTCTGAGAAGAAATGTCTCCTCATTTCTAACCTGAACCTCCCCTGGTGCAACTTGCAGCCATTCCTTCTTGTCCTATCACTTCTTATCTGCATGAAGAGATTGACCCCCAGCTCACCACAACCTCCTTTCAGGTAGTTTAGAGACCAATAAGGTCTCCCCTGACCCTCCCCTTCTCCAGGTTAAACAGTCCCAGTTCCCTCAGCCGCTCCTCATCAGACTTGTGTTTCAGACCCTTCACCAGCTTCATTGCCCTTCTCTGGACACACTCCGGGGCCTCAGTGTCTTTCAGTAATTGTCTCTTTGCCTAGAAAGCAGAAATTCACCAACAAGAAAAATCTCCCATTTTGGGGGCCCATTTTTCAACTTTAATCAAAAGCAGCACATCAGAAGAAGATGGAAAGCCTCTCAGCTACACACTCACCCTAAATACATTCTGAGTTGTATTCCTTGTCTTCTTCAAGCAGATCAGAAAGATACAGTGGAACCTATGTTGCTTCTTTCTCCCTCTGACATAGTAGTTTCCTCACAATTCTTTGCTCATCTCGTCCTGCTTTAGACAGTTAAATGTACAAACCCAGCTGTTCCTCTGGTCTTGACTCCTGCCTGTCCCACAAGGATCCCCTTGTGGTAGCATACTCAGAGAAAGCATGAAAGAGACTGATGCTCCTCTGAAGCCAGAGGTGAAGGACTGCATCCTCAACCAGAAGCAACTAGTGTCCCACAGAAAAGGTGGGTGGCTTAAGAGAGAAACTGTAATATAAAGAAAAGGTAGGAATGTATGAGTCTGTCACAAGGTCTACAAGGTCAAAAAAAGAAACCCTGGCAAAGACCAGAGATGAACAGAGAAAGAGGGCAGAACAGCCTAACACAAACAAGAACCAGAGACTGCTCTTCAGAGAAAATGGGTTGGTATCAAACATACAACTGCAGCAGCAGAGGAATGATAACACAGAAACAGAAAGGCTGAGGCCACCTCCACAGGATCCAGACTGGGGAGGAGGAATTAAATTATTTTTAAGGCATTTTGGCAGCTAGGAACAAGTGATGTGAATCTGCAGAAAGAGGTTTCTATTTTTACCAAAAAGTACTAACACTTCTTGAAAAAACTTCTTGCTTTCAAAAGTATTTTACTACAAGTATTTGCTAATAAGACTGGCAAAGCACAGGTTTATTTCTCCTGTGGGCTACATTGGAATCACCATGAACTACCCATCACAACAAAGCTATGATATGTTACACAGCAGATAAAACAGATTTAAAACTCATCATCAGAAGATGAACTAGGGTAAATATTGGAAGAACATGTAATACACATTTCATTAGAAAATTTGAATAGTTTTGCAACAACAACGAAGGGAAATCTAAAGGATGAAAGGACAACAATATCGGTTCAATGATGTTGCAAACAAACATAATAATTAATGCTGCAGGTCAAAAAACTGAAAAGCTCCAAGGAAAAAAAAAATCAAAACACAACTAGCAGGCTGTAAAAAAATAAGTTATAGTCAGTTTGAAAAGGGGAAAAAAAAAAAAAAGAAAACAAAAGAAATCTTCTGAAGAATTTGTAAACTCTTACGAGAAGTCAGGAAGAATTAAACTCATGAAATCTAAGCACAAAGCAGCAACACACACAAGAAAACACTGATGATGCAGAAGAGAGTGATTTGCCGTGTGAAGAATTTCTGAATGGTAAATGGAATGATAAATCCCCTTAGGCCAGGAAGTAGTGATGCCAAGAAAGCATGTAGAATAAGACATAGTGAAAACTAAGGACATAAGAAAGGCTAAGTCTAAGGTCAAAGAGAAGGGGAGAGAGTGCCAGACCTGTGTCAAAAGAAAAGGTTGATTCACGAGTCAGGGACAAGAGAAAGGCCAAGCCTGAGATTAAGGAGGAGGAGGAGAAAGAGGAGGACAAGATATAGCTACAGGAGAAAGACAGCACAGGGGAAAAAAACAATCAGAATAAAAAGAAAGGTAAAAAAAAAAAAAAAAGAAAAAAGAAAAAAGATTAAGGACAAACCTAAAGTCAAAGGAACAAAATCCAACGAGAGCTTCAAGACCATGCTGAGACATACTGAAATTAAAGATCAGTTGAAACAGCAAGAGCTCCACATAATAACCCTCAAGCCTGTCAAGGTACAGCTTTCAGAGACTGGAGATAGGGAATCAGATGAATAGAAGACAGAATAATCCACCCAGTGGCATGAAGTTCAGATCATCTATTCAGTCTTCACTTCAAGTATATAGTTAAGTTTCCTTGGGGCTTTTAATATTATTTCTATGTTTCTGAAACTAACAGCAAGAAATGTGCCAAAAGGCATTTAAACAGCTATTAGAGCTATGCTTGGGGTAATGTTGACTATCTATATCACTTCCAAGTTGTTACTAGTAAAGCAATTACTCTTGATGAAATCATGTATGTCTCTCTGTGCATAAGCAACTTGTGACAAATACTATCTGCCTTCCTCCCATGTGGGATTTTTGGCTTTCATTTTGGGGTTTTGTTATGTGATTTTGTTTTTGGGGTTTTTTTTGGGGGGGTTGGGTTTTTTTGAAGGAGACTAGGTAATTCAGAAAGAAATTCCCTCAAAATTTTCATAGCCAGAAAAACTGAAATGACTGAAAAGTCAATGAAAACTCTTTCCACAAAAATTAATATGTGAAAGCCCTCTCATAAACTGAAAAATCTTTTGCCTTTACAGAAATTATGTGTCAGATACTATCATTGTTGATTAATGCAGAGTCAAAATATAAGCTACTGAGCTTTTTTTTCACATACCCTTCCCCCAAAAAATTCAATAGGAGAGAAATTGCAATCCAAGCCATCAAACTGCATTCAGCGCACCAAAATCAATCTGCACTTAGATTTTTGCCTATCTAACTGCGTCAATTTCCATTCCTATGCTATCCAAATACCTTCCCAATGGATAGCACATGCACAAGGAGGCTGTTCTAGTTCAGTGTTGATATCACTGACAGCAACATCCCCAGAAGCTCTGAGACTTCCTTCTCTTCAAAACTGGGTTCTTCATTTTTACTTTCATGGTGTTTCCCTGTCTATCCCTGCCCAGTCCCTGTGGGGCTCCTGTACAGGGCCCTATCTCACACCCCCAGGGGCCATCAGCCCTTGCCTCAGTAATGCCACAGCAGGTTTGTTCTCCAGATCCTCACCCCTAATTCTGGCACTGCTCTGCCCAGCCACACACAGGTCCACATCCCAGCCTTTGCCCATCCTTGTTCCCAGGGATGTGCTTGATGTTTGAGGTTGCACTGCTTCCCTGTGCTGGTTTTGGCTTGTACAGAGTTAATTTTCTTCATAATAGCTAGCATGGGGCTATGTTTTGGAGCTGAGCTGGAAACAATATTGATAACACAGGGATGTTTTCATCACTGCTGAGAAGTGTTCACACAGAGCCAAGGCCTTTTCCTGCTTCTTACCCCACCCCACCACCAAGGAGGCTGGGCGTGTACAAGGAGTTGGGAGGGCACACAGCTGGAACAGCTGACCCCAACTGACCCAAGGGATATTCTATACCATATGATGTCAGCATACATGTGAAAGAAGGAGGAAGGGAGGGATGTTTGGAGCGATGGTATTTGTCTTTCCAAGTCACTGTCATGTGTGGTAGAGCCCTGATTTCCTGGGGATGGCTGAACTCCTGCCTGCCCGTGGGCAGTGGGGAATGAATTCCCTGCCTTGCTTTGCTTCTATGCACAACTTTTGCTTTTCCTATTAAACTGTCTTTATCTCAGCCCACGAGTTTTCTCACTTTCACTCTTTTGATTCTTTCTCCATTCCCACTTTGAGGGGAGTGAGTGAGTGTCTGTGTGGTGCTTAGCTGCCAGCTGTGGCAAACCCATGGCATTCCTCCTGCTGACTGCTCTGCTCCTGAATGGAGTGTGATGGGCCGTGGCTGCCAGGCCCTATCCCAAGTCACCATGAGGAACCCCCAGTGTTCTTGGCCCCTGTGACACCATGACACAATGCTACCCAGTAGAGAACTGCAAGCAAACTGTTTGCACAGGAAAAAAAAATAATCCAACTTCAACCTAACCCATGGTGAGAGACAAATGAGGAACACATCCTTCTTTCAGCAGCCACCATTCCAACTGCAGCAGAATCACCAAAATGGAGATCTTCTTATCCCATGGTGTATTTTTCCTCAGGAAACTATGTGCATTAAAAAGCCAACAAACACAAAACTGAACAAAAACCCGCACTGAACTGCAGCAGAATAAACTCACACAGTCAAGAACAGAAATGACTAGTTACTATTGATTTTTTTGCTTTTAATGAAATTTCTCTATTATTGAAAATTTCTATTTCTCAACCCAGATGAACTAAAACCTACAGGATAAACCTAAGCACTAAATTCCTTAACTCAAGTACCAAAAAACTCTACAGAGACACGAATCTTACTATTGTCTCTATGCCTTGTTTGACACTGAGCCAGTAGTGTGTCCAGGTGCCAAGAAGGCAAATGGCATCCTGTCCTGTATCAGGAATAACATAGTCAGCAGTACCAGGGAGGTGACCACCACCCTGTACTCAGCTCTGGTGAGTCCACACCTTGATTTCTGTGTTCAGTTTTGGGCCCCTCACTACAAGAAAGACATCGAGGCCCTGGAGTGTGCAGAGAAGGACAATGAAGCTGGTGAAGGGTCTGGAACACAAGTCTGATGAGGAGCAGCTGAGGGAACTGGGACTGTTTAGCCTGGAGAAGAGGAGGGTAGGGGCAGACCTTATTGGTCTCTACAGCTACCTGAAAGAAGGTTGTGGTGAGCTGGGTTCAGCTTCTTCTCACAGATAAGTAGTGATAGGGCAAGAAGGAATGGCTGCAAGCTCTACCTGGGGAGGTTCAGGTTAGAAATGAGGAGACATTTCTCCTCAGAAAGAGTGGTTGGGCATTGGAATGGGTTGCCCAGGGAGGTGGTAGAGTCACTGTCCCTTGGGGTGTTCAAGGAAAGATTGGATGAGGTACTTAGGTACACCGTTTAGTTTAGGTGGTAGGGGGACGATTGGACTAGATGATCTTGGAGGTCTTTTCCAACCTTAATTATTCTGTGATCCTTTGATTCTTTTCTCTGGAGAAGCCCTCATTGTTTCTTACAGCCTATCTTTACAGGTTTTTACACAACAAGCCACTTACTTAACATCTATACCTGCTACAGAAGTGCTGTATCTCGAATTGCTTAATTGTTGTGAATGCAATTGTATGTAATTTCCTTAGGAGTTTATGCTCAGAATATTTATTGCCAGCAAGTGCTCAGCATAAAGTTTGTTCCTTTGGTTTCAGCCCTTTTGGTCTTTTGCATCCAGAACCACAACATTCTGTTGGTAAAATGAGTGATGTTAACTCTCTTTACTCACCTTGCTAAACATTCTGATTACCTCACTGAAATTTTAATGCAAGGATTTGTCTTATAATCAAGCAGTCAAACATTAAATAAGAATGCCTTTCATCCTAGAAAGCATTATATAAAGATGGAGCAATGAGGTTACCGGCTCCATCTCTGCATTTTCTATGAAATTATCAGGTGAAAATAAATGTCTGAAATTGCAGTAAATGTATGGGGAGATCAGCACCGGACTACAGCTTCAGACCATTTAGTCATAATTCCCTTTCATTTACCTTGACATTTTATCTCCTTTGCTACCACTTGTCCTGTCTCCTTCTAAAAAGTATTTAAGAATTTATTTCTTCTGAGCATTTTTTACCTGTGTAGAGATTATCATCACAAGCAGATGATAGGGCAGACATAAGCACATCCTACATAGACCTGTGCACTAACACCAACACAATTTAAGCCAGGAGGAATGTTTTTCCAGCCTCCTTTCCTATCTCAAAATGATTGGTGAAGAAGAATGAATTATATTATCACAAAAATAACATCTTATGGGGTTAGGCAGTAGAGAGCAACAAACCGAAAGTACAACAGTCTGATAGGATCATTTTAGCAGTCTTTAAAAACAACCAGTCTGGCTAGAGACATTCAAGTATTGATTAAATAGATTTCTCTAGACATCTTTCCTTAATCCAAAACTTTAGATGATGAATCAACTTTTCCATTTCCAGGCACACAGAGGGAAAGGGAGTTATCAGGAGCAGTCAGCATGGATTTACAAAGAGAAAACCCTGTTTGATCAAAATGATAAACTACAGTGAAACAAGTGACTTGGCAGATGAGAGGAGAGCAGTGTATATTATCCCCCTAGACTTCAGTAAGGCTTTCCACACTGTTTCCCATAAGATCTTCAAAGAGAAGCTGTTGATGTCTGAGCTGGATAAGCTCAGGGAGATCTTATTAATGCTTATAAATAGGTGAAGGGGTATGGAAAGCAGACCCAGGCTTTTTTCAGTGACCGTCAGTGACAGGACCAAAGGCAATGGGCACAAACTCAAACACAGGAGGTTCCATCTAAACATCAGGAGGCACTTTTTTACTGTGAGGGTGACCAAGCACTGACAGCAGTTGTTCTGAAAGGTTGTAGAGTCTCCTGTCTTGGGAATATTAAAACACTGTCTGAACATAATACTGGGCAACCAGCCATAGGTGTTCCTGCTTCAACAGAGGGGTTGGATAAAATGAGCTCCAGGCTTAGACTCCAGTCCCTTCTAGCCTCAGCCAGTCAGTCACTGTGTGCTTCTGTGACCTGTAAATATATGTACCTCTTTCAAGAAAGACAGACTATGCCATCAAAATGAGTCTTGCCTGACTCAAAGCCAGACTCCTGTTTCAAAGGCTTAGTTATGCCTAGTTCATGCCAGTAAATCACTTCAATTACTCAGATCATTATTTGTCCTTATGGTTCAATGCCATTTGGTATTAGCAACTGAAGACCAGCTTTGACTACAGCTTCCACTTCTCAAGTGAATATGTTTGTGCAAAACTGAGCAAAATCCTGAGTCAAGTAGGACAGAGACTGCTACAGTTCTGTATCTCCAGGGATTGTTCTATCCTCAAAAGAGACAAAAGAAGAAACATATATTAACTCTTCGTGACTTGCCTACCAATGGAAAGTTGGACCGAGGGGAAAGAAACAGCTCCATCTTCTTACAGCACTACAAAGAATCTAATGACGTGAAACATGGCATAGGAACCCTTACACATCTCTTAGCCTCCTGGACAAGAAGGGAAAAACACCTAAATCTCTGACAACTATAGCCTTGTGAGCAAAAACAAACACATGCAAAAACTGCGAGACTGTTTCACACGACTTATGAAAGCCACAAAAACTAAGTTTACAGTTTAATGCTTTGTCTCTACTGCCTTGCCCCTACGCCTCATTCCCACAGCTGTCTACATCCCAAGGCTTCCTAGTAAAATCATAATCCCTTTCCTTTATACATATGTGGGCATTCCTCACCAACAGAAAAAAAAACTATAAGTGGGAGTAAACAGGAATAGAGTAGTAAAAGTGACTACAGAGAAGTTCCAGACCATGGCTCGACCTGCTCACAGTCCAGTCTGACCCAACTGTTCCAAATTCTACCCCAGCTTGTAGTCTGAATATAGCCAGAATTTATTTTGGTTACAAAGAGCAAAGACAAAAAATTATGCAGAATTTTTATCTATTCTATTCCATTTCATTTCTTGAAAATTCAATGAGGAGAAAAGTCTTTTGCTGGAAACCTTTGTTCCACTAATTAAATTTAATTCTGACTTATCTGGACTGTACTTGAAACTGTCTTGCTATCTTTTTTCCAGTTTACCAAACCCACAGTATATAAAAGCGCAAACATTTTAAAATATGTATCCTTTTTACAGCCAAAATATGACATAGCAGCAATGATGGCAACTAGTACCAGCACTTCTACTATATTGGGAGTGCATGAAGACACTAAAGAGGAAGGATCCTGTCTTGATGGGAACCTCATGACCCACCCCATTCCCTGATCTCAAGAAGAAAATAAAGCATGGAGAAGGAGTGAAATAGACTTTTCTGGGGGACAGAAAACTGAACTAGATTCCCTGTACAACTGGGATTTGGTACTGCAGACCTCCCTCTTCACTATTGTATTACTCTACTCTCAGATGAACAGTGGGAAATCCTGTAACTCAGATGGCAACGGGCCATGTTGAGTGTTGAAAGTTTGACTTTGAGGTATTTTTGCAGACAGGTGTAGTAAAAGTTAGCATCGTACAGGTTCTGGTTTTCTTTTCTTCTCCTGTAAATTACAATGTTCTGTGTAGACCATACAAAAAATCCACAGAAAAACAAAGTCATGAAGTTAATAGAACATTATTCATTTCTGAAAATTTTTAATTCAAAGTTGAATTGAATTTAACAACACAACCTTAATTTGATCAACTTATGATTTCATGCTATTAAAAAAAAAAATTGAAATTAAATTACTTGTTTTTTTTTAACTTAACATAATGAATGCAAAAACTAGAATAATTTGTGGTTTTCCTAAGCAACCTTAAATATACTACCTTTTAACTTCTGAGTGTTTTATTTTTTCATCTGAACTACATTTGCAGACTAATATAAGAAAGCATATCACCGTTCAACTCATTATTGCCATTTGCTATACATCTCCAGCAGTGCAAATAATTTTGATGATTTCTCTCTCACCTTGTCTTCTTAATATGCTGGAAGTGCTAGAGGCAAAACAATTATAAAAAAAAAAAAACACGAAAGTAGAGGTTTACTTTACACCTTCTGAAGGTATGCAGTGGTATAATAGCTTTTCCTTCATCCCTCTCGTTGTTTTGAAGACTACCTACTTTTTTAAATCTAACAACTCCCTCACTACACTTATGTTTACCCACTTACACATTCTTATTGTAGCAAACCGATTCACAGGTTCCTGAAACAAATCTAAAGACAAATAACCACTGAGGCAAGAATTTAGTAGAGAACCCTATGTTCCTTCCTTGCACTTAATGACTTGATATATAACAGGTGAGAATGTGGCCCTGAATTCTATTGATATTTGACATATCCAAAACGTATTTGTGAAAAAAACCACATTTTGTTAAATGTTTCTACTAGGAATTAGATAAAATGCAGAAAGTTAAATTCATTAATTGTAACTTAATCATTCATTGTAATTTATTGTGTTGAATTAACCATGTAGAAAGAGGTTAAAAATTATAGTACATTCCAGGAGCACCCATAAGTGAAGCGTGAGCCCCTGACATTGGATTATCTCAATCCTCAACTGATCAACCAATCCATGCACTAACTGAATCTATCAGATTAGAATTCTCAAAAATTAGCATCAAACAGTGTAGAATAATTAATTGAACAAGCAAATAACAAACACAGTAACAATAACAGTTCTTAAATTTCCCCAGGGCAGGAAATCAATATGTTGGTAAATTTATTTAAACTCCATTACATGAACTGAGTAAGTTGTCTGCAATGTTTCCAGTGTCTTGGAATATTTGCTGAAGATTCTAAAGCTTCCCAGAAGTCTAATAAATCCTCTCTTGTCTCCCACCAGAGCAAGAAATGAAAAGATTTCTCTCATTGTAGGGCTATATATAAAATCTTTGCTCTGTATTTAGAATGTTCTGTTTTCAGCTAGACCTTGCTTCCTCAAGGCTGTCAGTCATCTTTAGATCTCCTGCCTGCAACAGCAATAGGTTATGTCATATGCTGTTGATTACAGGTCATAACAAAAACAAATTTATGATTGTCATGAGTCCAATATCTCCACTGTCTTTCCACTTATCTAGTTGAGAAGCCAATTGCTTTTCTCTGCCCTGCTGTTACTTGGAAGAATAGAGATATTCAGGAGAAAATGGGTTATGAATATGATGGTATTCCAGCATTTTAGTTCCCAAAATCAAAGAAAGACTTTAAGCAGAAACTAAGAGATTGATCCAAAGCCCTCTGAAGTCAATAAAAGTCCTCATGAGATCAGTAGACTGAAGAAGTTGGTCCAAGTATCCACGTTTTATATTTGCTGCCTTGCACTTTGCTGCAGCCCACTGGACACATAATTTTGGGACAAAATTCTGACAGGACATAGGTAACTTGACTCAGTAGTAGCTGCTAATGGAAAATTATAAATCACACCTAAAAGCACAGCTGTGACAGCAATAACTGTTACAAAGTCTCAAGTACAGCATTAAGGAGAAGCATATTTCAGAAGTCTCTTGCACAAAAGCAAACTCGCTGCCCTTTTGCAAACCATATGACAAATTTTACTTCAAGAAGCTGCAAGAACAGATGATGTACCCTGAGTTATATAGAGAAACAAAGCTAACTATGACCAAATTTATATATCTACATTACAGTGCTGTGCAAAGGCAACGGTTCAGGTCCCAGAAGCTGAATGTCAGAGGACTTCTCGCACAAGCAAAACATCCAACACCACCCAATGGGCCATACAGCACTGCCATATCCTGTGCTATGTGCACTGAGTCCAGCTCTCCAACTAACTTGGGAGTTACATATTGCACAGTGCTGCAAAATACCTGTAGAAGCACTTCTCTGAGTACACACAGACTCCAGAAACGTACATGTCCAGTCAGTACCACTATGGAGGATAATGATAAAAGCTTATACAATGCAGTTAAGTGGCCTGATTTTCAAAAGCTTTGAAAAACTAGTACTTCAAAAGACCCATCTGGTGTCAAACCACAGCAGCAATGAAATTCCTTGTCTTAAGCACCGCAGACTCCAAATGTTGTGGATGTGTATTTGTCAAAAAGTAATCTCACCGTAACTATGATACAAAGATGCTCTGTATGCATGTAACCATTGGACCATTTCACAAATACACTAGGTCTTCCACTAATACATAGCCTGTATTAGGAACACATAAAAACATTGCAGTTTGCAGATCCTTTTCATTCTTTTTTCCTATTAACCTAAGATGCAATTCAGATGCCTAGATGGACAAGTGATAACTGTCTCTGTTGTACTTATCAGCTGGGTTTAGTTAACATTTCCATTATTAAATCCTCTCAGTAAACAATAGGACATTATGGAAAAAGCTTGTTGTTCCTGTTGCATTATTTTAGGGAAGGCCTTGATTTTTTTTTACTAATAGTCTTAGAAGCTGAAAAGGAGATACTGAGAAAAAATCCTACCTATATAAACAACATATCACATTTCTTTGAAATAAGATCTTGTTAAGCAATCACTTCCAAACATGTAAACAGAAATTGTCACTATCTGATTAATGCTACTGTTTCACTTAAGAATCAAAGTGGAATGCACGCCTTCACAGAAAACCCCACCACTTTCCTTAGCTGGCATTCAAGAGACAGATGTTCACAGTAAATGAACAACTACAGATGGTCATTTTTTACTTCAGAATTTAAGTTTGCATTTGTTTGTTTGCGTGGTTTTAAATGAAGCCTTTAAAAAAAGTAATTTAAAATTATCAGGTGGATACATGCAATCTTTTGTTTGGCTTTAAGAAACACCAAAAATTTAAAAGAGTTGAAGAACACATGTACATATGCATACTATTTTCTTATTAGATCTTGATTTTTTTTAATTTGAAAAATAACTTTTTGTTTTAACACAAGTTTAAATTAAAAAAACCTGAACATGTCTAATCCTTTAGCCCTTTTCATATGATAAATATTAACTGCTGCTCCTGAATTGAGAGAACTGTGCTGCAGTAACCACTGTATTAGCTATTGCCTCGATTGGCACGCTTCTGCAAAATTTTAAAATAGATTTAAAATATTTGTAATTAATGAGAGTTATATAACAGGTTCAATCATGATTATATATAACAAAGCTAGTCTTCTGCTTACAAATTTTCATATTGCAATCAATTCATAATGGTTAAAAAAAAGAGAAAAGGTTAGGATTTAGAACATTCAGGATTCACTAGAAAAATATACTGCTGGTTTTATTGCTGCTTTTGGAAGTTTACAATTTATATCTTGAGTTAAATACATTTAGGCAGATTTACCTTCTGACATACCTACAAAATTTCCAGTGACTATACTGTGAACTTAGTCCTTGGAATGTTGTAGGTGTTCTACATTGTATTTCACTACCCTCAAAAAATTCTGTTATCATCTCCACTGTTTTCTGCTTAGAAAAACTTGCAAAGGAGTAAGAGATTAGTCTTTAAGCCTCAGCTCCATTATACTTATTTCCAATAGAAGCTATGCTTACTATATTTTTTTTGCCCCTTTGAAAACCAGAATAATTTAAAACCCTAAGTCTCACAGAATGTACTTGCAGATAACTGACATATAAAACACCCTCTTTGATCCATAGTGGTCTGTATCCATCAAAACTAGTAGTTTCTCTTTTTCACATATGACTAAAACCACTGAATGACACTGTTGGATGCAAGAACAGTGAAAAAAACTTCTGGCATAGAAAAGTTCATATAGGGCAATAGTCTGATCATTGAGGCCTCAGCACGGTCTTCAAATTAAGGCTAGAGCCTAGACTATTAATGGTATTCAAGCGTATCAGACATCCAACAATCCCACACCTTCATAAGGAAAATGTATTTGAATATGTATTTGAAAATTACACAAATGGCCAAACATGAAGAACTGTTTTGCCACAAGAAGAGCAGTCCTTTATGTTAAAAGGAGACCTGCAACTTGAAATACCAGGAAAAAAAATAAAGCACAACTGTAAGGGACCTTTGCTCCAGAAATAAAACATGTGTCTCAGACACGGCCTTAGAACAGACAAGCTAATAGCAGGTAGTCCATGAAAAAACATAAACTGACCAAGATCCCATTTACAGTCATTGATCAGGTTTCACCTCACCAAATTAATTTATTACTTATTAATCACAAGTGCTTAATCTCACTCTAAAGAAGACCTTATAAAAAGTAAATTGTTTCCCAAACATCTTATTTTCATCTCGAAAATTGCAGCGAGAACATGGAATAACAAGTTTGTGCACAACTATATGCAGTTTGCAAGCAGACCTCTGTGGCTTGCAAGATGAACCATCCCACAGAGGGCTGAAACAAAGTCTTTCCTCAAAAACTTAGAAAAATCTTACCGAGCATCTGCATATACTTTTAACAATCCTGAATAACAGCTAATCTGATCAATATCTGATAGCATCCAGATTGAAGGAAGAGTTTCAAAATGTTAAGCTTAGTTACAGTTTTTCTTCTTTAAAAACAAAACCCACTGCATCCCCAAAAGATTCAAGACTATGGTACTGGTTTGCAGTCATATCTGAGCTAAACTAGGGATATAAAAGCCTGATTTAGGAAGTCAAGGACACTGGCAGACAGATAGAGCTCTCACTGATCTGACAGAGACATCTTTGAGAGAGAGATGCTCATTCACCAGGGGGGAAGTCACTGAAATCCAGAGGCTGTTGGCATCTCAGGCCAAAATCACCGTTGTTAAACCAGGTGTTGAAAACAGAGAATAAATTTTTTGTCATACAGCTCAGGACATGTGAGAATGATTTCATTATCTAAAATACATGGACCTAAAAATAAAATACGTTCCTTTCTTGCTGACCTAGTTTGTGTAACATATTCAATAGGTATTCCTTAAAAGGTTTTAAACACAGACTTCCTGAACACATAGACAGTTCACAGGGGGAAACAGTGTATCAGCCCCACAAGGATCTTTCATCAGCTACTAACGAGTGAGGCACAGAGTAAAATAAAGTGTGGGGGAGTGTCAGTGTGGTTTTGGGGGGTTGAGGTTCTTTTTTTTTGGGTGGTGTGTGTGAGGATGTTGTTTATTTGTTAAATTTTTTTCCTGGTTCTTGTATCAGAACAGTGAAGAGTCTACACAGTCAAAACTTTTCAACTTACTTTGCCTCATCCAGACTCTAAAAGCAACCACTCAAGAGACATACAGACACTGAACAACTGATCTCATGATCTAAAGTAATTGCTTGGACTATTAAGAAACTTCTGCGTTCCTGCAATGTATAACTGTTTCAGCAAAGAAAGGCTTAAAGATGCCATGTAATCTGGCCGAAGAAATTCTGCGGGCGTTGCCATTTGCCACTACAGAAGGCAAGTTCATCAAGAATAAATAACTCTGTTCCAGTACCTCAGTTTCTAATGAATTTAGCCATTTGATGCTGCAACATCAGTCCTCGAAGTAAAGCCTTCTGAATGTGGCATTTCTGGGAATAGCACCAAGGTATGACAGCAACCACTGTATGTGGTGTTAATGCCTGTGGCTAGATTTTGTATTCTGGAATACCTTGAGGCACCATGTAATGCGGGTTATCAGGCAATTCTTGAAGTGATTTACAAAGTCATAGTGTATCTAAAGGTACTGTGTAAATACTGCTTGATAAATGATGTATCTTAAGAAGAGAGGGCAATCTTCCCTCCAAAGGACACACTATGAAATACTGGAAGTTATAAGGGGATACAAAGTCACCTCACACTTTGAAACAGCGTGACGACATGTACCTGTTCCAGTTATATAAATAGAGCAAAACATAAGGTAAATTCACTTTTCTTTTTTTTGGAAGAGTCTTAAAAGACCACTAAACAATTTTTAAATAAAGGAATTATACTGATATATTATTCCTTTGCCTAGAGCAAGCTAAACAAACAAAAAGACCCTTGGGATCCTCTCCACTCTCCCTTTTTGAGGAAAAGGCAATATTCAGGAGAAAGTTCTGTCTACATGATCCTAACTTGCATTTCTCTGATGTTAAGCTTAAGTGATCTAATAGGAATTTTTAATTTCTAAATGCTGTTAAGGCACATTTTGCCTTGAGTATGCTAGCGTCTCAGCCGAGGGTCTGCAACTGACAGCTCTGTAAGCTTTCCCCTGAGCCACTGAGGACATGTCTTCCAGAGCCTCCATAGCAGTTCTTTCTTTTTCCCTTGATGTCCTTAAATTCTAGGTCTTGTGGTGCTATCCTCACAGTCTTGCAACTGCAAATCGCAACAGTTTCTCTGTGGTAGAAGTTCATAGAAAGAACTGTCGCTGCAGTGAAAATGGTCCTTCTTTCGCTCACCCTCCTGCATCAGCTTTTCTTACCTCGGTTTTGTAGATTTTAGTTTATAATAGAGAAAACTGAGACAGAGTGTAAAGAAACTATGTAACAGCCAGTCAAATAATTATTAAATGTTGTCCAATAACAAATTTTAATAACCAATGCCCAATGCTTAAACCTAAAAATTACTGTAATCCAATCAGCACTAAAAACATCAAGAATCAAAACTAGTAGGATGTTTCTTGTCTTGAATACACAGTACGAGGAAAGAAGTATGGCAAAAAAAAAAAAACCCACAACAAAAAAACATCAACCTTGTCACCTTCATTGTTTCCACCTGCTGCACCAGAGTAAAGCCCCCAGATAAAGGTGGTCATCAGGGACTCCCCATCATTGTCACTGCTATTCCTGACCTGCTCTATTCTTTCCTCTCTCCCATTCAGTACCTATCTTGCTTGAATTTTCTGCCCAAAGTAATATTCATTATTAGAGCCCCCTAATAAAACTCTGTGTAAGCCTGTCCCAACACCCTTTCTGTAACAATATTTATGAAAATCTAGAATCAGAATTCTTTCCAATGCCACTAGGCTACCCATGAAAAAAGAGCTGAAGTCCATTTACTACCTTCAGAATCAGTGTGGATAGGCCAGAGTGATTCCTGGCATGACTTCAATTACATCCAGGTCTGAGAACTCAGAGTAATTTCCCAGTCCAAGTACTGGAGCTATATCCTGATTCTCCATCTGGGCAAGGCTCATATTCTCACCTTTTCCTCTCCTTCCCAAAGTAGATATCTTGTGCAGGTTTGCAGTTTTCTCAGTCTAGATACCTGGAAACCATATCCCTTCCTACAGAACATGAGGCAAATCAAAACTAAACTAAAAAAAAAACAAAACAAAAAAAAACACAAAACAACAACAACAAAAAAAAAAACAACAAAAAAAACCCTCAAGAAATTAATTCCTTTGTTCCTCACTCTCCCTTCCCCCCCCAAAAAAAAAACCAAAACACCCAAAACTAACCAACAAACCAAACAACTGATAAATGACAAACTTCAGAAAGCTTGTAACAGTCTAGATGAATGCTATCTTCTTTATCTTTTTCTAATCTATACTCTTTATTTTGTGTGGTAAAAATGTCTATGATTTTGCAAACAAAGACAAATATATTGTTCTACAAAAACCTGAGTTTTTCAGCCAAACTTTTTTATCAATCTTCTCTAGAAAACTACTTCTGGGCTGAGAGATCTCCTTACATAAAATTCAGTGCTTATTTATTCATAGAAAGTATGTACTATAAATAATCAATCCTGGTACATGTCAGAGCAGCAAAAGAAATTGGTATAAGGTAATAAAGTAGGTTGTAGTGGATTTTTTTTCCTCCTCCATTTGATTTTTCATCCTCCTGTACATGAAACTTCTACCCATCTGAACACAAAATCTGAGCACATATTAGAAGCCAGCACAGATTGGGAATTTAAAACATTTCCACATGACTTTAAATTCTGATAAAATAAAATCTTCCTGTTCAACAAGAACCATCTAAAGGGGACAAATAAACTTAGAAGATAATTATACCTTATAAAATCATTCACTTAAGTTCTAAGCCTATTTACACATAGTAAAATATTTATCATGTTAAAGAATCTCATTTTCACCACCTTCTGTAATTCACCTCTATCCTTGTCTTTTCAGAGTCACAGTGTCACGAAGGTTAATGCGGTTACATGAATTTGCAATGGACCATTTTGCTCACATTCACTAGGGCAACCAACATACATGGCTGGCTGGTAAACAATTTACTCCAAAGAGAACAAGCTCTTCTTAGCTGAAAGGAGACCTGCCAAATTAATATGCTAAATGATGAGATATTAGGTGCAGAAGAAGGAGAATCTTTTTTACTCACTAAATTAATACTTCTAGACCCCCCAAATATTAGGCACAATGTCACTGAACAAAGTGTTCTAAACCAACTTAAAAAAAAGTGTTAATGATATCTTCGTCATTTTTGTAATCTTTTAATTATACAGCTCAGAGCAAGTGAAGAAAAATGGCTCTTAAAAGTGATGATGTATGCATAATGTCCATTTTATGTATAGGGGAAGCTTGTTTATTAAGGGCATGAAAAGAAGGTTAGTATTCTACATGCTCTAAGGCAAACAATTTATTCTGGCTGCTTTATTTCTCACCAAGTATCTACTATTTCAAAAGTCAACATTTTGGACTAGGCAGAGATAAATCAGTTTTGTTTTAAAACGTGGTAAAACAAAAGATCTGTAACTATGGGTTATAACTTAGATACAAAGCAATGGTAAAGCAGTCCCTGAACATAGTCTTCATCAACTATTACATTAACATCTTTGAGTGATGCATAGGAGTAGGATGAAGATACATTTTACTCTTCATTTCCACACAACTTCTGCCCACCATGTACCAGTGACAAAATCATTAGAACCCACATAGTTAAGCCTTCCTTTATATAATCCCAGGTAAATTTCTCCACATTCTGTATGCACTTCTCAGCAAGACCAATTTCTCTCAGAAACTGCTGGTTAACAGTAAAATTTGCTATACTGGAGAAAAAAAACAAAACCAAAAGCAACCAACTGAAAAAAAAGGAAAAAAAAACCAAAACCCAAAAGCGACATATATTAGAAATGAAACAGAAAAGATTATTTATTATGATTCCTATGAAAAATATGTTAAAAATAATTAATCAATCATAAATATAAATATATATAATGATACCACTGGATATGGTTTTCTTAAAAAGCAATGGGGATAATTTAATAAATGCTTCATTTGGAAAGAAAAAAACTTTAAAAGATTATTCAGAGGAAAACATTCAATTTCAAAGAGCACAGTCTGGTGGTGATTATACTAACAATCATATTTTTACCTTGATCCATATAGTGAACTTGTAACGTATTGCACTCCCTCAGACTAAAGCAAACTCTTATGTCCAAAAGCATCACCTCCTCTGGTAAATCAGCCTTGACTCATATCCTGCTATTATAAGCACTCCAGAATCCAGTATTTGAACTGCCACTCCTCTTGCTACGCTACTATCTATGCTCTAGTAATTCTACTGCTGTCCCCATGTGTCATTCACGCATTCCTAACCTTTTCTGACATTCTCACAACTGCTTCTTTAGTATTTCTCACAACTGTTTCTTTAGCAGTCTGTATTTGTTCCAAGACTCTACCAAAACTGCAAATGACTTATCTCATCCTACTCACTCTTCTCCGTTATTATTCTTTTCCTGTGAAAGTTAATCATGTTAACCTTTCTTTGGCACTGGTGATCCGTCTGCAACTCACTGCCTTTTTAAAGTCTCTTTACCAGGAAGGGCATCTGGAGGTTATGAGAAGAGAAGGAAAACACCACACCAAGTCAGGGATGATGAAAAAGACAAGGAGGGCTTGAGTTATTTAAGAAACATCCTCACATTGCACAGAGGAAAAGGTAAGAACTGGAATATGCAGTTTCCTAATCTTACACATAATTATTCTCAGTGCTTAGCCTTCAGACATTACGAGGTAGAAGTGGTGTTACAAATGTCATCACTGCTGTAAAGAAAACGATTAATTTTCTTCCAAAATGGAACTGGACCATTTCTCCATTATCCCTATTGATGCCTCTGGCTTCAGACAGGATCTTCTCCAACTTCATGAGTTTTGGTTCCCGTTGAATAAACCAGCTCTAACTCATTTCAGAAAGCAGTGAAGTATCAAGCCTAACCAAATGGCCACCCTTCAGGGAAAAACAGAAACTAAAATCTACCACAGAAGGATGTTTCTGTGAAGCGTTACGGTCCAGCGCTCATTTACTCGTATAACAAATACAAGATTTATTTAGCTTTCCATTCTTATCTAGCTAATAGTTAAGGGAATTCAACACACTACCATTATTACAAATCCTCCTGTCTCCTGTCCTTTCTACAGCATTGCTAACATAACTTCTATATTGCTAATATAATTTAAATTGCCAGAACAAGAAATCCTTCCCAAAAAGGCACTCAAATTCAGCATAGCAGGATTGCTAATACAATTCACTCCAGAGGTAATGGGGATTTTGCTTTAGCTATTGTAGTCACCATATCGATCAGTATTAGACCTTTAATAAATCATGAATGGAAAAAAAAAAAAAAGCACTTCACAGGATCTGGGGTGCCAAAACAAATGATGAAGTTACAGGAAAATGAAAAAAATACACAGCAACAAAAAATGCAAAACAACCTTGCAGGAAAGGCAGAAATAGAGAAAAGGGAACATCCTAACTACATGTTCTAATTTCAGTCTTCTGAATCCAAAACTCCTAGGGAAGACAGAATTAGGCAGGAGGACAACTCACTAGAACATCTTATTTCCAAAGAAAACAAGAACACAACCTGAAAGTTCCAAGAAGAAATATTTGTTTGCCACACAACAGCACAAATGAAGATGGGTCAGTTGTTCTAATGGGAAACTACTTTTGTTTGCACTCATGTGCCATTCCATGACAATAACAATTCCATGAAGATAACAGTACATGCTAACTGCACTATTAACCCACTGCATTTCCCTAACATCTCACCTCTGTACCAGATCAGGGCAGACAAATCATTGCAGCATGTCTTTCACAGTCCAGTAGTATAAAACTCGTACTGACCCTTCTATCCTACCCAAACGCTGGCCTGCATTATCTAATTCCTGCAGCACTGTATCTGAAATATTATCTATATGTAAAGATGACATCAAACCAATATAAACACTAAATATTTATCTTCAAAAGCTGTATTTCAAACAGTTCAGCTACGAGATACTGAGAAAAAGAAAGACATAATAAATGCAAGATTAAACAAAGCAATGCATTTTCCTATAACTGTTAAGCTGTTAATACTGAAGCAATAACTCCACCTTTTTCTGCACCGTAACTTGTGCACCTGAATCAAAGTATTATCACAATGAGCATGACATTAATATGCTAGCTCTTCCCTAAGGAGATCTCTTCCAGCTCCAAGATTAATTTCCAGTTATGCCAATTGCTATTATTTAATCTGTCAAAACCAGTGGATCTGCATCATCTGTCCCCCAATTCACCACCTGCACGTTGGAAACAACACACACAAAAATTTCTAATTTGAGCAGCAGACCTACTGCTGGCTGTGTTAATACAAATTCATAGCCATGGGCACCACTGCTCATCTGTCCAGCTGTGCATAATTTGCAGAAACTTCTACCTTCCCCAACATCACCACCACCACCACTGAGTACGGAGAACTTATCTTTGCTTTCATGTAGATGATGTAAAATGCAATAAGCAGACATTATAATAATTACATTAGTGGCAGAGTGTGGTGGTTTGACCCTGGCTGGAGGCCAGAGACCCACCAAAGTCGCTCTATCACTCTCCTTTTCAGCTGGACAGGGGAGAAAATACATGTTGAGTGGCTTAGAAGTCAAGATGAGGACAGGGAGAGATCATTCCGCAATCAGTGTCATGGGCAAAACAGACTCAACACAGAATAAAGGAAAGAAACTCTCTAATTTATGACACTGCACTGCACACCCAGTGACACCAGAGTCGGATAATGAGAAGTATGACCAGATCTTAAAGCACGTCCCCCCACCCCTCCCTTCTTAGCAGACTTCACTTTAGTCATGATTTCACTCCCTTCTTCCCCCTTCATTGTGGAATGGGGAAGGGCAGGGAATGGAGGAATGAGGGTTTTGGTCAGTTCCTCATGAGTTGTTTTCCTTCTTAGCTGGGGGGGGGGGGGGCGCATTCCTCACACCCTTCCCCTGCTGCAGTGTGGGGTCCCACCCACAGGACACAGTCCTTCACGAACTTCTCCAATGTGAGTCCTTTCCCACAGGTCTTCATCTCTTCACCAGCTGCCCCAGCGTGGGTCACTGCTATGGGGTGCAGTCATAAATCATAGAATGTCTCTCAGTCGCTCAGGCCCAGACTGCTCCAACCTAGCCCCTCACATAGTCACAAGCCTCCCCACCTCATCAAACGTGCTTCAGCGCGGATCTCTCCCTTTCACTCATCTCTGTGTCTCTTTCTCTCTCCATGAGCTGCAAGTGCTGGCGGGGGCTTGATCCAAGCCAGGTCACAGCCTCTTCCATGTCTCCACTTGCTCCAGTGTGGGGCCCGTCCACGGGATGCAGATGGGGTCTCTGCTCCCCATCATCATCTTCTATGGGCTGCAGGGGGGCACCCACTCCATCATGAGTTTCTCCATGGGCTGCAGGGGCATCTTTCTGTCCAGCACCTGGGCACTGCCTCCTCCTCCTCCTTCCTCACTGGCCTTAGTGTCTGCACAGTTCCTTACATCTTCTCCAGTGGCAAAAAACAGCTGCTTGTGTTTTTTGGGGGTGTTTTTTTTTCTCTTAAATGTGATTCCCAGAGGCACTGTGGTCATCACTGATGGGCTCAGTCTTGGTCAGCAATGACTCTGGCCTTGAGCCAGCTGGTGTTTGCTCTCTGGTGCCTGCAGAGAGCTTCTGGCTGCTTCTTGCAGAAGCCACCCCTGGAGACCCCATTCTCCACCAGAAGCCAGCCACACAAAACTACAAGACAGAGGTATCTTTGGCTTTTGAGACTCCAACCAACAAATCAGTGACTATTTATGTGACTGAGAAGCGCCGCTTGATTGATGAATGTTGCCTTGAAGTGCTTTGTGTGAGGGGAATATTTCTGTTTGGGTTAGCAAGGTAAGGTTTGGATAATAGGGAGGTAGGGGAGGCGGGGTTGGTAGGGGTGGCTCCTGTGAGAAGCTGCCAGAAGTTTCCCCTAGATCCACTGGAGCCAATACCAGCCAGCTCCAAGACAGACCCACTGCTGACCAAGGATGAGCCAATCAGATACAGTGGTAGAGCCTCTGGGATAACATATTTACAAAGAAAAAAAAAACACCTAGGGGCAGCTTTTTGCTGCCAGAGAGAGGAATTAAATGTTAGATGATGCAGACACCAGTCAGTGATGAAGAGGTGAGGAGGTGCTCCAGTTGCCAGAGAGATTCCCCTGCAGCCCCAGGAGAAGACCATGGTGAGGAAGGCTGTCCCCCTGCAGCCTGTGGAGGACATGGAGACACCGGAAGGAGGCTGTGACCTTGTGGCAAGCCCATGCTGGAGCAAGATCCTGGCAGGAACCTGTGGCCCCAAGGAGAGAGAAGGTGATGCCAGAGCAGTTTGCTGTGAGGAGTTGTGACTCCGTGGTAGACCCACACTGGAGCAATTTGGTCCTGAAGGTCTGCACCACATGGAAAAGACCCACTCTGGAGCAGTTTATGAAGTGCAGTCCATGGGAAGGAGAAGTGTTGGAGAAGTCCGTGGAAAACTGTCTCCTGGGACAGAAACTCCACACCAGAGCAGGGGATGAGTGTGAGGAGTCCTCCACCTTAGGAGGAAGGAGCAGCAGAGACAAGATATTATGAACTGACAACAGCACCCATTCCCTATCCCCCTGTGCAACTGGAGGGAGGAGGTAGAGAATTTGGGAGTGAAGTTAAGCCTGGAAAGAAGGGGGGTGGGGGGGTGGGGAGGAGGGCACAGGGGGAAGATGGTTTAAGATCTGGGTTTATTTCTCATTATCCAACTCTGGTTTGATTGGATAACAGATTTTTTTGTTAGTTTTGCCTTGAACGATCTATCCCTGTCCTTAACTTCTAAGCCATTCTTTCTATTTTTTCTCCCCAGTCCAGCTAAGAAGGGGACTGACAGAGCAGATTTGGCAGGCATCTGGCCTTCAGCCAGGGTCAACCCACCACAATTTCATACAGCAGTAACTCACTAGCTGCTTCCTCTGGCTGTTGCTGATTTTTTTTTTCTTTATTTGCCTGAAACATCCCTTGAAATTCAGATTCAGTCCTATTGTGGCAGATGTACCGAAGATTCACATGGGCTTCACCCCTTCTTTCACACTTTCTCTGGAATCCAGAAGAAGATTTTTGCCCTCTTTTATCACAATCGTGTGTAAAGTAATACAGAAATCTAAGATCTAAAACCAGTAAAACTGAACATCCCGGGAGGCAACATAACAATGGTGCAAAGTTTGGAGATGGCAAAACTGTCCTTAACACAACCACAGGTAACGATGACATGGATGACATGACCGTATGGAAAGGTGTACAAACTAGATGCATGTACTCCATTAGTTTGGTTGCTAACATTTACCCAGCTTCTCTTGAAAAGCAAATCCAAGGAACTTCAGAAAGAAAGCACAGGTAGTAAAAAGTCTTTAAAATCATTTGTCTTTATAAACAGAGTCACCAACGGAACATGAGTTGTGACAGTACTTGCTCCTACATCATACAGGATACTTTTCTAGCATGCATAATCATCTATAACAAGCTCCTCAAAGGGATGGGGATGTTTTTCAGAGCCTACTGCTTTCTCTGTTACTTTTCTAAGGTTTGAAGACAATTTAATTAAGAGAACTCAACATGAAACAGGCAGAAAGATTTTAAGTTACATGACATTGTCATTTCTATGCAAATATCCAATATAATTCTATCCAAATACTACTTAATCATAGAACCTGACCAAAAGCCTTTTGAAATTAACAGGAATCTTTACACTGAATCCAATGAGACCCGGTCCCATGGCACAAGTCTGTCAATGGTCTGCTAATCTCAGCCCTATTACACAAGTCTGATAATATTAAGTCTGTACTATCCAGTAAATATTAAGTCTAAAATCCAGACAACAAAAGTTAGCATGAAATGAAGATATAGAAATAGACACAAATAATTTGGTTCCTTTCCAAATTCTTTATTTCAAAATGAGCCAATCAACTTTGTTCTTGTTTTATTATATTTGGGTGGATAGGAAGCAGGGCTTTTATAGATCAGAAGTATGACATATACTTTAGTATTTGTTTATTGAAATAGAAATAATATGTATTTGGAGTTGATTACTGCACAGACTCTTTTGGAATTAAAAAAACAAACAGAAGAGTTAATGAAGTCTGTCCACCAGAGTTCAAAAGCAGAAAAGAAAACCTGGTATAGAACATACAACTAATTTATTTGATATCTCTCCATAGAATTGCTAACCAATTTTTTTGAAGAAGACTTGTTGCCATTAAACTGACTAAGGGTCTAAACTGACTTTAAAACATGAAGAAGTTTGATCCCCAACTCAGAAATGTATGGCAACAGTATCACAAGATCACCACATGATGGCACTGATCTACATGACTGGTCAGTCTTGGGAAGAGCATTAACTTGACAACAACACTACAGATCAAGGTCCAAAGTTTGAAGATCTGTTCCTTTCAGGCCTGTACTAGGCCTGTGACTGATCCAGACACACAGCAATAGGCATTTTCAAAGTAATCAAGCCACTAGACCACTTTAATGAACACTTTACGATGGAAATCCTATTCATAATTGTCCTCTTCCACTTCTGGATGTACTAGACCTCTCCTAAACAACAGTGACTATGTCCACTTGAGGACAATGGAAAGGCCTTACCTCTGGACTCATGCACACTGAGAAGCTGTAGGCTTCAATAGATGCAAATCTGAAAGTTACTGTTAGATAGAAGTATGCTACTCAAATCATACCACTAATATTTCATCTATCATCTATTATGGTGAAATACTGAAGTGGATTAGTCTTAATGACTTATGTAACCATAAGTCAATTTTATCTTTTAATGTACTTTAAAAACCTCTTGGAATACACATACTTTATATATAAAAAAAATGAGCTTAGTTATTTTATATATGAAATCATAACAGCCACTCCATAATTAGCTGTAATTAACTGCTGGCTAATCTAAAGGAGAAAACAAAAATTTTTTTCCTCAAATCTCTTGTATAGTTGTATTATTATGAAATTATTACATTCCACCTAATAAAAGAGGCATTCTTTAGTTTAATTCTGTCTTGATCTGTGCAGTATTTAGAGTCCCTCTATAAGCAATGAAAAAGCATTCTTTTAAGGAAGTTACTTGAATAACATTAAATTATCACAGCTATGTATTCTCCTAGTTTTCAAAGTGAACTGAATCAGTCCACTGTGATACTGTCTCAAATATTTTTTTTCTAATAAGAGTGCCATTCATTGTCAAAGCTTACCTCTCTGGAAAGGCTCAGCCTCCCCATCAAGTTGCAAATCTCAGTGAGCACATAAATAACAGAAGAAAGACAAGCGTGGAAAATCGTAACCCTCTACTGAAGCTAGTCAGTGGCACACACTTACCGAAACACGTCGTCCTATGACACTAAGTGGTGTGTGGGCTCAGCACAAAAGACAGCCGAAAGAAAGAATCATACACTGTGACATCAGTGACTACAATTTATTTTTAGATTATTACAGTACAAATCTGAGCATTCCTCGCTCAGGATCGTTCCAGCTTGTGGTCATGCATTCGGTTTGAATTAGCTGTGCCACTGGTAAAGCCCCACTGCAGATCTCAGAGGAAAGGCAACGTTCTGCAATACTATTCAGATTCTCATGTGAGCTGTGCGTGCAAGCCATAAAGTCAATCTCTTTCACATACAGTTTATTTTTAACATCAAAATTCAGAAAAAAATCCCCGTTAGCTTACATGGGAGAGATGATCTTGCATGTAACATCTTTGGAATAATTCCCCCCTATCTTTTGAATTCAACCACTGCAAACAGTCTGCAAATTTATTTGTCGATTTCCAGTTCTCTACCCTTAAATCCATTTTCAAGTTGTGAAAAGTTGATTAGCATTGTTTTCGGGGTTTTGGGAATTGGACTCGATGATCTCTTGAGGTGCCTTCCAACCTCTAAAATTCTGTGATTCTGTGATTGTTCCCTATCTCACTGCACGTCATTTTCCCAGAGTATTATCAATAAAACTTGTTTTTCCTTTGCTAGATACCAAGGTGGGGTTTGTTTATTTGGTGGCTTGTGGTTTCTTACTGGTGGTTTTGTTTTGGGTTTTTTTTTCCTCAATACAATCTGGGGACTACTAAAACAAATACAATGAGAAGTACAGAACTATTAAAAGGTGACAGAGCTGAGTACATAACCCTCTGTCAGGTGTGAGGATCGAAATGGCTCACAGCATAAATGCTTTACAAACATGGCTAGAGAGCACCTGGGCTGAGCTGTGGCAGAGAATTGCTGCAGCTGGACATAAGAGCCTTATATTGATTTCTGCAGCTCATGTTTATGTTTTGGTTTTATTATAGTTTTGGTTTTCTTTTTTTTTTCATTTTAAAAAAATGGTTCACCACCTTATAATTCAACGCATATAACTAACCAATGTTACTCATGCAGAACGGATCTTGAATCTCGATGACAAGTCTTCAAGTGACAGAATGACTAAATTATATGGTGGTTATAGCATGATGCTTATTCCTGTCCTACCCAGGTGAAGCTGTTCTTTACACTATGTGATTCAGCCATCAAATAACAGCATGCGTGCTTGAAAGGCCAAGAGGAGGCTGTATTGAGAACCTGTCAAAAACAAATGTGCAAACCTCTATGCAGCAGTCAGTAAATGTTCCTTGAATCACTCTTTTGTTAAAAAAAAAAAGCCAAACAAATCCTAGTTTCTATATGATACCTCTAATACAAAGCTTCAGTTAAACAGCTGTTCTTTCTGCCTCTTGCTTTCATCACTAGGTGACAAGTCCTCAGCTGAAAGGATGCGTATTAAGATGGACATTTTTATCTAATGTAAAGATTGCCAAAGGAATGATCTGCCCAAGAACACAGGATCAGCTAAAAGAATAAAAAATATATAGGATGGCACAGCATCTCAAGTAAACCTACCGGTTTAGCCACTTGTCCTAATTTAATCCAGTCGGCCTGTTTCATTCTCGCTGAGGCTGGCTTTTGTTTGCTTGCACTGAGACGCCTTTAAAAAAATGACACTTCATCACTGCCCACTGCACTTTTCTGATCTAGAAAAAAAACCTCTGGAATTTTTGTGTTTACAGTCTACATCTTTGTAATACAGCACTGCATTTTAAAACAATACTAGGAAAGTATTCACCCCCTCTAGAAATGCAGAAGGATTAAAAAAGTATTTTCTTGTCTATACAAATGTTTTTCAGCACAGATCAAACTTAAAAGGCTCCTAAATTCGATGGGAAAAAAAGAAAAATATTTAAATTAGTTTTGGATCAGAATCCTCTTGAGGATGATGGTGTTTTGGATGCCAAACTGAATTTCAGCTTTAGTACCTGGTATAACTTAAGAGCTTGTACTTGCGCACAGCATACGAATAATAGCTGCATCTCTGTGATACAGAGGCATATGAATGAGAGTGAGCAGTAACCACTGTATTTATAAACGAAGGGATAATAATCTCAAAATGATTAAAAAAATCGCTCGAAATGAAATTAAATTTCACATTATTCTTAGAAAATTACACTCCATTACACATGGCTCTTCTGAGTTACCAGAAACTGCACGGCATGTTTGTTCTTAAGTCTTTAATGATTCATTGGAACAGGACTGGTGTGACAGCACATACAACCACCTCCTCAGCAGAGTTAAGAAAATAATATTTCAATACAGACCTCAACGTACATCTGTCTAGGTGCTACCTACCTACAAGGGTACATAGGTGGTGTGAGTAATTTGGTATCACATGCGGCTTTCTGTAAGCAGAATGAAAATCAACTGCAGGTTTCGTCTGACATATGGGGGATCAGCTCACTTCTGCAAAGCAAAGTTGTGTTCCCATCTAGGCTCAAATGTTAGTGAGTGGAAATAATTACTCCTTTTCTCAAGGGTTACGGGGGGGGGGGGGGGAGGGGGGGGAAGAAAAAAAAGGTTGGGTTTTATTTTTAATTGCCAATAATTAATAGATTTAATTTGCGGCCCGTGGGATCGGGGAGTACTGCCCTTCCATTTGTGCGGGGTATCTAAATTAGCAGCTGCGTTTACGCTTCAGGAGGAGAAAGACAGGAGAGGTCTCCATTTCGGGATCCAGCCAGCCGAGCCCCGGCTTTCCGCCCGCCCGAGTGTTTTGCAGGCGTTCGCTTTCAGCACCGACCCGAAGGCGGCTCAGACGCTTCCCGCCCTCCGCAGCCCCCCCACGTTACTACCGTTCCTGTTTGGCTTTCCCTTCGGTGGCCGCTGGCTGCCGAAGGCGACACGCGAACTTGGGGGCGCGCTCCGGCCGCCCGCCCGCCCAGCAGCGCCTCGGAGGGAGCCCGTACACACACGCCAGGAAGCCCAAGGCGGGCGCGCCGTGCCACAGCCCAAACGCTTAGCGCCCGCCCGGCCCCGCCGCGCCGCGCTGCCCCGTCCCGGCACGCACACCCCGCCCGCCGCACCGAGCCGCTCCTTCGCATCCCGAGCGCTGCGCCCCGACCGCCGAGCCCGCGGGGCTCCCCTGCCTCCCCGCTCTTAAAAATGCGGATGACAAAAAAAAACCCTCACCCCCCCACCCCAAGGAAGCCGCAAAACCTGGACTCCCCGTCCAGGCTCGGCCGCCAGGCCCCGGCAGCACCTCACCGCCGGCGGGGCCCCGCACAGAAGCCGGCCGGCGCGGGACGGCCCCGCGGCTGGGCGCGCTGCGCTGCGGCTCGGCGCGGCTGGAAGGGCGGGCCCGCAGCGCCACCTGGCGGCCGCGCCCCGACACGGCCGCGTCCCCCCGCAAACTTCGCTCTCCCCCGCCCCCCCCCCTCCCTCCCCCGCCTCGCCCCCCCCCACCCCCAACCCACGCCGAAGCGCCCAAACCGGCCAAGTTTCCCGGCTGCGCCGCCATCTATTCTTAGCCCCCGCTCCGAGTGCGACGGCGGGACGCCGCCACGCACCCCTCCGCTGCGGCGCGCCCTGCCCGCCCCGACCCTGCGCGCCCCAGAAAACGTGCGTGGGAGTCAGCGGGTCGAACGGCGGCTGCCGGCGCCCCCGGCTGCCTCCCCTCCGCTGTCTGACGGGCATCCATCAGGGCTCGCTGCAACGGGGCCGCCCCCCGCTCCCCGGGGCGGTGGTGGGCTGGCGGCGGCCTTTCCCACCCCCCCCCCCCCCCCCCGGGGCAGGGGCAAAGCCGCGGAGGCGCCTCACGCCGCCAACCCCCGCTCGCCCGCCCCCGCCCCAGCTTTGCAGAGAAGCCGATTTACTGTCAGGCTGGGGAGGGGGGCGGGGGGAGCGGTGGTGGTGCGTGTCTTTTTTTTTTTCCTCTCTCTTTTCTTCCCCCCCCCTCCGCCCCCCTCCCACCCCCCCCGCCTCCGCCACCGCTCCGCGCACGCTGGCTCTCCCCAGTGCCAGTCCCCGCTCCATCACGTGCGGGAACCCATGCCCATCACAAAAGCGGGCATTTTACCCGAGCCCTGAGAGGAGAGAAAGAAAGAAAAAGAAGAGAAGAAGAAAGAAAGAAAAAAAAAAAAAGGGGGGGGGGGGAGTAAAACGAGACGGGGACCCATCACGCAATAGCTCGAGCCAAAGCGAGTGAACCGCTTAATCCAAGAAGAGCCAAGATTTCCTCTGAACAGCCGCCTCCCTTATTCTCTCCGTCCTTTCCCCCCCCCCCCTCCCCGCCCCCCCTTCTGCTTTTTTGTGGTTGTGGTGGTGGCGAGGGAAGTGATTAACCAAAACCCTACGTGTTGGTTCTGTGTTTCCCTGAAAACCACAGGCGCACACGGAGCATGAGGTACTGCTCCTGCCCCTCTCCGCGCTTGCACGAAACTGGCTCCGCTCTCTCCCTCTCTCCCTGTACTGCAGATATTTTTCCCTCCGCTCCTCCACACTCTTCTGTTTATTTGGCTGTAAGGCAGAGCTACTTTGTAAACATCTCACACAGAACCCCAGAGCCTTTCCAAATAGCTGATTGCAGCAAAATGCCTCCAAACAAATTATGGTGCAAGGGGGGGGGATATAAGGGACGAGACCGAATCGGATAAAAAAATAAATTTGCATAAATATGCATATGTGACAACGAGATCGCGTATGATGGTGGAGATGGCAGAAAGAAAGTACGGCTTTATCATGATGGGAAAAGTAAAAGCACAGACGACTGCAGCAAACTGCTCGCCCTTTGCCAGAGTACCAACTGCAACACCTCTCCCCCACCCTCGCCGAAAAAAAAAAAGGGGGGGGGGAAGCAACAGAAAAAAGATGAAAATGAACACTCGAACGGCAAATCCAGTACTCCTACCTTAACACTGGAATAGCTGCAGAAGCATAGGGGTCTTTTTTACACAGCCAGGTTCTTTCAGGAAATCCTCTCGGGCTATCATGCAGCCGGGAATATTCGCACACGGTTCCTGCTCTCCTTTTTGGAATCCAACGCGATTCGCTTCTCCGAAGGAATGCAACGACCACGAAAGGGGAGGGGGGTGGGGGGGGAATTAAAAATAACAACAAGAAAGACAACAACACTGGATTTGAAGGAAACTCGTGTTCTCGGTTGTAAGCGACCTACATTCAGGCAGAAAATTCATCGCAAGCAGTGCGAGAGGGAGAGTTGGGTCTGCAAGTAGGAGCTGTGATTGCCTATGCAGAGAGACCGAGCCGGAGAGAGACTGATCTGCAAGGCAAGGCGAGCTGGGAGGGGGGGGGGTGGGGGGGGAGAGAAGAGAGCGAAAGGAGGAGGGGGGGAGAGGTCCAGGCTGTACCAGGCGCTCTCCTCCTCCTATTGGACCAAACTGAATGAAATTTCCAAAGCCAGCAGCCAATAGCTCTCCGCAGCCAGCCCCATCACTACAGAAACCGTATCTCCATCCACAGCCTCCTGCGAGGAGCGTCGCATCCCCGCGCGAAGCGGCGGTGGCAGAGCCTGGCCGGGGGCCCGGCTGGCGGAACAGGTGGGCATTTCGCACACGGAGGTGTAAACGTGTGACGTGTGTGTGTGTGTGTGTGTGTGTGTGTGGCGAGGGGGGGACAACACACAACCCGGACCGCCGCTCTCCCCGCTCCATGATCCCGTGCAGCAAGTGCCGTCTTTGTTAACCTTTGGAAGCGCCTGTTGTAACCAGGTTCACCCCTACGCACGGGCACGGAGCTGGCAGCACACCAACCACCCAAGCATTTTGTTCCAGCGCCCCTTTCTCCCCCACAAAAACAGCCAAGCAGACATTTGCCCGGTGCCCAATCATTCCAAACAGATGATTTATTTTTTTTTTCC
This sequence comes from Gallinula chloropus, assembly GCF_964237585.1. Lineage (NCBI taxonomy): Eukaryota > Metazoa > Chordata > Aves > Gruiformes > Rallidae > Gallinula > Gallinula chloropus. The sequence continues at coordinate 137,353,830 of NC_140085.1, read as the reverse complement.
TTTGTCACAACCAGGCCAGTTGTTTAACATCCATATTTTAGTCAGCTAACCACTGTTGTGAAGGTCAAGTGTAAGGGCTGAAGAGGGGGGCCTGTGGTTATTGTTAAGTACTACAACACAAGGGCTCTGGCTCACGTCCCTTGTATAATTTCAGACGGAGGGTGGTATAGCAAATATGTGGTCAGGCCTCCAACAGATACTCCTTGTTTCACTCCACAGCATGTCCCTTTGATCAGTTTAATAGCAGCACTTAGCATTTGCCAGAGCGCGGGACCCTGAACTGAGCCCAGGTGAGGATTGGCCAAGTTCTCAGAGAACAAAGCGAATTTTAAAAAAAACCAACATAAAACATCAAAAAAAACCCCACAAAAAACAAAAAACCCACAAAAATAATGGGGTCTTGAAGATCTTTCCATCATTTGAAACAAAAATCATATTCATGCCTTGATGAGACTTCCTGCCACAAGACCTAGACTTCATAAGCTGCGTCTTTCACATTTTCAGATGCTGAAAAAAGAAAAAAAAAAAAATCACCCGCTCTTCTTTTCTCGATGTTTTGTTTCTACCTCCACATCAGATCCTCAGAAGAGAGCAGATAGTGCTTTGTTTTCTTAAATCTGAATTCTGACTGTGATAACGGGCTTATCAATCACTTCTATGCTCTTCTGTTTCAAGTGGTACAGGAATATATACTCTCTGATTTAAAGATACCATCTAGCAGACAACAGTAGGCCTGGTTTGTGTCTGTTCTTATATAGCATTTTGTTACATCTTATGAAGGATGCTTCCTTCAGTATCACTTAGGAAGACACGTTTTGGTTTTCAATGTTGTTAATCTAAGTACAGGTGTAATTCACTGACTTAAAATATTTTAAGCAATGTAATAGCTACATTAAACTGTTAACTTATTTGTCAGTGAAATAATTATTTTTGTATTACTTAATTATATGTTTTGTCGTACTTATTTTAAGTGACTCTAGCAGCAGGTGTTCATGCAAGTGAATTTTACTGCTTTTGTTATTTTAATAACGCACCCAGTATGTGCAACCAATCACATCGCTTGACTGAGTGAACATTTTGACACATTTAGAAAAGATGTCATCTTGCGCTGCCATCTGTCCCAAATTTTGCAGGACAGTCTTTATTTTGATGAGTATGTCATGCATTTTACAAGATAAATTTGGGGGATATTAATGTATGCACTAGTTAATCCGAATAATTATCTCCCACCTGTGTTGTAGTATCAGGAGGTAATTTATTGCAGGTTACCAAAGGATCATCTCTAATGTTTGCAACTAATGTTTGCAACTATGACCCAAATATTCTCAAATACAGCAATAAAGCTAAACTTTCTATAGACTCTACACAAGATTATGAACGAAGGATTGAAGTAAAAGGTGTTTGGCCAGAGTAGTGGAATACACTTTTTCTTCTTTCACAACTTTCAAGAAGCTAAAATGTAAAATTGAAAGCTATGCCTTATTTGGAAGGGTACCTGCAGCAATCCACTGCATATTTATAACAGCAAGCAGGAGTCCAGGAGCAATCACTCAGGGAAAAGCATGCCACTTGCAAAGTCACACCATTGCTTCTTACAAGGAGGCATTGTATTCTAGTATTAACCCAACTTGACTCTACTTGTAAACAGCAAAATCTAAAGAAATCACAGTACATGACAGTCTGACTGAAGACAGGCCAAACTCTGCTGGGTTCCATCCCATGCAACTTCTTTCTCTGTCAGTCAAACCAAGGGGTGATTTGGTCTCCCATGTCCAATCATTGTAAAATTTCCACGAGTTCATCTCTAGCAGACATATAGTGTGTTGTATACTGTGACACTCAAACTGATAACAAGAATGTATAACTGGTTTGGGTTTGGTTGTTTTCTGTTTGTTTTTTGTTTTGTTTTGTTTTGTTTTTTAAGAAGATATGAAATGTGTCTTGTTTGTTTAGTTGGTTTGTTATTCATCCCAAACAATTCATATTCATCATGCAATTGAAGCAGGACAGGAGGGCTTTTTTTACAATTGCATGAACAGAGATTGACTCTTTACCCTTCCCTGTTGTCTGCTTGACCTTCTTGCTCAAATATCCATAATGCCAATGAACTTACATTCCCTTTTACGCAAGGGTGATCCGGTATGGTCCTAATACACTTTATGCGATTGGAATGGGATATTTCACTAGCTTCACGGTGCAAAAGGCTCATCTTTGGCGGACTGAAATCCACAATGAATCTCTTGCTCAGGTCACTGGATGAGCTCACTTGCTGGGTACAAGGGTGGCAATACATAGCAGGCATAGTCCTTCATAAGAATTCAAGTAAATGACAACTATAAAAGAAATCAATGCCAAACTGCAAACCAGAAAGGAATTAAAAGGAAATAGAATGAGTTCCACCAGGTCCACTGAGGAAACAGAAAAAATCTGGAGATTATTTTGAAATGAAGGTGCAGAATATTATGATTTGGGGGAAACAGTAAATGTTTCTTAGTTGAGTAGCCCCAAAATGCTGTTTCCTAAATTCAAAGAAAGAAATCTGTTTCCTATGTATTTTCCAGTTTGCTAATAGAATAAAAAGCTTAGCTGTAACTACTTTCTTAGAAAATTACACAGATTAACAAAAATACCACCCAGAAAAATCACATCGCTAAATTGAATTTATTATTTTTTAAATCTTTCCTTTAATTCAAAAATATTGAGCAATGTATCATTGTTTATGCTACATGCCAGATAAATAAGAAATATACAGTAAAGTCCCACCTGCATGGCCAGTATGATAATTTCATAGCTGCGTACTGTGAGAACTAATACTCACTAAAGATTCCCAAAGATACATTTTTTGTCATGGTGTGCACTTGACTAATGCTATTCTAACTGCATTCTCCTTAGCACTATCTACTAAAACTTTTAGTGGTGTTTTCTTCTTCTTCTGAGAAAGGTCCAAACCCAAAATAAAGTAGGCATCATTAACAGCACAGAAAGATCACCTATCTTTTAGAGAGCAAAATACAAGTATTTGCCGTTATACAACTTCTGAGGTGCAACTTTAAACTTCATGAGGGAGGTACAGTGACTTTAGCAGAGTTAACATCTCAGTCCTGGAAGCAGTTGCAGCGCTCTGGACTTCCTCAGGTAAAGTTAAAGCTAGAAGAGACCATTCAAGCACAGCCTTGCCAGCCAGACCAAGGAGGTGATTGGTTCCACTCTACTCTGTGCTCGTGTAAGCTCACCTTGAGTGCTGTGTACAGTTTTGGGTGCTACGGTACAAGAGGGACACAAAAATATTAGAGAGTGCCCAGAGGAGGGCAATGAGAATGGTGAAGGGTCCGGAAGGGAACTCTTATGTGGAGAGGCTGAAGTCCCTTGGTTTGTTCAGCCTGGAGTAGTGGAGGCTGAGTGGAGACCTCATCGCAGTCTGTGGCTTCCTGACAAGGGGGATCAAAAGGGCAGGTGCCAATCATTTCTTTGTTGACCTGCAATAGAACCTGAAGGAATGGTATGGAAGCTGCAACAGGCTGGATGTCAGGAAGAGGTTCTTTACTGAGAGGATGGTTGGGCACTGGCACAGGCTCCCTAGGGAAGGAGTCACAGCACCAAGCCTGACTGAGTTCCAGAAGCATCTGGACGATGTGCTCAGTCCCATGCTCTGACTTGTCTGGTCCCGTGTGGAGCCAGGAGTTGGACTCCATGATCCTTATGGGTCCCTTCCAACTTAGGATATTCTATGATTCTGTGATTTTAATTATCAACAGACATGTTCTGTATAATTTAGGCTAGATTGGGTTTTTGTCAGGTTTGCTTTTTTTTTTCTCTTTTTTCTTTATAAAGCCATCTAGTTACAGTTGAGCTAAAGTATTGTTGAGTTTTTCAATTAAAAAAAACAAAATGAAAAAAAGAGTGTCTTGTGCAGATTCTGCATCTGAGTACATACTTATTTTCACTGTCCAAATCACATTCCTGACTTACAGTCAGAAAACTGAACTTTGTTTTGGCTTTGTCTATGAAAGAGCCTTTTAGTATTAACTTTTTTTTTTTCAACCTACATACTTTACAGATCATGATTAGTCAAAATTTTAACCTTATTATTGTTGAAATAATTAGATTTTCTTTTGTTAGTCTCATACTACAAGGCAGGCTTTCCAGACTATGGTTCATCCTTGCAAGGCTTTTCTCAACCTTCACCATTTATCAATGTCCTTTCAAAAGTGTAAACTCTGGAATAAGATATGGAATTGTTACTGGAGTCACATTAATGCAGGATTTTACTCTGCATGCTCATTGTTATTTTTAACACACCTGGTCTTGGCCTTTATGTGAGCTGGGAACTCATGTTTGAATCACCATTTTTTTCCCTAATTTACAAAACTTCATTCTCTCATCTTAAAGTGTGATCTATGTTCCCAGTTTTAATACAGATAACATTCTATAAAGAGATCAATTTTCAATGCATAAGTTACTCCTAACATCTATGTAAATCTTTTTGCTTGTCACTGATATTTTTCACTACAGATAGCATTTGCAAACTTTTTCTGCAATTATTTAACATTTTTGTTGATATCCTTACTAAGATCTTACATGCTTAGGCCTTGATGACATTTTTTCCACAGCAAAACGTCGGTAATAATGAAAGAGGCTAACAGTTCTTGTGTAAAGAATGTGATTGTCTGAACTGGAAACAGACTCCTGTTCTTGCGTGCAGTGTCTTTGCATGCATGATCATTCTAAACAAAGCTCTTGTTCTTATTTGAAACCAGACCTACTTGAAAAGGCAAACTCCTGATCAGTGGCTGACACCACCACAGTAGCAGCATTTCTGTATCACAGTGCCTGTAATCTTCAAAATATCACTTAGACACAAACAAATTAGTCTAACCAACACAGCACAAGGACTGAGGTAATATATCTATAGGGAGTCAAAACAATCCCCATGCATACTCACAGCCTGTGCCCCTCTTGCTGTTTAGGTCTGCATCTTTGGTGGATGGATCCTTTTATCTTCTGTACTAGGCAATATATAGGTACGGGGTGACCAGGCTCCTTAAGTGCTACAGTTGTTAATATGATTAATAGCATTAAAAAAGCTTCTGCTGCAACCAAGCGGACACAACTGTCTTCTTCAATAACAAGCCTAATTATTCCCTGTGCTATATAATCAGCCCATTTTTAAAGGGTTTGTATGGTTAGATTTTGATGCAGATTAATACTTTTGGAGGAATTCCATGTACCACTCACATAAACGCTGAAAGTGCAGTTTGACCTACATAGCCACAGAAATCTTGATTTCATCTTCACAAATGTAGTCTGTAACTTTCATTGATATGAAACATTCAGCTAACCGGAGGCTAGTTATCCACCCTGCTTCCATCCTCTTTTGGATTAGAAACAGACACAAAGTACCTTACAGTCAGACCTTACAAGCTCTGTGTAACCTTTTTAGTTTTAAAGTGCTACATAGACTGTTAAGTTATTAATATTAGAAAGAATTATTTATAGGATAATTTAAGCATCACAGAAAAGCATATTCCTGACACCGTATAAGAAACAAAAAAAAGCTTACTGTTATGTATGTGCATCTTAAACTGCACTTGAAGAGCACGGGAAGGAGAGCAGAAATATCATTAAATGAAAGCAAACCTAATGCTGCTGTCACAACTTACATTCTTTAGCAAGTCCGATCTCTTCAGCAACTTGTGTTTCCTGTACAGCCACAATGTTAAGGATGAGGATGTTCAAAACCAAACATAATAGCTCTGCAGGCAACTCCTTTGACAACTGGTGGTCTGTAAGAAGTTGCTCAGAGACCTGTGGACTTCAAAAGAATGCTATAGCTGCAAGCTTCAAATGGCAAGTAAGTTTTCTGCAAAAATCATTCTTGGGAGTTCTAAGAAAATCTCCTGCTTTTGGACTACAAAGAGAGACAATTAGAAAATCAGAAGTGTTGGAATTATTTTCCCCTTTGTAAAATAATTGCATAAAAGACTGCCTTCAAAGTAGGTAGTTATCTATTTCCAAATGTCCTTCTTGCTGGATTATATCATTCATGCTCTTCCTGGCCAAAGCAATCCTGTTTCTTTTGCTACCCAAAGTACAGTTTCAACTGGAATATGGAGAGTGCTTTCCACCTAAACTAACCTCTACTGTACCATAGTCTTTTGAGAATACAATTTTGAAACTCCACAGAGTGAGGACGAGTCTCCTAACTTCTCTGACTAAATGCTTGAGCAAAAAGATCTATTATATAGTGACCAGGCAATTCTGGAAGCATTAATGCCTCTGACAGTGACTTTCATAGGAAGATCTGGGTATGCATAAATACTCTTTGAAATGCCTCGGGCATAGAGCCACTTACCGGACCTGTGTGCGAGATCCCCAAGCTATGAGAAGACTGTCAAGTTCTGCCTGTCAGCTGAGCCTCCCTTTCATCAGCAGGTTGTTAGCCCATCCCAAATGTGGGGCAATTTCCTTCACATAGATTCCAAGTAATGTGTTTTACTTTGTAATTACAAGAGCTGAAGGCATTTATAGACAAGCACTAGTGAAACTAGCTCCAGCTTTAGCACCATACGTCTCCCAGAGATCATCATTCCCTGAAATTAAATCAGCAGAAGAAAAGTTTGCATGTTAACCACTTAGTATAAGGCAACAGACTAGATTAAATGAGCAGTGAACAGGAGTTTAAACTAACCTGTGAGAGAAAAGGAGTATTTGTTCTGCCACACTGGCTGCAAGGATGGTCTTCAGCAGCAGAACAAGAGCAAACAACCTGGGATGGGGAGTTGCATCTCAAACTGTGGCTGTCACAACTGTTTGCTCAGTGAAAGAAAATTGGAGTGCTAACGGAGCACACAAGCTTAGCCAATGTGAGGCAGCTCATTAAGCCACAGAAATTAAGTGTCATTTGTTTGTGTGGCTACAGTTAATGCTCTGGGGTTCTGGCTGAGTTTAGCAAGAGTTAGGTACAAGCTGCTCATGCTGAATGGGACAGGGTAGACCAGAAAGAAACTCCCCGATCAAAACGGGAAGTACCTCATGAATTTAGATACTTACAGTACAGGCAATCACTTCTCAATAAGCTAACTTCACGAGAGTCTGAGCTCCTCAGAAACACTTCCTCAGTCCGTTAGCCATTTAAAAAACAAATTACCTTAATTTGATGTATGAAAAGACGTAAGATCGGTTTCCTTAAGAAGAACAGTTTGAACAAATAACTGACATAAATAAACGGACGAAAGCCACTGAATGGGTTAAATTTGTTATGTTGAAGTTGCTGCCAAATCTTCAGCTAAGGACAGGAAGTTTATTGGCAATTTTCTGAAAGAGGAGGAATCCAATGATAAAATGTGAGCCATTTGTCTTCCCAGCCATTAAAGGAAATTCACTTTAAGGATGTTTCTGGAGTGGCTGCTGCTGCTGCACCCATTATAATTTATCAGTGTGTCTGCTGGTAGTATAATCATCAGTAGGGGCTCAGGTGGACTTCCATTAGTGCTATCATAGTCTTCATTGGCAAAATATTCCACTGACCTAGACAGGATCTATCAAAAGCTTTCAAAGCCTCATCTGCCATGGATATTTTTTCCCTGCTAATTATTTTCAGCAAGTTTGTAAGATAATTCCTCAGGATGAGTTATCTAGGGAAAAGCAGCAACAACAAACATATTTTATAAATAAAACCATGTCAGTCATCATCATGTTCATTTATTTATAGGTCATATCTTTCTCAGCCTTCATCTTCTTGTGTGACATTTAGAATATAAACTCTCTGGGAGAGAGATTTTCTTATCTATCTCCACTCAGGTCCCACCTTTGATAGGGATATTTGGACACCATCACAGTACATATTTTTAAAACGAATACGGCTATAAGTAGTAAATGTAACTAAGCACACTCATTTACCTATACATTGCGTTAGTTTTATGTCTCAGCTACTTACTTTGACTTAAAGCTACGTTAAATTCATGCCAAGTACTGAAAAGTCAAGCTTGCTTAGTTTCTTTGTCTTACATGTCTACACACATGTGACAGCTCAGGAAAGGGAGGGGGAAGGATATATCTAAGACCAGACAATTTGAAAAAAATCTCCTAATTCTTCATCAGAGGCAACACAGACAGAGTGCTGTATGGGACTGTAAAAAAAAAAAAAAGTACATTGTGTTAACCTGTTAAAAAAGGTGACCTGCACAAAAATGCCATCCCTAATGACAGACTTAATTGGTAATCACCTGCCCTTCTTGACCACATACTGTTAATAAAATTCTAATATCAGTTGATACTTTATTTGCATTATCAATTAACAGTTTCCTCCCATGAGATTTAGTACAATCACATAAAAAAAGCAGTGTCTACCCTGAGACCCTTATTACCTGTATTTAATATGAGAGGCAACAGGCGGGTGCAGCAGGCAGAAGCAGAATTGCATAATATTACAGTAAAAACACTTTTGAAAAGTAGCAAACAACTATCACAACCACCACCTACTAATTTATTTTTAACAGAAGAGCAATTTGTGGCTCCCTTTTTTCCTTTCTCCCAACGTATCATTGCCCCTTTTAGTACTTACTATTTCCTCACAGGGCTGTCAGTCATCCCGTGCAGCCAGCAGGGTAAGTGAAAACAATCTGCCACCATCAAATGCAGTTTCTGTCTCTCAGCACCCCTTGATCACTCACCGGACTCAACAGAGTGAGGTGAAGGTGGTGGATTTCTGTCACTGTTTGACGTGAATCACAAAACACTTTGTAGGCCACCTCTAAAAGTGCACTCATCGAGACCAAAGGTGGAAAAAATTGCACTTCGCCTCTCTACTTCAACTAACTCAGTTAAGCTAACGAGGTAAGAAAGGAATGGCGTATTCTGGCAAACTTAGCAGTGTCCATATAATTTTCCTACATATTTTGAATACCTGTTGGTTCAATACTTCAAAAAAAAAAGCTTGCCTCTTGTTTTCTTGGATGGCTTAAAAGATTTCTAAAGATGATAGCTTACAAAAATCATTTCTTACACTTGGATTCCTTGAAAAGAAAAATAATAGCTAGTATTGACACTGTTGCTGCTGTGTCTCCACATGGGTTGACCTCTTCAGTTTGGGAGATCACAATAAGTACAGTAACACTGTAGCTTCACTCGATGTTAGCAGTGGGTATTATTGTCCAATAATTTGAGAGGACTCCAAAGAAAACGTCACTTACCTCTCAGTGGACTACGTTGTTATTCCTACTTAACCTGCAGAATGAAGGCATCATAACCTTGGATTTAGGTGTCTACAGCAGTAATTAATAAATAAATAACCCCCCAAACAAGAATCAAGTTGAAGCCCTTAAGTTACATGGAGTGAGGTGTGATTTGCTAAGGTCACAGGAAACTGAAAAGAATGTGTGTTCATTTGCAAGTTTGAATCAAAGTAAGCAAGTTTTCAAACAGCAGCTGATATATTTGATCGATACAGGCAGATTCTTGCATCTATTCAGAAGGTGTACTAGATTACAAAATCTGATTATTCATGAGGTTATTACATAGGATACATACAGCTGTCTGTCCTGATGCCTTGTGAGGTGCTGCCGTATCATAGCAAGGTCAACAGAATGGGTGGCACGTCTGCTCCTCACCTTTCTGAGTTTGCTATTTTTTGAGTTGACTGAAACTAGCATTCACTATTTTAAGTGGCAAATTTTGTTACAGCATTTTACAAGAGTTTACTTTTATACATTGGAGTGCGAGTGAATAAGGCAGAAAAACCTCCCATTTATGGATCCCTTTGGATTTGACACAATTAGCTGTGGGAGCATTACGTTCTTACTGTAGCCACACTTTAAATCATTTGGAATCCAGGCTTTGCCCCTCACAAATACAACTTGCATCAGTATGGCAGTGTAAAGGAATTGAACGTTAGCTTCAGGCAGGAGTATCTTGATGCAAACAAACACTGACTTTTTGCCAACTCCAGACGTTGTGATGGTATGTCAGAGGTGGAAAGGGCTTGAACAGTGGGCACTGCATGATTCTTTCTGGCAGAGCAGTCCCTTGGGCATTTCTGTCTGTCAGGGCAGATGACATAAGCCTTAGGGCTGTGCCTGAGGCCAGATGGATCCAGCTAGCACCCAAAATCAAATTTGTATGTTGAGAATTGTGCATGGTATGAACTTGTCGTGTGTTTCTACTGTTTGTCTCTGCTGAGTAATTTCAGCCATAGGCAACTTTTCTGTTCAAAATCCAGACAAGATAACCAAAGATGATAACAGATTTACTGGTTTGCCACAAGCTAACACATCTTTATGATTTTTTTTTTAATGGGTTGTGCTTTCTAATCTCCCTAATCCCAGCTGAGAACTCAGATTTGTAAACAGTGATATAAAAATAATCTTATTGGGAATATGTGTTACATTTGTCAGTAAGTGACTAACCTAGTAACACACAGTAAGCAATAGATGTGAATCAATTGACCTAAAAATATTTTGAATTCTAGGCAAAAGGCATATGCTTTTCATAGGTTATAATTCTTCTGAGTATGGAAAAAAATAAAACTAGTGATATACCTTACAGCAAATAAGCTCCAACCTATAGGAATCCTATGGATTATTTACAAGTCTGAAGTATTGTAAAATACTTTATATAATTTCATCTACCTTTCAGTATTTAACATTTATTGTGTTTTAGTCAAATATTTGTTGGAAAGTAGCCAGTGGGAATCAATTAGGGAAAGAATGAAGAATGTCACAGTATCAATTACCTTAAATAATGTGGGATTATCAGTTAAACTGGTATCTTGGGGAAAATCTTGGCACTATTAAAGCCAAAGGCACGTTGGTGTAAAGGAGGCTAGGATTTCACCTAGCACTCAAAAAAGGAAGAAGAAAGGGAAATATTTTAAATGCTTACTGTTTTCTTTTGATTGATTTTTTTCGTCACATAGGCCACACATTTATACATTGGATTGAAAAATCACTACTATTTTCTATGATAATTTCATCTATACTAATTAATCAAGACTGTGATCTTGTTTGCAAGACAATCCCTATTCTAAAAAACTCTGTGATCTAACATGTGAATGTAAGGAGCAGCGGAAAGATTCCCATTGACATTAGAACACATTAAATTGTTCCCTAAATATGACTGGAATGTTTGATCATTTAGTGGTGCATGCTTTGGAGAGTCTGTGGACGTGAAGAGAGATATAGGACTTTCTTCCTCCTAATTCATGAATAATTATAACACTTAAAATACTATCACTTGTTCTTTTTTTGTGACTGTCAAAAATAAATAGTTCTTTTCACAAAAAAAGTTTAAACAGGGAGAGAACATACAAAATAGTATCTCTATCCCAATGATATTTATTCTGGGTACAGAATCACAGAATTGTAGGGGTTGGAAGGGACCTCTGGAGATCATTGAGTCCAACCCCCCTGCCAAAGCAGGTTCCCTAGGACAGGTCGCACATGGAGGCGTCCAGACGGGTCTTGAATATCTCCAGAGAAGGAGACTCCACCACCCCCCTGGGCAGCCTGTTTCCTCACTGGGAAAAAGTTCTTCCGCATGTTGGTGCGGAACTTCCTGTGCTCCAACTTGCAGCCATTGCCCCTTGTCCTGTCTCCACAGACCACTGAAAAGAGGCTGCCTATTTCCCCCTGTGTCCCGCACTTCAGGTATTTATAAATATTAATAAGATCCCCTCTCAGTCTTCTCTTCTCAAGGCTGAACAGCCCCAGTTCACTCAGCCTTTCCTCATAGGGGAGATGCTCAAGGCCTTTAATCATCTTCATATCCCTCCACTGGACTCTCTCCAGTAGATCCCTGTCTTTTTTATACCAGGAAGCCCAGAACTGGACACAATACTCCAGGTGGGGCCTGACCAGGGCAAAGTTAGAGGAGTAGGATCACCTCCTTCGACCTGCTAGCCACAAATCCAATATATTATTTTCCAACAGGCATATTTTCTTATCTTTTGGGGAAAAAATCCCTTTTATTATAGAAATCATTCTATAAAAAATTTAAGCAATAGTGATCAACTAATATTCATGATAGGGATTTGGTGATACCAAAATTAAATATGTTCCAGATCCATCAGTCTTTTCTCTAAGATGATCACCTAATCAGTCTAAGTCTGTAATTACTGTTCATATAAAGTTTGTTTTGTCATTTAGTTTTCATCTGTACTCTTTTCCTTTCCAAGAAGTTTCCAAAAGCTCAGATAAATTATTGTCAATGGAAAACAAACAGAAGAATGATCAGATCCATTCAGTAGGTCCTGGTCTTCCTTCCTTCCTCCCTTTCTCCCTTCCTCCGTCCCTCCCACCTTCCTTCTCCCCCTCCTTCCTTCTCTCCCTCCTTCCTTCCTTCCTTCCCTCCCTCCCTCCCTACCTCCCTCCCTCTCTCCTTCTCTTTTATTTTGACACTCGGTCTCTACTAATTTGCCATCATACTTAAAATTGAGGGAATTATAGATAAAGGTTCATGACTGCTGCTGCTATTTAACATACATTTCCAATATTGCAGGCTTTAATTGCTGAAATATATCCATGGGAAATTTTGTGATGTCCTCTAAATGCTCCTGGAGTCCAGATGTAACCAATAAACATATTTCATCATCTCATCTTGGTCTTGAAGCAAGTATGAATGACCTTGTTAGATTAATAGATATTGAGAATTTCGATCTGTGTTGTACCCCTGACATTCTAGATGAAAGCATGGTGCATGTTGCTAAAACACTAAGAATAAAATCTAATTCCAGTAATTTGGCCTGCTCAATGTCAGAGTTGTACTATAACTCCTAATAAAATTAAAATATTGCACTGTTTGTGGGTGATCATCCAACATCATATATAGGTATACAGTTGTGTGTGTGAAAAAAAAAATATACTACATTAAAAATAGAATCTTCTGAAATGCATGAACTTCTAAAGCTTAGAAGCTTTTTTTGACCAATGCAGGTTTTCACTGGTGGAAGAAGAATCTCATTTACTGCAATACTCCCTTATTACATAGAGTGAACAGGACATTGTTAATGTTTAGAATGCACAGAAATTAAAAGCAAACACAAGACAGTTTCCATACTCTTGCTTTTACAATTGCATCAGAAAATAAAATGCTGTCTTTTCAACTTGCTAAATGGACTAGAGAATCCATAGCTTGTTTATGTTTCCTGATTCAGAAAGATCAACCTAAAATTGCAAGCAGCCTCCCATCATCCCTTCCACTCTGACACATTAGCTTAAGTACATGGGAACATCTTTGTGAAGTCAAAAGACTTCTTTAAGGTCATGCCTCTGAAATAAACTAAGTTTGTGAATCATTGCATTATTTGATAATAGAACATGTTCTTTGTTCCTGTGTTTACATTATAAGCTAACTCTTTGGAGCAGAAGCTTCTCTCAGTCACATTTGTTGAGCAAAAGCTAGATTGATATTGCTCAGCTCTCCAAGTAATGAATAGTATAATGTGAAAATAAAGGAAAACATTATTTGGGAAAAGACTGAACCTACTTACATTACATTATCACACATAGCAAAAATGAGAACCTTAACACGCTAGGTTAAGAACAAGCAGGTTCTGCTTGTACAGATGTCCTATCTGTTACTGAATGGAACAAACAAAAGTGTAGACAAACATTGCATGTATGTGTAGATACATGCATACACTTCTTGATGTATCTTATTTGGTCAGTAATATTATGGACACTCTGAGGGGAACAGAGAGTCCAATGTATATTGGACAGACCCTCCTCTGTCCAGTTAAGGACAATACTAGGAAACTTCCTAGCCTGGTATGGCCGTCCATTACTGCTCTTCCATGTGGGTGGCAGTGAAGCAACACTACATAATGATCAAAAGGGACTTCTGGACCTTAGGACTGTTGGTGAAGGAATAAGGTGAACAGGTTATTTTTTCCTCTCTACTTCCAGCTGCAGACAGCAACATTTGAAGAAAGAGCTGGACCTAGCCTATCAATACATGCCTCTGTGGCACAATTTTGGGCTTTTTAATAATGGGATGACCTATACAGCAGCAGACTTCCTGGTGTCAGATGGGATTCACTTTTTTCAAAGAAGGAAAAGGGTCTTTGCTCAGCAGCCTGCAGGGCTCATTGACAGTGCTTTAAACTGGGGTTGAAGAGGGATAATATCAGGCTTGCCTGCAGCAAATTGTGGGATGACACATCATGGTTAGAGGGATGTGGTGCCATCAAAGGTCCTCAGCCTGTTGCTCAGAGATGTGCTGGATATACTGCAGTACACTTGAAGTCTTATGAAGATAAGCCAGGGGCTCCTGAAGTAAGAGGGGTCAACAGGAATACATCAGTGAAGTACCTCAGAGGAGTTCCAGCCACTTCAGCCAGTAAGTCAGCTTCATTCAAGTTAAATATACATTTATGCAAATACAGGTAGCAGAGGGAATAAACAAGAGCACTTAGACATGTGCACGTGTTTGCAGGGATATGATCTTACTGTCATCATGGAGACAGGATATGAAGGTGGGATGGGTCCTATAACTGGAGCATTGGGATGGAAGGATATGGGCTCTTTAGGAAAGATAGGCAGGGGAGACAAGAAGGCATTGTTGCCCTATTTCCCTGACCAGCTGGAGTACATAGATAACACAGGGATGTTTTTAGTTGTTGCCAAGCAATCAAGGACTTTTCAGTTGTTCATATTTTCCCGCTAACGAGAAGGGAGGGGACACAGCCAGGACAGGTGACCCGAACTGGCCAAAGGGGGTATTCCATGCCAACTAAATCATGCTCAGCATAAAATGGGGGCTGGTGGAGGAAAAAGCAGGCAAATCCAGGATGCACGGTTTTCAGGACAGTCCAGTTTTCAGGGCGGCTCTGAGCTGTACAGCTGAGTTTGTGCAGTTCAGTGAGAAACTGCATTGTGTATCAGCAGTTTCATATATTTTGCTATGAAGTCCTATTATTATCATTATATCTATTTTTCTGCTATCGCAGTAAACTATCCTTATTCCAACCCACAAGGTTTTGGTCCTTGGGTTTTCTTCTCTTTTCTTCGCCTCCCTCAACTCCCCCCACACACACTTCTTTTTAAAGAACAAGCAGCTGCGTGGTGCTCGGCTCTTGGCTGGGGCAAAACCATGACAAGGTACAAGAGTTATAAAAGGAAGACTAGGGAAAATGTAGAACCCCTTCAGAATGATATGGGAGACTTGATGAAATGGATATGGAGAAGGCTCAGGTAGTCTACAAATTTCTTGCCTAGGTCTTCACCAGCAAGTTCTATAGCAACATTGCCCAAGCCACAGAAGGTAAAGGAAAGGACTGAGAGAATGATGAATCACCCACTGTAGGAGAAGATCTTGTTCAAGACCACCTAAGGAACCTCAAGGTGCAACAAGTCCTTGGGACCTGATGAAATACATCTGTGGGTCCTGAGGGAAATGACAGATGAAGTTGCTACATCACTCTCCATCATATTTGAGAAGCCACTGCTGTCCAGTGAAGTTCCCACTGACTTGCAAAGGGGAACCATAATGCCCATTTTTAAAAAGGACAAAAAGAAAGACTTGGGGAACTACAGTCCTGCCAGTCTCATCTTTGTGCCTAGAAAAATCATGGAGCAAATCTTCCTTGAAATTTTGCTCAGGCACATGGAAAATATGGAGGTGACTGGTGACAGCCAACATGGCTTCATTTAAGGGATGATCATGCCTAACAAATTTGGTGACATTCTGTGATTGCATTACAGTATTGGTGGGTAGTAGATGTGCAACTGATGTCATCTACCTGGACTTCTGCAAAGTATTTGACACTGTCCTGCGCAGCATCCTTGTCTCTAAATTGGACAGACAGGATTTTATATATACACACCACTCAGTGGATAAGGAATTAACTGGACAGTTACACTCAAAGAGCTGTGGTCAACTTTTCAATGACCAAATGGAGACCAGTCATAAGTAGTGTTCCTCGGAGGCTGGTATATTGACAGGCACAGTTTAACATCTTTATCAACATGAACAGTGGGATTGAGTACACCCTCAGCAAGTTTGCCAACCACACCAACCTGTGTGGTGTGGTCGACATGCTGAAGGAAAGGAATGCCATCCAGAGGGACCTTCACAAGCTTGAGAGGTGGGCCTGTGTGAACTGCAGGCTAAGCACAAGATCCTGAACACAGGTCAGTGCAGTTCCAAGCACAATTATAGGATGTGAGAGCAGCTCTGGGGAGAAGAACTTGGGACTGTTGATTGATGAAACACTCACCATGACCTGGCGATGTGTGCTTGCAGCCCAGAAAGAGAACCCTTACCTGGGCTGCTTCAAAACCAGCGTGACCAGCAGGTCAAGGGAGGTGATTCTTCCCCTTTACTCTGCTCCTGTGAGACCCCACTCAGAGTACTGTGTTCAGCTCTGGGGTCCCCAGTACAAGAAGGATATTGAGCTGTTTGAGCAAGTCCAGAGGAGAGGCACAAACATGATCAGAGGGCTGGAGCACTGCTCCTATGAAGAAGTGGCTGTGAGAGTTGGTTCTGGTTGGCCACCTTGTGGCCTTCCAGTTACCTGAAGGTGGCCTACAGAACAGATGGAGAGGGACTGTTTGCAAGGGCCTGGAGTGATAGGACAATAGGATTGGAAGGGAGTATATATAGGTTAAATATAAGGAAGATAGTTCTTTACTGTGAGGGTGGTGATGAACTGGCACAGGTTGCCCAGAGAAGCTGTGGCTGCCTGCTCCCTGGCAGTATTGAAGGTCAGGCTGGATGGGGCTTTGGGCAACCTGTTCAAGTGAAGGTGTCCCTACCCATGGCAAGGGGATTGGAACAAAATGTCTTTAAGGTTCTTTCTGACCCAAACTCTTTCTGAGAGTCTGTCATTCTATGATTCTTTGACACCTGTGGTCCCTGTTCTTGCTGTTCTATCTCATATGAACAAAAGATCTAATATTTTAGTAATAGTAAGATGAGAAGTGACAACCTTATGCAGTACATTCATGAAAGGAGAAGGAGACAAAATCCCTTTAGTACTCCTTATAATACCTAAGTAAGATTTTTCTACTTACGATGACAGGATTAGTGTTGGGCATATCAACAGGAAGAAAGTATACATGAAAAGAGAAGAAAAGCCTTACTGTGTCAGCCGAATAGTCTCTGTATCCAAATAGTGGTGTCTGGCAGTAGCAATAGGAAACCAAACCCTATTTAAACACATGATCTTGGTCACGTTCTATGTTTTGTTCCCTTTGCATTCACCCAGTATCTTTACCTGTTACAGTAGAAAAACTAGACAGGACACACCAGACTTATTTCCATGTCCATTTATTGATCTGTTGCAGGCGAGTTTATCTGGCCCATTGATGACCTTACTGATAATTTTTACCACCACAATGGAGATTAAATTCCTGTTTGCTTATAGTGAGAATATGTATAACAGAAAAGCCTGTTTTAAATGCACCCTAGTACTGAAATCCCAGTCTTGGGAATATACAATATATGTAAATCATTTGGTAACTACATGAATAGTACCTTACCTGCAGCTGTCTTGCAGGTGATGGAATCAGTTATTCCTTCTCTGTATTTTTACTTCCTTGGGATTTGAACATTTACTCCGTATAGTGAAGAAAGTTTAATACAGGGGAATTTTGTGAAGTGCTTTGAGATGTTAAGAAAGAAGAAGCCACAGAAGTGAAAAATATTATTTCCTGTGATCTCCTGTTTGACCAACATTACCCTTTTGCTTTGGAAAAGGCTAGTGGAGCATATTCAAGGTAATTTACACACTAACATTTTAACTTAATAAGACAAGAAGGAACAAATGGATAATGGACCTAGGACCTCCATTTTCGGTCATGAGTTTGGGATTTTTTGTGGGTTTTTTTTTGTTTTAGATTTGCTCTACAGAAGCAGAGCAGAGACTGAGATGAAAATTGGAACACAGCAGCAAAGCTATTATTAAAGCCATTTGTTGTTAGATGATGGAGAAAGGGGAATGAAATCGGGTGTTGCTAATAGGGACATATTCAGCAAATTTGTGACCTTTTTGTTAACAAAATGCAAAGCTCTTTCACAAAGAGCATCAGTTTACTGGTACCACTGTTTTCAGTGTATGTTGACTTAAATGAAGTTTTGGGATGTACAGCTACAGTAAAAATTCTTTCTAGACACAAAGCAGCATGGATTAGAGGAAAGACATGGGCCAAATCACTAAATCCTTTCTTGGGAAAAGCTCCTGTTTGTCTCAGTGGTATTGCTGCTCAGATAATTGTTTCATGCAGAGATTTTAATCTGATTAACACAGTATGGAAATATACACCAGAACAAGGCAGATACACTGTCACCAAGTTTCTGATTTCAGCATTGAAAATCAGGTTAGATAAGAGTTTCTGTCACTCTGTATTATATTTTTACATATTTTTGTAATTACAGGTGTAAAAAGCAAGAGCTTTAGAGGAGTTTCGTTAAATGTAAGAAGTTTTACTCCTATGCCAGTATTTAAGCAATGCTTCAGCAACCGTTTAAGTCTGAGTGACTTCACTTCAGTCAGACAGCAAGTGAATTAACCTGAACCCATGGCCAAGTTCACATGTCCCAGCCTAGACAGCAGCCAGTTTCTGTATCCCACAAATACTCACGCTTGTCACAAGCTGTCTGCATTCAGTTTCTGAAAGCTCGCTCCATATTTAACGCTAGCTTCAGCGGTAATTAAAAATTAGGAGAGATCTTCAGGAAATCAATTAATTATGCATGCAAAATGCACCACCTAAATTTGGATGCACAATTAGATGACTAATCATAGTTTGAAAAGGTTGAGAATTGCAGTTGCACACTTATAAGGATACTGGTGACCTATCCTATCCCAGATGCCTGTATTTTCCTGTTCAGAAGCTCCCTAGTTTGTTTGCTACTGGGATCTGTTAGTTGGATATGTGACACACCTTTCACACATGGTAATGCCTGACAAACTGTTTACACTGGTGATGCTAACAAGTGTCAACATCAAGTGTCCAGAAACTTCAGTAACAAAATTTATTTGCTCACTAATGGGAATATCCTCACCCCTAATTTTGTGGAATTTCAATGCAAGTGTCCCCAGAACCTTGTGTTTTCAACAGATCAGTGTCATTAAAAAATGAACCTCTATTTGGGCTGTCATATGGGGTAGTATTTATCAGCCCAGATTTGTATATATGAAGCTTGGGGGGGAGAAGACAAATTATATCTGCCCTTAAACTACCATCCCACTTCAAAACCAATGTTATTTAAAGGCAAATATCAATAAATTTAGGATCAGACTCTTGGTTCCAACACTGCATGCTATATTGTATTTCCCAGTGTGACATCACAGCATGTTGATCTGTAGTCATTTAACAACTTTAATAAGCTATTGCCTAATTACCTGACTAGCTTACCCCGGATTAATTCCAGTTCTACCTTTCCAATGATTACTTACTCTTCTGATGGAAGTTCCCAGTACAGTTAAACTTGATTTGCAGAAAAACTTCAGTTTTACGATGTAATTAGCTCTTGACAGTTCCCTCAGAGGGGTTTTAAACTTTCTGTTTTGGTTTATTTTGCTTGGTTTAATACACTAATATCCAGAACATACAACCATGATGGAAGTGTTGCATTTCTCATTGTTTAAGTGCAAGCATGAAGTGCACAACAGCTGTCATCAGCTGTTAAAGGGTTTTCATTCAGAGGATTAATAGTACAGAACAGGGGTTCCCCAGGTCACAGAGCAAGTGAGTGATAAGAGGGGATGACTAGCGCTCACTTGACCCAGTGCTTTTCTATGGAAGCAATAGGTCTTGTATATTTAACTGCAGAAAAGATTTAGTGCATGATTATTGGGGAAAAGAAAACCAAAACCAAAACCAAACCAAAAAAATACCCCAACAAAACCAAAAAACCCCCCCCAGAGGAACAGACTAGCTTTTTGCTTTTTTCTATTAGTTTTTACTTCACTGCTTGTGAAATCACCTGACGTAACACCCAATGTGAGTGAAATAAAGACCTGAAGGCAGAGTACATAGCTATTTAAGCATGTAGTAAGTCACATTATGCACCAAAATATGACAAACAGCATCATATTTCACTCAAATGATGAAAAACTTGGGTAGGAAAAATGATACTCTTTAGATTCACCATTTAGACATTAATAAATGTAGAATGTATTTCCCATGAGAAATATCACAGTGGCATCATCAAGTTTGCAATTTTTATGTTGTTTCCCTCCCGTATTAAGAACATAGGCCAAATTCCCATGTTGTAACCTACAATGAGTAGGTTTTTACTCTGAAAGTAAATTTTACTCTGAAAGTAATCTTTACTAATCATATTCTCTTGAATGGAACAATTTTGAAATAAAATATCAGTCAAGATAAGTCAGCCGAAACCTTTCCCTCTCTGTGGATGGAATAATATTTCTGCAAGATCAAAGTTAACAAGATAGGAAAATTCCATGGAGATGTACCTCCAACTAATGTCCTATCAGAAATCTGACAAGTTAAACTGTATTTTCTCCATCAAGAGAATTTCATGACCCTCCCAAGTGTAGGGCAATAAAAAGTAGAAGTAAATTGAATATGAACGTGAAGCTGATAGTTGAAGTTATTACGGACAGGATGTCCTGGATCCAAATACAAAGGATATGTTACAAAGCCCTTAGACTGGATGGTGCCCCCCTTTGTAAGTATTCCAATTTCTCTTGTACTACTAAAAATACCAAACAATAGCCAATCTTTTGCAGTTCATCTCCCATCTAGAAAATGAGCACAGTGGCTATAGTCACATCATTGTGTTAACCCAAGACATTTCTATACCGTACCTGAGTCACACTTGTATTGTGATGATCTGCAAATATGGCTGTGTTGGACCAAACCTGTTTCATGTCTACGGTGTGGTATGCTGCTGACCAAAACTAGCCAAAGGGACTATTCGTTACCACATGACATCATGCTCTGTATAAAAGTGGTCTAGTTGGGAAGGGGCGGTGGGTCTCCAGGACTTGTGGCTTGGGGACAGTCTGGCTTTGGGACAGCTCTGAGCTGTATGGATTGAATTGCATAGTCATTGGTGAGAAACTGCATTGTGTATCACCAGTTCTGTATATTCTTAGTCCTGCTGTTATTTCCCTCTCCCTTTGCTGTCCCAGTAAACTGCCCTCATCCCAACCCATGAGATTTGCCTTTGTCTTACCATTCTCTTTCCCATCCTGCGGAGGAAGGGGTGAGTGAGTGGCTGCGTGCTCTGCTGCAGCTGGGGCTAAACCATGACAGTGTTTTATTACACTTTCATTCTTCAGAGAAGCATATTTTACAATCCTATCTCCAAAAATTAATATCTATCTTACGTAACTGTCATTAAAGATCACTGCAACAAATGTATTTATCATTTTATTTAGGTAGAATATTTGGAACATGAATCATCATAGAATTTTCAGGGTTGGAAGCGACCTCTAGTGATCACCTAGTCCAACCTCCCTGCCAAGCAGGTTCACCTAGGGCATGTCACACAGGAGCATATCCAGGTGGATTTTGGAAGTCTCCAGAGCAGGACACTCCACAACCAACCTGGGTAGCTGGTTCCAGTGCTCAGTCACCCTCAAAGTGAAGAAATTTTTCTCATGTTGAGATGGAACTTGCTGTGTTCCAGTTTATGTCCATTGCCCCTCATCCTATCACTTGACGTCAGTGAAAGGAGACTAGCAATGAAAGTGGTACCATTTAACACCTAAAAATGTTGTGATTGTATAATACAAGTAAACAGCATCTATTAGCATAACATGTACTTGAAAATGTGATTTCTAAACCCTTGTTTTTTCTTAAGTTTTGCTAAACAAGAATATATCAAACTTTTTCCTGGGATACACGAAGAAATTATACTGTGTCCTAATGTTATAAAGTAAATCTTTGTGCACCACTAGCAGTATCACCAGTAGCTGTTCCTGATGTTTTATACCATGTAAATTAGGTTGTTGTTGCAGACTGCTATCCTATATGAAATGAGCAAGTGCAACCCACAACCCATTGTCTTACCAAGGCATGTATAGCTAACTACTTCATATGTGCTAGCTTATATACATATATGTTATATTCAGTGGTTAAAACTGTTCAAATTTTGGTAACTAGAGGGTATGTACATCTGAAGAGAATTAAAAAAGAAGAAAAAGCAAAACTGAAAAAGTGGGGTACCAGGTGGCAGCTTTGTTGTTGCATTTATCTTATAAACAATGTGTCAATTTCTTCCATAACAAGCACATCCTGTATTGTGTGTGTCCACTCAGTCATTGATGGAATTTCTGCGCTTTTCCAATTTCTTACAATGACACTTTCTGGTGCCATGATCACGGCTGAGAGCAGAGGTCACCACACTGCCTCCTGGTCAGCAATTTCAGGCACAGCAAAATAAAAGATGTGTCAATTTGTGTTTGGCTGCTTTGAGAAGTGGAGTTTTCTTTTTTTTATGTTTTAGTTGAAGTGACAGACTTTCTGTATGAAGCCATTCACCATTCATTCTTCCTCCTTTCAAACAATTTGCAACACAATTATATTTAGTTTCATGATGTTATCTTTATATGCTCACAGGTTCTTTTACATGTTTACCTCTAAAACAAGGTCACACAAACCCCACCATTTTCATTGTTATTTTCAGCATTAAGAAAGAAGATAATCCTTTTTAGTTACACCTTACAATGGTGAAGTCACAGAATCACAGAAAGGTTTGGGTTGGAAGGCGTGTCAAAGATATCTAGTTCCAACCACCCTGCCATGAACAGGGACATCCTCCACTAAAGCAGGTTGCCCAAAGCACCATCCAACTTGTCCTTGAACGAACATGTCTGGATGGGGCATCTACAGCTTCTCTGGGCAACCTGTTCCAGTAACTCACCATCCTCACAATTAAGATTTTTTTCTTAATATCTACTAAATCTAGCCTCTTTCAGCAATGAAAAAATGAAACAATGACCTTAAGGTCATTGTCCCTTATCCTATCACCACATGCCCTGTAAACAGTCACTCTCCAGCTGTAGGAGAGGCCCCCTTTATGTACTGGAAGGCTGCTGTAACGTCTCCCCGGAGCCTTCTCTTCTCTAGGCTGAACAAGACTGTCTTCATAGAAGAGGTGCTCCAGCTCTCTGCTCATCTTCACAGGCCTTCTCTGTGCTTGCTTCAATAGGTCTGCATCCTTCATATGTTTGGGGCACCCAAGCTGGATGCAGTTCTCCAGGTGGGGTCACACAGGATCTAAGTAGAAGGGCAGAATCACATCCCTTGACCTATTGGTCATGCTTCTTTCAATGCAGTTCAGGTCATGGTTGGATTTCTGAAATGCAAGTATATACTGCTGGTTTGTGTTGAGCTTGATAACCACCAATGCCCCCAAGTCCTTCTCAGTGCTACTCTCCACCCATCCTATAGTTGTGCTTAGGATTGAACCAACCCAATTGCAGGATCTTGCACTTGGCCTTTGAAATGTATCTTTGAAATACAGTTGGAGAAAAAAAAAAAAAAAAAAAAGATTTAGAGGTTCCCTTAAGTTCAATGTTGCCTCTCTGCTCTTATCAGCAGCAATAAAAAACAAATCACAGTATAAACATCAGTTATGTCCACGGAGATATTTGCCATATATAAATAATAAAAGCTACCTCTCATATACATTTTTTTACTTCTTTATTCTTCCTGACTTTACAGCAATTTATCTTTACTATATAGCCTATATTTAGCAAAACAAACTCTGTCTTCCAATTGAGACCATCAGCTTCCGCAACTAAACAGACACAAAGCAAGACTTTATTGAGCCTCTACTTCTTCATTTTATAGTCCTGAGATAATAATAAACATCTAGAAAAGCATATGAATATAGTTCTGTTTAAATCCATACCTTTCCTACAACCCAGTGCTAGATCCTTAAGAATTTATAATTAACATGGCTGCTCTGAAATTTGCAAAGTCCTTTGATTTTACAGTCATGTTTCATATTCATAGACTATTAATAGAAAGAAAATCAAGAAACAAACTAATGTTATGCAAGCATGGTTTTCTAAACTGTTCCTAGAGCTGGTCCATACCATAATACATCAAATTCAGGAAACTCTAACTGACAAGTGAATCTTATTAAAGTCCTCCAACCATTTTAATATCTTAATATCTTTGAAAACTCTTATGTGGAGTATAAAATAATCTTGCATTAAAATACATTTTATTACATAAGATATGCTAAATGCTGATTAAAAAAAATCATGCTTGTACTTCATTAAAACGAATGCACAGGTACAAGGAGTGTGGTTGAACAGAAACATTAGATAACAATATAGCTGTGCCAAAGGACATAAATATAGTTTTTATTATATGCTTCTCCTTACTTGGTTTCAGGTAAAGGTTATTCCCTATACGTGTGAAATGACTATCATAAACATTATTTACCACACTCCACACTTTTTTGCCTTCCTATTCTTGCTTAGGCTGAGAAAATGAAGTTTAAAAATATGCCCACACAGGACCACACTATGTTCTTGCTTCTTCTGTCTCCTTTTAATATAAAATGTCTATCTAAACTTCCTCTTTAACAGACAAAAAACCTGAACCATTATTTTTGCCACTGGGAAGACAAAATATTTTCCTGTGAGAATTGTATTCATAGAATCATAGAATCACTAGGTTGGAAAAGACCATTGAGATCATTGAGTCCAACCAGTATACTAACAGGTATATGAAATATCATTAAGCTCCTACCCCAGTATCTCCTTTCATTTCCTTTATATATGAAAACCCCCAAAATACATCAAATAACTAGTCTGAGTTATTTCCACCACAAGAATTTCCATGCCAGCTTGACTGGGATAAAACAAAGTCCCTAGAATGTCCATTAATGTTTTGCGGATCTATTGCTCTTCATTCAGGGAGTGCTCATGAAAGAAGGGTGAAACCAACACATCTTCTTCAAGGCCATCAAATGCTCCTTTTGTCTTCTCCCCTAGTCCCCAGTACAAACACAAAATGCAAGACTCATCCTGAATGTGGAACTTATTGATGCTCAGGGCAAAATAAGTAAACAAGTAACAGAGCAAATCACGTTTGCACTGCAAAATGGAAAAGACAGGTTGGAGACAACCTTGGATTTCTGTTGGAAGCAGAAAAAAGCAAGGCAAGTCCCTGACCTGTCACCAGCTGTCGTAATGTAGGGAGAGTATCTTTTAGTTCTTAAAGTACCCATATCAACAGAGAGCCATACCAAGGCAGTTCCTTTAGCTCTTTTAGGTTAATTGTCTCTTACAAGAACTGATGTCACCAAGTCACACAGATCTCACAGGATTCGGTCGGTTGTAAAATATAGAATTATGTTCCATCCTATTTCTGATTCTTCTCTCTTGCTACCAAAGTTGGTACTGAACACAGAAGCAAGAGAGTAATGAGAAAATTAAGTGACATACAGTGATAGAACAGTGTCTACAAACATTTAAAGACATAGACAAGTTTCTATACGTATACCTGAATTTCTCTCCTAGAAAACACACTAGCAATTCATTGTTTTTAAAAGTCTTAATTTATGTCTGGTCTAAGTGTTATTCAATGATCTTGCCAGCTATAATGTGGTTTTTTTGTTGCTTTTTTTTTTTTTTTTGCCAGATACAGCACTGCTACAGGCAGTGAAGGATTACTAATAGTTGTCCAGTCAATGCAGAGTGTCTTCCCTTCTGACGGACTTCACAGCGATCATTTTATTACATTTGTGCAAACAGTATCAAAGTAATTGCATGTGAATGTAAAGGGGGTCCACTGGAGAAAAAGCTATCACTTTTTTAATACAGAGAGGGAATGTATTTAAGGTCACAACACAAATTTTGTTTCTTCAGGAAGTGAAAAAGAAAAAATTCTGAGACTTCATCTGAAAAACATCTTAGAAGATCTTTCTCTAGACAACTGCGTTGTTAAAACTGCAATGATTGCCCTCGGTATATTAAACCTTTTTATTATTCAATCTTTTAGCTAGATGTAGCAGAACAGGAAAAAAAATAGGAGTAAAAGCAAGGCAACTCCATTTTCTTTTTCTCAGGCATGCTTCTGTGAGCTTTGTTTAGGTGTTCACAAGGCTAGAATGTAGCTCCTCTGTTGTCACTAGTGTTAAGCCCATCTAGAAAAACTCTGCCTAAAACCTGTTTAGCTTTTTTCTTTAGAAGACTTTTTTTTTCCTTCATGTTTGAAGAGAGATATGAGAACCAAATGGAACACATTCAAGTTAAAAAACTCCGAAGTGTGATCACGGGAGATGACTTTGGTGGCTTTCTGTGGTGTGACAAAATCCATTAGCCTACTTCTTCATTCTTCCAGGCTCAAAATACTTATTATTTTTCATACTGTTTAGCTTAGGGAGACCACAGAACCACCTGAGCATTACATTGTGTTATTAACAGGTGTATTTTTATAGTGCACAGTTACTTAGCTGTAACAGCTTTGAAAACTTTCACTATACCCCCATACCCACCCCGCCCCCCACCCCCCACCCCCTCCAGAAAAGAAATAACCCTCCCTTGTCTTCCCTCCCCCATTCAGTGTCATGCTTCCTGAGCAACATCTATGGATGGATTCTTTGGTCCTTAATATTGTAACTTAAGCCTTTACATCCTCACGGTCAGAGAGTGAATGTAGAAGTACTCTGTATGCATGTACTTCCTTGTAGCTTATTAATGACAGCATTTTTTCTTCTTAATATTCTGCCCATGTTCCTGTTCACAGGAAGGCTGAATGATGTAGACTGTTTCTTGAAATCTTTGCCTTCATGATTTTTGCTTCCTTTATCCACGTCAGCATGAGGTACAATCAAGAAATAAAAGCCTATTTTTGAGATACTGATAGGAATAGCACAGTGCTTCCCTCCTCACCCCTCCCCTTCACTCTCTCCTTTTTCTTTTTTGACCAAATGGTTTTTTTTTTTATGTAGGGCTTTCTTTGGGAATCAGATTGATTTTGTCTTCCTGTTCAGTGCTCATCTGTAAATCTTGCCAAAGGGAAGTCTGAGCGCTAGTCAGCTTCTTCTGAAAGTTCATTCTCATTCTGAAAGTTCATTCCCACTCTTCAAGCTTTTTGCAGGTATTTTCTCTACTGCTTCATTCTCTGCCCTCTTCCACTCCATACATTCCAAACTTTTTATGTTTCTATGTTTCTGTAATATCCATCTAACAGAATACCTATTAATAATGCCACATACATTAAATTTTATGCAGTAAGTGGCTTTCTTCTTTTTTCTTTTTTCTTTTTTTTTTTTAATTGAGAAGTGAGATAAGCAGAGAGTTATTAATTCTTTCGCTATTACTATTTTGGGATGAAGTTTAGAATATTGTGCAGCATTTCGGAAATTACCAAGCATTGCTCAAAGAGTTTGCCACTGTGTGATACAGCATGTGCCATTCCTTTTATCCGAAGAGCTATATTAAATCATATAAAATCCTTGAAGAAAGACAGACTAAATAAAACACTAGATTTTCTTTATCAAATTCAGATGGTTTATCTGACCTAAGTCTCACATGGAAACTCTTCTTAAAGAAAGTCAACATTCATTTTCCCCTAATTTTTGTTGGAGATAACCAGATTCACAAGTCCAGAAACAGTATTCCTACACAACCCTAATATTAATGCCAATGTTCTTGATCAGCCACACATAAAGAGGATATGCTGTTGGTGAATGAATGTCTTATGATGCTTCAGCAACCCTAGGTTTAAAGGATTCTAAAAGGACATGGAGACAACTTTAACTTTGTCCCCAAGCATACCAAGGATGCTTTAAACCTGTCTTTTGTCAACATACATGTTCTAAAATATATTTACAACTTCTAAAATACTTCCCTTTTTTTTCTAAACAGTACATCAACTAGATAAAGCCAGTATGTAAGAAGATCAAACTGTTAACTATATCAAAGGTTGAAAGTTCAAGAAGGACCTTGGATTCTTCATTCCCATGTATAAAGGAGAAAGTGGTGGCCTCCATCACATACATGAGCTCGGGATCAGGCTCATGAGCAGCCATTCAGGTCAGCTACAGATTGGCAATAGTTATTCTTTTCACAGGGGTACTTAGAAGTGCTTGTAAGGACTCTATTCCTCTAGAAGTTATATAAATAGAGGGATAAAGAAAACCATCTCTGGCTAATGACAGATGTCATTGCTAGCATGGCAAGATGGGCAGAAAAAGGCATCCACTCTCAATGCCCATTTTAACTTACCCTATGCACAAGACTTCCTTTCTCCACAATGATTAGCAATATTTGGCATCTAGCAGGATTGTTCTGATAGGAGAAATTTATAAAGTCTCACAATGTAAAAGCCATTACATAAACCATGAGTCCTGGTTCTGGCCAGGCCAGAGTTAATCTCCCCAAGCAGCCAGCACGTCTCTCATTTGTACTTTCGAGAATACTCGGTACCTAAGCAATTCTACTGCACATCTTCTTCACCCATGTTGCCAAACATCTCCAAACTCCTAGTTTTTGCAAAAATCAGACCTTACAGCCTTCAGTTTCTCTTCTGATCAGGCCTTGCTGGGCATTTCAAAGCTATGGGTGTTAGACACAGCTATTTTTATGTGTTATTGTCTCCAGTTGTTTCAATACATAAAAGGAGCTAAAATTACTCTTTCAAATTAGAAAGGAAAGAACTCACCCATTTGCAATTGTCTCTGTAGCAAAGATAACTTTGAACATGCAATACAGAAAAAAAAAAATTCTTCACGCCTAAATACTACAAGAGACCTTTAAAAGGTTTGAAGATGTGATTGAGAATACCACACTTCCAAGAAGACAGTGCCTTTTTCCAATAGACCAAAAGGGTAATTTTAGTATGTCTTATACTCTGTGTACCTTGTGGAAATTAACTCAAAGTACATACCCTCCTTTCTTATGCAAAGTATTCAAAACAGGCACATTGTTATATTTTTTATCTTAAAACATGCAGAGCTCATTATGTGTTTAAACAGTAACTTGAACTAAAATGTTATGCAAACACAAATTTGACGTCAAGCAATTAGGGAATATTCTCTTTTGGGATGTTAAACCAATAATTCAATTAAACCATGGCAGAGAACCAAGATAAGCAATTACAGACAACAGTGTCATAAAAGTGAATAACCCTACATTTTCTTTCTTTTTATACTTATGTATATAGCAAGAAGTCAGAGAAGCATGTATTAATATATAAATTTGGGGTTATTTTTAAATACACAGATACGTGTATGAAAATTACTATTTGATATATTTGGAAGGAAGCCAATTTTTGTTCAACAACTATAGTCACCTCCCTGAGAAATTTGAGCTAGGAAAGCAAAATGTGAGGCACTGTCATGGTCTTGCTCCAGCCAGTAACTAAGCACCAATCAGCTGCTCACTCATCCCTCCTCCACCAAGGGCATCAGGAGGAGAATGGAAAAAAAAAATCTTTGGCTTGAGATAAAGACAGATGAATAGGATAACAAAGAAAGAGAATAATAACACCAATAACACAAATAATAATCAAGTGATCTGCAAATTCAATTGCTCATCACGTGGAAGAAAAAAAAAATAACCCAGTGCTCAGTCTGTTTCTGAGCAGCGATCCCACCTGTCGGCTCGCTCCACCAGTTCCACAGGGAGCCTGGCAGTATACATTAGGGAATATCCCTTGGCCAGCCTGAGCCAGCTGTGCTGGCTGTGCTCTCCCAGATCCTTGTGCACCTGACAGGGTGTGAGAAGCCAAAAAGTCCTTGGGTCAGTGTAGGCACAGCAGCTACCCAGCAGCAACTGAACACATCCATGTGTTATCAACATTATTCTTATAGTAATTCCAAAAGAAAGCACAAATTTATCTATTAAAGAGAAAATTAACTCTATCCCAGCTGAGACCAGGACAGCAACACAATCACGAATCACAAATGAAAAGAATTCCGTCCTCATAAGAAGAGCTTTCAAAAGCTCTTCTCTTAGAGGTTCCTAACAGTTAATCTCACTGAAGAGTTGCTCTTCAAGAACAAGAAACACCAATCCACAAATTTCAGCACTGGTAGAAACAGCAAGAATAGTCCTAGAATTTTTGAAAGAATTTGAAGAAATACTAGGAATGTTAGTAGTTTTCTTTAATATATTAGATAGCAGAGGCTGATAGCTTGTGTAGCAAAGCAAGCAAAAAAAAAAAACCTTCTAGGCCCTTTTAACATCCAGAATAGGATCCTTTAAATTGGATACGGTGTTACTACAAATCCTAGGTAAACTGAAGGGCTTTTCCCTCTTACTCCTCTCCTCTGCCATTCTTGCTGCTGCCCCCCCAACAGCCCCCCTGTCCCCCCATTTTTGGAGAACCATTCCTGCTCTTTAACTGCACGGGTACAACTTATAGTAAAGACACCAATTTAATGTGATTTTCCCTTTCAATATGGACAGTTTAATTACCCTGTGAAAACAACAGAAATTGAGACCTATATTTGTTCACCATCAGACAAATGAATGCAAACTTAAACAGTTATTAACATCAGGGAAAACTTTTAGTGCAGGGGTATACTCGAAAAGGTCTATAGTAATCATGATGAATGATGGACGGATTTTACAGTTAGCTACAGTGAGGAATTTAGATATCAAATAGAAATACAGAAAGGAATTTTTTATGGCAGGATTAACTTTATGTTGAAGTTCTTGCCTCAGATAGTTCCCAAATTTGTCACCAGGAATGAAAATGGAATATTGTGATCAACTAGAGAAGATATCGTAGAGGAAAAAGTGTTGGTTGCAATCTATGCATGTCTATATTTAGTTAGATGCTACGAAAAGCAAAATAAAAAGGGATAACTGTACAACTATACAATGCAGTTTCTCCACAGTCTTGATTCCATTATCCACTTTAGTATTCTTTCATAAACTAACTACCTGCTGTGAGGAATTTGCATTACAGTAAACGTTCTGTAATTTTCTACAAAGAGTCATCTCACTGAAAAATTGCTTCTTTAACTTTTTTTTTTGTCCAGTTGCCATTGTATAATTAATGTTGCATGCTAACATACAAGACTTTGAATTACCCATATTTAATAAAACATTACAAAGCTCAAACTGTGTAACTCCTTTATCATTTCATCAAATATTCCCTCTGGGTGGTTGGCTCTGGAACTCAGTCAAGGAAGATTCCTGCTATATTTGTACACCTTCAATCTTTGATTAGTGTTTGAAGCATGTCCAGAATATAGCCATTATAAACTGCTCCCATTTATAATAGCTTAGGTTATCTTCTTTTTTGGTTTGTTTGTCTTGAAATATCAATATTTCTCCTAAATTATTTACATTCATCCAGTTCCACATCATAAGAAACTTAACCTTGTTCTGAACGTTTTGCCACTAGGCTTCTCCTGCAGTCTTAAATTTAGTGGTCTGTTAATGCTGAACATTGAAGTTAACTTCTGTCCAAATTTCTTACAAAGATTCTAAACATTACTGTACTTGATTAAATGAAAAAAATCATTATTTCTAGTGGCAGCAGGACTATTCTTAGAACTTTAGAACTTAAACTGTATGCACTTCTGCTATTTAATTCACTGACATCACACCTTTGAATTTAGGACTGAACATACATTTACACATATGCATATAGATTAATTAACACTTTGGATCATACTTGAAAGTGTGTTTGAGCTTTTTTACTGACCTAACGTAGCACACCAATAATTCACATGAGTTATTTTAAACTTCTTCATAGTCTCTCTAGGTAGCATTTATTAGGTCAGGTCAAGCACTGTCTGTATGTGTCCATTCTGATTCTAGACTGAAGGACAGACAACACAGATATCTGCACCATCTTTCCATTTTACCATTCTAGAAGGAATATGACATTCTTGAGAGTAGCCCTGCTGATAAGGACCTGGGGGTTCTGTTGGATGAGAAGCTAGCAGTGTGCTCTTGCAGCTCGCAAGGCCAATGGTATCCTGGGCTCCATCAGGAGAGGGGTGGCCAGCAGGGACAGGGAGGTGATTGTCCCTCTCTACTCTGCCCTCGTGAGGCCCCATCTGGAGTCCTGTGTCCAGATCTGGGGCCCCCAATACAAGAAGGATGTGGAACTGTTGGATAGAGTTCAGAGGAGGGCCACAAGGATGATTAGAGGCCTGGAGAACCTCCCCTAGAAAAGAGGCTGAGGGAGCTGGGCTTGTTCAGCCTGGAGAAGAGAAGGCTGTGGGGGGGCCTCATTGCAGCCTTCCAGTACCTGAAGGGAGCTTATAAACAGGAGGGGAATCAACTTTTGAAAAGGCTAAATAATGGCAGGACAAGGAGGAATGGATTAAAGCTGAAGGAAGGAAGGTTTAGATTAGATATTAGGGGGAAGTTTTTTTACAGACAGAGTGGTGAGGTGCTGGAACATGCTGCCCAGAGAGATGGTGGTTGCTCCATTCCTGGAGGTGTTCAAGGTCAGGTTGTAAGGGGCCCTGGGCAACCTTGTGTAGATCCAGGCCTGGAGGTTGGTGGCCTTGCCTATGTCAGGTGGGTTGGAAGTCTATGAACCTTGGGGTCCTTTCCAATCCAGATCATTCTATGATTCTATTATTCTATAATTTGGCAACTTTGCATCAATGAAGTAGGCAGGCTAGTAGATTTCTGAAGCTTCCATGTAAACAAAAAATTTTATATGTTCAGTATCTACATACATTTATACATAAAATTTAAATATAAACTGTATTTTCAACATTAAAATAAATTAAGCACATTTTTAATCATCACAGACTAATACAAAGACATCAATACTTGCTTTAAAATAAATACATGCAGAGAAAACATTGCAAAGCTGATAAAAACAGATTTTTTAAAATCTCATGCTACACCACTTTATTAAAGACACCAATGGCTACCCAAGATAGAAGTCAAAGAGGAATCTTCCTAGATAGCTGTCTGGGAAGAAAACAATACACAATATGACTATGAGCATTCCTTCAAGCCAGTGTGTAAAACTTGAAAAATATTTGAGAAAAATAATTGAGAAAAACATAAGAAAGCAGTGAATAAAGTGGATCCTTAAGTTGCCTCGATATCAACTTAATCACAAGTTAGAACTGACTATTCTCACCTTCAGTTAAATAAATTTACTTAATGTTACCTTGTCGTTGCTTTGGCTTTAAGTCTTTACCTCAGTCAAATCTTCGGTATTGAAGATGTTTTCTGTTAATTTTCATAATAGAGATGCCAGATTAACTTTGTCATGTTCTAATACCTTTCACTTCATTCAACAGTAAAAAGAAAGATCCTGTTTTCTGCCTTCAAAATATATTTTTTCTGGGTTTTGTGTGGTGGTTTGTTTGTTTGTTTGTTTGTTTGTTTGTTTTTTACTACAGAGTCTAAATGGCACTTAACTCCCAAATGAACAGACTCAATAAAATGGTTCTTTTGGAACTAAAATGTGATATAAGCATTTCTGGACTATCCCAATGGTTTCTGATTCAGAAAGTTTGTAAATTTATGTATATAAGGATATGAGAAATCTCCATGAAAATAAAGTAAAGTTAGATCTAGTGAATTTGTACCTTTTCATTTGAGGTATGTATATGCATTTATTTTTACTGTAAATGCAAGCTATAAAAAAAAAAAAAGTACTGTTTTTTCTTGTAGGTTTCTGGGGAAAAATAATCCTACTAATTATAATCAGTTACTCTTCTCAAGTTGAATAATAGAATAGTTTGAGTTGGAAGGGACCTTAAATGATCATCTAGACCAACCCCCATGCAATAAAGAGGGACACTTTCAACTAGATCAGTTTCTTAGAGCCCTGTCCAGCATGACCAGGATGTTTCCATGGATGGGGCATCTACCACCTCTCTGGGCAACCAGTTTCATCACTGCCAACATAAAAAAATATCTTCCTTATATTTAGTCTGTATATGCCGTCTTTAAGTTTAAAATCATTGCCCTTTATTTGTCCCCATCTTTCTTCTAAGCCCCTCCATTAGGTACTATCACATTGCAGCAAAGTCTCCCTGAAGACCTTAAAAACATTTGTATGGGTAAAATATTTGCATGTGTCTATTTACAATTGTAAACTTTTCTGAATAAAATATCATCATCATTTATGTTATCAAGTTCAGAATATGACAAGTATTCAAGTACCAGCTCTTACAAAATCCTGACAGGATATTGTCTATTTAATCTACTTTGAGCACATGGCGTTCTTTCATTTTACTTCACATGTAATAATCGATCTTTTTTTCCATGCATTTTTTTCACATTATCCACAATCCTTGAATCCCCAAAGGTAGCAACACTGTTAAATTTTAGTTTGGAATTATACCTAGATTACCTTTAACATTTAATAATGCCATGCTCAGTCTTCTTTTTACCTAAATGGCTGAAGATCTTATTGTTATTTATTTTTATTCAATTTCAAACCTATAAGGCTTTTAACTGTCTGTCTCCTCTATGTATTACAATCTTAATGCACTCAATGAACTTCAGTATCTATAGAACAATTTTAAACACATTGTGGGAAAAGAGTAGCGAAAATTGAAGCCCTGAAGGAAACAAATACTCACATATTTTGGCAGCTTACCATTACAAAATTAATATCATCTATATACTGTAGAAAACCAACTAAACTATTATTTTCCATCTGACCCTGACTGACATAGTCAGTGGTTCTTAAAACTATTTGTTGTATGTCAAGAGCAACTTGTCCCTGAAAAAGTGTGAGGTAGTCATTGCTGAAAAGCAGCATGTAACTTCTGCTACATTCAGAAGTAATCATATAAGACATCTGTAGATTTGTTTCGTTTAGGGCTTGTTCTTGTTTATTTGGGGTTTTTTGTTTGTTTTTAAAATCAAATGCACTTCTGTAATCTCTTAGTTCTCCTGTTTGTAAAGATGGATGAATATTATCTGCCTGTCTTTCCCTGTGTTGTTTTCAGTGATGACTGAAGAAAATAAAAGACTCATGAAATGATGGAGATTATTGCATTATTTAGTCAAGATCAAACTTTTCTATAATAAATCTCTGTTCTTCCCTTCTGCCCTGCTCTCATCTGGTAGTTAGTTGTTCCTGTTAGTCTTTCCTGAACACAAAAGGTAATTATGTGAGCAAGCACAAAGTTTCAGACAATTTTATTGTGATAGATATTAATAGACAAAACACCCAAATTTCTACATGGAAAAATCCATTGAAATAAATTCAAAACCCTCTCCAAAACTCAAGGACAATCTAGAGAAAACAGTTAATGCCATCAACACATCCACAAAACAACTATTTTTAGCAGATTTTTTCAGAAGAAAATTTCAACCTGAGGCAGAGGTTTGCCATGAAAAACATCCATCAAAATGGGTAACATTCAGGATTTCAGAGAGTGTTATGGAGTATTACCTCATCATCTGTCATTTTCTAACACAAATTGGAAATTCAGCGAATCTGCTGAATAGACTGCAACTACAAATTTAGTATAGTAATAGTCTACCTTTTAAGATTTCTATCAAGTAAGTGAATCACCACAGCTACTGAGGATTCACTACCCCCAGGGACCATGTAAAACTCTTAGAAGTCAAGGAGAGGTCATTTAGCCAATAACAGCTATAACCTACACCCGTCTTGGGCAAAAACATGCACCTATCAAATCTGTGACTTACAAGTTTAATGTGATACCTTCATATTGTCTCAATGTTCCCCCCACAAACCTACAAGAAGTACATATGCAAAATAAAAACAGACAAAATTACCCTGGCTGGCTTTCTTTTCTTGAAAAAGTCTGCTATAATCACTGAATCAAATGAAGTATTCTAAACAGATGATTACGTTAATTTAAAATGGATAGGTTGATGTTTATGCAGCATTTATGCCTGTACTTATTTTATTATGAATGGTTTGTTAAGCAGCAATAACTGGTCAACCACAAGCAAAAGTAAATTCGTTTTAAGGATTATTGCCCAATAAATAATTTGCTGAGGCTTATCTAAGCCATATTTAATAAAATTCCTAACCCTTAAAGTAGAGAAAATTCATTTGCAGCAATTACTGGGGGCTTATAACTGTCATATGCTCTGTGTGCTTTACCATACACTTTAGAGAGGGTAATCAGATACCTACAGATAGGTAGCCATTAAAATTAAGCATTTTTATCATGCTTTTAGGTTATTCCAAAATGATGCATTTAGTAGCTGTAGAAAATTCAAGCTCTGAATAATGTGTTCACATTATTTCAATGATGCCTTGGCAAGGACATGCTACTTTTCTTCTGGAAGAGGAAAATCAGAAAATTCAGAAAAAAAAAATATTCACTAGCAAGAGGAGTGTGAATGACAGCTCCACCTATGACAAAATGGCCCTCAGGATCACAGCAGAAGTCTTTTCTCCTAGATTAAAAGAACAGGCAACAAAAATATAGAAAACAAACAAACAAGCAAAACCAAACCAAAACCAAACTAACTTCTATGGAAAAGCTGACAAGGTATTTATGTAAGATAACAGTAGGATGAGAGAGCAATATCTTTCTTAAGAGTAAAAACAGAAGACTGGGGTTGCAGTTATGGAAGCAAAATTTTAATCCAGGTTCTGATTTAATTCCTTGATATAACAAAGAAACTGAGGGAAAAGAAAGGCAAATACAAGCTCTGGAAGCAAGGGTGTGTAGCCTGGAGAGAATACAGGGATGCTGTTCGGACTTGCAGAGATGGGATCAGGAAAGCCAAGGCGCAGATGGAACTGAACTTGGCAAGGGATGATAAAAACAACAAGAAGGGATTTTACAGGTACATTGGCCAGAAGAGACAGGCCAAAGAGAACGTACCCCCCTTGGTAAATGAGAAAGGAGAATTGGCTGCAACTGATGAGGAGAAGGCTGAGGTACTGAATGAGTTCATTGCCTCGGTCTTCTCTGGCAGCCAGGATTCTCATAATTCTCAAATCCCAGAACCTTGCATCCCTAGAACTCAAGTTGGGAACTGGGGGAGTAAATCCCCCCCCCGCACTGTAAGAGCAGAGCAAGTCCGAGACCGCCTAATGAGACTGAATGTCTACAAGTCTATGGGGCTGGATGACATGCATCCCAGGGTCCTGAAGGAGCTGGCTGATGTGGTTGCCGAGCCGCTCTCCATCATATTTGAAAAGTCGTGGCTGTCAGGAGAGGTCCCTGGGGACTGGAAAAAAGGTCATGTCACTCCCATTTATAAAAAAGGGAACAAGGAAGACCCAGGGAATTACAGGCCGGTGAGCCTCACCTCTGTGCCTGGGAAGATCATGGATCAGATCCTCCTGGACGACATGTTGGAGCACATGAGGGAAGAGCATGTGATCCGGGACAGCCAGCACGGCTTCAGCAAGGGAAGGTCGTGCCTTACCAATCTGGTGACCTTCTATGATGGAGTGACAGCATCGATAGATAAAGGGAAGGTGACCGATGTCATCTACTTGGACTTGTGCAAGGCCTTTGACACAGTCCCCCACCACATCCTTATCTCTAAATTAGAGAGATGTGGATTTGATGGGTGGACCATCCAGTGGATAAGAAACTGGTTAACAGACAGTAGCCAAAGGGTGGTGGTCAATGGGTCTATGTCCAGGTGGAGGCCGGTAACAAGCGGTGTCCCCCAGGGGTCTGTCTTGGGACCGGTGCTCTTTAATATCTTTATCAATGACATCGATGATGGAATTGAGTGCATCCTCAGCAAGTTTGCGGATGACACCGAGCTGAGTGGTGTGGTCGACACCCCAGAAGGAAAGGAAGCCATCCAGAGGGATCTTGACAGGCTGGGAAGACGGGCCCGGGGGAACCTAATGAGGTTCAACACTGCCAAGTGCACTTGGGCCGGAAGAATCCCAGACACAGATACAGACTGGGAGAAGAGTTCCTTAAGAGTAGCCCTGCTGAGAAGGACTTTGGGATTGTGGTGGATGAGAAACTTGACTTGAGCCACCAGTGTGCTCTTGCAGCTCGCAAGAATGGTATCCTGGGCTCCATCAGAAGAGGAGTGGCCAGCAGGGACAGGGAGGTGATTGTCCCCTCTACTCTGCCCTCGTGAGGCCCCATCTGGAGTTCTGTGTCCAGATCTGGGGCCCCCAATACAAGAAGGATGTGGAACTGTTGGATAGAGTTCAGAGGAGGGCCACAAGGATGATTAGAGGGCTGGAGAACCTGCCCTACAAAGAGAGGCTGAGGGAGCTGGGCTTGTTCAGCCTGGAGAAGAGAAGGCTGTGGGGGGACCTCATTGCAGCCTTCCAGTACCTGAAGGGAGCTTATAAACAGGAGGGGATTCAACTTTTTAAAAGAGCAGATAATGGCAGGACAAGGGGGAATGGACTAAAGCTAAAGGAGGGAAGGTTTAGATTAGATATTAGGGGGAAGTTCTTTACAGAGAGAGTGGTGAGGTGCTGGAACAGGCTGTCCAGAGAAGTAGTAGATTCCCCGTCCCTGGAGGTGTTCAAGGCCAGGTTGGATGGGGCTCTGGGCAACCTTGTGTAGATCCAAGGCTGGAGGTTGTTGGCCCTGCCTGTGGCAGGGGGGTTGGAGCTCTATGATCCTTGGGGTCCCTTCCAACCCAGACCATTCTATGATTCTATGATTCTATGATTCTATGATTCTAAAATAACCCTTGAACTTTCTCTAGTCCTGTTTTTATACTTCAAAATAGATTCATTAAGAAAGACACTTGTTTCAGATAGATGAACAAAAGAGTAAACATTGTGTGGTGGTTTCTCCCTGGCTGGAGGCCAAACACACACCAAAGCTGCTCTATCACTCTCCTTTTCATCTGGACAGGGGAGAAAATGTATATTGAGAGGTGCAGGAGTAGAGATAAAGACAGAGAGAGATAATTCTGCATTCAGCGTCACAGGCAAAACAGACTCCACACAGAATAAAGGAAAGAAAACTCTCTAATTTCTTACACTGCACTGCACACCCCGTGACACCAGAGTCAGATAATGAGAAGTAAAACCAAATCTTAACACACCATCTCCCATCCCCTGTCAAGCCCAGACTGCTCAAGACTTTTATTCCACGGAGTCACAAGTCCCCCAGCAAACCTTCTCCAGCATGGGCCTCTGTCTCCATGGTCTGCAGGTCCTGCCAGGAGCTTCCTCCAACATGGGTCACAGCATTTTCCATATGTCTCTATCTGCTCCAGTGTAGGGTCCTCCAGGGGGTGCAGGTGGAGGTCTCTGTTCCCCATCATCTTTCATGGGATACAGGGAGGCAACCTGCTTTACTGTTGTCTTCTCCACGGACTGCAGGGGAATCTCTTCTCCAGCACCTCGAGCACCTCTTCTGTGAACTTACGCAACGTTACTCCTTCCTACAGAAAACAGTTCTTCACAAGCCACTCCAGCATGGTCCCTTCCATAGATTGCAATCCTTCATGACCAGAATTCTCCAGCATGGGTCCCTCATGCCGTCACAAGTCCTGCCAGCAAACCTGCTCCAGTGTAGGTTCCTCTCCATAGGACCACAGGTCCTGTCAGGATCCTGCCACAGTGCATGCTTCCCATGCAGTCATAACCACCTTTAGGTACAACCACCTGCTGTGGTGTGGGATGCTCCATGGGCTGCAAGGGGTTACCTGCTCCACCATGGGCTTCCATGGTCTTCAGGGAGCCAGCCTGCCTCACCATGGTCTTCTCCACTGGCTGTAGAAGAATCTCTGCTCCAGCATCTGGAACAATTCCTCCATTTTTCTTCACTGACCTTGGTATCTTCAGAAATGTTCCTCTCATATTCTCAGTCTTCTTTCCAGATGTGGTTGCTGTTGCACTTCCCCCACACCTTTTTAAATACGTTATTACAGAGGCATTAGTCCTGCCACTGATGGGCTCGGCCTTGGCCAGCTGTGGTTCCCTCTTGGAGACAGCTGGTATTAGCTCTTTCAGACCTAGGGGAAGTTACTAGCAACTTCTCAAAGAAGCCACCCCTGCAGCCCCCCATTACCAAAACCTTGCCATACAAACCCAAAACACAAATACTCCCCTCACCCAAACTTTAAAGCATGCCTTGTCATGCAAACCTTACCATGAAAACCCAATGCAACCTGCTAAAAAGTATGATGAGTGATAGATATATCTGCACATTTTTGGGAGGAGAAATGCAACTGAATTAGAACTACAGTTGAAAAAATAAGAAACTGAATTGTTTCTAAGTATGTTGTTACACTCTCCTGAATATTTTCTGATTACTGCCTTAACCTGAATTTTCTAAAATCAAGCACAGTCTTCAACATAATGAGATATAAATGCAATACCAGTTTGTGAACTGTCTTACTTTGTTAATTGAGGTGATAAAATAGTTTACATAATCAATTATTATAATTGTAAATAAAATTTAATTGCAGTTTTACCTGGAGGCTGGTATTGATTAGTAAGACTTTAGTCATTACCAGAATACTTTCCTTTATTTTTTTAAATTTTCCTCAAGAGAAACTTCTATCTGTTAAAATCGAAACACTTTTCAACTCTTAGCAACTTTGCCTTTCAGGAAAATCTTACTAATGGCTAAACTTATTTCCTACAGCAAAAATGAAAGTAACAGTATTTGTTTTCTGAATGGTTAATAATACCTTTTTGCCTTAAAACAAAGTCAGAAAACTTTTGTTAGGTTGTTCCTGAGAACTTAAAGGCTTTGAGGCAACTTAAAATTTTATAAGCCTTTATGGTTATACAGTTCATCATTCCAATGACCAAGAACTAAGTGGGTAGGCGTAAACTGCATTTTTTTCTCATAATAGTGCAACTTAACTAGAAGCATTTGGTTTGCAGATTGATACAAGAAAACTGTATTTTCTTATAACCTTCTGGGTAGATAATGTATTGCAAAGGAAAATTTTTAAAATATACTAAAAATACCTGCAGGGAAAGAGCAACTATTCACCCTACTTTGGCAGTGGTATAAAATGTGCAAGAGGATCAGAACAGATTAAGAAAGCAGTTTTTAAAGTAAAATAATATTGCAGCTATCATTTGGGTTACACTGTTCTGTTAACTACAAAATCTGGTATTTGCCTATAAAATTATTACAAGTGTTGATGGAAAACAATGTTACATTTATATGTTTACTTTCATAAATTAGAAATCGTTTTTGTTATTTACCAAACAGATTGAAAACCAGCTTTTTCTGACTTAGACATCTTGAAGTTTTTTAACTAGCAGAAATTACAGCTGTAACAACAAGCATCTTTTCTACTGATAATTCAGGGCAGAAATCTGACACTTGTTGCTTTTTATGATGGAAACATCTTACCACATACAAACTAAATAATTATATTTTTCTTTAACCATTTTTAAGAGGGAGTATTCACCTTTTAACCTTTTTAACCTTCACATCATGATAACCATGTTATGATCTACCATATTGGACTTCCATCTGTTAAATTATGTAGAATGTTTTATGGGAGGAAAAAAATTGGAAAAAGGAGCGTAGGACATCTGTTTGTAGTCTACAAGTGGAGTCATTTTGGTCTCCCAACATACATAAAGGAAACCCTGAGAGAACCAGTAGTAAGACATTCCAGCTCTGCACTGAAATTACAGTGACACAGTAGTAAGGAGTCTTATGCCGCTTTCCATGTTTTAGTGCTAGAGATAAGTCTGTACAGGTAGATCTCAGTCCCATAAATTGCTAGACAGCTTTAGCATTACATGTATGGTTAGCCTTATTAAACAGGAAGAGTACAAGGCTTAGGAAATATATTAATAATTTTAAGACAAGACCTACATTTTTTAAATAATTCAGAGATCTTTAAAGATGAAAAATGCTTTATAGACATTTGATACAGACAGGGTATTTTTCTTTCCTCTCATATGCATTTTTCCTTCAGGACAGTGAAAAAAAAAAATGTTCCAACA
The DNA here is from genome assembly GCF_964237585.1 of Gallinula chloropus. Taxonomy (NCBI): domain Eukaryota; kingdom Metazoa; phylum Chordata; class Aves; order Gruiformes; family Rallidae; genus Gallinula; species Gallinula chloropus. The sequence continues at coordinate 137,312,092 of NC_140085.1, read as the reverse complement.
AAAATCAAACAGCAGAAGCTGATTGCATTAACCCAGAAATGGCTACGAATTTTCCAGCATTAGGTTTTTAAAAAGGAAGTATGAATTAAACTTCCATTGCAGAAATTTATTCATCAGCATTGTCTTCCACCAGAAGTTTCACTGATAGTCGGAATAGAAAGAGCTGTGGGAAAAATACAGACAACAGACTTTTTGACCAGAGTTATGTGGGATACAAGAGATTTAGTTCAGTTTGCCTCAGATATACCTAAGAATCCCAGTTTGCATAGACTAATGCAAATAATTCACTTTCTCCCTACTGAAAGCTCTATGGAATACTGTCCTTAAATCATTATATTTTGGAGTTGGCTTCATCATTAGGAAATAGAGAAATGCAAAAATAAAGAATACTAGGGCTGACATAAGTTCATTTGCTTTGGTCATCTGCTTCCAGGCATGACTTACATATACATGTGATACCTGACAAAAGTTTATGTAACCTCTTTGTAAATGATGAGAATCATTCCACTACTTTTTTAGACAATCCATTCTAATAATTCAATGTTCTTCTTACTAGAAAGATTTTCTCGAACTGAACAGATGTCTCTGTGTATTAAACCTCTTGGTCTTTGTTCTCATTACATCTCTCTTTCAGCATTCCCTTCCTTTTGACATTAGCCTTCACTGTCCATTTGTAAACAGATCTAAGTCTTTCATTTACTTCTCACAGACAATAATTTATGAACCTATGATCACATCCTGGGCCACAAATCAACACCATCTTTACCTTTGTGAAGGTTGATGCCCAGAATGTTGTAAACGTCGCCCTGCCAAATTCCTAATTCTCTATTGACTAGGTAAGGAACCTAGACTCAGATGTGCTTTGTCAGATGAACTCTACATTTACTCTTTCACCTTGATTCAAAAGATTTGTTAGAGGTCATAACAAATCCATGTTGATTCTCATTGGTCACATTGTTATGCTTATAAACCAATTGATGTACTGGGTCTGGCTGAGATGGAGTTTATTTTCCCCACAGCAGCCCTCACAGTGCTGTGTGTTGATAGTCAGCAAGATGTTGGTGACACACCAGTGTATCTATTACTGAGCAGCACTGGCACATACCAATGTTCTGCCCCCTCCACAAGTAGACTGGAGGTGAGCATCTTGGGAGGGGACTGTGGTGGTTTGACCCTGGCTGGAGACCAGACACCCACCTAAGCTGCTCTGTCACTCCCCTTTTCAGCTGGACAGGGGAGAAAATATATATTGAGAGGCATAGGAGTACAAATAACGACAGGGAGAGATCATTCTGCAATTGGGGTTGTGGGTGAAATGGACTCAACAGGAAATAAAGAAAACTCTGTAATTTCTTACACTGCACTGCACACCCAGTGACACCAGAGTCGGGTAATGAGAAGTGCAACAAGATCTTAAAGTACCTCCCCCCATCCCTTCCTTCTTCACAGACTTTAGTCATGATTTTTCTCCCTTCTTCCCTCCGCCCATTGTGGCACAGAGTGGGGCAGGGAATGGTGGTTTCGGTCAGTTCCTCCCAAGATGTTTTCCTTCTTAGCTGGGGGGAAGGGAATTCTTCACACCCTTCCCCTGATGCACTGTGGGGTTCCACCCACAGGAAACAGTCCTCCAGAAACGTCTTCAACATGAGTCCTTTCCCATGGAAAAGACTTTCCTTCCTCACCGATGGCCTCAGTGTGGCTCCCTTCCATGGGGTGCTGACCTTCAGGCTCAGACTGCTCCAGCCTGGTCCCACACGGAGTCACAAGTCTCCCAGCAAACCTGCTCCAGCACAAGTTGGTCTCTCCACAGGCTGTAGGTTTCACTGCCAGGAGTTTGGATCAATGTGGGCTTCCTACAGGGTCACAGCGTCCTTCAGGTGTCTTTACTCGCTCCAGTGTGGGGTTCTCCACTGGTTGTAGATGGAATCTTTTCTCCCAGTCATCATCCATGGGCTGCAGGGGGACAGCCTGCTTCACCATGGTCTTCTCCACAGGCTGCAAGGGAATCTCCCTCTCATCTCTCTTCGGCACCTGGAGCATCTCTTTCCCCTCCTCCCTTCACCCACCTCCTTCACTGGCCTCCTTCACACACCTGTGGTGTCTGCACAGTTTCTTACATCTTCTCACTCCCTTCTCTGGAGGCAAAAGACCTGTGAATGTCACTGATGGGCTCAGCCTTGGTCAGCAACGATTCTGGCCTTGAGGCAGCTGGTGTTTGCTCTGTCGGGCCTGCAAAGAGCTTCTGGCTGTTTCTTGCAGAAGACACTGCTGCAGCCCCCCTTCTCCACCAGAACCCAGCCATATAAAAATACAACAAGGACAGTCAGGACAGCTGACCCAAAATGACCAATGGGATATTCCATAGTGTATGACCATCTGCTCATCAGCAAGAAGCTGAGAGATAGGGGAAGGATGTGGGGAGCATTTGTTTTTTGACATTTATCTTCCAGAGCAACTGCTACACATACAGAAGCCCTCCTTCCCTAGGTGTGGTCAGACATCACCTGCTGATGGGAAGTAGAGAATAAATCTTGTGGATTTGCTTTGTTTCCATGCATGACCCTTCCCTTTTCTTGTATTAAACTGCCTTTATCTTGGGTTGTTTGATTTGGGGTTTTTTAATCTTATTTTTCTCCCCTCCCTGTCCTGCTGAGGAGGGGAGTGATTGAGTAGCTTGGTGGAAACCTGGTGGCAAGCCAAGGTTAAACCACCACAACTGGTTATCATTCCAGAATTTCTGTTGGAAATAGAGTAAAGCTAAAGAAATTTTCTTGGCAGGCTCTTACACCTGTTCTTTCTTCTGTGACATAAACTTGGCTACTTATTGTCTGTTCTGGATATTGATGGCTATTATGCATGGATATTGAAATGAAATTCTGTCTTTAATTACCTCTCTGGATGTTATTATATGAATAAATTAAATTCAGTGTTCTTTGCTAGTTAAATGGGCGGAGTGCAGGACAGGTAGGAAATCCTAAGAACAAGGCCTGACATAGTTAAAAAATCGTTTTTGCTAATGCTTCAGGCTTTGCTGTGTACTAGATATAGTTCTACAATCAGGAAGAGAAAAAAAAAACACCCTCTTTTAATGCTGGTAATCAAATAGTATACATAAGGCAAGGACTACTGATTTGATCCCGGAATATTTAGTCAGTGACTAAAACAGTGGTGTGGGGTATGTTGTTTTGGTTTTTTTTTTAAGAGACAATATTTATTTCATAAATTCAGTTTGACACTACTGAGATGTAATTATATAGTCCTAAGCAAATATATTAGAGGAAGATTTAAGTCAGAAATGGTGACATGGCTTTATACTCTGTATATGTGGGAGTTTTCCTACATGAATTTAGAAAATGTAAATTCCTAATGTGCCTTTCAAGTTGTTGTACAATCTTTTTAAAAACAACCCTCATAGCTTCATCAGTCCTTTGTCATTGTATCAGAGAGCATAACAGAAGTATAACATCCTTGCTTTGCTCAATTAAGAGAAACTGAGAGCTTTAATTAAGACAGACGCTTCTTTCCACCCTTAACTTATTATTCATTTGGAATAGAAAGGCATAAGATTTTGAAACGGAATTCAAACTTTTAATCTTTTTGGAGTTACTTTAGTTTGTTAGGTTGCTGAACAGTAAAGCTGGTAACCATGTGGATGTCTTTAAAATATAGCTTTTATAAGATTGCCCTTAAATACCCTGATTCAGACAGCCTTAACTTGGCCAGTGTTTGCATCTACTGTTAGTTCTTATGTAAAAGTTTTTAAAAGCTATGGGAAAATATTCCCAGAAATTGGCCAAATCAATGGGAAAATGGACATCATAGATGCTTTCATTTTTTTCCAGTTGATCTTCTTTTGTTTGCATGCATAAAATGGACACTTAAATTTTTTAATAATATATTTTCCCTATCTTTTTTTTCTAACTTCATGCTAAAACCCCTAGAATAATTTGATGTAGAAATTATTCTAAACATAACATCTAGTTAAAACCTAGCTCCAAGCAATTGCAATGCATTTTTGAGTACACGTTTTTAAATCATGCTAATAAATCCTGTCATGTAATAAACAACGAAGAGGTTATAACCCAAAAGTTCTGTAAGATGAGTAGTCTCCTAATTCCTTTTGCATCATCCTTTCTGGGTCATTGAGAGTAGCTGCACATCTGCTTTACTCTCAGGTACTAGCACTATCCAGGGACTATGGCAGGGACAGAAAAGTGCAAAGGTAAAACCTGTTTCTGATTCATACAGGTGTCCATGACCACATTGAGTTCTGTTGTTCATGTATACCTGTGTCTGTGTACCTCACAGAATCTTCCCTGCCTCTGTGTTATTTTATGTACTATGAAATGCAATGAAACACTCTTAGAGACAGAATTCTTTCCTCACTTTAACACGAATGCTGCTGGCACTGCAAGTGATATTTTCAGAATAAGGGGAATATTCTTGCCTTACTAAATTCAGTCTTCTAGGTGAATTTTCTGTAAGAAGAAATGTTAGAATGGATTGTTGAAAACTGTGGTAGTAGTCAGAAAAGTGGTTGTCAATGTGAAGTTCGTCATTTAACATATTGGCTAGTCTGTGTACATCATGACTACTGTCCTGTCAAAAGTAGGCTGTTACAATAGCTGACACTGTGGTACTCATTCAGCTGTAGAAAACTTTACACCAGTTCATGCAAACCTTATTTTTGTTGATATTATAGTTTATTCTGATTCAAGAATCCTTGTTACAGGAGTCCAGGAAAAAAGGACACAGAATAGACCAAATTTCTAATCTCAGATTGAATTCACAGGTCTGACAAAAAGGAGAAAAAACCCAAACCAACCCCCCAAAACTTAAAACTTGATCTCACTGACACTGAGCAAGCTTCAATAAAAAAGGCTGAGTGAGAGTCAGGGAAGAACCCTGCATTTTTTCACACTGTAAAAGCAGTCACTCTCTAGAACACAGTCTCCTTTTAAGGTCAAAAGTAGTTAAAAGTTTCTTATCCAAATTCCCCAGTTCTAAATCCCTAATTTCTCCTATAGGTTACATACATCTACTTTATTACAAATGAGTCAGTCACCTGCATTTATAAAGTGCACTACAGTCTCCCTCTCACTGTGCTTCCTAACCAAGGAGGAAAAAAAAAGGTAGCATCATCTATACTGCCTGGTGAGAATGGCATTTGGCCCATAATAACCTTCGAACTATGCTCAGATATTGTCTGGTAGAGAGCTCACTGGCATGAGCCAAATCTGTGCAAGAGGTTATATAAGGAGGATTGAGGTGAGGATCTATCACTACAGCTTTATCAAATGTTAAATTGAGTGAAACTGAGGCATTTTTGTCTGCAGATTAATTTTTGGTGATGTCAGAATTTTAAAGTCTTCTGAAAACTTTATTTAAAATTTAATCAAGACCTCTTCCTTAATAAAAAAAAAAAAAAAAATCCACCAGATTCGGTATTAATGTCCAGCAGTGAAAGGAATTATAAGCACAGAACAAAAAAGAAATTCTGAAAAAATAAGTAAGAATTTTCTCTTCAAATTTCACTCAGAATAGCTAAAGTAAAAATCTTAACCAATAACATAAAAAAAAAAAAAACTCAAAACTAAGTGAAACAAATTTCCCTTCTGTAAATGAACTTTTAGGTGCAGTGACTACATTAAGAATAGCACTTTACTAGTTCAGAAGTGCATGATATTGTGTTTGTGGTATGGAGCAGGAGCTGACACTGTATGCCTAGTGTTTGTCCATGCAGCTGAGTCTGGCTGGTGAATGAAGATGACTTAGCTCAAGAGAAGATGACCTTCTCTACCTGTCATCTGCTCCATCATCTGGTTATAAGCAGCTGACTTAGTTGTAGATAAGCTCCTGAAAACTAGAGTTCACTGCTTGGATTAAAAAGAAATTAAGAAGGAAAAAAAGAAAAGCAAATCAAAACCAAACTGACCTTTGAAAGGTTATAAAAGAAATTTAAATAGCTTAACATTTGATTCAAATGAAGCTCAGCATGGATGGAGATCATAAACCTAGGGCATGACTTTGTCAGAAACCCCAAGATAATGCAATCTCCTGTAGCTTTCTTATCAGTTTTTTCAGTCATGACTAACATCTTAGGTAGCACAGCAAAAGCCAACTTGGGTCACCTTGATAAAACAATCATCTTCATTTTGATTGCAGGTACATCTGTACTACCAATGAGTAAATATCTTAATCTAAGAAGACATTAAAGTAATTTTCACTTTAATCCATTTTTTATGTGGTCAGAATTGCACCAAAGGGTTGTTTTATTTTTTTACACAAACACAATTGAGTCCTGGTAGTGGTCATTGCTGCAAAGCATGCATCAAAAGTTCCAACACTGAAGTATGTATTAAAATAATAATAATAATGTGGTATTTGTTCTGCATTAGTTTTCTAAGCAGCAAACTTGAATAGTTTATTAACATTTAATTACATTTATCTGCATTTTTATACAATAAATAAATAATAGGAAAGTACTATCTGAAATTCATGTGGTAAAACATTGTTACAAATCTTTTATGAAGTGTCTTGAAAGTTCTGCGTGTGATGAATTGACATTATATATCCACTGGTTTTCCTCTGAGATCAGTCAAGGTTCAAGCACTGTCAATAAAACAGCATTCACAGCCACTTACCCATCCTTCATGTAATAGCAGACATCATCAATCATTTCCACTTCAAGAAAAGTTCAGATTTGTCTATGTGGGTTCTATTCAAGTGAACATCACTATCATATTTGAGTGCCTTATACTAATGGGGCATTAATTTAAGATACAGTTGAACAAGTGAACTATATTTATGCTTACTCTGCAAAACGTTTTTATTTGGTTTTTTGTTGTGTCTTCCCACCCCCCACACCCACACCCCCACTCCCCACCCCAATTTAGTGTATACATCTGTTTTGAGCTTCTCTTTTTGCTGCTGTTTCTGTATTCTGGAAAGAATAAATAAAAGACTTTTAGATTCTGTTCTAATGATCATGACATCTGGGACTTGTCCTGTTTTCACTAAAAGGTTACAGTTAATTTTTTCATTTCTGCAAAATGCAACTTGTGGAGGAAATCTGTGTCACTAATCAACAGAGACTTTTAAGTAACTTTGTACTTACAGATAAAGTACAAAGACTTGCAATAGCTCAGCAAGGAAATCATTAAGAAGCAGACACTCAGTCATTAAATGACAAAAGGATAAATAGTGTTTCCAGAAAACACCAGTGAAAGAATGTAATTTTGATATTCCCATACTGTCCAAAAGCAGAGGACTCCCTTTGATTATCAGTATTGCTCAAAAAGTACTGCAGATTAGTCATTAAGAGCAGATTTCAAGGTTTATTGTAGCAGTAGAATCAATCACTGCTGCCGGCTTCTTCAGATTAAAACTTTCTCATTGCTTGTCTTCTGTTTGTTGATATCAGCCTCCAGTGAAGATTAATAGCTGATAGTGATATCCTGGCTACAGAACAGTCTAATGCCTGTTGCTTGCTTCTGAAGAGAGTATGTTGCATTAGAAACTAAAGAGTCTTCATTGTAAGGAGAAGAAATTACATTACATGGGAAGCAACTCATCTCTACTACGGGTGCAAAAGAAGTAATTAGATGAAATATTCATTCAACGCATCAATTAAACAGTAGCCCTTACCACTTCCATGAAGTCATTAATTCATGATATTGATTACTGCTGACCACTTCAGAAATACTGATGTCCTCTTCCTGTTGGCCATCTAAATGAAACCATTATCTAATGCCACCAATATTCTACTTTCTCTGTTATAACCTGATGCCTTCCTTACGAGTTGTGAGGGAAGGAAGATAAACAGATATCTTAATTACTTTCTGTTTTTAATTTTATTGAAAAAAAAGGGTTTGATAGTCACTAATTTTAGAGTCTCTCTATAGTTTGTTAAGTGATTTTCAAACCACTGTAATTTGCTGCATTCTATTCTAAAAAATGTCTTCACAGTTTCTGTTGGAAAAAAATGAGATATGCCACAGATTTCTTCTTCTAACCGTAAGAAATATGTTTCTGAACAACACATGGTTTCTGTTGCTCTTGTCACTTTAATGGACTTTTGCTTTGGAAAACTTAAGACTTATCCCTCAAATGATATTTGATGAATGTTTTCCAAAAAGATTAATTTAGAATTGTGCAATTTACTCCAAGAAGCAGGCAAATAGGTCTTAACAATCTGAGGTACTGTTTTTACATCAGTGAAGTATTTGGAGTCGATATGATTTACCTATGCTGATAGTGCACTTCAGTTCTAAATCAGAGTTGTGCTGATCCTAGTTCAATAATTACCTTGCTTGAAGATAACTCTCTGTCTGAACCAGACTTAGTTTTGGACTAGGCTGTGATGAAATTCTGGGCAGCTGAAATTTCCTTGTTTCCCTTTGACCCACTACAGGCTGTCAAAGGCTCCTAGAGTTTAGGTGTCTAGTGACAATAAAAATTTCTGCAAATAACACTATATTGTACCATACCACATTATCTTTATTTGATTTGATTTACAAGTCCAATTCTCTTACCCATTCAATTTGGTAGGATACACGGTATTTTTCTTGTGAAAAGAAATGTCTGTAAAGAGTCCATCAACTGTGCCCCTCTGAGACAAAGAAGATAAAGATTCTGGTCACACTTGGATAGAAATGACTATTTTATATCATAACTAGTACTCTGCATATTGTGCAGAGGGGGAACCAATTTACTGTGCAAGGCAAGAAGACAGAAATACCGGAAATATAACCCAGTTCTTAGATGACAAAGCTGATATTTATCAGATAAATGGAAAGGTGTGTAGAAAATTTCTCAGGCAAAAGAAAAGAAAGAAAGAAACAACAACAAAAAAAAGAGATTAATCTGTGATAATCTTATTTTTCTCTGGCCATGCTTCTAAAAATACTTTAGGTTAGAAGATTTTTTGAAGTTTCTGAGTTCCACTGATTCAGTTAGCAGAATTATCAGACAGGAGAAGGCCTTATCCAAGGCCAACTGTAATAAACTGAAAATCTTCCAGTAACTTCAGCAAGATTGGAACAAATCCAGAGTTTGTGATATATGTTCATAATGTTCAGAGTCAAATTTTTCTTTCAGTGATAACATCTCATTAGGCAGATTTTGTAGATAATTACATGGGCCTGAAACTTATAAGCAGTATTCATAAAAGATTTGAGCCAAACATAGAAAAAAAATAACGTCAGAAAAACAGTTGATTTGTGACATTTCTGAGCTTCAGCTGAAACTGAATCCTCCATGTAGTTTTGAATTAGACACAACCTCAGTGTGATGGGTCCTTACATCAGCCACTGATGAGAGACTGTGCGATTACAGTCATTAGGACACACGTCTGTCTGGCGTGAAATTTTATACTTAGTATCAGAAATAGTAAAACTATAGATGCATCAATGACTTCAGTGGAAAATGGATTGAAAGAAATTTTTCAAATGCAGAAATGGGAGCTGGCTACTACCACTAGTGTCTTATAAATACCTTCCCTGTGATTTCTTTTGTCCTCTTAAATTATGGCTTGGCAGCAGAATGTCTGCCACTGAACTGTGCCAAGTAATAGGTTTTTACATTATCCTCTTCGTCAGAGGTCATTTATAAAATTAATTCTTTAAAGAGTTCCGAAAAAGGGCAAATCCCATTGATTGCTTGCATTTAAAACAGGGAAACAAAGCACCTGAATAGCACAGTTTTTCCAGATACAGAATTATTTCTTTTCAAGTTCAAGCAATACACCATTTGCTGTGCTGATAATTTGTTACAAGAATAATTAGTGGTCATACATTTTGTTATATAAATTATGATTATATTTTTAAAATCACAACATGCAGCTTAGGATGTTCTTGCAATATAATTTATGCAGATTTTATGAAACAGTCAGACTAATATCTTTCTAAAGATATGGAATAGTCAATTACACCATAATTTCTAATTACTTTGGGGAACTCTGAATACTCTATGCCTAAAATTATAATGATGTGTTAATGTAGTCATTATGTGGAGATTTGCACTTTGATATGGGTGCACTGACCCCATTTTTATAATTGTTTTTCTTTTATTTAATGCCACCTCCCACAGATATAATGGAAGGATGTTTATATTAAAGGTAGGAGATTGGGAATTTATTTTTATCAAAGAATGAGGTTTGTTTCTTCTGTTTCATTCACACACCTCTTGACTCAGCTAAATCTGTGAGATTAGCTGAGTTTAAAAAAATAATTGTATCTATTTACTATATATATAGTGGGATAACCCATTCATTGACTCTAACAATGAAATGTTCACTGTGTTCTGAGATACAGGATGTATTTAGTTGCTACTGAGTAGCTGCAGTGACTGCAGTAAGCCAAGGAATTTTCGACCTTTCACTCCCTGCCAGGTGCACAAGGAGCTGGGAGAGCACAGCCAGGGCAGCTGGCCCAGGCTGGCCAAGGGATATTCCCTGACATAGAGCATCAGGCTCCCTGTAGAATTGAGAAAGTGAGCCAGGAGGTGGGATCAGTGCTCAGAAACAGACTGGGCATCAGGATGTTGGTTTGTTTTTTTTTCCTTTTGCATGTGATGAGCATATTGCATTTGTGCATCAGTTTGGGGGTTTTTAGAGTTTGTTTGTTTGTTTTGTGTTTTTTTAATAATTATTATTATTATCATCAACATCATCCTTTGTCATCCTATTAAACTGTCTTTATCTAAACCCACAAGTTTTTGGGTTTTTTTTTTCTGTTCTCCTCCCCATCTCTTTTTGTGGGGGGAAGAGATGAGTGCGCAAGCAGCTGCATGACAGTGAGTTACCAGCTGAGGTTAAACCATGACAGAGGTGCAAGAAAAAAGCCCCACATACTAATAGCTCTAGATAGCTTTATGCTGCATGAAGAGCTAGAGATCAGCAACATCTCTAAATCTCTTTTTTTTTTTTTTTAGGAGCTGGCGGGGGGGCGGGGGGGGGTGGGGGAAAGGTCTTTTTTTTTTTTTTCCTTCTTTATTTTTCTCTTTTTTTCCATAGAATATTTAGGCTTTATGACAAAACACAAATTCAGATATGAATCTAGAGAGTTGACATAAGAAAACTCATGCTCTTTTGGTATAGAGCTGCTCACACCAAAACACTTTAGCACCTTAACTAATACATGGTACCAGGAGGCTTCAGTTTATTAGCATTTGGAAGGTGAAATTTCCAGTGCCAGAGATTAGAGACCACTGGGCAAGTTACTAGGCCATTTCAGTTTAGCACAGCAGGAATTCTTAAGCATGGGTACCAGTGTTTTACTAAATAAAAATGCCTCCTGAAATCCGGTCCTTTCCAGATAGTGGTTTCCCAGCCTGTGATCAGTGCCCATCACTCAGCTTCGGTCTAACTCACCTAATACGATCTGTTAGCCCGGAGTGAAAAATATATTCATCCTGTTTGAGAACCACTATCTCCCAATGTTTTGCTTGTTCTTTTTAGATTTTAAGTGAATACTTGTTAAAGAAATATACAGTAAAGAAATTAGTTTGAGGAAATAGTAGCAATGAATTTTGAGTGGGAGCCTTTTTTTTTTTCCCCTTATTATTATTTTTTTGTATAAGTCACCATTTTCTCCAGATCATCAACTGTTTCCCATGGGTACAGCGATGGTGAGCTATGATATATACAGCACTTCGAAGGTTTAAAGGCAATTTTAAGTTTATTAATAATCCTTGCAGATCCACAGTATTGCTGACCTTAAGAGAGGCATAAAAGTTAGTGTGTTTCCTGAGGGTGTTCTGATAGGCAGTCATGACATCTCTTTTTCCAAGAAAAAAAAAATGCAATACTGATAATTTGAAGGCTTTCTGTCTATCATCAGAGCAAGGGAAGTATAAATCATATTTGGTAAACCACATAAAGGAAAAGTAAAATGACTTCTTCCTAAGCAAATGATTTCAAAACCTAGTTACATAATAAATCTCTGAGTAATAACCAAGGACAAGAGGAGTAAAATACTGTAACCACAGATTCAAAAGCAATTTAAATAGTTTTAGATAAACATATTTGAGGCTCATTTCCCAGGCTAGTAAAGATTTAAAGAAAACCCCAAAATTTCTAATAAATGTAGATTCAAACAGTCCTAGAGACATGGTGAAGATAATTTTTCAAAAAACAACAAAAAATCCAATGCAGGCTAGTTCTGAGGAGAAAAACCAAACTCCCTCCCCCCAAAAAAAAATCCAAAACCACAACCAAAACAACTATTTGCAATGTATATTTATAAAGAAACAGTTTTGTAGCTAGTTCTTCAGAGAATCCAGCACTTTACTATAGAGCCATCATTTCCTAAATGAACAAAGGGAGACACAGTAGGTGACATAAAGAGCTGAAGAAAAGGAATACCTAACTACAGAAGGGCTCTTGAAGAAAATATAGAAAAGCTGAAGTTGAAAGACATGTGACTGTAAACATTAAGACAATGTAAAACAAATGTTGATAGCAATGAATAATGGATAGTCTCAAAGGTTAGTCCTTTAGAAACTAATAACTAATTACTTTACATGTTTAATTAATATAAATATCCTCCAGCAAATAATAACTCCTTTCAATTTCATAATTGAAAGTCCAAACCACTTTGTCTCTAGGGAGGTGGATCGATTTTCTGAACAGAAAATATGACCAAACCCACCACTGTTTTGCTAAAAATAAACAGAGCAATATAAGGAATTCGGTTTGATTATCCTCCCATGTATTTTGGCATTCCTAATTTATTACATTAGTAGGTAAATGTTTTGTGGTAAAAATGTGCTAATAGTGTGAAATAACATTTTTTAGGACTCAGAATCTGCTGAATCTAATAAGGGTGAGATATATGTTAAGAGGTAATAACAAAGGTATGGTTTCCTAAAGCAAAGGCATACAATATTAGAGAATGAGCTGCTGTAATTTTGTAAAATGTCACTAAGACTTCATAAGGCTCTAACACACATAAAGAAAAGTAAGATCAAAATCTGGATTTCCAAATAGAACATGATACTCTCACTGCTGGCACAAGAAAACTTGAAAATTAATGATCTATCGAAAGGTTTAGCATACCAGGTTATTAAGAATCTGCAATCATCTTCTGTCAGCCTAATTGAAAAGAGTTAATGATTCAGCAAATATGACACCAAAAAAAAGGGAATTGTAATCAGTCAGAGAAATTTATTTTCTCCCATATGGATATATGAGCTAAATATGTGTATGTAGAAGTTGGACTTTATTAAAGCAACATAATAATCCATTAAGAAGGAAGACATGGATAAGGAGTACTTAAGCAATTGCAAGGCATACATCATAAGCCATAATCAATATACATGGGACTTGAAGTGGGACATGTGTGGTGCTGGGTGGTCCAGATAATAACATTGCAAAGCTACCATCTATCATTGAAGACTGGCACTCATGGAAATCAAGGTAGGAGCTTGATGATTTGTCTGTGATTAGGAGCTGAGACATCCTTGGACAAGGAATTTCAGTCTTCAGTCACTGAAAGGAAAGGAGAATATGAATGGTTTCCCCAACACGTGCCCGTCCCCTTTTTTATGTGAAAAGTGGGGTTTCCTTTTCCATTTTCCATTGGATAGAGGCTCAATATTTTCTAGCCATTTCTATTATACAGAAAGAAGTACTAAATAAGTTATGAATAAGCAAATTTCTGTTGAAAAGCTTAAAGGAAAATGTAGAAAAGCAAGTAGTTGATAAATCAACTCTTTTGTCATACCTTTAAAAATAATTTGTTTTGTTTATATCAAGATCTCTTGCAGAGCTGAAAGAACAGTAAATATGGAGATATTGGACACAGCATGTAACTTGCTAACAGCTTTAAAATGTATCAGGTTTGTGCAGTCTTGTACAGGATTCCCTTGCAAATTCAAGTGGTATGCCTATAGAGATTTCTCACTTAAATTCCTTTGGGAAATTTATGATGACAATCATTGGTAGAAAAGCCTTTGTTTTTTACCACTCTTGAATTGAAGAAAAAAAATGTAGAATGCTAGAATGTACGCATGAAAATAATGGCAATGTATTAAAAAAAACCCCTCTGTGGTTTGTTTGTTTGGTTTTTTTTTTTCTGAAGTGACATCTCAGTTACACCTAGAGAGTCAGAAATGTAAAGCTCTTCAAAACCACTCTGTTAAAGCAGTCCACACTTTCTTGGGTCTTACCACACTTCCCTGAAGAAATAAACTAAGAATAGTAGGACTACTGTGTAACATTTACATAGAAAGGATTATGTGTGCTTACAAAGACAGTGTTTGTTTTATTCTATGTACTCAAGTTTTACAATTAAAAATGACTACGCACTGAATCACAAAGTTCAACTAGAATGCTTGGTGCAGGGTCAAGTGACCATATTTTTTACAAATAGTCTGTTATTTTATTGTTGCTGCAGAGATTAACTGCTCAAGTACCAGAATCAGGATACAGAAATCTGATTTGCTTTCAGAAAAGAGGTTAAAAACATGTTCTTTAAATGTTGTGTTTTTGACATGAGTCCTCCAGTCTGTGCTAGCTATGTGTTTTGCAGCTCTGATGAGACTAAAATATCAGAAAAGCAAAGCTTATAAAGAAAGATCTTGTATTTTCTAGTATGGTTCCTAGAAGGCAATCCTAATACTGATGATATTCTCATCTCTGAGCCCAGGAAGCTAACCATTTTACACAGATTTTAATCTGGAAAAGAAAAATGCCATAAGTGTCACACAGACAAGGATATTGACTTGCCTTGGATGATGCTTGTGCATAAAAGAGATGGCTAGAGATGGAAAGAAAGGGGAAGGGGGAAGGGGGAAGGGGGGAGACGGAGAGGGAAGGTAATAGGATGTTTTCAGGAAAACTAAAAAACTCTTCCTTATTTGTCACAAACTTTTGCTGGATACATACTGGGTTACTTTGTTTGTCTTAAACCTCTTTATGTTAATTCAAAAAGCTAAGCAAATCAAAACCCTAATGTTGATTCTGAACAGTATCCAGCTTCTAACTCTATAGTTTTTATTTGGTACTTCTTCTAGGCAACAACTATCCTGAGTTCTCTAGCCCAAATATTAGGTTAACTATGCACTTTGAGGTAATTTTATTACAATGTCTTCTACAGATGTTAAAAAAAAAAAAAAGTTAAAAAAGCTATGAAGGATATTTATCTCAAGAATAGAAGTTCTATGAAAATACACTTCACTCTTGGTATGATTAGATACAGATTACAGAATCACAGAATCATAGGGGTTGGAAGGGACCTCGAGAGATCATCAGGTCCAACCCCCCTGCCAAAGCAGCTCCCTAGCTCGTATTGCACAGATAGGCATCCAGACAGGTCTTGAATATCTCCAGTGAAGGAGACCCCACCACCTCCCTGGGCAGCCTGTCCCAAGGCACTCTCACCCTCACTGTGAGAAAGTTCTTCAGCATGGGCTGGCTGGTTCACCCTGAATTCCATGCTTAAGATACTTATAGACATTAATTAGATCCCCCCTTAGTCATTCTCCTCTCAAGACTGAACAGCCCTGGCTTGTTCAACCTCTCCTCATAGGGGAGATGCTCCAGGCCCTTAATCACATTTGTAGCCCTTCTCTGGACTCTCTCCAGGAGATCCCTGTCCTTTTTATACCAGGGAGCCCAGAACTGGACACAATACTCCAGGTGGAGCCTGACCAGGGCAGAGTAGAGGGGAAGGATCACCTCCTTTGACCTGCTGGCCACACTCCTCCTGATACACCGCAGGATCCCATTGGCTCTCTTAGCCACCAGGGCACACTGCTGGCTCATGGCCAACCTGTCATCCACCAGGACCCCCAGGTCCTTCTCCATAGAGCTCTTCTCCAGCAGGTCATCCCCCAGCCTGTACTGAAATGAACGGTTGTTCCTTCCCAGACGCAAGACTTTACACTTTTTATTGAGCCTCATCTGGTTTTTCCCTAAACAAGTACTAAATTGCTCATACCAATGCATTTCTCTGGAAATAAGTATACAACTGCATGGAAAAAACCCACAAAAATAACCTAAACCAAAGAAAAACACCCCAAAAAACAGGCTTACTTTCTTCAAGACTTTTAAGTTTTTCTTCCTTTAGTGAATTGTTCTTTTTTCATGAGGCTGAAGTGTTAACCTGACACTTAACTTTTCTTACTTTAAGACTGGAAGCTGCTGTGAGAGTTATAAAGTCACTCTCTGTGTCTGATGACCTTGTCTCTTTTCTTTCCTCCTCCCTCAACATCATTGTCCTCTATAAGCTTCTTATTAAAAGCAAACCCTGTTTCTTTTTTAACTCCCTGTCGTTTTTTTGTGTGTCTACGTGGTCAGCTTTAAAGCATTATGAGATGAAAATCCAACATCAGGAGATCAAGAATTTAGTTTCTAGTCATACTGAATACAGGAGACAAAAAAGACCAAAAGTAAAGCCAAAAAAACCACCCCCAAAACAACCAACCTAGTAACCAATCAACCAACTGGAAAAAACATGACTGAATTCTGGTAAATTCTTCATGCTGTTGTGTCATTAAGGAAAAAGTATCAAATCCCAATGCCTCATGCTCAGTATTTATTTTCTTTGTGTATTTCTGTTATCAATAGCATTGCTATTAAGTAGCATATTTGGCTGTACCAGAAAAATGTGATATAATAAGAAAAGTAACAAAATAAAAGGGCATATAGAAAAGCTTATTAAAATGCACATCAGGAGGTGTTTGAGGTTTTTGCGGGTGGATAAATCGACCAACATTTCAGCCTCCTAACACACATTCTTTACTTTATTACAAGAATGGAAGATTAGCTGCGTACATGGTGCTCCATGAAAATTCAATCAGTGTTTCTTTCTCTGACAGATTGTTTTGAGTGAGATTTTATTAACATTTTAATTACACTAACTGAATGAAATGTAAATATATTGTAAGCTTTACATACCTTTGGGTTCTTAAGAAGTGAAGTACTTTTACAGAGTTTATTTCTGAGACTGGAAATGAGAGGAGCAATTCATTCCTTGAGACGGTGGATGAACAAATGTTATTTAAAGAAGACTACTGAAGGAAAATCCACTAAATGTAACTGTTATATATATATATATATTATACAAAATATCTTTTCAAACAGTAAAAAAACAGATCCTTTGTGTACTTAAAGTCAAGGTTTTTGAATGAGAACCATAACGAAAATTACAGACCTCCTGGAAATAAACAATGTGAATGCTAGAGAATACAGAAATTATAATTAATAAGGCTAAAACTCCTAAAAATTAATTTGAAAATTTACAGAAAAATAATGATGAAATTCATTTCATGTAACCTGGTAGCTAAGCAGGACATATATATGTTAATCATTATAGATTCTCTTAATAGAAAAAAGTTATCACTACCAGGAAGTCACTCTTCTCATCCTAAAATATGTGCATGTAATCATGGA
The DNA here is from genome assembly GCF_964237585.1 of Gallinula chloropus. Lineage (NCBI taxonomy): Eukaryota > Metazoa > Chordata > Aves > Gruiformes > Rallidae > Gallinula > Gallinula chloropus. Next base: position 137,294,697 of record NC_140085.1, on the reverse strand, counting down.
GACCAATTGCCTTAACAATTTTTTAGTTCCTCATGCTGCCGTCAAAGGGAGTCTAAGGTGACCATCTAATTTTTAGAAATCCAAAGGCAGAGGAATAGATTTTTTTACTAAATCAGTAAAAACCCATAAACCGGTTTTTAAAGATAGTTACATGATTAAAATAACCCACTTCTCCTTGTTCTTCAGAACAACATTAGTATTTCAGTTTGTTTTAATAATTTTGAAGAGACTTACGTCTCTCAAAGGAAGTTGGATTATCTCAACTGTTCAGGATTCAAGATATCTACATATTCATCTTGCTTAATTTTTGAGACATATTCAGAAAGCACAGAAAAATCATTGGAATTTGAATTCTGCTAATAGAGAGAAACCTGCTTTTATAAAAAAAAAAAAAATCAAACTATGCACATAGCAATCTTGCCTATATTTCAGATCTCATGCATATCTAGAGCAAAAACTTAAATTCTGAGCCTTCCACTTTTTCCCCCAAAAGGCAAGTACCTTGAAAAAGATCATAATTAAGCACAAAATCTTTATTTATGCTTATATACTTACAGTTTTTGATATGTATATATGTTGTGGGATTCTCTGGACCTTTGCAGAATTAATAGATTGAAGAGAAATAAGAGGTGGATAAAAACACACCCAGGTTTTTTTTTTATCTAGTAAATAAAATAGGTCATGCAGGGATATGCATATCTTTTGGTTTCCTTTTATATTTTTTTTGTAGAAACAAATGTCTGAATAGGAAATGTTAGTTGGAATCACATTTATGGATTTCTGGTCTTAGAATATGTGCCAGGATGAAAACCGCTATGGCTTTGGACATTCTGCTTTGTTGATATGGTAAGACTTCAGTAAGGAATAGTTCATTAGATCACTCCAAGTTTTATTTAGTGTTACTTGAGATGGGGAGGCCTTGAAGAGTTTACTATGTTCCAGTTCTCATTAAGAAACACTCATTGGATTGTTCCTCCTATAATTTACTTGAATATGATGATTCTGTGTTGCTATAATGCCCTTAAAATTGACAACTAGCTGACTGCAAGTGTAATAAAATTACATCAATGATCTTAATGTTTCCTTACTTTTCTTGGTAGTGTGTGGCGGTCAATTGCATCTCCAGTTTATACAATGATTCTAGTCTCTGAGACAAGGACTATCTGTTACAGTTGCGTAGTGTTTGGCAGGAATAATTTACAATTCAAGACTAATTCCTTGACATTACATCAGTGCAAATTATTATAACTTCACCATTCCTTATGCAATGGTACACAATTACTGGCAACCGTCTGCCCTTCAGTGCCTATGGGTATTGAACAGATTCGTGTGAGGACAGGCTCAGAGAATTTCAGTGATTTACTCACACAATGCAAGATTAGTAAGTAATTGCTGCCAGAACATTTGGCAAAAGTGGCAAATTCCTGCTAGTTGTTCTAGAATAAACTTGAATGTTCCTGAGCTCCTGTTTTGATATTTTTATGGGTAGAAAATGAAATTAATTCCTCTGTAAAAGTCTAGTATATGAGAGTAAAATAATATTAGAAGAAAACATCGTGGGTGACAGGACTTCTGGAATAAATGAAGGTGGTTATTGACTTTGAAATATATAAAATTACCTGAGGAAATAAAACCCTAAAATTAGTAATGTATTTGAGCTTGTGAAATCAATTAGTGTTAAAAATATTTGGAATATAATGTAATAAATCGTGTAATACATGACTTCAAAAACACAAAAGGCTGAATGAAATCCCCAAAAGTACTATAATCTAAGGGTTTAACATTCATATTTTGCATGGGCTAAGTTTGTTCCTCCAACTCCTTCAAATTATCATTTTCAAAGGTAATAAGAGATACAACTAATAATAGACAACTACACCCATGTGTTCTGCTAACGGATATTGTAAATGGCTGTTCCTCTGCCTAATAGGTGTCCCTGCCCACACTTGAGATTTCCAGGTCATCAGCATGTCCAGTGTGGAGTTTGCTGCAATTGACACATGTGCACCCCTCACACACCCAGTTGTGGGGAGATACACTCATACCCCGCCAGCATCCAACACCAGGCAATCAAACTGTGTCTGCTGCCCTGCTCCAGCTACCCATGGCCAGACCCTCTTATACAGAACCCTGTCTGCCTTTTCTCCCTTTGTTCTTTCCATCCCTTTTCCCCTATATGCTCCCTCCAAAATTTTGTGTAGTCCCATTGACACACCCCTGAAAAAATCCCAAATCACTGTACTCTTGTTTCCCACTTAAGAGTTACAAAGCCCAAGCTGTTCCTTTCCAAAGCTGTACCTGGAGTTTACCAATGGTTTATTGGTTTGGTGTCGGACACTTTTCATCCTTGGCGCTGTCACTGCTATCCCTTATCTAATGTCTTCGTGCATCTGGGTCTTCTTGTTTATCACTTCCCCTTTTTTTTACTATCTGTCCCCTTTGCACTGAAGGGGTCCTTGATGGGATCACCTCTCTGAAGCAGACATTCTTATCTACCACAGATTCTTACAATTTCTTTTTCAAATGTTTTTATATAATATTTTGAATTTTGAGAAATATTTTTTTTTAATTTAAATGTCCTGTTTATAGGGGTAACAAACCACAGAAATGTAACTTTTTCAATCAGTCCCAACTGGATATGCAGAGAACGTAAAATGTCACATAAGCTCAAAGTTAGCAAACTGCTTGCTAGGAATTGTTATAGATTATACAAAAACATTCGAAGACAGTAAGCAAATAAATTTTATGTGATGAGAAAGAATGTGTTTTTTATGTCATGAGGTTCTCCTTCTTTCCCAAAACCAGCCTATTCTATTGACAAATCTGAAATTTCCAAAGTCTGAAAATTAAACTCCATCCTTTTCCTTTGCAGAATCTTACTCAAATACTTTTGAATCATATTGAAGATACAAGCAGAATTTAATTAGGAAACAGCTATTTTTCTGAACTTTCAAATAATCAGTCCTTAAGGAGATCCTTAAGGAACTCTCATAGATGAGAGTTCAAGATTTTGATGAAAATAGTTTTGATTAAAATCGTTAAATTATATGATTCCCCATATAACAGTTTTCATAGCCACTACCTAAAAGCAAATAAAATAGGAAATAAACATATATTATCTTTTGAGTTTTATAAATACTTTTCTGATTTTCCAATCCTGCTATTCAAAAAATTAATGCCCTTTTGGAACAGAACTTTATTATTTAGATTTTGTTATTCAATTTTTATAATTTATAATTTTATTATTTAATTTAAATTAATGGTATTAGGTATAAAAACATAGTCAAAAGGGATCTTATATGACATGAAAAATAGTTCCCTTACTTTCTATCCCTGATGTATAGTGTAAAATTCTTGCACATACAGAAACATATAGCAATCATAATAGCAGAAAATACTGTTGGCATATTTGTATCAGAGTAATTTAGAACTATTGACAAGCCATGTAAACTACCTCTTTACGTCTAGAGTGACCTATAAGCAAAAGAATACAAAATGTCAAAATGTTTTAACTTTATAACAATCCCTTTCTTTCCTCATGTGTGCTGAAAAGAGTCTTGGGAAGAACGAGGTGTATCAGAAATAGATCTTAGTCAATACAGTTATGGAAAAATGTCCTGTTCTAAATAGCTGATAACTGGAAGATCTTACTAGGTTAATGTCTTAGATATCTTTTTTGTTTCTGAGTTGATGTCCTCTCAATATCTTTCCATTTCTTTGGAATATTTTGTATACTGAGCAGTCCAATCCTGTACATTACAAGTTTTGCTCAGTAAAGAGAAAACCCCTCTTTTCTGTTTCAACTGTTGTGTGGTTCCTCATTTGCAACCGAAAGTTCCACAGGCTTTCTTGGCTGGTGCAGCTGCTTTAATATGCATGCTACAGTGTTTTTCACTACCGCGAGATCATTTTCTAGGCTCTCTTGCCTTTCATGTATCTCTGTTTTTGTTATCTCTCTTCTACTGTTTTGCATTTTTCTGGCTAACTCTCATTTTGTTATCTCCTACATATACTCTTCCAATCTCTGCAGGTAACCACATTGTTAGTGTGACGAGTTACTTCTATTTTTGCAATCTGACCAAAATAATACAGAAATAGTACTCAAAATTAAAATGATCTTACAAATTTTAATATGTCTTCCTCTTCGTTAATCAACATATTAAGGCAAGCATTTAGCTTTGGAAAACAGCAATTTATATTTTAATTTACTTTTTTTTTTTTTTTTAGTGAAGCTTTATATCATGTGTGTATTACTTATAAATGATGTAATACAATTGGAAAGTCTTAGGGATTACCAACTGTTATGGGGCTTGGGGCAAAGGTGAAATCACCTGTCCCTGGCCAAATATTGCATCTGCTGCACTTCTATATCCCCAGGCCCACCAGCAATGAGTGTGAGCACAGTCTCAACACACACACATGCACACTCACACACACTCGCATGTGCCCCAACCACAAAGTTAACACAGGAAGAGAAACAACACCTTTACAAGCATCTACATAAACAGAAAAAGCACAGATTCTCTAATCCTGTACACACACACTCCCTATACTTTCTACCTCCCACCCACATTTTTCCAGGAGCTGGTCTTCAAAATGCAGCCTATTACCTGGCCTCAGGCACCTCTCTCTTCCAGTTGTTGGCACCTGGACCTTCAAATCACAGGTGTTTCATGGTCCCAATAAAGCAGTGGGTGCTCAGACCTCCTCTTCTAGTTGCTGGCTTCTCCATATTCATGAGTCTTCACACATGCTTGAACTAAACAGAGCACCCACCCAAATGAGAGGTAGGACTGGAATTTGATAAAAAAGTGGAACAGACTGCACTGAGCAGATACAGGGCTCTCACTCAAATGTGATGAGCAGTACCTATTTACATGTATCTAGTTCTTTTTATTGCCTCTTGCCTCTGTTTTTCCATGCTTGTTCCTCCACTTTCCCTGCCTTTGGTCCTTCTCCCAAACAACCCATAATAAAATATACTCAATCCCAAAATGTACTTCCCTTCTGCATTGAATAATAACTCATAACTCTCTTTAGGCATTCACCCCCTTCATTCTGACATGTCGCCTGAGAATTTTTTATTATTATTTTTTTTAATTTCCTCCTCTTGGTGGGATACTGTAAGGTACTGAAAATATGCCTTAACAATCACCAACAGAACCATACCCCCTTTTTTTCCTCTCACCTACCAAACCTCATTCCTACCACACCACATCGCCACCACCCATCAGGCTTAATGTGGTTTGTGCCAAGGACCTAATGGCTATGCAACAAGCCACCCTGAAGACATCAGAAGAGCATTCCTTCCACATCCCACCCAAAAGATATCAGGAGCCACATCGGGAGCCATTCACACATTCAAACCCTGAAGCATTCCCACAGCCAGGTGGAAGGTGTGGCTATGCCAAGGATGACTAGAAAAAAGGAGCATTCAGCCATGGAAAGGACAGGCAACTGAGGAACCAAGCAACTGGAGAACGAGCAACCTAGAATGAAGCAATCAGAGGAAGCAAGCAACAAGAGGAACAAGACATCACATGAATAAACCAAGAAGACATGGAGACATTGAGGAACATTCCCCCTGCATCGGACCCGAAGAATGCTCTGCCATCAGACCTGAGGTCATCTGACTGATGGGATGCCACAGCTCCTTGGTGGTAGATATAGCCCCTCTTTCTCTTTTCCTCTTTTCCACTCTATCTCTATGTCTCTCATTTCCACCCTTTTCTCTTTCTTCCCCCCTTTTCCTGCATGTTTGTTGTGAACCAAATAAAGTAACTTGAACCTTGACTCCGTTTCAAGTCTTAATTCTGTTCTCTGAGAGTTGCAAAGTTCTGGTCGTGATAAAACACCTAATAATTGGATGTCACTTGGGGGTTAAGCCCAGCTGCCCCCCAGCCACCCAGAATGATCTGAGGTTTGGTTGGAATGGAAGGAGGTTTAACCTCTGCCAAATTAAGTCTTGTCCAGGTTGTGGATCCTGACAGATACTTAGGAAGAGATAATTGGTTTCCTCTGTCAGTCTTAGGAGCAGTCGGTGTCCCCTAATTTTCATTGACAAAGTTTTAACTAATGAAATTACTAGGGTTCAGCCAACTATCATTACTCCTCTGATGCTTGCTAGGTCTCTGGTTTTAATTTGTTTAGTGTTTTGTTAGATCCCCTAACAAAGGAGTTTGATATTTTCAGAATTCCTCACAAAGCATCTAAGCCACCAGTGTAGCTTGAAAATTTTAGTGACTAGTTTGAAGTATCAGGTGATATTTTGAAGCTTACATAATACAAAACTCTTCTCCAGAGAAATGCATTGGTATGAGCAGTGAGAACACAAGAGAGGAACATTGATAGAGTTGGGCATTTTAATTAATTATTTTTTTTATGCATGTGTTTAAATGACAAACGGAGCTGCTGTATTACAACTGGAGAAGTACTGTAATGGACCAATCATTATTTCAACAGTAAGCCTGTTGCTAATGGAGTTTCTGGCATGCAGCAATATATGACACCAACTGTTTTGTTTATTTTAAAGGACCTACTAAACAAGTTTCAGCAAATGGTAAGTGAAGCTTGCGATGTCTGAAAGCATTAATAAACCAACATATTTTCCCCTCTTCCTGCAGTCAAGAAATAGTCTAAACTTTTAAAATCTTGAGTATATTTCAGGTTCTTTGAAGTGTGAGGACTTGAACACTTTCAATGATGGCAGTAAGATTAGGGCAGAGGACCGCAAATTGTGCACACTATTTTTGCCCAATAATGGGATATATAATTTTGACCTCCTCCATTTTTTTTTTTTTGTTCTTAAATGAGCTTTCAGTCACATGCTAAAATGAATATTGATAGATTTCTACAGCTTTCTTTAGTCCCTCTTAACTGTGCTACCAGCCTTGTCTGTGGTGCTAATTTAGCCCATACCATTTCTGGTTTTAACTGTCAGTTGTGCTTCCAGGGCGGCAGATACAGTGTTGTGCTTGGACTAATGATTGTCAGGAACTGAAAATTCAAAAACATCAAGTTCAAAATTTGAGAACATAACATAACCAAAACAAAACTAAAAAGCATGAAGGGGGAAGGGGAGAGACAAGAAAAAAAGGAAAAAAAATTGAGTTTTATTACCCACTTGACAAATATTCAAGAGCTGACTGACAGAAGCATCCTCTCCATTGACTTACAGAAGCATAGATTTTACAAAGAGTTTTCTTTAATTACAAGCGTAGAGATTTACATGTCTTAATCTGAAATCTGAATTATTTTACCAAGTTCATAAAAGGCTCATGACTAAAATATACACTGGCAGCTCACCATCGTAAAAAGGAGAAAATCCAATTCAAATTAGGAATCTGGTAGAAAGCATGTCTCATGTTTTACTGTTGTTTTACTGAACCTGGCCTGTGCTGGTAATTATATCCAAAACATAATTTATCAAGGATTCTTATCATCTTAACCCAAAGTTTGGATAATGTTTATGAAACAAGCAGGGTTATCCTCAATACTTCCAGTGGCAGGGAATGATGAGATAAAACCAGGAGGAGCCATAAGATCAATATGTGGCTTCAAGCCTGGTGTGAACAGCAGAGTTTGGGGGTTTTTGATCATGGGTCAGTCTACACGACACCAGGCCTGCTGGCAATGGACAAGGTGAACCTGTCTCAATGAGCGAAAAGGTCTTTGCACAAGAGAGAGCAGGGCTCACTGAAAGAGCTTTAAACTAGATTTGGAGAGGGAAGGGGATATAACCAGGCTCACCAGATAAGCCTGGGGACAGCACACCAATGTTTGATGGATGGTGTTCTAGTGAGGTCCTTCAGTTTGCTGTCTCACCAGAGATAGGGAATGGAGATCCATGCTGCAGCACAGACACAGGGGTTATTGATGAGTTAGAAAACATGGAAATGCCTGAGAACTGTCACATAGAAAATAGGGCTTCTCCCTAGCAAAAGTTAGCAGGACCTACCTAGTAGCCTAACTGAAGTGCATCTATACCAATGCATGCAGAACATCCTGAGTGTCATCATGTGGCACATACAGGACAACCAGGTGATCAGGCCCAATCAGCACAACTTCATGAAAGGCAGGTCCTTCTTGAACAACCAGATATCCATGACCCCTTAGTAAATGAAGAAAAGGATGTGTATGTTGCTTACTTGCACCCGAGTAGTCTTTGACACTGCCTCCCACAGTATTCTCCTGGAGAAAGTAATGTACTATTCTCTGGGTAAAAATGGTCTGGATGGTTGGGCCCAGAGTTGTGGTAAATGGAGATAAATCCAGCTGGTGTCTGGTCATAATGTTGTTCCCAGAGCTCAGTACTGGGGCCAGTTCTGTTTTGTATCTTTATCAGTTACCTGGATGAGGGGATTCCATGCACCCTCAGTAAGTTTTGACATGACACCAAACTGGGCAGGAGTGTTGTTGGAGAAAGGCTCTATGGAGGGATCTGGACTGGCTGGACCAACAAGCCAAAGTCAACTGGATGAAGTTCAAGAAGACTAAGTTCCAGGTCCTGCATGAAATACTACCAGCTTGGGGAAGACTGGCTGGTCTGAATATGAGCCATCGGTGTGCCAGGTGCCCAGTAACATCCTGGCTTGTATCACGAATCAGTGTGGCCAGCAAGACTAGGGAACTGATTGTCCCCTTGCACTCATAACTGCTGAGGCTGAACCTCAAATACTGTGTACCTCAGCCTTGTGTGGTTTTCCTGAAAACATTATTTGGTCCCTTCTGGTTCTTCAAGGCTCTGCACTCCATAAAGCGGCCCCCCTCATCACCTCCCATCGCAGATTTCATCCACCTCTTCCATTGCACCTCCTTTACCATCCGTGCAATACAGACTTTCCTCATGGTGATGTGTGCAACTCTGTGCGACTCAGGCACCATTATTAGCCATTGACCTTGCATCTCCTCCTCTCCACTCCTCTTGTCTTCTGTCATTCCTGAAGATTCATTCAGCTAATTTACCTTAGGGCCCAGCCAGTGGTCTAGTCATTCACCTGCAATCTTACAAATCATTAAGTCTAAGTACACTATTATATAGTATTCTTAAAGTATGAAATTAAGCAGAAATATGAAGCGCCTGTGAGCAGCATGTTCAGCAGTATTCTAGTAAATAGAGAATAATGTGCCAATGCAGAAAAAGGTTTAAAACCTTATTGACAAACTGGGTGGTAATGGATTGTCAGGAGCAGGAAGAGTGAACAAGTAGCTCCAAAGACAGGTCATGCAACATCTGCTAAACACATTTGTGGTATAATAGTGTTGGTCCCCGAAGAATAAGAGATGAAAAATGTAGCATCTATCATTAAAATGTCTCCTAGAATAATTCAGAAAAATATATCTATCATTTGAACAAAGAAAGTTAATATAAGATATAATAAACATAATTATTAAACAGATGGTGAAATATCACATGCAGTTTCTGTACACTGACCTAACAGAAGAGTATTTGAAGTGGCCAAGATTGTTGTGGGCGAAGACAACATACTTGGTATGACATATTTAAATTGACAAGCTTTTATTTATTTATTACCAGAAGTATTAAAGAAACAGCGGCTCCCTACAGTAAGAGCTATAGTTTTCTTTCAAAATAGCAGCTAGTTAAGACAGGAAAAAAAATCTAGATGTAAAAGTGATCTATTGCAAACAGTGGAAGGCAGGTATTGCAGGGATCACCTGAGTGTTTGGACTTAAACTTATGTAGTTCAACATAGCTCTACATTACCTGGAAAAGAAGGATAAAAATGAAACAACGGAGCTAATGTCACTAACTTGTCATTTGTCACAAATAGGATAGCAATACCTAAAGATGATTGGCAGATAAATTCAGTGTTAGGTAACTACAAAATAGTGCACCTCTGACTGTTCACACACAGTGGCAGACAGTGGATCAGCTTTTAGTACTTGGGAAAGAGATCCAGGAGCCACTGTGCACAGAGCACTGACTACAACAGTTGAATGCTCACTAATGGGGGAAATGTAGAAAACCCTCTAAGAATGGAATAGAGAAGAAAAAGAAAATATAACCATGCCACTTCACCATGCATGAGTCCATGCTTTTAGCTTTGCTTACTGTTTCTCAGGACGATGTAGGATGGAACTGACAAGATACAGTGAAGTGTTTGCTGCTTAGAAGTGGGGACTTGCGGAAGTAAGTTGAGTATTTCTAAAATCACTTCTGTAAAAGGTTTGCAGAATATACTCAAGTACTACTTCTAAAATACATGAAGAAGAAGGAAATAAATCATCAGGATAATTTTTCGTTTGAAGAAACAATGGTACTACTTACTATTTAACTCATGACAATTGTCTCTGGACACTGAGAAGGTGGCAAATAGAAGGAGTTCTCAGAAGGATTATGGAAGTTAGAAAAGTGTTGGTTTAGGTCTCTAAAAGCTTCTAACATTGTGGATGTTAAAATTTATTAATCTGTCATTATACTCAATATTAGCATTAAATTTATCTTTTTAGACTCTATGAAAGACAGAGAAATTGTCTATAAAAAACCCTTCCCTTTCCCTGAAAATATGTTTGATTACCAGTATGCTACATATACACACACAGATAGATGTAGAGGATGCACTATTATACATCATTCTGTGCACACTCTAGAAGCATATCTAGTACTACTCCCAGGTTGGAACTGTATGTTAATTGCTAGATTAGAAGATATTTTTATTGCATTTAAAAGATTTTTAAGTTAATTTATGAAGACAATCACCAAAATGTACAACTACAGTTGATGGATTAAAGACATAATCAGAAATGTATCCTTGCTACAAATTACATATAAATGCATTTAGGGGATTGGCAACAGTAGTACATTTGCCACCTTGATCAAGGATCAGATGTTAAAGTCTGAAAAAAAGTCCAGGATGCAGTCAAGTGTATGTGAGGCTGTCACTTTGCTCCCATACAGTTACATGAATGGCAGCAGCCATCTAGATTGCTAAAATATTGCCCTTGGCAAACAGAAGGTGGTATTCTCTGGTCTTCTCCATTTCAAGTCCTACCTCATTCAAAGTGGTATCTTAAACTGAAAACTATATTTTTTTCTCTAATTTTTTCCTCTAATTATATTTTCCTCCAATCTGTAATGCAGACCTCACAGGCACCTAAAAAGAAATAGCTCACTAGCAACATCATACAAAATCTAAAGAGTGCTAAATAAAATTTTCAGAAATATTCATAAATGAAAAAAAAAATACAGGAAGGGAAGGCACTGTAGATGTTCTTTTCTGGTTTAAATGTCTATCAGCCCTCACACCAGGAAGTGTGTGACACATCTTTTCACTGAATTTTCTCAGGAGAACCTAACCCCAGGCAGTCTTTATGAGCTTATCTAGCTTGTTAAACTCATTGCCTGTAATAAAAAAACCCCAAAATAATTCACACTGCAAGGTTCGGGGGATCTACACACAATTAATAGACTCTTTGATGTACCTGGAAAAACAGGCTACTTTTTAGGCCTGCAAGAAACAACTTAGGTTTCAGGGTGTCTATTTTCTCAGGCATTATATCTTTTTTCTTCTTTTTTTTTTTTTTTTTATATATTGCTCACATTTTAATGTTTGGAAAGTAGCTAAAATAGAATCTCTAGTCTGCATTTCATTTTGATCAATGTATCATCTATAAACCTTCCAAAAACTCATAATTCAAAGCTTAAACTGAAAAAAAAATCTTTGAAAGAAAGCACCTTTGTAAGAAATGAAAGACTCTTTGAGATACAAGTCTTCATAATTAAACATTAACTGAGTATCGGCAATAAAAAAGCTTTATCTTCAAATATCTTACATTCTCTGATTGTCAGCTGAATAAAAGGTTCTGGGATAGTGATGTTCTTTAGAGCAGAAATAAAAAAAAAAATGTAACTAAGATTTCTTTTCCCCTCTGATTATCCTAGAAAATTTACCCATTTTGCTTGGATCCACTGCTTAATAACTTACCAGCCACCTCCTCTAAAACGATTGCAACTTATGTCACTTTAAAATGAAGTTCAGTCTTTCATTTGTATAAATACTATAAATAAGTATGTCTTTGGTTTACTGCACATAGTAACATTAAGTTAAACAAAAATTGCTAATGGAAATGTTTAGTAACTATTTTTTTCCCAGTTCCTGATGTTTTACTCAATTGCAGAACTACTTTATAGTCTCAATATTAATCTTCAAAACCTTTGACTATCTTCAGTGCCAATTACATGTGAGACCATTTCTCAGTCCCTCAGTCAATGGCCAACACTGCCATGAGACACTGTGATAATGGGGCTCAAAATGAAATTCAGCACTCTGAGTACAGAGTAATATCTAACATGCCTTATTATCAGATCATTACTTTAAAAGAAAAGCTCAACACAAAATGTCTTCAGACTGTCATGGAAGATAGGCTTTCCTTGTATAATAAATTAAATATATGTTCAACAAATGTTCTTACTAATAAGGATGGGCTTATTAGGGAAATGAAGGTCGGGGACAGCTTGGGACATAGCGACCATGAGATGGTAGAATTCAAGACATTGAGTGGAAGAAGCAAAGCAAAAAGTAGGATTGCTACCCTGAACTTTAGGAGAGCAAACTTTGATCTCTTCCAGGACCTAATAGGAGCTATCCCACGGGTTAGGCTGTTAGAATGTAAGGGGTCCTGTGAGAGCTGGTCAGCATTTAAACAGCGCTTCTTCCATGGTGCGTCCCTATGAATATGAAATCAGGAAAGGGTGGCAGAAGACCTATGTGGATGTGCAGGGAGATCATGCATAAACTCAAAGGGAAGCAGAAGGTCCATGCAGGGTCTGCAGGGATGTGACAAGGAAGGCTAAAGCCCACCTGGAAATGAAACTGGCGAAGGACATAAAGGATAATAAGTGGCCTCCTCTGGATCTGCTCTAACAAGTTCATGTCTGTTGTGGTGGGAATCCCAGAGCTTGATGCAGTAGTCTAGGTAGGGTCTCAGGAGAGTAGAGTGGAGAGGGAGACTCACCTCCCTTAACCTGATGGCCATGCTTCTTCTATGTTATGGTCCAATTTAAGAACAAAATATCTTGATGGATAGAATACCAGTGAGAGTAAGACTGGGTGGCTTTCAGTTCATAGGGCTTAATGTTGATGTTTCTGGCCTCACCATAAAGTGAAATAAGCTTATGTCATACAAACGGAAACAGAATTTATTAGAAATCTCTAACAGGATTAAGATGTTAAATTAAATAAAGTAAAAGTACAATACGAGCAATTGAATCCACTGAAGTGAAATTATATTTGCTATATCATTTTAGAATCTTTATTCAACATGAAAGAAGGAATCCTCTGCTTAATAAATAAGTTGCACCACTAAATGAGAGCCGGCAATCAATTAGAGGTCTAAAAGAATCATAAACAATTTAACAAAGTTTTGGATATTGTAATTGCTTGTGCTTTGCTTTTATAATCACTTTCAAACATAATATCTCTTTTTCCAAGTGTCTGAGCATTGTGTATAGCCTCCTGGGAAATGTGAAGCCAAATTAAATTTTCAATTATAAATACAAACATCTGTGTCAGAAGCACTTAAATTATATGATAATAAAAGACTTAGAATTTATTGTTCATGTCTTTTTGTGTCTAAAAAACTAAAGCAGATCTTCTTTACAAGCTTTCCCCCATCATATCCAGCAAATAACTTTGCATATTAATCGATTATTATATGCTGAAAATAAAATGACAAGTAAAAGTGATATTTTCAAATACAAACATGACTGCCTGTAAATATTCAAAGCATGATAAATACCAGCTACCTAGTTTCATTCCTCCTAGGGAATATTAATTAGCATCTATACCTGGTATTAAGTAACATCTGCATAATAGAAAAAAAAAAAAACTGATTTAGGAAAAAAGTGAAAAGGCTCAGTTGTTAAACAGAGAAGGCAAAATAACTTGTGCAGCATCAAGATAATTTATGGAGAAAAGCAACTTAAAATTTTGTATTTTTGAAAAAATCTATGGAGGGGCAGTCGGAATAAAAGCCATTCAATATCCAGCCACATTAACTTATAAAGGAATTGACAAATGTTTGGCCACACTACATATCAATGAATTGTTGGAGTCTGTACCCTCTCCCCTACATCCCGTAAAAAAACCTGACCACCTTAGTTTTAAATTGTTCCATATGGATAGAAGTGGATGAAATTCATGGTCAGAGGTTTATTCATCAAGTTCATTAAACAAATAATGACTTCCTGAATTATTCCTGAATATAATGAAAAGGCCTGGAGGGAGAGAAAATCTGAAAAAGTAAAAATAAAAGATGATATATTTTACTTTTTTACAATGTAATTGAGTAAATAGGACTCTGAAGTTTACCTAAAACTAAAGGAAATCTAACAAAACCATAAAATTTCAAGAAATAATTAAACCCCTCTGCACATAAAATAATATATGTTCTTTGAAGTGAAGCAGTTCCCAGATAGTTTCTTTCCTTCTGCCAATGGAAAAAAAATAACAAGTTATTTGAACAACTTGAGTTATAACATTGCATCTGCACTGCAATCTGTCCAAGACATTTTTTTAATGTAAGTCTAAAATACATAATTTGAGGTATATAACTTGCATCTTAAAAAAAAAATACATATTAAAATATTTTTTCAGAGATGCAACTAAAGGCTTTTGTCAGGACCCTTAAGCATCAGGTAGCACAATGAAGACCCAAAAACAGTTCTGGCTGCTACAGATGTTTTCTATTTCTCAGCCTCTCCATGGTCTCCATGCAGCATTTGAGTTCACGTGACAAACATGAAGCTAGATCTGTACTTGTTCATGCAATAATAGTAATGAATATGCACATTACTTGTTGCTGTGCATCTCATTATGTGGCAGTGAACTTTTAATTTCTCAGGAATATTTTCACTTGAGGATTATGATTTTGATGTACTTTGCGTTACATTACAAGGACAAGACTTCCAGTTCACTGACTGTTCTGAGACATGGGTTTAAAAGTATGGACTAGCATCCTTACCGATACCATGACTTAATACTGAATGAGAAGAGGTCATTGGAACTGTCATAGAAGAATAGTTGTACAGATACTGGCTTTAGCAGGCAGCTACAGAAATAGTGGTTGAGAAACTTTGCAGAGCAGCTTTTACGTATTCAGAAGTATTCACAGTCAAGTATAAGACAGATGTAATGGTTCATAGCATGTTCAAAGGAAGCATGGCCATCAGATGGAGTGAAGTGATTCTCCCCCTTTACTCCACTCTCACAAGACCCCACCTGGAGTATTGCACCCAGCTCTGGTGTCTTCAGCACAGGAAAGACATTGACCTATTGGACTGAGTCCAGAGGAGGGACACAAAAATGATCAGAGTTATAGAACACCTTTCCTATGAAGAAAGGTTGAGACAGCTGTGGTTTTTGAGCCTAGAGAAGAGAAGGCTCCAGGGAGATCTTATTGTGGCCTTTCAATACTGAAAGGGAACTTACAAGAGAGATGGGGAGAAACCTTCTTGTAGGGACTGTAGCAATAGGACAAGGGGTAGTAGTTTTAAACTAAAAGAGAGTAGATTTAGATAAGATATAAGGAAGAATTTCTTTATGAAGCAGGTAATGGGACACTGGAGCAGGTTGCCAAGAGAGCTGGTGGATGCCCCATACCTGGAAACATTCAAGGTCAGGCTGGATGGGGCTCTGGGCAGCTGGATCTAGTTGAAGATGTCCATGCTCATTGCAGGAGAAATTGGGCTAGGTGAACTTTAAAGATCCATTCCAACCCAAACTATTCCATGATTCTGTGGTGTTAAATAATGTATGTCAACTTTAGTGTTCTTCTTATAAGCTCTGAAGTCTTGGAGGGTGGATAACTTGCAGATTCCTGTCTGCAAGTTCATCCTAGTTGCCATGTTGAGTATGTAGGGTTATGAAAGGTCCTGTGAGTCTGAAAGCATATGCTCCAGATAGTCCTGTTGCTGTGATTATGAGCTTTAAGTCTGCATAATTAGCATGCTCTTGAATACAATCCTGCACTATGTTTATGAGACAGCAAGCTACAGCCATAATTGCCTTGTACTATCCCTTAGCAATATCTATACACCAAGTTCAGAGCCTTATCCGTGTCTGAATAATGGAAGATAATATTAAAATAATTAGCCCCCTGATCTTGCATTAAACAGCATAACTTGAAAGCTGCTCATGACCTGCTCCTCTCCTCATATGTATTCTAGTAACTAAAAATCACACTTAAAGTCACTGTGGAAAAAATTAGATATATTTCCACTTACGATACCTTTGTAAAGATGAGTAGCAGAGAATGACATCTCTGCAGGGTAATTACATAGACCTCCCCTTTGCTAAAAATTACTTGTATTCAAGTTTACATCATTAATTCCTGCATTAGCTACAGCAGTTGGAACTGTTTTACTCTTTCACAAACTTCTTCATTTGTAATCTGTTGCCAGACCATATCAGAAAGTTCATAAGGATAATGACAAAAATATATTTAATATAATTTAATTATCATCATCCCTGCTAAGTTGTTAGTAATATTATATCTGCATAATTATTACAAGAAAATAAAATAGTTCAGGGACTTCCCTGCACTACAAAGACTATGTGGAATGACCCAGCTTGTGTTCTTGTGGCTAATGTTTCTTCCCTCTCAGAGCAGGGTATCAGGGTTCAAACTCCTTTTGAGAAATGCATGGCCTGTGTAGTTTCCTGGGCATTGACTCATGCCCACACTGAAGAGTGTTTGGAAAAGTTTCTACCTGGATAGATGACTGGTGGCCTTTGTGGCTACTTCCGTCATGCTCCTAGCACACAATGCATGCCATATATTAGGGCATTAAAAATGCTGGAAGGAAGCCTGGGGTCTGATTTAGGTAGAGGGACTGAGACCTGTCATCATGTGGTTCTTACTGCCTGCAGAAATGATTGCTTGTTTTCCTCAAAAATGGAGTTATTCCATTCCAGAAGAGATCCTGACACTCATCTAACATGAAAGCACTGTAGGCAATGGACAAGATGACAAGAATAATAAGGGCCACGCTGACAGTGTAGGAAAACCCACAAGTAGAAGTAGTCGATAACTAATATTCTGAAAGGTTTGGAGCTTGGTTATTCACCTTTGTAAAATATGCAAATACCTATTCACTCATGTCATGTCAAAGTCATCCAGGCATCTCTTTTCCTTTTTTCATATATTACCACTATTGCTTACAAAATATAACTTCATTACCACAGTGCTTTACTACGTAATTTCTTCCTCCACCAATATTCTAATTTTGTTGTAGTTAACAGATAGAATTCCGTCTGAGTCTCATTTTGAATGTACTGTGATATAGGAGCAAGTATTTCTGTGATATATATGCTCTCCTCCAGGAAGTGAACTGTGATCGTAAAGTACCTCTGAAGTTAGGTTGCAACCAGACTCTTTCTGAGACACAGACAGGCACTACAGTAGGTGACGACATCTGAACATTTCACAGTGCTGAGACCAAAAATTGTCCTTCTCTGTTCTCCGTAAGCATTATCACTAAACCTTTGAACAGGCAATCAGTAAGGCCTGAAAAGCTGTGGGTGGAAGGTGTAGATCTCTCTTTCATTTTCTACTCTTCTACTGATTTGATATTAAGAGAGACTTACCTTTCTAGTGGAAGATGCTGTGCAATATGAAAACGAAGAATTATGACCCCATTCTGGGGCAGTATTGCTCTTACTGATGAAATCCTTTATCACATGTGAACTCCTCATCTGGTGTCCTTCCAGCTGCCTCCTCCCACTGACAGTTCACATTGAGCAGCAGTCTTCCTATCAGCACTTTGGTGGAGAAGACACACAGTCCCAGATCTTTTCTCTGTTCTCTAGAGGCACAGGAAAAACAGGTAATGCTGTGTCAGTTTCCAAGAAAAAGAAGTGGAGACATATAGCATGTAACAGTTTGTTTTAGAAATACTTTTTTTACTATTATTATTTTTATTTTTACTGTTGTAGTATCACTTTTTTACATATCAGTGTGATTCCTCTTATTAACATTGAAGAAAATCCCAATTTCACTTTACACTTACTTCACAATAAGTATTATTCTTGGAAAGAGTATCTTGGAAAGGCAGCCTCAGCATAGCTAATACCTTTTCAGTTTTATGAAGAACCTGCAGTGCGAATTGTGCAACCCCTCACTGACTTTACTTTGAAAAATCTATAACAGCTTTTTAGAAGGCAGAATCGTGGGAAATGGATAAGGCCAGTTTTGGTGTTGGCTGGTCAGGAACCTCAAATAAACTAGATATTTCCTTAATTTTTCTCAGCTTCAATTTTGTACTTTTAAAACCGGGAAACATCAACTCTTCCCTCAGCATTAGACACCTTTTCCAAATGATTGTTTTTTTTACCTTTTTATCCTATGAATCACTTCAACTAAATATTAATTGCAATATTATTATATTAAACAGGGACCTTTACTTCCAGCTAATATACACTATAATTCAAAGGCACACTGACTTGCAAAATAATGCAATCTAAAAAAACTGTACTGTAAAGCCTAAAAGAAATTAAAAAAAAAGAAAAAAAGAAAAAAGTTAAAAAATAAAACAAAACAAACAGCATACAGTTTGATAATGGCATTTTATACACAGATGAGTCAGATTCTGCAACACACCTTTGTAACAAGATGTCAGAAAGTACTGAAAACCCTTATCAGTACTACTGGCTAAAATATGTTTAACAAGTAATAAATCCACCAAAATAGACTGCTGGGGAGGTCAAAATAGTATGTCATTCACTTAAATTAAGGAGTTAGTTCTGTCTTAATGAAGCTGAGGAAGGAACAAAAATTGCACTGGATGTATTTTTAATGAAGGAGATTGGATCTGTTCCTCTCTAAACATTTTGTGAATTCTCTTCTTTCTTATTAAGCATCAAAACCCACAGTCATGAAGAACATTTGTTACAATACATCTGTCCATACAATTAAATGCATTGCACGACAAAGATGGCATTATGACCTAAGGCTCTAACCTTTCCAAGAGAATGAGGAAAAATGAATTCTTGATACACCATGGAAATATATTGTTTCAACCTGGCTTAAAACAAAACAAAAGTATTAAAGAAAAGTTACCCACCCAAGCTAAGACTCAAATATCGTATGATAATTCTTGCTCTCAGTAGGATTGTTATCACGTTTTCTAGCAGGTATGTTAAATCAATGGAGAGTGAAGCGCTGAGACACATCATTTTACTTCTTCCCCTGAAAATGCCTGGAGAGAATAAACCACATGAAATAAGGTAGAGCACCACTTACAAGGTAACACTTAGCAGTACATTTTGACTTCTAACAGAGTAGTTATGTGAGTATATGTGTAGTAAAAGATGATGAGTGAGCACATTTTGCTGCACTTTTCTAAGCAGAAATAAAAAGCTAAAATATGTTTGGTTACAAACCCTGCAGAATCAGAGGGATTGAACAGCCACAGATGAAAAGATAAACTGGACTCCACAACTAAAATCTCACTGGGTAAGAAGTCTGTCCATCCAGCTATGTATCTATGAACAGTTAAAAAAATTGATTCATATTACAGAGTATCATAAACAAGAACAGCAAAACACTAAAAGCAAAGCAAGTCAATTCAGAGGAGTAAAGTATAAAGGGAACATATTCTTGCGAAACTTACAATCACTTAAACGAATATTTTTTTTAAAATCTTGATTTTTAATGCTAGCACTGCATGTAACAGCTGAATTTTTGGTGTGTTGGGAAACAAGCACCAATTTTTCCTTAAAAATTGAGGCTTCACAGCAGTTAGACTTTAGGAAAGCACTGGATTAGACAGGTAATTTACTGCTGTTACTTGCAGCTGGAAGTGTATCCTAAACAGCCAGGATGTGAATATCATATTAACTGTGATCATGAAGAGCCATCTATTAACTGGAAATTGTTAAAGTACAGAAGAAGTCTAAACATGCTTTTCACCAAAGAGGGCTGAAGATCCCTTTTTCACAGAATATATTTGGCACAGTGAATGACAGTATTTAATAGCAGTTAAGTCAAAAGGAGATTTCTATTCATGCAAACTACTGAAGAAACAAGTACAAGTGTTAATGTTGATATTTTACAAAGCTCCATAAAATTTTCTTCCCAGCTTCACTGACTTATATTTTATAACTTAAATTTCTTCCCTTCCTTCCTTCCTTCCTTCCTTCCTTCCTTCCTTCCTTCCTTCCTTCCTTCCTTCCTTCCTTCCTTCCTTCCTTCCTTCCTTCCTTCCTTCCTTCCTTCCTTCCTTCCTTCCTTCCTTCCTTCCTTCCTTCCTTCCTTCCTTCCTTCCTTCCTTCCTTCCTTCCTTCCTTCCTTCCTTCCTTCCTTCCTTCCTTCCTTCCTTCCTTCCTTCCTTCCTTCCTTCCTTCCTTCCTTCCTTCCTTCCTTCCTCCCTCCCTCCCTCCCTCCCTCCCTCCCTCCCTCCCTCCCTCCCTCCCTCCCTCCCTTCCTTCCTTCCTTCCTTCCTTCCTTCCTTCCTTCCTTCCTTCCTTCCTTCCTTCCTTCCTTCCTTCCTTCCTTCCTTCCTTCCTTCCTTCCTTCCTTCCTTTTTTGTTACCCCATCTTATGCTAAAATCTTCACTTTGTCATTAGCTTCATATATAAAGGGTCTAATTGGCTATTGTCCTTCTGCAGTTGTTCAATGCCTCTTAGGTAATGTGAATTAGCAAATTCTCAACTCAAGTCCAATGACTATTTGTAAATGATGATACAACGAACAAGAATCCAAGACAAGATTGCCAGACTTCTCAGATTTCATTATGTCATTTCTACAATGTAAAAAACTCAAACTAATAAGAACCTGAAAAGGGTCAGAGTATCAAAACCACTAAAGGGAATCTCAATACAACCTTAAAGGACACAAAGATGGATTACTGCTGACATTCTTTGACTGAAAAGAACTCTTTTTCTTTTGTTTTGGAGATTCATCTCTTTGCACAAATGTCATCAATAACAAGCTGAGACCCATCCCCAAATGTTATCTCGGGCATTGTAGGAAACTTGCCTCACCTCCCCTTCTCTTCTGTCATTTCGAATGGCACATTTGGTTACAGTTTAACTCGTGACAGAGCCTGGGCACGACCTCATCATTCACCTTGTCATGGTTTGAAATCCCAGAACTTTTATATAAATGATCAAAACCCAATATTGTTCAGTAATAGTTATACTTTTCAAACTTTCACATGGATATTGATCTCAGTAATGAGTTGGATTATATTTAAATAAAAAGATATAGAAACTTTTTAAATTCCTAGCTTTGAGTACAAAGAAGTTATTCCCCCTTTACAGTGATGCAAGAGCTAAGTTATAAGCATTCTCTCCAGCATAAGAAGAATTAATCTATCAAGCATAATTTAAGCAAAAAACTCATGACACTTTTATAAACTGCAAACTCACTGTGACTTGTGATAAAAAATTATTAAGGGGCTGGAGAGTAGAAGTCCTGAAAGACCACAAGTGTCTGGATACCTACATCGGTTTAGGAATTACTTAAATGTTTGATTCACAGGTGTTGGAAAGAACATATAAGAGGGGCAACAATTACTGACTGCTTTTGGAGATAGAGCCCTGGGCCAGGGGAATTTTGGGTACTATTCTTGAGTTAACATTTTCCACATAAAGCCCACACCATGCGAGACCAAATCAATAATTAAGCAAAAACTGATTAAAAGCCAAATGTGATAATCATGAGATCATTCCCCATGGCTGGCTATCCACAGCAGCATTTTTTAACTTCTTCATCCATCTAATTCTATGTGAAGTTACACATAAAGATGGTATCCAACTCTCTTTCCCAACTGGGTAGGTAGTCCTCTGTATTCCCCTAAGTTTTGTCTCATCTCCCTTGCAAAATTTCCATTAAAAAATTAAAAACATAATGCTATCAATTTAAATATTTAGTACCACTGAAATAACAATTACTCAGAAATAACCCAAATATCTTTATCTATTATACTAATACCTTCATATTGTGGATAATTTTAATATCAAACATCTGCTTAACTAAATAAATTTATTCCTTTGAAATACCTATGATTCTTCTCAGCTTATTAATGATGTTCATTCCTGCCCTTGAAATGCACCTCACATTGCCAATTAGCTTAGAAAATTTGTTGCTGTTCAGGCATGTGTAAACACAGTAGCTGATTTCCCCACATGCCTGGTTTTCTGTTTATGTGTCTTTCATAGACACAGGCACTTTATATATATATTTTTATATATTTATATATATATTCATCCATTCTAAATACTAGATATAGAGAAAAATGCAACTTATTTTTCATATGATCTTAATGGTATTTATGAGGTTATAATGCTGAGTGATAAATTCAATCCATAAAAAAAATACAACACTAACAAAGTCATTATTCTTCAATTTGGAAAATATGGGAAAATTTATATAACAAAATGCAGGAGAATATATATCACTATTATTAAATCTTCTTTAAATAACTTGTTTATACAGTAATTTGCAAACAAAAGATGCAGGGTCATATTTAGAAGTGATGTGGAATGTAAAATGAAATACGTGTCCCTACAGCCAGTTGAACCACATTACACAGAGATACCCTCCCTTATACTTAAACCTGATTTGACCTACTTAACATTCATTTACTATGATGCAAAGGACTACCAAATGTATCTAAAGTATTCTGACTTGAAAACTGTCAGCTAATAAAGAACAGTTTATAGTCCCTGTCCTTTTAGCTCATGTACTTTTTTTGCTTGGCCTTTA
Source organism: Gallinula chloropus (assembly GCF_964237585.1). Lineage (NCBI taxonomy): Eukaryota > Metazoa > Chordata > Aves > Gruiformes > Rallidae > Gallinula > Gallinula chloropus. The sequence goes on along the minus strand of NC_140085.1, from coordinate 137,271,968 downwards.
AAGCAGAACTGCATTAATTGGTGCATATTATTACATCAAATAATACAAATATAGATTTAATATATAAGAAACACAAAGTTCAAAGATTAGGAGTAATGAATGCAAATACAGCATTGTGCAGTAAAGCCACTTTTTTTTTTTTTGCATTTGATGGCAATTAGAGTAAGATTGAGCTCCTTGATGCTGGGAACTAATGCACAAAAAGAGCAGGCCTTCAGTTGAGACAGGAAGTAAAATAATATGAGAGCTTGTGAAGTAAAATACTGATGTTCAAAACCTAAAAATATGCACTTTGAAGTATTTTCTAGGGATAAACATTTAGATTATTATTTTCTTTAAGGGTTATCACATCAGTATATGAATGTCCTTTAAAAGTATAAATTTAAAGTTCTTCACTGAAGCAGCTTTCCCCACCTCATTACTTTGAAGTATCTATAAAAATTAGTAAACATTTCATTAACAAACCCAAATTTAAATGGTTGGTGTTTGGGTGTCTTTTACCTTTTTTTAAAATCTGTCAACTTCTAGCAATACAACACACTGAAACTTTCAGTTATGCTACTAGGTTTTCATTTTGCATCATAACTCTGGTATATATAGAGATCACAGTTTTTCCTCTTTAAAATGGATATGAGAGCTTTTGAAGGAAGGTTAAATCAGTCTGAATAGTAATGAGAGTCATTTAGTTTTATACATCCAAAACAGAAACAGAGACATGCAAGAGCAGCTTGGAAAACATCAGGGATTGATACCCTGGCTGGTACAAGAAGTTACATTTGTGAGACTTTCAAAGTTGTAGGTTTTTCTTTTGTAAATAGATTATGTATGACAAATGACTGGCTGTAACATAAATTCTGGAAAAGATACGTTCAGTTTGCCTGGATCTCTAAAGGGTTCATCTTGCAGCTGTGATGAGCTGATAGTACCAGCACAAGCAAGTGTTTAAATTAACAGGAAGGGCGTGGGAGGGGGCGTAAGGACTACAGAAGAATCCATTTGCTGGAAAATACAAATTTTACCTACTCAAGCTATTACTGAAATAAGCTAATCTTACAGATATTTTCAGTCTTTAAAACATGTAATTTTATCAATATTAGCATTCTTCTTTACTTATTTGTGTTTAGCATGCCTTTTGTGATTCCCTTTTAGCAGAATGAGTGAATGTCAGCTTTTACTTTGAATTTCTGCTCCCTATAATCAGCTTAATACACATGAATAACCAAAACTTCTCTCCCTTTCATTCATTCCTACTGAGACTGTTCTACTTTGTTTATATAAATGAATATTCGTTAGGTCAGAGAAATACACTAACTTTATAATTTTCTATACCTTTGCACTATACCTTTCCTATACCTTTGACTATAAACGGCACAGCTTCAAAGTTACTGTTGGAAAATTGGCAGACAAATTTAGGTCTCCAGTATTCCAGGTAAGTCACATTCACATCTTTGGACTAGTTACAGGTTAGATTAGCTCTTGCTCACACTTTTCTATCCAAAGTTTCATTCTGAACTGGAAAATATATCAGAGAAAAAATGTGTTGGAATTTTAATATGCATTGTGTAGAGTCCTAGGTTTTGATGTGATGCTCTGTGTTACCAAAGAAAACACATTAAAAATTTCCTCATCATTTTAATTCTTACCTGAGAGTTTATTACGAGATCCTATTATGTCTAAAATTTATGCTACCGCTCTATAGATTGTAGGCCATACCTTGTAGATTATTCCTGTAGTAGCTTCTTACTTCATACACAGCAAAAAGAAAATATCATATAGAAAGCTTTTTGGTATTACATGCTGATTAATTTTATGCAAAGAAATAGGGCCACCTGAAGAAACATACCTATCTATACCTTAGTCACTAACAGTATATCTATGCCTTTGGTGCTCACCTGACATGGTTTTCTCCTAGTGTTCATTCAAAACCACCCTTGGCATGTATACCCAGTATATATTTTAGGAAGTGGGAAGCGTTGGTGATATTATCTTCCATGGAAAGATTGCTTTATACTTGCAAATGAGAAGAGAATGGATAAAGACCTATTTCAGGGAAATTTTCCGGATGTCATTGTGAGGATTCCCAAACTTAGGAAGGAGTCTGCTGTCATACATCTCATATTCCCCAAAAATATTCATTCTCCTAACTTCTGAGAGAAATACAGCAAGGCACACACCAATTTCTTGTAGATACAATTTTCTTTACTCCTACTCTTTGTAATATTCCTCACTGTATATGATTTTATTTATTTAAGCTGAGACAGTAAACTACTTTTACGTCCCTCCTGTGAAGTTGTTTGAAATTAAATTTCTCTTGAGCTGTGTATGCATTTTAATCTTGGGAATGTTTTTGTTTGTTTAATTAGGAAGAACAGGAAAACTACTGAAGCATTATTCTATCAACTTCTGCTGAAAATTAGAAAAAAAATTCAGTATTGTTTTGTAATATCAGATTTGTTGATACTCAAGACTCACAAGCAAGCCCTGCAATGTGTAAAATATGTTATATTCCTCTGTACTTTGTTTTCAGCTTTTTCAGTTTTACTGTGGAGAAGGACTTTGATTTTTTATGCATTAGTATTAAAGCTCAGAACATGAGCATGAAAATATCCATCATAGAAGCAGAAGGTCATGTAGTTCAATTGCTGTATTTTTCTACTTTTCTTACTACTCTCAAAATGATCTGTTAAAAAATTTATGAGATAATAGAACAGTTATTCTAAGTGTAGAGGCAAACCCTACTCCTGGTTAGATAAGCGTAGTTCCTATTACAGTTTATAAAACTTTACTAGTCATTCAAAATTCCATGTTGATTCATTACCAAATACACATTCAAGATGATTCTTGACAGGCTCAAATTTTGAAAGAGTTCAGATTTCAAAGCCCTCTTAGACCTTCAATATAATTCTTGATCAGATCCAGTGCCTATGAACATATGTATGTAGATAAGTAAATTATGAATGCACATATTGTATATAAAATTTTACCCCTATATCATGTTCTCCAATGTGACAGAATTAGTACTTATTCAATATCGTTTGTTATATCAATTTAATTATGCAATTCTTACATATTTTACAATTAATTAAAACTTCTTAGATGCTATGTAGAGGCATATTTCAAGTCTACAGTATGTTTTATATAGCATACAATTTTCATAAAAATTATATCTGATAAGAAAAAAAATCCCACCCTCTGCATATTTCAGGAGTTCTTTGGTTTTATTCCTGAGCAAGCCCAACCTCCAAGCCAATTCCTCAGTTACATATGGTGCATGACACCATATGGTATATAATAACCCTTTGGTCATTGTGGGTCAACTGTCCTGGCTATGTTCCACTCTCAGCTTCCTGGGTCGCCCCGCCTTCGCAGGGCAGTATGAGAAGCTGAAAAGTCCTTGACTGCTTGGCAATGACTAAAACATCAGTGTGTTATCAACATTGTTCTCATCATAAATCCAAAACAGCACTAGGAAGAAAAGTAACTCTATCCTTGCTGAAACCAGGACATGTAATTATTTTCTTCAGCTTTTCATTATATTAAAATACATTTAACTATGTTAATTGGCATACAATATTTGTCAAGCAGTGCTTATGTGGACATTAAAATTCAGTGTAGAAAATGCTGACACCCTCCCGCCCCCCGAATTTGTGATCAGCAAATATTTGCACATATTTAATTGTAATAACTTAGTAAGCCCAAAACTTGAAAGAATATTACATTGCTAATGAATGTACTGCTGAAATAAAACAGATTTCTGCTGAACTAAAGCAGGAGTAATTGCAAATGTATCTTTTCTGTAACAGAAGTGTTAAAAATACCAACATTTAGAGAATGCTTAAGAGGATACTGGGATGAGATTTACTTAAATTCAAATGCCTAAATGTAGAAGTTAATATGGGCATGTCTATGTATAATGTATGTGTTCAAGATCCTTTTGTGGTCAGTGGAGCCATTCTTTGGATTGCATTGACCTATACAGACCTGGGTGGAGGTTTAATTTACTTGCCCACATGTAAAAGTTTTTTGGAGTTTGGAAGAACTTTGACTGTCCTAGTTGGGGTTCAGATTCACTTATGGGTTACCTTCTGGTCCTGTGTCATATCCTGAGAGGGCAGTGGATACCTATGTCTGGAAAATTTGAATTGAATCCTTGACCTTATTTTACTTTAATGGGAGTTCAGACACTAACTGAAATAAAGCCAGCAACTCTGTAGATACATAAATTTGAAATGTGAATCAGAAGCATTCAGTAGATATAAAAAAGATTAAGAACAATGATACAGAAGATAAACCCATGCTGGATCCCATTTCCAACCTGGCTTTGTATACACTTATGGTCCTTACAGCAATTTAGTTGACCTTCTTTTCACAGTTACTAGTCAACTAAGAGAAGGAGATGTCCAACTTGAATAGATTTGATGTGTCTTGTAGGTTTTCAGGGATGCCTACTTCTTTCTCATTCATTTTTCAAAGGAATGATTGATAAACTTCACTGAACTTTTTGTATTAAAAAATATATATCAGGGTGATAATATACATCTATCTTCTAAACTAGGCCCATCGTATTATTTTTCTGCATACATATGTGTAAAAGATATAAAATATACCTTTGTTAACATGTCATAATTATCTCTTCAACATATTAGATATAAAAACACTCCTACCACTTGAAATTAGACAATAGTAGACAACGTACTATATCAGTCAGAACTGAATTCTGTCCTTTCATCCCCTGAAAGTGCAAAATATGGTAGAAATATGGCAAATGGCCACTTGTGGACAAAATACGATGTCTTCTGGTTGCTAAAGTTGTGAGCACTCTTTAGCAGGAGGAATCTGTGTAAGCCCCAAACTCAAACATTTATTTTATAGTGACATTACCACATTATATTTTTCATCCTGTTTTCCTTTACACTGTGGATAATATTTAAGACTATAAATTCTTCTATTCATCATTAGTCTGTAGGCCTAAAATCCATAGTCTAATAGTCTCCTAATTTCTGTTAACAAATGTAGCAGAAATATATAACTCCAGGATACTTGTCATCTTAATTCCCATCATTCTATGGAGTCCCCATATTGTGTCTTTCTTTCCTGCTGCCTTAAATCAAACTTAAATCCTTGATCTTCAAAAAACCAAAGGCAGAACAAAACAGAGCTTTGGAAGGAGAACTGCCTTTTTATACTGATACACATATTCACAAAAGTTGTAAATGTTGGATAAATTCATAAATGCATTTTTGGTGCTTTTTTTTTGTTGTTGCTGCTGTTATTGTTGTTGCTGTTTTACTGTGGAGGCGAGGTGAGTTGTCGGTTGGTTTGAATTTTTTGCTTCTGTTTTTGCTCTGTTTATGTGAGCCAAAGGGTACTGTCTCATTAATGACTTACTTTCTCTGTGACCATAATTAAGGGTCACTAAGCCTATCCTGCAGCCCCTGAGGGACAGCGGATTTCAAGGTAATCTGAATGAATATGTTAATATCTGATTAGATAGAAGACTTGACCTTAATACAGAGAGGTGGCTTCATGCTTAACTATAGCAATGTTGATACCACACTGCAATTTTCTTATAGAAATACACAGCATTTCAGAGCTTGAACTCAATAATTAAAGGTGCTTGATCCCTGGAGATATATAACCCCACATACATACCTCTGAAGATCATTCACCATTCTGCATAACATTGAATAAACAATTGCAACAACCCATGGCCAGTTTAGGCCATTACCATGAACAGTTCTAAAATTCAAATATAATATTGTTCTTGCTGATGTAAATAAAAATAAAAACAAAACCAAACCAAACCAGGATATTTTTCTAAATTATACTTATAGGACCTTTTTAAAAGACAGATAAATTGTATGTAACAATTACCACTGGTAAGTTTACTGACATTTCTTCCCTCATAAAATGAAAGCATTGCTAAGCTTGTCATAGCCAAAGTTAAGCATCGCTCTGTCCTCTCAGGTTTTGAAAACACTAAAGCTGTCACTATTTTCTTAAAGAAGAAAAAGACAAAAATGTACCAAAACATAACAAACATACAAATCAAGCAAGCTTTAAAATATGTTCTCTATCACCTGCTTATTGATAAATGAGATGGCTTTCTTATTACAGAAGGAGGTTCTGGGGAACTGCAGGCCTGTCAGTATGACCACAGTGCTGAGGAACATTATGGAGCAGATCATCTTTAGTGACATCATGTAACATGTACAGGACAAGCAGGCAATCAGACCCAGTCAGCATGGGTTTATGAAGAGCACATCCTCCCTGAATAACTTGATCTTCTATGACAAGGTGAACAGTTTAGTGGATGAGGAAATAGCTGTGGATGTTTTTTACCTAGACATTAATCAAGGCTTTGACACTGTTTCCCTCAGCATTCTCCTGGAGAAACTGGCTGCTCATGGCTTAGATGGGCATGTACTTCTCTGGGGGAAAATTGGATGGAAGGACCTAAAGAGTTGTGGTGAATGGAGTCAAATCCAGTTGGTGGTCAGTCACAAATAGTGTTCCCCAGGGCTCAGTACTGGGCCATCTCTGTCTCATAACTTCATCAGTGACCTGGACAAGGGGATTAAGTGCATCTATTGAAAATAGTGTGACCAGGAGGACGAGGAAAGGGATTGTACCCCTCTAGTTGGAACTGGCGAGGCTGCACCTTTAATACTCTGTTCAGTCTTGGGCCCCTTAGTAAAATAGAGTTGCTGAAGCATGTCCAAAGAAGGGCAATAAAGCTGGTGAAGGGTCTAGAGAGTAAATCTTACTAGGAGCAGCTGAGGGAACTTGGGTGGTTTAACTTGGAGAAGGGGAGGCTGACAAGAGACCTCACTGGTCTTTTCAACTGCCTAAAAGAACGTTGCAGCCAGACAGCTGGCTGTTGATCTCTTCTCAAGTAACAAGTGATAGGACAAGGGGAAATGGCCTCCAGTTGTCCCAGGGGAGATATAGATTGGCTATTAGGAAAAATTTCTTCACCAAAAGGTTTGTCTATGATTGGAATAGACTGCCCAGGAAAGCAGTTGAGTGACCATCCCTGGAGATATTTAAAAGATGTGAAGATGTGCCACATAGGGACATGGTTTAGTGGTGGATTTGGCAGTGTTAAGTTTGTGGTTGGACTCAATGATCTTAAAGATCTTTTCCTACCTATATGATTCTGTCACTTTGCTAGTGAGTTATGCTTTGCAAGTAGTAATTTTTAATCAAGAAAATAGATGCCTCATTTTGACAGATGTGGCACTTTATATTTTTACAGCAGTTTTATTAATATAGAATTATTAAGTACATACCATATTGATTTTTGAGCCCTGCTATTGTAAAGATTGATGTACATGCTTTAAGCACTCTGAGTAGTCTCAATGACTTTTTACTCAGAATACAAACAATTAAACACATGATATCAACCTCTGGGATAGTACTCTGCATTGCTTCAATCAACTTTAAACACTTCTGTAGCTTTTGAACTCTCCGTGTACCTAAGACCTTGTTCACTTGCAGGTTTTCTTTTTCTCAAATTTTGGTGAATATTGGATTTTTCTGCTGTTAAGTAGGATTATTTCTATGCATTGATTCTGTATTTCTTTTTTTTGTATTTCTCGGAATCCTCTTTGTTCTTAGTGATACAAAGAGAACATGAAGATGAAGAAAGCAACAGTATAAATACATGCCACAGAGATAATCTTTGACCCTGAGGTCTTAAACTTTTGACGTAAGTGACAGAGTAAAACTAATTCTATTTTCTTTTCAAACAGTTACCATACTACATGAAGACAGGTTCCAAATGCTCAGCGACATCATATAGCAGCAAACATTTTTGCTGTTTGTTGAATTTAATGGATATTTTTTGCCTTCCTTTAGTAGCAGAATGTATATATAGGTATACAAGTTTATTTATTCATATATATATTTGTCATTTGAATTCAGCACAAAACAGAATTGTGGTTACTGTGTTCTGGTCATACAACTTGAAATTAAGTTTCAGGACATGACCACTGATGAGTATTAAGGTATATTAACATAAGTGCAATAGCTAAATCAACTAATGATAGGTCCTAAATTTCTAACCCTTATCAGATTTAGAAATATTTACCATCTGTGCCAATTCAGTCAGTTTGGTCATACAAAAAATTTCAGTTTGACGTTTTATTCTCTTTAGTCAATGATATCAGTTAGTCACTTCGAATACAGGGAAGAACAATCCAGATTCTGTGGAATTGGGAAGGTGTACTAGAGACAGTGTAAAATAGACTGTTCTATGAATTTTATGTATTCTAATTATTTGTTAAAATGCAAAACTATGATTATAAAAGTGTTGTGAACACTCGATACAGAACTATCAGAAATAAAATTTGCAGGACCTTTTCATTTATAAGGGAGAGCAACAGCACATTAACAGATATTTTAAACTACTGGATAGCAACCATTATGAAGCTGTCTGGAACATGTTATATTTCCATATAATTCTGCAGTTACTGTGCTTATCCACAAAGAATGTGTGGAAAAAAAGATCATCATAAAATAAATTTTGCTTCCTGAAAGAGAATTTGTTTGGTTTTGCAACAAAATCTATTCATAGATATGTTTGTATGATACCCTTTAAGCCAGTAAAAGCATTGCACATGCTAGTAAGAGCCAATGGATTTGATTTTGTATTTTTTAATGGTGCTACCACCACATCAGTTGTTGTCATTTATACATAACTCCTATTAAACTGTCTTCAAAAATAACAAATAATAGCATTAATTGTGCTGCTGACGTGGTCAGTATTAAATCATTACCAACATAATTATGGGTAGCATTAAATCCAAAGGGAAAGGAAGAAACTTTCCTAGCTTTCCCCTTTTATTTAAAATGTCTTTGTGGTTTATATAAAAAATATTCTCTCATGGAAGCAAAAATTTCTTTTCCTCCCAGATAAACATTACTAAGGAAGTGCTATAGAATGTCACATATTCCTTTATAGTGCAAGGTAAACATCAAAATAGAAATACAAAGAGGAACAAAAGATCCATGTTTTCTGGCTTGAATGATCCAAATGTAATCAACACAAAAGATAACATGAGAGCAGTTCACCTTATTAGCATAGTTAAAAAATCAAAGACTTTCTTTTACTAGTCAATTTATATTTTGGCAATATGCACAACTCCACTTTCATCATAAGAAACAAGTAAGAAATATGATTTATAGAGTCATGTTTTCACATAAGCTTAGAAAAAAATCAAGAGATCTTCTCCACTCCTCCCTGACCAACATGGTCTCATGAAATTCCCAGGCATCACTATCCTTAGAACTGGAAAGTTATTCCATCATCATCATCATCATCATCATCATCATCATCATCATCATCATCATCATCATCATCATCATCATCATCATCATCATCATCATCATCGTAGTCCTCATTGTCTTGTTCTTTTTTTTTTTCTTTTTCTTGTTGTTGCTTTTCTTCTTCTTGGGTTTAATTGCATATTGATCCATACTTATAACACCAGTAGACATAAAAAATAAGTTACTCTTGAATGGATAAAAAAAGTTGTTATGTTCACATTCAAACTTCTTTAGGCTAATATCATTGCCATCAATTGTTCTTCCTCTGTTCAAATATTCTACAATTAATGTCCAGCCTTTTGTTCGTTTATCTGCATTTACAGGGAAAAAATATGGAATTTTACATTATCTTTTCCTGAATTGCCTCTTAAACTTTACTTTCAATCATTTTCTTATACCTTTCAAGACCTCTTTGCATTGCTATTCCCTCCTCCAGCATTGCTACAGACCTTCTTAGTCTACCTGTACCTGGTAATTTAGTACAACAGAAAGCAAGTGCTTTCTTAGCATAAAGCCAGCAAAAAGAGATCCAAGACAGAATCTTGAGTGATTAGCAACTTTTCTTTATTTTCCTTACTTGCTTACGAGGATGATTTTGTGGTTTAATGTCAGACCATAACTGAGCACCATGCAGCCACTTACTCCACACTCCCTGACAAAGGAATGGCAAAGAGAATGGGGGGGGGGGTGGGGAAGCTCATTGGTGTAGTTAAAGACAGTTTAACAGATTTTAAAAAAAGGAAGATAATGATGATGATGATGATGATGATGATGATGATGATGATGATGATGATGATGATGATATAAAAAACATGTGATGTGCAAATGCAATTGCTTATAATGGCAGGAAAAAAACCAAAGCCAACAAACCAAACATGCAAACATCGTGATATCCAGTCTGTTTCTGAGCAGTGATCCCATCTTGGGGATCCTGTCTTGCTTCCCAAGTTCCATTGGAAGTCTGATTTTAGGGAATATCCCTTTGACTAGCCTGGCCCAACTGTCCTGGCTCTGCTCTCCCAGCTCCTTGTGTACCTGACATGGCATGAGAAGCTGAAAAGTCCTTGGGTAAGTGTAGGCACTACAGCTACCCAGCAGCAACTGAAAACATCCATGTGTTCTCAACATTTTTCTCACATTTACGTTGTATATCATACAATACAAGGATGCAGAAATTTGTAGTTTGTTGCTTCATTGTTTGGAATGTATCATGCATCATATATCATAATGTCATATAAGGATGAGGATTCATCTCACCTAATTACAGAAATTTAAAACATGTGGCATACAGGCTCCCTCTATAGGCATGGAGAGAGTTGCCTCTCAAGAGATTCAACACCCAGACTTACACCTCAGTTGCTCATCTCCAGTGACCATAAAAGCATTTTTAATATGATATTTGATGAAAAAGTCAGAGAAATGAATGCCAAGAGGTAATGTGAAAGGTAGTACTTAACTGATGCAAGATTGATTGGAACTAGACATAGCATTAAGGCATTCCTAGACTTCCTGTGTCATTTTGAGGGAACTTGTAAGGCTTCATCAAGTTTCACTAAATTAATAAAAATATCCTTATGGTAAAAATGCATATATTCTTGAAGTAGAATGAGGATAATATTTTTTGACAATTTGTAAAGAAAATAAGATATATATCTCAAAAAAAACCAAACCCACCCTAACTGTTTATTTCAATTGCACAAGAGTTTTCTATATACTATGCTGGAAATTTTCTCTTATATTTGCAGTTCTTGGAGAACCCAGGTCCCAAGTACAAGAAACAAGAAAATTGAGTTGTTGGAGTGAGTCCAGAGGAGTGTCACAAAGATGGTCAGAGAGCTGGAGCACCTCTTATGAAGATGGGTTGAGAGAGTTCGAATTGTTGAGACTGAAGAAGAGAGAGCTCCAGGGAGACTTCATTGCAGCCTGCAAGTACTTGAAAGGTCCTGCAGGAAAGATGGAGTCTATCATGGAGTGTAGTGATAGGACAAGGGGTAATGAGTTTAAACTAAAAAGGATAGTTTTAGATAAGATATTAGGAAAAAATTGTACCAAATGAGGTTGGTGAGGCCCTGGAACTGGTTGCCCAGAGAAGCTGTGGATCTCCTCTCCCTGGCAGTGTTCGAGGCCAGGTTGGATGGGGTTTTGGGCAACCTGGTCTAGTGGAGGGTGTCCCTGCCCACGGCAGGGAGGTTGATGCTAGATGATCTGTGAGGTCCTTTCCAACCCAAACCATTGTGTAATTCTGTGGTTGTATGAAATCATATTTTTATGTCCATTCATGTTCTAGGATTTTACAAGGTCTTTCCCTACTCTAAAGATTAGCTTTGAACTTGGTCAAAATTAGTAAACTGCAAGGATTTAAGTATACATTTTTTTATATATCACTGCTAAAATATATGTCTATGCTCCTTAAAGGCCTTCAAAGTTCTTTCATTGTTTTGGAATGAAGTATTAAAGTACCCTTTGTCTTCTCCATGGCACCATTCATTTGTGTTCTGAAGCAGTTCTCAGGGAATCGTCCAGAATACCCTTAATCATGACTTGTAGTTGTCTCCAACATGTTATCATGGTGCATCCTGGAAACTAAATAAGAACAGAAAAACATGGTTCAAAGAGTTGTTCATATTTGATAGGGTGGCCAGGGATATAACAAATTCTGTTAACATGTATACTACAGAACTGTGTTTTAAAGTAAAAATGCAGTAAGTACTGAGTCTACTTCTTTAGAAATCTTCTCCCTAGAAGGGAATGTAGGGATCTTGCAATGCCTACCATAGCTTAATTCAAGATCGTCTCATGATGCTGTGCCAGACTCCTCTGTTTCTCTTCCTTGTTGCATTTACTTTTTTTTTAACTTGTAGTATATTATTAATAAATTATATCAGGTAAGAAATGGAGGAGAAACGCTATTAAAACATTTACGCCACACGACACTTGAACATTAAGTTGATCGAAATAATGCAAAGTTCATACAGTGAGTTTTAAAAGGTTTTCCCACCGGAAGAATCTTGAGATAAATCTTCCCAAAAGTAGTCCTTTAAATCAAAGTTTTCTGGAAAGCTAAGTTAATCTGCTTTCCACTAGTCTTTGGAATATTCACCAGTCTGCTGCCTTCATCGCATTACATAGAGAATATAAATACAAATGTGACCCAAGTATCTGATATGCACAATGTTTCAGCTATGTAGTCCTCAAAGTATACTTTGATATACTTCATTCAGTTTTACCAACTCTTCGGAAATCTGAGCCAAAATTCACAGGAGGAAAACAATCCTTGTTACATGTGTTACAGGTAACTGCTTTGGATGTTTTGGTTTACACCTGTCTGTTAAGGACTTGGTTCTTTTGTGTAGTTGTTTCCACTTGTGCCAAGCAGGTATTAACTTCACTAAGAAGGACTTTGCACGAGATGCACAGCAGCAGAGATCAGGCATATATTACTGGTATGAAGTCTTCTGAATTAAGTGAAACCAATCATGGAGTACGCAATTTTTCGCTATGGCTGAAGGTGTTAAAATGTAGATCACTACATATTTACAAGTGGTGTTACTAAAGATGACATAATCTATCACAGGACTGTGTGATATATTTTCCCTTCAAAGACTCTTCGACCCAGTTTTGTAGCCCTGACTGATAACCTAAACAGATTTTTGCCTTCATAAGGAACAAAGAATCAGACACAGTAATTTTAGTCCAACAAAAGATTAATTTTGCCTCTAAGATGGCATTCCTGCTTTTTTTTTTTTCTGAAGGAAATAATTATGAAAATAAATAAATAATATTTTAAAAATTACTGATTTACTGATCTTAAATTCAGGTTGATACCTTAGAGTATATTCAATGTCTTGTAACTGACAGATTCAAAAATCTGTCTCAGAAAGTTGGTACCTGAATAAAAGTATGGATCATTCAGATAGGAAAACATACTGTACTTTAACTAGAAAAGTATTTTGCCAGCTGAGCAATTACACAATTTATTATTGTGTATTTCATATCTGTAACTTTTAAATTATCTTTTAAAGCATCTATAATTCAGTAGTCCTAAGATTTCTCTCTGTGTGTAGAGGCTATCTGATGACAGTGCTTACTGTCTTACTGGGTGGAGGTGCTGCAGGCGCCGGAGACCATCATGAAGCAGGCTGTCCCCCTGTAGCCCATGGGTGATGATGGAGAGCAGAGATCCCACCTGCATCCTGTGGAGGACCCCACACTGGAGCAGGTGGAGGCATATGGAAGATGCTGTGACCCACTTTGGAGCAAGATCCTGTAGCCCATGAGCAGATTTGCTGGGGGGACTTGTGACTCCATGAGGGACCAGACTGGAGCAGTCTGGACCTGAGAGACTGCACCCCATAGAAGTGACCCACGCTGGGGCAGTTGGTGAGGAGCCGAAGCCCTGTGGGAAAGGACTCACATTGGAAAAGTTCATGGTTGCCTGTCTCCCATGCGTGAGACCCCACAATGCAGCAGGGGAAGAGTGTGAGGAATACCCTCCCACCCTCAGCTAAGAAGGAAAACAACCGGTGAGGAACTGACCGAAACGCCCATTCCCAGAGACACCTGGTTGGAGGAGGGGAAGAGAGAGAAAAAAGTTCATTCCATGAAGAAGGGAGAGGTAGAGGGAAATGATTTAACATCTGATTGCACTTCTCATTATCTGACTCTGGTTTCACTGTGTGTGCAGTGTAATAGATGTTTTGGGTTTTTTATTCCATGCTGAATGTGTTTTGTCCATGACATTAATTGCAGAATGATCTTTTCCTGTCCTTATCTCGACTCCTAAGCCTCTCAATATATATTTTCTTCCCTGTCCAGCTAAAGAGGGGAGTGACAAACTGACTTTGGTTGGTGTCTGGTCTCCAGCCAGGGTTAAACCACCACAGTGACTACAGTCATATATGTTTAGCACATACTTCTTTAGGCTAATTATGGTAATCAGGGGTCTTAACTTTAATATTAATTTCATGAATAATCAAGCAAAAGTTCTCACCCTGGACAACCTAGCTGTCATGATTATGTGTTGAAACCATTTATCTGCTTATTCCACATTTTTTAGCCAAAAAAACCTGTCCTGCCACCATAAGTCTTCCTCCTTTCACTGCTACTCCTGCTGATTTTGTGGATCGCCATCCACAATGTTTACACAAGAGATAAGTGGACACCAGCATGTTTAACCTCTTATGTTCAATTCTCACAAGCACACAAAACCATGGAGTGCCAATACAAAGAAAAGCAGAGAAAAAAAAAACAACTATATCTGAGTACAGTCAGTGCTTACTTGTTTAACAGCACTAACTCCTCTATGTGAAAAAAGGATGAAGCATATCAAGCTCAAGAGCTTTTAAGGTTTTAAGGAAGAATACATTACTTGAGAAGGAGCATTTCATTATGTGAAGAGCATATTATAGTTCTTACATAAAAAAGGGTTAGGACACCATTAACACCTGGCTCCACAATTTTGTTGGACTGTTTTGGGTTTTTTCAGTGAAAAATTTTTCCTTTCATATTTGAGGAGCAAGGAGATGGAAAGAGTCAATTTATGATAAAGGCTATAAGAGAAGGACAGTGAGTTATAATTCATTAGGAATATAAAAAACCATTCAGGCTTGCAACAGGATGATTCTATAACCAAGAAGTACTTTTGCCTGAATGCTTTCTCCTAAACAGCTCATATGGTGTGAAGGAGAAGGACATTTTTTGCTGGTCATCTTTGCAGGCTTTTAGAAGACATGTCAAAGCAATACTCATTCCAACCATTTAACAGTGTCTACAAGCTCATTCAGAAATCATTTCATTTTATAAGTCTTTCCAGGCTCCAGATGCCCTGAAAACTTTTCAGCAACATTATTCCTTGCAGTTTTCGCTGCAGTAATGGGTCAGGAATCTTTAATACTTACATACTCTTAGAAGACAAAAATATACTTAAAATACATGATTCTTAGTGGAATGTGTTTCAGATTTTGATTATCAAACCTCACCAATTTTGTTTTTTTTTAAAAAAAAAGGCAGAAATAAAATTGAATGTCACAGACTTCCTAATTTTGCTGAAATAAATAAAGGAACCAATGTATTTTTAAAAAGCTACTGATGTTACAGGCCTGCAAAGTATGTGTCTAGAGATAAATCCGTGAATACTTACAATTTCCATTTACATCACTGATTCTATCCAAGTTCATGACAAAGACCTGAGTTGAGACAACATTTACAGAAAGTTGGAAACAGGAATTTTGAACAAGAACTCCTGGTCAAGTCATCATATATGCAATATATTGGTTGATTTAACTGGGAATGGTATATAAGCAAAAGTTTTTATTGTTACTATGGAAATAATAATAAAAGGAAACATTAGACTAAACTAAAGACCTGTAATATTTTCTCATGCTGATTTTTAGAATTATATGCTTATGTTTACTAGAAAAAGTCAGGTACACAACTGAGGAACCAAATCCCTCAGAACTCTTTTTCACACCCTTAAGAATCAGATTGACTTACTCCAAACTAACACGTCTTAAATCTAAATAGCTGCTTATTTTAATATGCTTGCATGCATTATAGATGTTTCTTTGTAAATACAAATATGTAAACATAAGAAGAAACATGAAGATTACAATAGTTATAAGTTTCTACCCTGAAAAGGCAGAAAGATTGAACAATTGAACTGCTTCCTACAGTTAGTAGCTGGCTATTCTAAGTGATTGCTAGAAAAATGGATGAAAGTGGGAGGAACATAGGATCTTTTAAGTAATCTACATATAATATCGTTCTACATTTATAGACTTACAGTGCAGAAACTAACCTAGAGCTGAGAAACCTTCTATGTCTACACAATGCACTCTAAAGCAGGATGGCCACATTAGTAAGACCATACAGCAAAGCTAATAGAGTCTATTTCTAATGAGAACTAATTAACCTGTGGAGGGTACTGCAAAAATTCAACTGTCCTGCTCCTGTATCCAGCTATTCAGAAGTATCGCTGTAAACAGTGCAGGAAACAGAGGCAGCCAACCAAGGCAGCAGTTTTTGCAGCAGTCTCTGGATTCTCCTTCGGGAAAGGGAAGTAACGTGTCTGATACCTGCAGAACAGCAGCCCCATGCCTTGATATATATTGGGGGCCAGCCAGCTGGAAAGCAGCTTGGCAGAAAAGGACCTTGGGGTCCTGATGGACACCAAGTTGAACATGAGCCAGCAGTGTGCTCTTGCAGCAAAAAAGACTGATGGTATCCTAGGATGCACGAGACACAGTGCTGCCAGCATATTGGAGGAGGTGATCCTTCCCTTATACCCAGCACTGGTGATGCCACACCTTCAATACTGTGTCCAATTCTGGACTCCTCGGTGCAGCAGGAGCACGGACATGCTGGATGAAGTCCAACAAAGGGCTTGGAGCATCCCTCTTGTGAGGAAAGGCTCAGAGAGCTAGAACCACTCAGCCTGGACAAGAGAAACTCAGGGGGGAATCTCATTGATGTGTATAAGTATAGTAATTTACATCATACTTTTAAGCTCAAAATTCTTCCATTTCATGATAATAAGGAATATTTTTGTGATTTTAAAAATATACACCAAAATTTTCTTTTGCTGAACTTTTCATAAGATATATCTAATTAGGACGAGTAGAAATCAAAGTCTCAAAAAAGATTTATCGGTACTCAAAACCTTTTATTTATTCTCATAAGACATTCCTGTCTTATTTTATCCCAATTCCCTCCTTTTTCTCTGTCCTCTAGTACTCATTTGAGTTCCATCTCATGCCACAAGACAAGTCAGTTTGATTATAAAGATAAGATGTGAAATTGAAATTGAAAATCTTTTTTCATCCAGACCATTTTTACAGTAAAACTAAATGTAATAATTTTTTTTATTATAAAAACCCCATTTTTATTATTATTGTATTTAATTGTGATTTCATTAGAAAGATAGGAAATAGCCTGAGCACATACATGAAATGCAGAATAATGCATTTTTGCATCTTAGCAATTTGAGGTTTTTTACTACTTTCCCACTTAGATTTTGCCTGTCTTAGGAAATATATTTTTCCCATGTTTTATCCAATGTATAAAATCAGGCTACATTTCTGGGTCACTGAATCTCTCCCTTTTCCTCTACCTACCTTTCTTTTCTTTCTTACATCACCTTTCCTCATCTGATACTATCTAGTTTAAAACGATATGATTCTTGAACCTTCAGTAATCAACAGGGGCATGCGAAACACATCCTCTGTCAATGCAGGAGAGAACAAGCAAGAAAAGGGAAATATAACTATGGTATAGCTTTCCTTCTTCAATTACTGTAAAAAAAAAAGAAAAGAAAGGGAGTAACTATAAACACTTGTTAAACTGAACATGGAAAATTAAACTTCCCCACATTTTATTTCCTTCTGTAGTGTTCTGGGGAGGGGAACAGGTCTGAAGTATTAGATGTACAGTTTTTTTCTTCTTTTTCTTCCCATGAGATCCTGTAACACATTTTGTCTCATCAATTTAACATGTTAGCTAACTTCTGACTACTGAGCTTTACTTGTTTTTAAACATTTTCCTAAGTGGTGCCTAGTGCTAATGCACATTTTAGAACAAGTAACAGCATCATCTCTGCTTATGACTGTGGGACCAAAGTCATAGAACGTATAAAGCCTGAGCAATTGTGCTTTGCAACTGAATGTAGGGAAGAGTTGAAAAGGTGAAATTCTATCTCCAAATTAGGTTTAAAAATGTGATTTTATAATACAGCAGTGCTTTCATCAGTTCAACCCTCTCACCCTTACGAATCCCCTGTTGTTAGTCTAGTATGTGAATTGTGCACAAAGCCTACCCTCCGTTACATTACAGATCCCAAATTAAGTTCACATGACCTGAAGAGATGTGAGTCAGCTCTTTGTGCCAAGCAGTGAAGTTCAAACCACCCATGTACAATCTAATTATTCAGTATGCACAGGGCAACTCATCTAAATAAGGACATCTGTAGAAAGCTGGGTTTTACTGACCAGGACTATTATATTACCTCTCTGGACTAAAATCTTTCTAACTAATAAAGTGCCAAGAATATCTAGGGACCTACTTGTAATATCAGTAATCTTTTCTAGTCAGCTTTAGCCTTTCTCTTTTTTGCTTTCAATTTATATTTTAACCCACTACATAGTCTATGTGTTCCATTTTTAGCATGCTAATTCCTCTTAAGGACATGTTGGACACTGGAAAAAGTACAGAAATCACTTTGCTAACATTAAAATTAAAGTTAACTTGGTCTTCACAGAAGATTTTACAAGGAGATGGCTATTTTTAAAAGCCAGTAGGACCAATAAGATGTGCTACCTTTGCTATAAGCAGAAATAAAAATATAAATGCTATAAGCACAAATAAATATAAATGCTATAAGCACAAATAAAGCTACACATGCTATAAGCATCAATAGAGCAAAATAAAACATAAAACTCACTTATTAAGACTGTTCATTGGCAGAAATGGAAAATCTTGTATTAGAGATTTTCTGTGTTGCCAGGCTCCTCAGAAATTCATGCACAAGAAATGAACCCACCTCCACTTTAGCTTCCCAGCTACTGAAGTTTTTGAACATAAGACCATATTTTAGAAACTCTAGCCACTGAATGGTGACCGTACTAGCAGAATAGTTAATAAATTAAGTTTTCTGTTTACAAAAAAAAAGCTGAAAGTCATCTTCTTATTCAGGTGAATGAGATTTAAGAATAATCCAAACATACCTATATGAAGACTTATCTAAAAGACAAATTGCATACAGCAGACTGGCAGGAAAGTAACTTATTAGTATATGTTGTGTTGGCTTTTCTACCATAATTTTAATTATTTTAAATAAATAAGGTGTGGACATTTTTTAAAAGACATGTAACATAAAGAATATTAATTGACTCACCTTAGATGAATTGAATTAATTAGAGCAATAAAAACTATTTTCAAATGGCCTCTAAACTCTCAGGAAATATATTCAATTACTACTGTTTTCTAATTGTAATTTGCAAATTTGTGTACTCAGGCATACACTATTAATTCATGTGGATATTCTTTAGACATCTTGCTTTAAACACTGCCTGAAGTTTCTTTGAATGAAGAGTAGGTTAATTTAGAATATTTCAAGAATTCCACAGCTAAGTTGATTGTTCATATTTTAATGTCTATAGATCTGTAATTTCCACTGACACCTTGCAAACCACAGTACACTTGACCAGGAGCCAATATAATAACCCTCTTGAAGACTTCCAAGATATATTCTGTAGCATCAGTAATTCACACCTAGAAAAAATTATGTACCATGAAAATGCATACATCTTCAGCTGAAATCAAAGGTTAAGTGACCTGCAAACGAGATGCGTAACTCCAATGCTTCCATTGTTATTCAACAAAATAAAATATGGACTTGATGGCAAACATGCAAGCTTGAAAAGATTTTAGAAATAGCAATTTGGCTTTAGGGTTGGGGTTTTTTTCAGTCTTTGAGAAGAAAAAGGAGGTCTCTGTTGACTGGAAAAAGGCAACTGTGATAACCTTATTCAAAAAAGGACAAAAAGTCAACCCTTGGAACTACAAGATGGTCAGCCTCATTTCAGTTCCTAGGAAAGTAATGGAATGAGTGTTCTTGTAACTCATTTCTGGGAACATGAAATTAAATAAGTAGTTGGAAGTTACCAGTTGCAGTTCCTCCGCAACCTATTCTACTCCGCAACATATTAGGAGCTATCCCATGGGCTAAGCTGTTAGAAGGAAAGGGAGCCTGTGAGAGCTGGGTAGCTTTTAAACAGCACTTCTTCCAAGCACAGGATAGGTGCATCCCTTTGAGTAAGAAATCGGGAAAGAGAGGCAGAAGGCCTGCGTGGATGAGCAGGGACCTAATGAGTAAACCCAAAGGGAAGCAAAAGGTTTATGAACTGTGGAAAAAGGGTCTGAGCACCTGGGAAGAATATAGAGATGTTGTCAGGGCCTGTAAGGACATGACTAGAAAGGCTAAAGCCCACTTGGAAATGAATCTACCAAGGGACATAAAGGATAATAAAAAGAGTTTTTTCAGATATGTGAATAGTAAGAGGATAACCAGGGATAACGTGGGTCCCTTGGTGAACGAGATGGGTGTCCTGGTAACAGGGGATGATGAGAAGGTGGAGATACTGAATGCCTTCTTTGCCTCGGTCATCACTCCAAAGGCCCCTCAGGACCCACAGATCCTGGATGAAAGTAGAAGTGTTTGGGGAATGAAGAGCTTCCTCTAGTTGAGGTAGGGGAGGTCCAGGAGCAGCTCAAAGGGATTAATGCATATAAATCCATGGGCCCGGATGGGTTACATCCACGTGTGCTGAGGAAGCTGGCGGAAGTGATTGCAGAGCCGCTATCTATCATCTTTGATACATCTTGGAGAACAGGAGAAGTGCCTGAGGATTGGAGGATAGCCAATATCACTCCAGTCTTTAAAAAGGGCAAGAAGTAGGATCCTAGCAACTATAGGCCAGTCAGCCTCACTTCTGTCCCTGGAAAGGTGATAGAACAGCTTGTTCTGGAAGCCATCTCCAAGCAATTGGAAGAGAAGCAGGTCATGAGGAGTAGTCAGCATGGATTCACCAAGGGAAGATCGTGCTCGACCAATCTCATAGCATTCTATGATCCCATCACCGGCTGGGTGGATGGAGGGAGAGCAGTGGATGTCATCTACCTTGACTTCAGCAAGGCCTTTAATATTGTCTCCCATGACATCCTGATAGAAAAGCTGAGAGAGCATGGGATAGATGAGTGGACAGTGAGGTGGGTTGAGAACTGGCTGTCGGACCGGGCTCAGAGGGTCGTGATCAGTGGAACAGAATCTGACTGGAGGCCTGTGACTAGCGGTGCCCCAGGGCTCAGTGTTGGGTCCAGTCCGGTTTAATATCTTCATTGGCGATCTTGATGAGGGAATAGCATCCACCCTCAGCAAGTATGTCGATGATACGAAGATGGGAGGAGTGGCTGACATGCAGGAACACTGCGCTGCCATCCAGAGAGACCTGGACAGGCTGGGAAGCTGGGCAGGGAGAAACCAGATGAGATTCAACAAAAGCAAGTGTAAAGTCTTGCACCTGGAGAGGAATAACTGTCTGTGTCAGTACAGGCTGGGGGATGACCTGCTGGAGAAGAGCTCTGTGAAGGACCTATGGGTCCTGGTTGATAACAGGTTGACCATGAGCCAGCAGTGTGCCCTGGTGGCTAAGAGAGCCAAAGAAGGGCTAAGAAGATGATTAAGGGCCTGGAACATCTCCCATATGAGGAAAGGCTGAGTGAGCTTGGACTGTTCAGGCTAGAGAAAAGAAGACTAGGGGGGCATCTAATTAATGTTTATAACTATCTTAAGTATGGGATGCAGGACGAATTAGCCACCCCCTTTTCAGTAGTCTGTGGTGACAGGACAAGGGGCAATGGCTGCAAATTGGAGCACAGGAAGTTCCACACCAACACGCGGAAGAACTTTTACATAGTGAGGGTGACAGAGCTCTGGCACAGGCTGCCCAGGGAGGCGGTAGTCTCCTTCTCTGGAGATGTTCAAGACTCATGCAATATGAGCTAGGGAGCTGCTTTGGCAGGGGGATTGGACCCAATGATCTCTCAAGGTCCCTTCCAAACCCTACAATTCTGTGATTCTGTGATTTACCAAGAGTAAATTGTGCTTAGCCAAGCTAATTGTTTTCTAGGAAAAGATGATTAGATTTGTCATCTGGGTATGGAAAGGCCATTAAGCAGCTCTCTGGGAAAGACTGAGGTGGAGATGGGCAGCAAAATGAACATGACCCCATGATGTATGCTCCTGGTCTCTATGAACAGATACATAACTTGTATATCAAGGAAATGTCTTCACTCCCTCTATATGGCACTTGTAGACAACATCTACATATTGCACCCAGTATTCCTCAATTTTTTCTGACAGGAAAGATATGGACAAACTGGAGGGAGCTCAGCAGAGGCCCTCCAAAATGATGAGGGCAGGAGCACTTGCCCTGTGAGAAGAGACTGGGGGGCTAGCGCTGCATCTGCCTGGAGAAGGAACAGCTTCAGGGCACCAAACTAATCCCACAGCTGTCACAAAGGTCATCAAGGAGATGGAGCCAGGGTCCTAACAGAATTTTGTGGGGAGAGGGCAAGAAACAACAGGTGTACATTGAGATGAGAGTTTCAGACTAGATCTAAGGAGAAACTTTTTCCTTGTGAGGACAGTGAGCTAGTGGAAAAGGTGAGTCTGAAAGCTATGCTATCTCCATCCTTGGAGGATACAAAATCCCAACTGGACCAAAACTTGAACAACCTGGTCTCACCCCATACCTGGCCCTGTTTTGGGCTGTGGGTTGGCCTAGAGATCTTCCAAGGTCCCTACCAGCCTCATTTTCTACTTGGGACTGTAGAAAACAAAGATATGTGCTGGAATTATTCTATGATCCTGTACTGTAGGATAAAGAAAAATTACACAAGGAACCACAGAGTCACTGGAGCTTAAAGGCAGAATAAATAAAACTGGAAATAGGATAAATGACATGCATAAATGGTATTTTCATAGCATGAGAGAGAGAAATGAATACAGATAATTACATTTAGAATTTTGCAATATATATGAAGTACTCAGAACTCACCCAAAAAATACTGCATATTTTCTCGTGTAAAATGTGCTCTGTGATTGCTGAAAATTATCTTCCTTTCAATTTCTGTTCAAAGTTATGCATTGTACTCCCATATGGATATGTGCCCAATGTTGAAGACATTGTAAGAGTATATGATTTCTGAAAAATATTGTTCTGTTTCATCTGGCACAGGTGCTGAACTTCAATTTATTTTCATCTGTCCTTTTAAGTTAGCTAATTTTTGTAACTGAAATTTGAGCTACATGACTGTCTGAAGACCAGTGGACCACAACAGATGTAGCCCTTTAAAAAAACCAGCAGTTTATTGCATAAGATCCTGTGTCATTTTAACATAAAGGGGAAAATAGCTTGGCAGGATACTGAGATTGATTGATCCTGGAAAGATCTTTGGTTTTCTTGTGAACAGTTGGATTGGTAACACAGACAGATGGATGGTTACTGCAAAGAGTTGGTGTGTTGCTAAGGAGAGTTGGAATGGTATGCCGGACAGGTGTCGAATTTGTGAACTACTGTTCAGAATAGATGTTGTATTATCTACCTATATATACATATTAAAATATATATAAAATGGACACATATATATATAATTTGTGTTCATTGCTAACTTCACACTCAGTGTTGTAATCACCCACATTTTCATAACATCCAGAACGTAAAGGACACATTATTAAAAGCACCTTTTGACAATAAACAGGACAGACAAAATGAAGAAGATGAAATTGTATGTGCAGAACAGTAACTGCACTGATTCCAATACGTGCTGATATCCCACTCGCCTCTTGTTAAGATGTTTAAATTATCATTTAAGGTAGTAAAGGTCTCATGCTGCATTTTGATCGATTTCACTATGATAGAGATCCACAACCAAAGCACAAAGGCTAATTATTGTGTTCTATGTACCACTACAAAATACAGATTTTGGGTGAGGGTTGATTGGGACCTGGGGGCTTTTGCAGCCAGGGGCAGGAGGGAGTATATGTGAGAAAATTTGCAGTCACAAAGGTCAGTGAAGCAGGTTGTCTCCTTGTAGTCCATGATGACAGAGCAGACATTCTACCTGCAGCCCATAGAGGACCCCACATCAGAGCAAGAGCAGGCAATCGAAGGAGTCTGTGACCCCATTGGAAGCCTGTGCTGGAATTGTGGGCCTGTGGAGAGAGGAGTCCACATTGGAGCAGATTTGCTGGCAGGACTTGCAAACCTGTGAAGGACCCCACAGTGGAGAAATCTGGTCCTAAAGGTCTGGACCCCATGGAAGAGACCCATGCTGAAGCTGTTTGTATCCCATGGGAAGGACTCACGTTGGAGAAGTTGATGGAGGACTATATCCTATGAGAGGGACCTCATGCTGGAGCAGCAGATGGGTGTGAGGAGTCCTCGTGATAGGAGGAAGGAGCAGCAGACACAACATGTGATGAACTGATCACAACCCCCATTCCCTGTCCCCCTCTGCTGCTGCAGAGGAGTAGGTAGAGAACTGGGGAGTAATGTTAAGCCCGGGAAGAATGAAGGGGTGGAGGGATGTATTTTAAATTTTTATTTTATTTCTCACTACTCTGCTCTGATTTACTTGGAAATAAGTATGACGATTTTTTTCTAACTTAAGTCTGTTTTGCCTGTAATGGTGGTCAGTGAATGATCTCTCACTGTCCTTATCTTGACCCATGAGCCCCTCATTATATCTTCTCTCCCCTGTCCAGTTGAAGAGGGGGAGTGATAGAGCAGCTGGCCTCCAGGCAGGCTCAACCCACTACAGAAGTTCTTCTAGCATAAGTCCTTTCCATGGGGTGCAGTCCTTCAGGAACAGACTGCTCCAGATGGGTCTCGCATGAGCCACAAGTCCTGCCAGCAAATCTGTTCCACTATGGGCTCCTCTCTTCACAGACTGCAGATCCTGACAGGAACCTGCTCCAGCATGGATTTCCTATAGGGTCACAGACACCTTTGGGAGCAACCACCTCCTCTGGTGTGTGGTCCTCCATGGGCTGCAGGGTCCAGCATGCCTCACCATGGTCTTTTCCCCAGGCTGCAGGGGAATCTCTGCTCTGGCACCTGGAGCACCTCCTCCTCCACCTTCTGCACTGACTTGGGTTGTTTCTCTTATCTTCTCAGTTCTCTGTTCTGGTTGTTGTTGTGCAACAGGTGTTTGGGGGATTTTTTCCCCTTTGTCATTTGTTATCCCAGAGGTGCTACTACCGTTGCTGATGGACTCAACTTTGACCACCCGTGGGTCTTTCTTGGAGCTTGCTTTATGTGACATGGGGAAAGCTTTTAGCAACTTCTCACAGAAAACCACCCCTGTGTCCCCTGCTACCAAAGCCTTGCCACACAAGCCCAATAGACAAGTTTCCAATGATTTGTTAATTTCTTAAAATATTTGT
The DNA here is from genome assembly GCF_964237585.1 of Gallinula chloropus. Taxonomy (NCBI): domain Eukaryota; kingdom Metazoa; phylum Chordata; class Aves; order Gruiformes; family Rallidae; genus Gallinula; species Gallinula chloropus. The sequence continues at coordinate 137,246,638 of NC_140085.1, read as the reverse complement.
TTAAGAGTGTCGTGGTTTAGGCCCGGCTGGCAGCTAAACACTATGCAGACATTCACCCACTCCCTCTTGACGGGATGGGGGAGAGACTTGGAAGAGTAAAAGAGAGAAAACTTGTGGGCTGAGATAAAAACAGTTTAATAGGACAAATAAAAAAAGGAAAGTAATAATAATAATCATAATGACTAATGTTGTTATTATTTTTTATACTACAAAACAAGTTATGAACAGCACTATTTCTCACCACTCAAAGTAAATACTGTATGGGACCACAGCTGCTGTGCAAGACCCTCAGATGACACACCTCTCAGCCGACTCCCCCAGTTTAAATGTAACATGATATCGTATGGTATGGAGTATCTCTGGTCAGTTTGGTTCAGCTATCCTGGCTGTGTCACCTCCCAGTTTCTTGGGCAGCCCCTGTCTTCTCATTGGCAGGGCAGTCCTTGACTGCTTGGCAACAACTAAAACATCCATGTGTTATCAACAATATTCTCATCCTAAATCCCAGACACAGCATTGCACTAACTACCAGAAAGAAAATTAACTCCATCCCTGCTAAAACCAGGACAAAGAGCCAGCTTGTTTAATTTTTTTTTCCTAGTCTACCATAACATTATCTAAACAAAGAATAATTCAGTAAGTCTATGTGCAACTAAACATTCTTCAGCACTATATATTGGTTATGTCATTATATCTCTCGTGGTCAGTAACTATCACTAAATATACAGATGTTGATTTCTATATATACTGTACATGTAAATATTCCTATAATGTCAGGGTAAAATGGCCCATGTAATCATACTGTGCCAGATGATGTACTTCTAAGGAAAAAAATATATCTTCGCTTTTCTGACAGCTTACATAGTATCTTTAATTTTCAGACACTTGTCTTGCCTTTTATTTAAAAGATTTTGGGGTTGGGTTTTTTTAGTATTCTTAATCTTAGATTGTCATGCTAGATATCACATTAAGAGGTTGATCTAGAATATTTATTATGTTATTATACTCTGTTACTTTCACTGCCCCTGAGTGACTTTACAGAAAACTTAAAAATTCACACGCTTCATTAAATATTTAGATTATCCTGTCTACCATATCAGTCTTAAACATTGCCACAAATGCATCAGTTGCATTGAAAAAACCCAACATTCACATCTGCAGTATTTGATTGTTCATATAAATAACATTTTTCTCTACGCAGTGACAGAATAATGAGAAACGAATTGCACTTGTTCATTCTAGAGAGACACATGATACCATACATATATACACCACAAGGTCATAGCGGTAAGAAATTGGAAAGCTGCCTATTTTTGTTTTTCTCCTGCTAGTATTGGGTCATTTCATCTAAAGTATTTGAGCTAAAGTTAATTTATGAAAGCAATCTATACTACAAAAAAAATTTCCAGGAGTACCCAAAGGCTCTGGAGAACTCTGAATTTCTGATTGATTTAATTGATATTTTTAGCTTCATTTTGGAAACTTCCATTGAATAGGAGTGTAGTTTTAAGCCATTTAAACACTTATTGCCTTTACTACAATTACAGATTCAGATTCACAGAATGGTAGGGGTTAGAAGGAACCTCTGGAGATCATCTAGTCCAAAACCCCTACTAAAGCTCTAGGATCACCTAGAGCACATTGCATAGGATGTGTCCAAGCAGGTCTTGAACATCTCCAGAAAAGTTCGCCCTACAACCTCTCTTGGCAGCCTGTGCCAGTGCTCAGTCATCCTCAGAGTAAAGATGTATTTCCTCATATGGAGATGAAACTTCCTGTGTTCATTTGTGCCCACTGTCCCTTGTCTTGTCACTGGGCACCACTGTCAAGTGTCTAGTCATTTCACCTATATATCCACCCTTTAGATATTTATAAGCATCAATCTGATCCCCTCTCAGACTTCTCCAGGCTAAAGAGACCCAGATCTCTCAATCTTTCCTCATACAAGAGATACTCCAGCCCCCTAATCATCTTTGTAGTCCTCCACTAGACTTTCTCGAACTGTGGATCCCAGCACTACAAACAATATTCCAGATGTGTACTGACCAGGGCAGAGTAGGGGGAGAGGATAACCTTCCTTGACCTGCTGGCCACAATCTTCTTAACGCACCCTACGATACTATTGGTCTTCTTGGCCATGAGGGCACACTCCTGGTTCAACACTTAGGAAAATATTGAGCAATTAGTCTTTCTATATGCAAGCTGCAAGTTACTGCTGAACTTTCCTATGATCCATACTGAAGTGGTATGGCATTTTAGCCATTTCAACAAATTTTAATTAGTATTAGAAGTATATTCAGCAACCATATCCATCTACAAAGCTTGAAAACAGAAGTAGAAGGAAAAATTTCATAGGACAAACATGTTCCTTGTTCCTTCTGTAAGTCCAGTATGTTTCAGCATCATGATCAAAATTTTTATCAATATATATTTATCAATATTTTATTGTTATAGGAAAGAAGGAAGAGACAAGATTTCATAACATACTTTATTTTTTTTAAAAGTGAAAATACTGATTCCCAAATTATGTAATTTCTTGCAGCTGTTGAGGAAGGGATCTGAAAATGTTTGTGTTTGGACCAAGGAAAAATAAAATCTTCTCCTTCTAAGAGAATATACAAAAAATCTCTTCCTCCTTCTTTGGCTACCCTTTAAAGAGAATGAACAAAGTCACTATATAGAAGAAAATAGAAACAGACAGAAGAATACTCTCAGAAAAAAAAAAATATTACCCAGCTACTAGTGGGTTCCCATCTGCCCTAAGTTCTTTTAACTTGTTATAACAAACAGAGAACAGAACAAAAAAAAAACAAAACCAAAAAGCCCTCACAAAGTTGAGTTTGAAAACTGCCACCAAATGAGTCTATCTTTTCTATTCATCTAACTAAACCCAAATACGTTATTGTGAGTGCTTCCAAATCCATGTTACATAGCCTGCAGATTGTGAGATTTTAGGTTGTTTTCAACTTTTTCATGGCCATGAATTTCCATTCTATTTTTTCCTTTTTTTTTGGTAGTCAATATTTCAATAATTACGCCTATCAGATTAAATTTTCCTAGTGATTCAGAAAGGTCAAAGACTTCCCTATGGACCAGAAGAAAAAAATGTATGTTGGTATGAATACACCAGAATACCACAACAATCACATTTAATTTTGGTGCTTGTGTTCTGTGTGATTATGAGAAGCTGGCACTTAACTAAGCTGCATCATGAGCTACTCACAGCTTCAAATCTTCTGTTGCCGAAATAAGAGCTGCTGCTGAAAGTAGGTCATACAGGAATTAATATAGATCTGGAAATATGTTATTTCTGAACAACAGACATAAAATGATAGTTCTGTCATGACAGGACAGGTTCTGACATCACTGAAATGTTGTTTCACAGGATGACCCTTTTTCATTTACATGTCAGCATTTATGGTGACACCATATAGAAACAACTTAAGAAACAGCCCTTCCTGTAGTGTGTTGATGACTAAGGGTCTGGAGCATCTGGCATGGAAGGAGAGGCTGAGAGAGCTGGGACTGCTCAACGTAGATGAGAGAAGGCTCAGGGGGATATTATCCCTGTGTAGAAATACCCCACCAGGGAAGTAAGGTTCTTCCTGCTGGGGCTCCACGGCAGGATGAGAGGCAAATAGGTGCAAACTGAAACCGAGAAAATTCTGTCTGAATGTGAGAAAACACTTTTCTGATATGAACTAAGACCGGAACAGGCTGCCCGGAGATGTTCTGGAGCCTCCATTCATTGCTAATAGAAAAATTTTGACTGGGAACAGCCCTGAGCAACCTGCCCTATCTGACTCTGCTCTGAGTAGAGATGAAGACCTCCAGATGTGCCTCCATCTTCATCCCCCCTCTGATCCTATGTGCAATTCTGCATTCAAGGTATAAGATAGAGAAAGGAAACTTATCCTAGCTGTAAACCAAACTGACATTTCAACTTTCTTTTGCAGGATGGGCTTAAACATTCATTTTACTAACATCCCATAACTTTGCAAAACAAAACAAAAAAATCACTGTGAAATCAGCTGAATTAAATGATCTTATTTCCTAATGACTAGGTTAAAAATAGGCATGGAGCTCCTACAAGGTCTTTCAGAATTTCAGAAGTACCCTTATAAGGTAAATTACCTCGGTCATTGATTTTTAACAGAAAATTCCTATTTAACTCTACTAGGCAATTAAAGGAAAAGTTATTTCCCAGACCATAATGTGCTGGACAGAACAATGTTCTGCATGTCCTCTTAATTGCAAACATTGGTTAAGAATATAGCAGCACTTTATTTCAGTGGGTGCAAGAGATTAACACTCAGTGTAGTATATAACATCTGAAGTATTTTGATCAGGTAAAAGACTAAAACTTGCAATATAAGCAGTGAAGTTCCTAAGATCTATGCAATTTCATGTCAAAACTTTGGAGAGGATAGTAAAGAAATGGGGAAAGGGAAGACAGAAGCAACTCACTGTCAAGAGCCGAAGGGAAGAAATAACAATGTCTGTACAGAGCTACAGCAGAATGACGCCGTATGTACAATCTGTGACTCAACCTTTCCCCTATTTCTGAAGGGTAGTACTATGCTAAAAAAAACTCTTTGTGCTAGCCAGTGTATGACCATATACTCTTACCTCACGGAGGATTAGAAAGACAGTCTGTCTCACACAGGATCATTCAGGACAGCACACAATTTTGAGAACAATAGTGGTGTTAGCACAACATACTGCTCTCCTGCTACAATGCCTTTTCAAGAATGGAGGAATTGTTCCCATTTCAAGTGTATTCCTGTCACATTTTAAAATTTCTGCCTCATGGTGCTGTATGTAAGGACTATTTTTGATGGGAGAAAACTTAAATTGTCTGTTTCACATATAGTATTGGCTTTGTGTAAAAATAGCTATTTATAACCTCTACTGTGTTTCTAATGGCAGAACTATGTGGAGTTGGCTGCAAATGACATTACATTTTTCACTTATCCTGACAGAATTTTAAAGGCTGCATTTGACATGAATCATCTGAATTTGTATTTGAGATATTTCATTTTCATCATAGCTTTTTACAGGAATAGATGACAATGTCACCAGTGTTAGTTGCTTCCTGGAAACAGTATTATTTAGCATTTCTGGTTTGACAGCCTGGGTTTTTTTACTTCAGTCAAATTCGTTATCACATTAAACAATTATGCCTATTACAAGTTATATTCAGATCAGGTACACATGATGAAATTGGAGAATGTCACCTGTAAAGAGACATGTTGTTATTAAACTCAAAATCTACATAGAGTAGCTGTATAGTACAGAAAAATGTGTATCATCCAGAAGAGTGATTTATACTGCTTAGAAATACCAAACAGCTGCTTAGCTAAAAGCTTGACTCAAAGCCCTCTGAAACAAATGGAAAGATTTTCATTGATTTCACTTCTTTTTGGATCAGGCCCAAAAATGCAGATTTTTAGCTGAGAGAGACCAAGCATTCATTAAACTGGATATTATTTTATCAAGGAAAAGAAGATACCAAATGGAAAAAAGCTTCTCAATAAAGAAAAAGAAAACATCACACAGACAAAGACTTGTCACTGTTCAGTACGAAGCTTTGTCCTTTTTCTTTTTAATCATACTTTACACTACATGTAGCAAATAAAATAAGCTACTGTAATTATTTAATGCTGTAGGTTAAATGACTCATACAAAACTTTTCAGCAAACAGTAATTTTATTTACAACATTCATCAACCATAAAAATTTATATTTGGGGGAAGATGACTGAAATAAAACAATTTTAATGTTATAGACCTTTCATAAATTAATTAATTTATCATTAAAATACTCTTTACTGAAAAGTGAACTGAACAATGTGTATTTATAAAATTAATGAGGGGAAAGCAAATAATATGTTCATTATACTTGCAATATTAGCATTTTTATTTTGTCTCTTTCACCACACACATTCACATGCTTGTCAAACAAACTGCAACCTTAAAAGGGATAAAAATTCTGGTTTTGTTTATACTTAATCTTGCTTATTCAGTAAATTTGTGATAGTAAAAATGATCAATTAAAAAAGAGATGCTTATGAAATAAGCTCTATTTCCTAAAAAAATATAAATCTATATGTTAACATTCCTTACTCCAATTTAGAAGAATTCTCAGCTCTCCAAACTCTTATCTCTACTTGATCTTTGACTTGGCTCATCTGTAAATTTATCCAATTTTATTCTGGTTATGCTCAGAGCATGATCTACATGGAGTTGTTTGAAGTTTACACTAACTGAATGCTATCTAAGATGGCAAAAAACTTTCAACTCATGACATTCAACCCTTGCTAAGAGCAAAGGAAATCTGAGTGTGGAACATTGGGTTGCCATATAGTTAGACTATTTTTTTGTAATAATGCCATTGAAAATGACTCTGATCAACAGCTAACAAAGCACGTATTCTTTCACTAAAATCTTATTTATGCTGTATGACAGATGACAATCATAGGATCATAGAATCATAGAATAACAGACTGGTTTGAGTTGGGAGGGTCCTTAAAGATGACCTAATTCCAACCCCCCCTGCCATGGGCACGGACACCCTCCACTAGACCATGTTGCTCAAAGCCCCATCCAACTTGGCCTTAAACACTGCCAGGGAGGGGGCAGCCACAGCTTCTCTGGGCAGCCTGTGCCAGGGCCTCACCAGCCTCACAGTGAAGACTTCCTTCCTTATATCTAATCTATATCTGCACTCTTTTAGTTTAAAATAATTTTCTGTAGTCCTATCAATACATGTCCTCATAAAAAGTCCCTCTCCAGTTAGTGGATCTAGTGACTCTGTCCATTAGAGTACACAACAACACAGAAAAGGGAAACAATCTTCACTGCCTTCCCTTGGGTTCTCCTTTCAACAAAGAGGATAAAGAGAGAGTTCCATGATTGTGTGTCTCTTTGCAAGCACAGCTGTTTGCAGAAAATCACCAGCTCATGCTCTATTGGTCACTAGCAAAAACATTATGCTTTATGCTTGATATTCTTTATTTTGCCTGCTCAATTTTTTCAACCAGTCTGAATAATTTGTTCTTCTCTTGAGAATTATAGGGATTAAAATAGTAGTAAGAGATCAGAATTGTCAAAGCTGGGTTTTGGGTTTTTTTCATAGATAGATATATTTCAAGAAAACATACATGTAAAAACGTTAGAAATTCTTTTTGAAGCCAGATATTCACTTGATTTCATTATAACCCAGTGGTCATGGTACTAGTTTGTGACAGTTTCTGGTTGAAATCTGTCTGAGGCAATTTCCAGACATAGTCTTTTATTTGGTGAAAGATTTTTAATGTGTTTATTTTTTCACAAAGGAGATTATTTGAAATAAATCCACTTGCATGTTGTAATAATCTTGCAAATATCATAAACTGTAATAAAAAATTGGTTTCAACAAGGAACAGTACTTCATGGTGCAGCATTTTCAGAAGGATGTTCATCTTGTTCTGTACGTTAAGCAAGCCTATGTTTATCAGTATTTTTAAAGAGGTATTGAAAAACCCGTAAGCTACTGATACAAAGCAGTATGAAAATGTAATTTCTAGAGAAAGACAGTAGTAACTCTTATATTATCCATGAACTCATTCAGTGAGTGGGCTTTCTATTCCTGAAGATAAGGAGTAGGACACTACCCTTTCCTTTACTGTATACAGACTACAATATGTAGACAAAATGTTGCTGTAAATTGTGACTGTAATTAAGCCATTGTACCTGTGACAGAAAACATGGCTGATAACTATGTTGGAATGCATTATTAAATGTGCCTGAAAGTGAGCTATTGAATCTGTCATAGGAAACATGACCAACAACTAATCTGAAATGCATTATTAAATCACTCTGTCTTACCCAAGTTTACTTACATGAGCAAGTTTGAAGTGGCAAGTTAGGAAGTGGGTTTACATAAACTATTCACTGTGTTATTACCCATATGCAGGGTCTTGTTCTCAGCATTATGAGTGGACCATGGATGCTGGTTTTATTTTAGTATAACAGAAGTGGACTGCGGCAAGTCATGAGCCACCAATGTGCATCTGCAACCCAGAAGGCAAACCACATCCTGGGTTTCATCAAAAGAAGTGTGGCCAGCAGATCGAGAGAGGTGATTCTACCCCTCTACTCTGCTCTGGTGAGACCTCACCTGGAGTACTGTGTCAAGAAGGACATGGAACTGTTGAAGCATGTCCAGAGGAGGGTCACAAAAACGATCAAAGGGCTGGAGCACCTCTCCTGTGAAGACAGGCTAAGAGAGTTGGTCTTGTTCATCTTGGAGAAGAGAAGACTCCAGGGGGAACCTTATATCAGCCTTCCAGTTCCTGGAAGATGCCTATAAGAAAGATGGTGAAGAACTGTTCATGAGGGCATGTAGCAGTAGAGCAAGGGGTAGTGGTTTTAAACTCAAAAAGGGGAGATTTAGATTGGATATTACGAAAAAATTCTTCAATATGAGGGTGGTAGATCACTGGAGCAGGTTGTCCAGAGATGTGGTGGAGGTCCCATCCCTGGAGATATTCAAGGTCAGGCTTGATGGGGCTCTGAGCGACCAGATTTAGTGAAGATGTCCCTCCTTACTGCCAGGGGGTTGGACTAGATGATTTCTAAAGGTCTATTTCAACATTATACATTCTATGATTCTTTGATTCTAAATCCTAGATTAGTTTCAGGTTAGCCCGCATCTTCTTTGTATAGCCAAAGAGGAAATAAAAAAAAATTTTTTAAAAAAAAAGAAAATGCATCAACAATTCAATCACACAAATCAAGGAAACAAAGCCAGAAAAATTCTTAACTTACAGGTTATTGGTTCACTGTGGGACTATGTGTGTATACTCACGAGACAGCTTAGCAGCATGTGTAAATGGACCACTACAACCATCATGATTATGAGACATAATTTGTCTTGTGATCTCATAACATGAAACATATGCAGCTTTTATTCTTCAAAGACAGTGCAACCACCCTTCTGCATCTGAGATTATTTCTCATCCAGAAAAAAAGAAAAGAATTAAAAAATCAGCCCTCACCACCAAAACCAGCCCTTTTTTTGTCTTTAGAGTGTTTTAAACCATTTTCAAGGACAACGGTCTCTATATTATTGAGATATTGAGCTAGTTCTGGTGTGATATGAGGATTTATGTGATTGTCAGTCTTACTGTCCAGTCACAATTAAACAGATGGTATCAGCCTGCAGGTAGTTCAATAACTAATTTAACTTCCAACTTTATATCTCTAATGATTCATCAATCGCATTGCATTAAACTTCAGGAGCTGCAACGTTTTTCCACAGCCTTGGTGTGCATGCAATGCATTTAAAGATCCTTTTGTTTTACTACAGGTAGGCTAGCAAAGCTTAGGCTTTTTAAGGGAAAAACAGCATGATCAACAAAGTTCAGATTCAGTCTTCTCCAACACCTGCCAGTGATTGGAGTGAAGGCTTTTGTCTCTCTCATTAGCTTTTTTTCTAGGCCATCACAATGATCAGAGACAGAATGCTTGAGCAAACCTATTACATTTAGTTTATTTGATTTATTGAAAACATAACATTTTGCTCAAAATTGTGTTGAAAATTAGAAATGTAATTTATTTGTAATGGTCTTAAACTGTTAACCCCCCCCAAAAAGTCAATTATCCCAGGGGGTAAAAAAAAAATCCCCAAAAACCCAAAACAACCTTTTTCAAATTGCAAGTTCTGTCTCTTGCTATCAACATCCCAATAATTTAAAATAGTAGGAAACTAAGAAAGCAGTCAGGGTTATCAGGAACTTTAGTAGACTTTTTTCCCAAAAAATATGTAAACCTCTTAAAAAATGCAAGAGCTGATTCCATCAGGTTCTGTTAAACCTTGTTTGAAGTAAATGTTAACTAAAGGCAAAGCCCTGTACCCTTGTAATAAAGGTAGATTTTATCCTTACATACTTACATGAAGTAGCTAATGAAGATAGGATGGCAATATGTGTGCAAAAGAAGATGGAAAAATTCACTGTAGATCAAGTGAATAGAAGTTTTTCCTTTTAAACAACACTTGTAAGGTGCTGCTTATTTCTCCCTTACTTGGAATGAACCACCAGCTTCCTGAACAACACAGCAGGTTTTTTTTTTTTCCACTTCTTTCATTTATACTCCCTCCCATGTTATGAAGAGCACTGTGTTTAGAACACAATATACAATATTTTCTTATTTAATACATATTTTATTGGACTGATTCCTAGAAGCAGACTGGAGAGACAAGGCTGTCAGTTTGAAAATGCCACATATAATTTCACAAGTGGGTAGTTGTTTGGGATACTGGCGACTAGCCAGTGAACATTGTGCATATTTGCATTTGGCACAGGGGCAGGAGGTAATGAACAGCAGATTTCAAGACTATGAGAAAGTTTTTTAATATTTTATGCTTTGTAAGTGTTCTAGAATGTATTTATTGTTGGTGGAGTGTATTTAGTTTGGCTAGTGGTGTTCATGTATTTTTACAGTTAGAGAACTGGTAAAAACATGTATATCACTGTAGATAGAGTTAACTTCATCAGAGCTGTGCATTTATTTCCCCAGAGTGTTCATGTACATATATTTATGCTATCTTTTCTCCTTCATTGTCAAGGCAGGATTCCCAAAGTTAGAAGGAAATACCGTCCAAGTAAATTGCCAGAAGGAAGAGAGGCTTTTTGTCGCACTTGTTAGTGACATTTCACAAACACAGAGTCCACAATAGTTTTGCGAAATAAACTGCATTTACAAAATGTCATATATTTATTGGATGTCACCTTTACATATTTAAGGTCTGGGTTGCTTTCCATTTAGCTTTATTTTGTTTGCAAAAAGGATTCAGAGGAACTAAACGCCTGGGTTAATAGACCTTTTTACTTAGAGCAACTATTCTAACAATATGATTTTTTAAGTCATGACATTCATATACTAAAATAAAGTCAGATATGATGTGATATGAAAAACTTTATAGAAGCACAGTCCAAAGGTAAGCTGTATAAATCATTTGTCATTTTGCTTTACCTGTGAATTGCAACTGTCCTAATTCATGCGAATAGTATTTTATAACCTATCACACAACTATATATATTTTGAATGTACACACACAACAATCAATGAGGAAAAGTTCATTTCTTGAAAGATAAATGTAATCTATAAAATCTTTCTCAGTATTTTTCAGCTTTCATTGATGGTAAAAACTGTTTCTACTTCTGTCTACTGTGCAGTGAGCAGATACCAAGACCAGCTGCAGAAAAATCGTCTCCTTGCAGGTTGGAATATTGTGCATATCGTTTAACCTGTTTCTCCTGGCACACTGCTTTGCAAAGAATATTACACAGGCCCACTAAATGCACTGCAGAAAGAATTACGATTTTTATGTGCGTATATATATATATTTTAATTTTTTTTGTATCACGCCACTGGGGTTTTTATCTTGTTATAGTGCATGTGCCAAATTATACTGCAGTAATTCCAGAGTTACGCGGGTGAGTTCAATAGAGACAATCCAGATTTACAATGGGATGACTGATTGGAATCTGTGTAATGACTCTTTTCCTGAAAAGCTCTTAGTTTGAGGCAAGATTCAATACCAACTTCTATTTAGATGGAAACTGAGAAAATATGATAAACACTACCTTTATCTCCTTCTTTATATAAACCAGCCACACAATGATTTCTTCCGGAATATTATTTCTTACAAACAAAATTCTTGAACTATATTAATTCCCTCTGTCATTTTCTATTATTTGTGTGAACTATGCCTCCTTGATAGAGAGAAAGGAGGCCTACAATTTTATTTAACTATTTCTGTCTCATATCCTTAAGAACATAAAAATAGAATATTTCTGTTAGGGGTAGGTTTTGATAGTCCTGCTTCTATGGGTAGCATTGTTTATAAAACCAATATAAACACATCAGAACCCTTCCATCTTCATGAACTTGAAAAACATTTCAAGAATTTAAAAACATGGTTACTTTTGTTTAGAAGAAGTAATTAATTACAAATTCATATTGATTTGTGTTCCTTAATATTCATGGAAAGTCTTTTAATGGTTTCTGTTAGTAAATTAAGACTGTTATTGATCTCAACAAATACAACATGAATGCAATTAAACTTACACAGCTCTGTTATGGGTTGAAAATAAAGATATTTTAACTGTATATGCAGTCATACAAAACCAGATTTTATGATTATGGCAGCATAAATAATACATAAGATTTACAGAGACACGTGTCCTTAAAATCTATTGAAATTAAAGAAAATATTTTTTAACTGTGAAAAGAAAAGCCATGTCATGAATTCCCAGTGCATATTAGTAAACCAGTAGTATGTATGCCTTTAGTTAATGGAGAATTGTAGCAAAAATACTTTTGTTACTGAGGAAAACTAAAAGATTTACCTCACTGCCTTGAACACTTATACTTCCTTATGATGTTTGCTTATTCTTCTTAATGGGGATTTAGACAATCACTTTTATCAGACCATAGGCTCAAGTCTCAGCAAACTCATTCTATTTGTCATGCTCCAAACCAAAGCAGTCCAGTAGTGATAACAATGCATGAAGAGATGCTGCTATATAACTTTATATGCAAATGAGAATGCATTGTATGAGCAATTCAAATAGCAAAACAACAAATTATGGTTATGGACCTCTGAAGACACTTTCCAGAATGTTAATGATATCTGTGAACAGGCACAGAAAACGGCATCTGCAAGAAATCATTTTCACACACTTCAAAGCTGATGCACACAAGGAAGCTATCATCTGATTTCCTGCTGTACACTATCTCAGAAAGAGATACTGAACTGAAGCTCAGTCACACAAACCCACTGTTTACCTGAAGCTGTATAAATCAGATGCTCGTGCCTCATCTAAATCAGAGCACTTATTCTCAAGTTGATGGCGTTAAGTATTACTTTTAAAGAGCAAGCTGATTCAGAGACAATCTCCTGAGAGAAAGACTTCACCCTGAAAAACACACAGGCACACTACTTTCCCAACAACAGTAAGAGAAGGAGGAGAGAGGGTTTTATGCCTCGCTGAGACAAGAAGAGATATTTTCATATACAAGTATGTGATGACACAGAGAGACATTTGAGACATATAAGATGAATGACCAGAAAATACCTCGGATATGAAGGTGTTAAACTAAACCTGGGCTGAAGATTAAAATCTTCCTGAGGGACTCTAAGGGAAGATGGGGTATTTCTAGCTCTTCCAAGTGGTACCCATTCTGAGGTGTATTGTATGGAGAAAGAAGAGACAGGACTCAAATTAAGAAAGATTACAATACATCTTTTGGAAAACTAATCATGAGAGATTTCTGATTTTAAGATTAAAGACTTGTTCTGCAATGATTAGCACTGCTATAGTAAGAGGGAGGTAATGTTTACACCCATCTCCTGTTCCACTTATGTACTCATTTGCTATAGAGCCAAAGCATTCATGTGAACAGGTCAAGTATTTGGTTTATGTTTCTTTATCTGTGTCACAGTGTTACTGATTTTGAATATTGTGATAAATCTTCTCCTCCAAATTTCATCTACATCTAGCATAAATGAGTCATTCCTCATCAGAAGAGTACCTTCCTAAATGTACTTCTGTCCTGGCAGTCTACAAAATAGCAAGAAAAAAAGAGAAATGGCAACCAGTCCCCAAGCTAGTCACTAAGGCTAACCTGCTTAAAGCATGGCCAAGGCTGTATTCAGACCTAGATCTTTACCTGATTGGGTCATGAAATCCTCCAATGATGGTTTCCACAGGGGCTCTGGGCAACTTGTTCCAATGGTTATTTGAAGTGTAATGTGGCAAAAGTAAAAAAATAAAACATCTGTTATTCCACTTGTTATAACAATATGTAGCATTTGTTATATTTTAAGGACTTTCCAACTGGCCTGCTAACTCCTAGGGTCATACCCTGGGCCTTTATCTTTAGCCTTTCCTATGATTTCCACGTGTGTTAATAACTCACATTAATGGTTCAGAGAATCCTCAGGTGGTGTTTAAGGATTCCTTAAGATACATGATATGGGCAAGTTACATTGTAAATGTGTAATTTTAGGCATGAAATCTCTCAGTTCTTTGCTACAGCATTACATAGAAATTGAACATGCCTGTGTTTGATTCAGATGCAGCATAGAATAATTTATAAAAGGATTTATAAAAGGATTCTGAATTGCTTTCAGTATCTAGCAATGAATATATGTGACCTGTGATTTTTCTTTTTCTTAAGACATACTTAATATTCTTAGCTTTGTTAATAGTTTCCTGTACATAATCATATGATTATGTACATTTAAAACATATAATTTATATTTCCATGATATTTTATACATATTTTATTAAATGTTTTTTGTTTTAATTATTACCAGCCATGTATATCCGCTCTAATTGACCCTTAAAGAATATGTATACATGAGAGAGATTGCCTCTATATTTTAAAATATGTATGTGTGTAAAAAATATGTTCATAAACATGAACAATTTACACATATCTTATTTAGTGCCTCAACATCAAATTCTCTGTGCCTCTTGAACATGACCTTGCAAAGCCCTATAGATCAAGTAATTTTTTAGTGAAGGGAAGAACTTTCACAATCCAGATGACAAAAGTGTTGTTCATCACATAACACAATGAACAAATAAATAAAGGAATATGGTTACAACATGGCAAATTAATTTGATATGTTGGTACAAAATGAGGAAAAACATGAAAAACAAGAATAAGTATAAGAGAGGAAAAGTAAATAAGCATAAATAGAAATTACAGATAATTTTAAAGACTTATAGAAAAAATGTTTACTAGACACAAAATTTTATAGTCTTTAAAGGAGAATTTTGAGATGTGCAGAAAAAATATTGGAGCAAATATAATTTTAAATACAGAGGAATTTAGTCAGAATTTTGGCAACATTTTTTTAATCCTAGTACTATTTCTTAATTTATATAAAATAGTGAGATATGGCAATCCTATTTCAGTCTAAATAAAGCAAATGTTAAATTGATTTGTTACTTAACATTCAAGCGGTTCCTGCTATATTTTGTCCGCTTGGGAGGCTCAAGTTAATATGTCTCATGCCTTCAGTATTTGCTGATCTCATATCTTATTTAGCCTAACTAAAGTTTAGTTGGTCTAAGCTAACTGATGTTTTTTGTGATGTAAAAAATATAAAACTCATAATTTATATAATCCTATTAAAATAATGATAATTAAATGATCTTTCTCCATATGTGTAAATACATACATGTTTATCAATGACCATGATATATGCATGGATCAGGATCCTAATCAATTTGAATTGGTAATTGAAAAATTTCTCAGTGGTTAACTCTTAGACACCTGCCAAAATGTAGTTCAATACTGAATTGGCCGTGCTAAATGCAAGACTTGCTGAAAGAATTTATCCATTTTATACCTATAAGGAATTCCATTCTACAAACAAAAGATGTCTTCAGTAACTCATGTAGAATAGCATATACATAGTTACTATATACAAAATGGACAGATTCTTCAGAAGTATATTGTCTTTATATATTAGTATTTCCCAGAGAACTTTAGCACTGAACTTAAAAGGTACATTTATTTTTTATGGTTTTTTGATCCTTAGTCACCTGTGAAATAACCATGTCTTCAATGTAACTATCTTCTCCCTTTCCTATTATATCCCAATAGTATTACAGCTGTGACTAGCAAACCTATCTCTAAGAAAAATTCTGGCACAATTCAGTTATTTCTCTGAATCCATATGCATTTACAACTTTTCCTTTGTTATTGACGTAAGGAATTACTAAATATCTGCACACTGGATTTTGCCTGGTTTTTTTAAAGCATGATAACATTAATATTTCACATATTAAACTCAAGAAACTATCACTACCCTGACCCCACTCTTCCTCTTTCTGATTAATTAAAGCCTTATATTGTTTTTACTAAATTATCAGATAGGAAATTGCTGTTAGAAACAACACTAGAACCATCTAATATTCTGCAATGGATGCCTTGTGTTTGTAAAACTCAACTTCTTACCCCTGTACCAATTAACCAAAGTCTCTGCTCCTTTTTCTTTTACCTTTATTTGTGAGAACATTCAATAGGTGTTGTTCACCATCAGCTCCCTCCACATTTTGCTGAATTCCTCTGTGAACTGTGCAATGTAAGTAATGTTCATGTTGCT
Source organism: Gallinula chloropus (assembly GCF_964237585.1). Lineage (NCBI taxonomy): Eukaryota > Metazoa > Chordata > Aves > Gruiformes > Rallidae > Gallinula > Gallinula chloropus. The sequence goes on along the minus strand of NC_140085.1, from coordinate 137,230,466 downwards.
GCTGTGTACCACCAGCATTACTCATTTACCTGTAAAACCCTGAATATAATTTTCGTGTTCAGAAGTGTCCTTTGGCTGGTTGGTGATTTCACATTCCTTCCAAAGCAGCTCAGGTTGTTTATTTTCTTTAAAATATAGCATAAGTGGTTTTGCAATTGTTCTTCTATTTGAAATCCTACTGGTTAGGTTAATCAGCTTCACTATCACAGGCATGTGCTTTTTCTTTCTATTTCTTTTCTACCTGAATATTTAAGCTCTCACCTTTGATTTAAAAGCAGGGAATAAGAAAGGACTCATGTTGGAGAAGTTCTTGCAGAACTATTTTCCTTGGGTGAGACCCCACACTGGAGCAAGGGAGGAGTGTGAGGAAAGCCCACCTCCCCTCCACTCCAGCTAAGAAATAACTTGTGAGGAACTGACCCACTCCCTATCTCCCCCTATGGCACCTAGGTGGGAGAAGGGAGCTAAATCATGACTAAAGCGAAGTCTGCTAAGAGGGGAGGGGTGTGGGGAGGTGCTTTAAGATCTGGTCGTTCATTACCCAACTCTCATGTCACTGTAGTGTAATAAATTAGAGAGTTTCTTTCCTTTATTCTGTGTATAGTCTGTTTTGCCCATGACACTGATTGTGGAATGATCTCTCACTTCCCTTATCTCTACTCCTAAGCCAATCAATACATATTTTCTCCCGGGTCCAGCTGAAAATGGGAGTGATAGAGCAACTTTGGTGGGCATTTGGCCTCCAGCCAGGGTCAAACCATCGCATCTTCTCAGGTTATGAGGTTCACCTGATTGGAATTAAATATTGACTAAGAGTTCTTATACTTCAGAAATTATTCATCTCACAGGTTCTTCTGCATTGGCTTTTTTTTTTTACATATATGTCTTACTATTGGATAACGATTAAAGTCTTCTAGATATTTTTGTAGATTTAGCTTGAAAAAAAAAAAAAAACCTTCATTGATTAGTGTATCTACACAACACATTTTTGTTTCCATTTAGAAATGGTCTGTTTTCCTCCTTAAATCAAATAACACCTGTATTTCTGACGTCTTTCTGCAATTGTACTAAAGTATAAAGTGTAAATTAATCGTATTGATTGATGTCAGAATAATACTTAATATTTCTTCATTGTAAACTAATTTTAAGATATTGTTGAATATGTAATTCTTTAATTGCAATGTTACAATTCAGGGAATGTAAGTAAAATTAAATTTTAAAAATTTGAAGCTGTAAAGACCAGAAGTTTATGTTCTATACTGCTGAAAAAGCTTATGCAATATTTAAGATTATTTTAATTTAGAAATACCAAACAAAACATACTGTATATTTTTTTTTAAATAAGACATAATTTGATGTTGTGGAAAGAAACTTTATTTGGAAGGGAGTCCTTATTTTTCAATAAAAGCAGTCAAACTTAAAAATCTGTTTATCCATCCCTGTATCTACAGACAGTGATGAACTCCTGATTAGATATTACCACTTACAAAAGACTATTCAAAGCCACAGTTGCTTATCTCTCAAAATGTCAGCTCGGTTTTCCCCAGCAGTCAAAAACACAACACAGTGTGAAAAATCATTAGGAAAGGAACTAAGAATAAATCAGGAAACAGTAGCTGGTGAGTCCAGATCTTGAATATTATGCACAACTATGGCTACTACACCTCACCAACAGCAACAACAAAAAGAATTAGTTTAAATTCAGTAGACAAACAAAATATTCTAGAAATCAGATGTTCTGCCTGAGGAGCCCAAGAGCCATAGAAGTCTAAATATCCCAAGGATATGCAGAGAATGGTCAGGAAATACTTATTCTCAAAATGGAACTTGGAAGATATCTTAAAAAGTAACAAATCTCAAGTCAGGAAAGAAGTTTTCCTGTCTTGTCTTTTTCTTTTTTTTTTTTTTTCCCTTTTCTTAAGAAATTATAAAACTATGTATCTTAGAATAGAAATACAGAATAGGAAGCAAGAATTTCTTCCTGAAGTGGCCGTGTCTGTAACTTCTAATGCAGTATCTTTGCTATATTCAGAAGACAACAACTATCTTTACAATAAATATCTCTAAGCCTTGATTGATCCTGCTGGTAGAAAAGTATTTCAATATGCAAAGCATTCAGTCATTGCGATCAGCAGCTAATGCACATGGTACAATACAGCATTTTTAGACTTTAGAAATGTTTAATATAGCCAAAGTAGAAGAGCATTTGCACTGCATTCATAGAGAGATGTTAAAATATGAATGGAGGAGACAGATTGTGTACTCCAAAGTATTGGAACAAAATCAGGTAATTGTGTGGCAAGGCTCCTTAGACTACATAAGGTGTATTGTTTTCTGTGAAAAAAAATAACTCATGCAATTGATCACAAACATAACTTTATATTTCTTTCATTTACTGTCATATTGCAAGCAAGACAACAACTTGGTAGCAACTATGGCAAGCTTGCATTAAGCTGATACAGCCTGTGACAGCACCAGAAATTTCATGAGATACAGCAGCAGTGACCTACATTCATACATTCATGAAGGTGATCATTCATTTGAGAATATTTTGCTGATGTAAATTTCAAATAGTCTTAAACAGACCAACCCTTTAGAGCTGATGAACTCTAAGGACTCTCGTAGAAATATTCTTTTGCACTAGTGGCATATAACGTATCAATGAAGAATCTAAATAAATCTTTTAAAGTTTTAGTTTTGAAAGCATCACACAATAATTTGCTTGCAGAGTATATCAGTATCCAGCCAGAAGGTATACGACTAAGCTGTAAAAGGGAGGAAAGGATAAGACTAAGTGTATAAAGCAGAAGTAAGCTATGCCCAGCCTTTTTCAAAGAAATACTTCACATTCCACCACTATGGTAACTCCAATTGGATGAGGAAGTTTATACAGTTTTTAAGGACTGTGATAAAGAAGATGCTGTCTATGTTTATACAGACAGCTTCTCTGATGCATCCATAGCATGCGAAAGTACTTATAAATTACATTCATAATTCTAGTAGTACAAGTCACAAGGACACTATTCCATGGGCTGATCAGAGAAGTTGTGATGATTATAGTCCAGAGACCTGAAACTGTCATAACATATAACAGATAAGTCTTTCCGTTTTTTTTTTTCTTTTTTTCTTTTTTTTTTTTTCCAAGGGCAAACAGCCTTGCTGCATGGCTGGATAAGATTCATGCAAACAATTTGTTCTTTAGGTCAGCTTGAAAAGCTTGTCTCTTTGGTAGGGAAAGAAAATTTTATCTGAGCGCTCAGTTGTGGCAAGGATGTGTGGCTTCCCCTGAGCTTTGTTGCACTGAAGTGTTACGGTCTCACTTGGAGGATACCATGGAAGATATCCGAGCTATGAAGGACCAGAATCTGACCATTTGCTCAGAAAGCACCACTGGGCCTAAAAAAGCACAAGGCACTTGAAACAGATATGCTAGGGGATTAATATTAATCTTTGTAGAAAAATGAAAGTTGCCCTTGAACCCCATATCTATACCCTATGCATCCGTATTACATTAGGGGGAATGTCTATACCACTTTTTAAACAGAACACTTCCTCATATGTTTTACTATAGCAACCAGGAATTCAATAGAAAAGCTGGAAAATGTTACTTCTCTGTGTTGGAAGGAAAGTTGCTCTGAAACAAGATTAAATTACAGAAATCATCAAATCACTGTAGCTAAATGAATTTGGACAACACTTCTTGTTTGGCTATCTGTTAAAACCCTGGAATATTTAATACAATTTATATTCATGGTGCCTATATATTTTTAAATGGCTAAACACTAGGGAATTCAGTGTGAAAGACTTCTGTATGGAAGGGAAATTGACTTGAAAGGGGGTGAAGAAGGTGAAACATTTTAAAAGAATAATTGGTATGCATATGATATTTGCATTTCCTATTAACCTTCCCTTGCACAAACAGAAAACCTTCAAAATGGTGAAGGGCTCAGTTCAATTTGCGTGTTTATAAAATTTAATTTAACCAAAAAACCTGCAAGAAAGCAGAAGCTAAAACAAAGTCTGATTGGTTTAATGTGAGGAACCTGAAATTGATGTTGACATTTTTCCAGCCTGGAGCAATCACTAGACTGCACCTCTTAATTGGCTACCCAGGCCTCTTTCTTTCTCTCACACAGCGGTAAACTCATGCTTGCAGCTGCAGGAATCTCCTATTGTAAATACTTACATGAACAAATCAACAGAGCAAACAAAAGACTCCCCATTTTGGATAATCCAGTTAGTCTTCTGGGTAACTGCAAGCTTTGCAAGAATTCTTGGTAACCTCCATTATTTGAAAGCATGAAATATGACATTATTAGCTTAATGTACCAGCCTGGAAATTTTATAAGGCATTATGGTACAGTCACAGTATTATTTACTAGATTGAGCAAGGTTTATTAACAATGACAACCATAACAACAATAAAAAGCATGCAAAACCAAATTCAACTATCAGAATCATACTAGATTTATTTTTTTACCCAAAAAATATTTACATTTAGAATTTTTCATGACAATTACCTAGTCCTATGGTTGGTTTCACTTAGTCAGAACCTACAAAAATTCAGTAAAATATTATTTCTTATGCTTAGAGTGCCTTTTTCTGATAGCAATGTCCACAGTTGCTGTCAGTTAACATTGGGAACTAGATTAGAAATTTATTATTATATTTTTTTCTTAAATCTTCCAAATAACTTTCTTTCTGTCTGCAAATTCAAACAAAAATCACAGTCCCTTGCTGTAGAGACTGTCACTATATGTGTAAAAAAGGTCTCACTAGGAATGCATAAAACCAATTCAATTTGGGAACTGTTCCTAGGAAGAATTTCAGCTTCAAGATTTTTCCTCTTATTGACAATATTGATTTGTGCTTCCCCTCCAAGAATAGTGAGAAAAAAAGAAAAAACAAAAAAAAAAACCCATCAAAAAAATCCCACTAATTCTTTCAATACAATACTTACTATCTGGTAAATGGAACTCTAAATAGCTTTGTGACAGCTACACTATCAGAAGTACATGATTACTTAACTGGATGAATGTTTGTGTGAATGTCCACTTATGTCAGGTGTAAATCATGAGAAATACTTTTTTGTGTAATCCTAAAGCGTGGGGTTTTTTCCAGAAGCATGTGAGTTGATTGTTGGACATTAATACTTTAAAATTTTAATATTGCCAATGTGATTAAGTTTAGAAAGTTACAAGAGGCAGTGCAGTGTGAAGAAGTTTATGTTGTCACAGCAACATTTTTTTATTATTCACTGTACAAATTCTATCATAAAACGTTGAGTTTTACCATTTTAAAATTAGTTTATTTAATAAATTTAGAAATTAACTTACTGCATTAAGACTCTGAGAAAGAAATTGATTTTTTTTGTGTGTGTCTGCAACTTTTCTTGTCAAAACTTTCTGTTAAGAGCTCTTCAGAAATTTACATTGCTTTGGAGCCTCTTAAAACAAGGCTTTGGGGATTTTCAGCAGATCTGTTTAACTATTCAGTTATCACAAAACTTACTGAAAGTGTGGAAGAGACAGCCCCCACTTTTTATTTTAACAATAGACAGTGTGAAAATCAAAATAGAATTTCAGTAGCTTAAAGTCTAGCTACATGATAGATCTGAAGAAATAACTATAAACAGAATTTCCACCTGTAATCCTACACACTAAACTGCATTTGATTGTGTCTACTGAAAACCTTATTAACAACCTGAAAGAAAACAGGAACCATGGCAAAACATATAAAGTTTTCAGATATTACTGCAAACTGGAGTGGTAAATAAAAAAGGCAAATTATTTCCTTTGGCTAAGACACATTCATGCATGTTTTTCAGTACAGTTAGGTGAAAAGGCCAAATGTTTCTGACCACTACAGCAATGAAGAGAAGGCGCTAAAAGGAGCTGTGTAGAAAGCTTTAATCTGTGTGTAGGCAATTCACTATTTGTGAGACTAGAGTGAGACAAGGAAGTAGGAAATTTACATTGTGAAATTCTAGTATTCCTGAGTAATTCTGGTGGAGTAACAAAACATTCTAACTACCTTCATTACGACACATCTCTCTGTTGGGATGGAAACACTGGTTCAAGGAAGGGTACGTTTCTAATACATGTTTTTAATTTGCCAGATGTTATGATCTTGAAACAGGAATCATTTTGTAAGAGATTGCTAACAAAAAAAGAGTCCATGTTAAAATAAAGTGATATTAATCCTTTTTTTTTTAAATCTAATAATCCATGAAAGAAGCCTATGAAACAAATTATGTTGTTTACCTATGTCCTACTTTTCGGATAAGATAGAGGTGATTTGCACAAGAAGCTGTGAGAAGACACACCCAGGACAGCTGACCCAGAGTATTCAAAGGTGTATTCTGTACCATATGATGTCATACTCAGTATATAAAGGGGGCTGGCTGAGAACAGGCACTTCATTGCTTGGTCAGCGAACTCCAGGAGGTGATCTAATAGCATTGTTTATCATCTACTTTGTATGTTCTTTCATAAATACTGTTGTTATTTTCTTCTTCCTTTTAATCCTCACAAATAGCCCTCTGCTGAGTACATAATTACAGGGAGTATTCCGTGCTTGTTCTGATAAATCTGTACCAAAAATATCTCTGTAGACTCAAACTTTTAATTGCAAACACGAAGAAAATAAAATAATCTGTGGATACCAGACACCAAGTGGATTTCATTGTGATTTTTCATGGTGAGTTAACATAATAAGACCATTGTTGTTTCATTAAAACTGAAGAACTCTCAGATATGCTGTCAGATACAGCATCTTTTCTAAAGTACAAATGTAATTTAAAAAAAAACCAAACCAATAAACATTAGTATTACTTAGCTGTTGAAATAACAGCAAAATATTTCTTCCCGAAGATTTTTTTAAACTCACAATATTAAAAGCCACTGATAAACAAAAACTAAGAAAGCTTCTATAGAGTAAAACAGGATTCAACAAGCTCTTACCTTTCATTTTAAAGATTTGTATTCACCAGAGTAATTGGTCAATCTATCAATATTTTAATGAGTTTGATGTGGAGGAGATCAACAATATCAGTTGATAGGTGAAGATTCAATTCTACCATTACTGTTTCTCAATGCAAGGAATCCAAATCCGATAAGTTTATAAATTTTGTGAACAAAAATGTTCTTTGTGAGACAGGCAATATTTCAACCTTTTCATAACATCAGAAACGCATCTCTCATTCTTTTACGGTGTCAAAAGCCTCTGTACTACTTAAATATACTGTCCCAACTTGCCTGAAGATGTCTTTAGTTTTGAATGTAGTAAAAAGTTTGAATTAAGTTCCTTTTAATTCAAATTTCTTTGGAAGTTGTACTTGAAAGTGGAATCATAAAGGAGCTATGAGACAGAGATGTCAACACAGTATATCAAATCAACAGTTTTCTATCCATACTCTGCTCCCACAATTCTTTATTTTTTTTTAAGAATCGGGTCTTTCTGGTAAACTTTTTTTCCAAATACATAATTCCTTACTTTGTTATTTATGGCCATGGTAGACCAAAAAAAAATATCACTTAGTAAAATGACAGAATATGCAGCAAATTGCATGACCAATGTGAAATTTCTGTTTGAATTATGTAGTACAATAATTTGCCTGTGTCAGTCTACTGACTGGCACTTCTTTATGGAAATGACAAGTTGGAATTCAGAGTTACACCTTTATCTAAAAGAATCCATTTTCTCATCTTTATAGTTGCAAAAGATATTCTGAACAAATATGAATCAAGAATAAGCAAAGAATGATGTCTGTCAGTTTTAATCTGAGACACTAAAACCTTGTTATTAAAATGTTATCTCTTCCCATACCTCAGTAATTCTTTGATATGCAATATTAACTTTGCTTCTGCAGATTCAAATGTAAATGTTTCAAACTTTAAATTCCCATACAAACTAACATTCTGTTTCAGTACTTTTTAGCTAAGTATAAGATTTTCTGAAGAAACTGGGCTTGTTGACCTAGTGGATAGTGACATAGAAGCTGTTGATACTCATCCGACTATGCAAGGAAGCCACCCAAAAACATAAGGCATCAAAAGTTAACATTATAATAAAGAGTTAATAGTTTCTCGAATCACTTCAGAATCAAACCGGTGCCAGCAGGTGAAAAGTGATAGGAAAGATTTTCCAAGAGCTCAGAGAAAAAGAACCAGTGAGATCACACCATTCGTCAATTGCTTTCTGAGCTCTGCAGCAAATCACAACAGGCTGAAAAGTCCTAGTTGGAACAATCAGTACCCCTCCATTGTGGATTAAAGACAGTCAGTCTTCTACAGAAGGATTCAGACCTTAGGCAATCTCAACTACTTCTGAATGAGCCTGCCTCTTTCCTTTCAGAGAGAGACCACCAAATACGACTCCTGCATTTAGTGACTAGGGTTGGGTGGAAGGAATTGAGACCTGCACTCTACTCCTGACTTTCAACATCTTCAATTGCTGTGTTCTCTTTTTTCTCCATATTTGTTTAGCCTGAATAAATGAGAATTACTTTGAAAAAGATTCACTGTTAAAAGAAAGCAATTCTCCATGTCTTCACCAGAGAGAAAACCAGGAAAAACTTCAGAATTGTCATTAAAATTAAAATAATGTTCATGACTGCAGAAACCCTTACACTCACTGTAGTGCCATAACCTCTTTCCTTTAACAAACAGTGCAATCTAAATGAAGGCCTTCAAGTTCAAGACTTAATTATTGCACCTTGTTCAGCAATTAAAAAGAAATTGCAAAAGAGATACTGTAGCGTATGTCACAATTAAACATGCATTTTACAATTGTATTTTTGCTCCTAATTCTTTCTTATAATGATGCTGATCAAAGCAACAGTAGGAAGTTAAAATTGTCTTTAAATAGAGGTGCCTAACCTTTAGCATAGACAACTTGCAGCTTCTTAAATCAAATCAAATCTTTATGCGACTAGAAAATTAATTATAGCACTATGTTTTTATGGATATGAAACCTAGCAGCAGTGCTGTAGTGCATAATAAGACAGTCTTAAGACTCTAGCTTATACACAGGCATCTTTTCTACTGCAGATGTTTTATGCCTGTGGAGATAAGTAAGTTGACAACCATATTCTCCTCTAAAAGCTTTGAAATTAGAGCCAACAACAGGCAACTTTAATGGCTCAGGGATAGTTTCACGATCACTCTGGATAAGAAAAAGTGAATACATAATGGCAAAATTACACCTTCTTTTCATGTGGGAAAGTAACTGCTACATATGCACACTGCATTTATTTGTTGGAAGACACTTATTTTAACTTCTGTTTCAGGAAGAGAATGGTTACATTTAATCACCACTGTGGTTCCAATCTGAGTTTGTTACTCTAATATCTCAATGCTTCCCATGAGACCTGCAGTAACTTCTTCTGGAAACGCTCAACATGAGTTTTGGATTTTTTCCTATGCATTGAACTCTCTAAGAGTTTCAGTCAAACCCAGAACCAAGTTCAATTCAAATACCAGCTATCTACATCCATATACTCAATTTCAGTAAACTCGCTTTCCCTTTCTTTAAAGATATTCAGGGTATTTAATTAGCTTTAGTTGCTGCTGTAAAATCTCAAGAGCTTTCAAGAGTTTACCTCTCATCAAGGCACATATCAATCAGACAGCAAAGCTGCATCTTTATGAATTTTATCAGCATGCAAATTAACCTTTTTGTTCTTCAGTATTCAGACATTAAAAGGGTGTTCCTGTGCCTACAGGTTTCATACAATAAGGACTACAAAACAGACTATCTCAGGTAAAATGTAAAAGGGGGGTGGGTGGGTTGGTTTTTGGTTGTTTTGGTTTTTTCTATAATGGTGATGAAACAAGGCAGAATGTTCAACATTTACTGTATAAGTCCAAGATACTATCAAGAGTCAGGACCTCGGGGAACCTTTCGTCAAGCAACAAAGAAAAGACAGTTGATTTTTTGTTGCGTGTGAACTGTCCCTATGTTCAACTGGCTCCTTCTCACACTGTCAGCAATATCATAAGCTACAACATGTACTTTCTCTTGAATGTAGAACGTTACTAAAGCCAGTGAACCATAACATCATGAGCTACACAGTCTGCAGTAGACTCTACTTGTCAGATTTTTCAATTTCTTTCAGTTACTGTTCACTTTGTAAATTTATTTTTAAAAATATTAATGCAAATAAACTGTTAATTAGAACAAGTTTTATATGTCTGTCTAATTTTCCAGTTACAGTATTTCTTACCCCTTGGATCAAACTGCTGTGACAAAAATCATAAATCCTCTCTATCTCCCTCCATATCACACCATACCACCAACTGTAAATACAACATTGCATTTTATCTGGGAATAAATGAAAAGCCTGTAGCTTCCAAGGTCTGGATTTTCTCTTTAGAAAAGTCATGTGATGGCAACAGCAAGATTTCTAGTAGAGATTCAGGACAAAACCCCCAGTAATATCCTGTTTGGATGCCTTGCAAGAAACTAGTATTTTGGGGGGGGTGTTTTTTTTTTTTTTTTTTTTTTTGTTATTACTTCCAGAACTAACTAAATAAAAACTGTTAAAGAAAGTCCATGCTAGTCATACAGTTTGTGTAAGAGTAAGGAGAGTATAGAAGCTAATGGAGTAACCTACCAACTCAAGACTCAAACAAGATAACTTTGTGATCTTGTCACATTTAACCACTGTATCATATTTTTGCATTAAAAAGGCATAATAATTATAATTTTACAGGATCATTATGCTTTCATACTGACAGTGAAGACCTAAATATTAATTGCAGTTAAATTTAGCACTCACATCTGTTGCATAAAAACTCAGAACTATCCAGCCACATATAAAGTACACCAGTACTACAGACCACTGTGTAACTCTACCACCCATTTTCGGCGTGTTTATGTTGATACATGTTCTACATAGGCCTAATTATATCTAGAGCACAGCACTGAAATGCAGCTGATGGTGGAAATGAGTGTGAATAGTACAGTTAAATAAGCTACACCCAAGTTATGTGGATGCACAACACCACTAAATGCACAAGGTTTGGGGGAGAAAGTGAAGAATACCATGCCTAACTTGAAACTGTCATCAATATTCATAACAGAGTATAACAACGCATAAAACTAAGCTGTAATCAATGCCACACACCTCTTTAGTGGTAAATGACCCTGCCTGAAAAAAAGTAAACCATCCCTTGAATTGAAAACAAAGCTTCCTTTTATCTTACTCATTTTCAGACATACCGATGATCCTAGGCAATTAATGGTGTGAAACAATTTAAGTGCTAATCAGACATCAATAAAAGAGAAAGCTTACTGACAACCTGCGGTGGTGATGTTTAATCTCTGTTAATTTGTGATCAAATTCTACAGTGACATTCTAGTCTTGTTACTGAAAAATTACAAAAATTTCTTGTGTACAACATTAAAATATCATTTGCACTGTTTTGAGGGCTTTGTGTTAGATCAAGCAAAGGAAAAGAAATAAAACCCAATACAAAGGCGGGGGCTGAGGATGGGGTGGAACACAAAACCCCCAGAAAACCTGAGAAGACATAAAAGGAAGTTAGGAACTGGAATGTGTCCCTGTAGATTTTACAACCAGGCTATAAAAATCGTTTAGCTGGGTAATGTCAGCCTGAGCTGTGAATGTCAGATTTTCAAATATTGGTTAACCACAATAAAATGTTTCATAGAAACTTGTCAATTGGAGAAACTTCTGAGCAAATCCTGCTTACATGGCATGTATCAAGTACCGGTGATATCCCTACAGACTTGCACTTTGGGCTCAATGGGAAGCTTCCACTTTTAAAGCTGACAGAAGCAGAGTAGACACACCAAACACACAGTGATTCTGTTTCAGCAAAAATTTTTGTACATAGAATAGCTCTCAAGGTTGTTTTTTTTTTTTTAAATATTGGAGGCCTTTATAATTACAAATTAAAAAAAAAAAGAAAAAAATTTCTTTTAAAGGAAAAAAGCATTTATTTACATATTCTCATTTTTCATTGCAGATCAGGAATGGTTTTAAAATCTATAATTAAATATCAGAATTTTCTACAGAAAATTTTTTACAGAATTTTCTACAGAATGTTGAAGTTTTCTAAGTCAAAAAAGCAATAATATCTGCAATCATTGCTACATCAATATATCTTTTACCTGATTCTCAACCAGAAAGCAAAAAGAGATAAAGGTACTGATGAAGTCCCATGTACCCAACCCAAGTTTGTGCAGAGTGTACCATCATCATATGCCAACTCACTGACAATAATAGCTTGGAAAGGTAAAGAAACACTGACAGTGGATGAGGCAGCTGTTTTAAACTTTTTTTTTAATTTACTGGTGCAGCAGATATGGAGACAGAAAGGTAAGGTTAAAAAAGGATTATATTTCTGAATAGGAGTTTGTAAACAAACAGTAAATGTAAAATGTAAGAATCCGTTTTCTATTCTGTCTACACTATTGATAGCCCAGTATATTTGAAACAGTGGCAAGAAAAAAACTGTGTTCCTAAATAGATCCTTCTAAATAACATTTTTGCAGATAGACTATTGACCAAGGTAGACTGCTGTTTTGACCTGACAGGGCAGTATGGTTCTTACCACAAGAACCATAGTTCTTTTCTATACAAATAAAACACAGGAAAATCTTTCCTTGAACTACAGAAATGGAAGAGCATGCATTTCTAAAACTGATCCTGATAGTTTGACCTACATCCTTTTGAACTTATTTTCCATAGAATTATAGAATATCCTGAGTTGGAAAGGATCCACAAAGAACATTGAATCCAACTCATGACTCCACACAAGGCAACCTGAAAGTCAAAACAGGTATCTAAGAGCATTGTCCAAATTCTTCTTAAACACCAGCAGATTTAAGGCCATGACCACTTCTCTCACTGGATCTCGTTCCAGTGCTTGACCACCTTTCTAGTGAAGAACCCTTTCCTAACATCCAATCTGAACTTCCCCTGATGCAACTTTAAACTACACCCTCATGTCCTGACACAAGACATCAGAGACAATCTATCGGCACCTCTGTGTTTGCTCACCTTCATCAGGAAGTAACAGACAACAATGAGGTCTCCTCTGTAAACTGAACAAGCGTAGTATCCTCAGCTGCTTCTCATAAATCATGCTTTCTAGTACTTTCACCATCTTTGTTGCCCTCCTTTGGACACATTTTAACATTTTCATATCATTCTTATTCTTTGGAGCCCAAAACTGCAGATGGTGCTCAATATGAGTCTGCACCAATGGTTAGTATAGCAGGACGACCACTTCTTTTGATCAATTAAATATCCCCCAGGGTGTCTTGGGCCATTTTGGCCATCAGGACACATTGTTGACTCAAAATGAGTTTACCGTCAAACTATAATCCTAGTGTCCTCTTTGCAGGGCTCTAATCCAGCCTTTCGTCTTCCAATCTGTATGTACATCTAGGATTACAACCTCTCATGCGAAGAATCCACCATTTGCCCTTGTTAAATTTGACATGGTTGATGATTGCATAGAACTCTCAGCTATCAAGTTCTCCCTATAAGGCCTCTCTACCCTCAACTGCTCTTCCTAATTTAGTATTATAGGCAAAATTACATAGTCTGCACTCAACTCCTGTTTCCATGTCATTAATAAAAACATTGAAGACAGCTGTGCCTAAAACTGAGCCTTGGGGAACACCAGTAGTGACTGACCACAGCCAGATGCTACCCCATTTACTAAAACTCTTTGAACTTGATTCTTCAGATGATTATTCACCATTGTATTGTGTACATGTCTCTGTATGCTGGACATTTTGTCCAGAAAGGCAGTATGACAGTTTTGAAAGCTTTGTTATAATCAAAACTACCCACATCTGCTGCCTTCCCTTCATAAACTAGGTGGGTACACTTGTAATAAAAGAATATTAAGTTAGTAAGTCATGACTTTTCCTTCATGAATCCACCTTGGTTTGATCAATGACTACACTGTGCTTTCAAGTGTGATCCTGGGACATAGCACATATCTCCTAGGATAATCGTATCTGTCATTTCACCAGGCACCAAAGTGCCCACTGGTATTGTTGATATTAATGAAAATGTTTCAGAGCTTCACATAATAGCAGGTAAACTAGTACTTATATTGTAATTCCCAAATTCTGTGAGGAAAAAAAGACACGCCCCACAAAAAATCCCAACACTTATCTGTTAAGGTTCATCTGGCTCAGAGTTCCACAAACAGGTGTCGTCAATGTCTAGCCCATCAGGCAGCAATGTCTAGCACATCAGGCGACTCATGGGGGGCTGTTAAGCAACTCAGCCTTGGATTGCCCTGAGGCCCCATCTCAGCAGAGACAGTCCTTGCGGAGCTCAGTCTTGAGTTGTCCTGCAAAATGAGACTAAATGGGCAGTGCTGCATAATTCAAGGAACTGAAAACCTGTGTTGAACCTTGGAATTCCTTCAACAAACAATATACCCTGAGTCCCAATCAAGCCACTATTCAGCTGCCTAGCAGTAAGATAAAGGCAAGCCAGAGGGTCCCCATTTGGCTATAATGGGCCCAGACAATGCAAAGAGTTGCAACAAATAGGACATAAGATAAGGGGGATCGCTGCTAATGACAAACACGGAAGGTGGCATTGTCCACTAGGGCACAGCCCTGCCCACTGTCACGTACATCAGACAAAAAAAAAAAATCAAATAAAACCCCCTTGGATGCAGTCTGAGATGGGGGAGCTACTTCAAATCTCTGAGGAGATTGTTTCCCCCTTGGCCAGGATGCTGGCTAAGGTAACTTACTGAGAATCCTTACCAGAGAGCTGGGTAAGTGAATATTTCATACGCTTTAAGTTTGTACTCTTGGGTGATTAACTAACACACGTGTAGTATTTAGTGTGCTTGTGATAGTGTGTTCTGTGAATCTGCTGTGGTTGTAGTATTGAACCTTGTGAATTGCCCGTGGGCAGTAACAGTGAGTCACGGGACTCGGTTGCGGGCAGGGACACTGAATTCTGCGACTGCTGTGCTGGCAGGAGTGTGTTTTGTGACTCTCTTGTGGTTGTAATAAGTGTCGTACTTCTAAACAGCAACAGTGCCTTTCTCCATTGTATCCCTGAAACCTGCAGTAGTGACGTATTGAATGCACGTGGTTGAAAAAAATAAATTATTCTTTTTTTTTATTTTTGACACCCTGCAGTGGAGTGTTTTTCTGTCACATCATCCCTCTAAAGTCACAGAAAAGAAAACTCAAACAAAAAAGCAATAAATTAGAACTGAACTAAGGAAGCTTTCCCGCACTGAAATACTTTCTACCTGATTTTCAACCTGTCTTTTGGGTTTTCAAGAGGCTATACTGTTTGACCAAAGTTGTCTAATAATATTCAGTTCAGTTATGATGAAATTAGAAGATTCAAAGAAAAAGCGAACTAAAAATAAAATAATAAAATGGAGGACTCAAACAATTTAAAGGAGAAAGTGTGAAATTATTTAGGGATTCACCCACAGATTTTTTTTTAATAAGATGTGTTTCAACACTTTAATAATACTTCCTGCTCTACTGTTATTTTTTTAGTATTTATTAATAAGAATTATTCTTCTGGTACTTAAAAGAATAGTATTTAATATCTTTAAACAAGCAACTGACTATTTCTTATATTTTAATGGAGATATTAAATTTCAAGTAAGATTCTTATTTCAGGTAAATTATCTTATTTTTTATTAAACAAAAAATAATATAGCATGGGAATTTCACTGGAGCTCACTGATTTTTATTGTTGCTGTTGCATTTTGGGTTTTTTTGTTGTTTGGGGTTTTTTTAAGAACTGGTTTCAAAGAGGCATGCAAACAATGATCAGTCTCGAGCTTTATTTGGCAATCTCTTACACCACCAGCAGAAACGTCATTACTGTTTCAGCTGAAAATGAACATCGAAAAGTCAAGATTATTCGTTTTCAGCTGAACCAATGAACTGATTCAGCTCACCATAGAGCTGACTTGTAGAAAACAGAGGGTGGTAGCTCGGTATAAGGTCGTGACCTCCCTCTCTCTTAACATACTATGATGAGGGAGAAGCGGATTGAAGGCTTACCATGAAATGGTACATGAAATGAAGAACATGGACAGGAGATAGAATGGCAGGCAAGCAAAGGACAATGTATTGACATAGAAATTTTAGATATAGAATTTCAGTCATGCAATAAATAACAATCATACTTCTCGGCAAAGAAAATACAATGCTGCTTTTGATTGTCTCAGTACACCGGTGAGACATGATTAGACGGTTCATAATACTCAATTGCCTGAATCTATTACTAAGCTAAGTTACCTAACCTTCATCCCTGGGTATGTTTAGACATGAGCTAGACAAATGTCTAACTAGAAAAAAATCCAATAATAAAATACTAACCAAAAGTCAGATGGGTCTGGCACAATTTTTTTATTGCTCAGCTTCATATTCTCCAAGCAAATCAAATCCCCGAAACAAATATGCTTCTGAACAAAGGCTCTGGAATCCACTGCTAGATTTTTCATACTGCGATGTATGATCAGAAGAGTGGCAGATACCTTTCAACACTTACCAAGAATCACTGGAGTTCTGAATCGCTCTTGATGCATCAAGATAAAACACTGATTGCACATGAAAGAAAGAAGAGGGCTAAGCTCCAAATACAATAGCATGTATGACCAGCTGTAGCCCCAGCATTAACCGGAACTAGGGCCAGTCTAGTTTGAAATGTCACAGGTACTGAGAACAGTACAAGATAAAGTAACAAAGTCCCAATTCCTCAGCTAGCATTCACAGCAGCAAATAATCAAAACCAACCCCTCTGCAGAGTTTTCAAAATGTTGCTTCTGTGATCTGTGACAAACACTGAGATTTGACAGTTTAAGGTGCCAATGGACCATTAATTCTGGTTTACAGACACATGTTCCAGATGGGGACTCTTTTGTTTCGTTTTGTTTTGTAAAACAGAGCAAACCATAACCGTTGAATGGCTGAAGAAGGACATGCCCACACATTTGGGAAAGCAAATAAAGTACAAATTCAATGGCTAGATGGAAGAAAAGAGAACTGCATCCACCTACCCACCATTCATACGTCTGATAGAATCTTTGACTGAACAACCATGTAACTTTTCCATAGCCAATGTCTGTGTTATCAACAGCTGTTAAAAGGCATATACTAGAAAAGTTTAGTTTGCTGATGGCTAAATCAAGGAGGAATATTTACAAGATTATTACAATATTATTTTTATAATTTTCAATATAACTTTCAACACAACAGTGTCTGTATATACGTATAGCTAAAAACCCTTCCATTTGAAGTTTACGCTCAACAGAATCAATATCCTATCAGATAAATTCCATGTTCAAGTAAGAAAAGTAATGCACCTAAAATGAGTAATTTCTTGAGGTTTCTTAAGTTGAGAAATACATGATCTTAAGATAGAACGCTCATTTTCTAAGGCAGGTTTCCTGATGCATGCAAAAATGTTGTACCAAATAACTTCTTTAATCATTTTTGTTGTGTTCTATCAGGTTTTATCCTTTTAATAAATAATATGATTTTCTCAGGAGTTAGCATGTTTACAAATAAATCATATAATTCATGTTCAGATAATTTTTTTTTGCTAAAACCATGTTGTTGGATATAATAATTAAAATTTAGTATTTTGGTTTGTTACATAATAACCACATTTTTAAATCACATAATAGATCACAAATTATTTCCAATGATTTTTCATAAAAGGGAATATGTCTGTGCAGGTCAAAATTTTAGTACAGTGTGAGAAATACATGAATAAGTCTTTAAAAAGATCTCTTATTCATCCTTTCTGACAAACTTACAAATGCTTATACACAGAACATCTTAAAATTCCTTTCAAAATGAATGTACTGAGCCAAAAATATTAATGTGACAATATCTAAACTTTTCTAAATATTCAAAGGTTTCTTTGATTGCAAGACTCCTTTTGAAATATACAGGAAAATACTGTACAACTTTTATTATACAGACATCAGGACCAAGTAAGGAATTATAAATAGTCTGTTCTGATGCATTACATGATTAATGATCTGGGCAATTATCCAAAAACAAACACTCCATTTTACCATAGATATTGTGTAGACAGAACAATGTTTCCCAAAGATAATATTAGCACTGCAAATAAGGACACGGTGTCAAAGTTCAAAATATTTAATTTTATGACACCTTCACATGCTTTAATACTTTCCCAAATATTCATAACAAAGTTTCATTGCTGCCTTGAAAAGTCAATAGACATTTCACCTTTCAGTTACAAAGTAATGAGAAGTTATCAAAATATTTTGATGTTTTAATGGATTTGAGCATAAGTGGCTACAGACCTGAAACAAACAGAAAATAGATCCTGACATTTCTTTTCATAAAGCTGAGTTTTCTTAGGCAAATTTTATATCTTATTCAATACAATATATTTTGTCAAGCATAACTATATGGGATAAAAAAATCATCCTCAGAAAATAAGGCTTGGAAATAGAAGGTAATGTAATCTTCAGTCATTTATTGCAATCGATCAGTATACTTAAACTATATTTCAGGTTTTTTTCTTGTAGTCCAATTGCAAAGCAATTTCTATATAGACTTTATATATTCAAATATTAATCAAATATTTTACACACATTCAATAATTGTGAGCTATAGACATCCATGATCATACATACATGAGTTTACCTCAAAAAGGTTTGGGTTTGGAAAATAAAATATCTTTCCTACAATATTTCACTAGTTCTTTGTCTCACTCTATCTGCATGCTGAACACCATATACTTTGCTAAAGAAAAATGCTGGTTAGTTTCCCTTTCAGCTCTGGTTAATCTTTGTTGTAGCTTTGTGTGGCTGAGTTCTGGTGGAGAAGGGGGGCTGCAGGGGTGGCTTCTGCAAGAAGCACCCAGAAGCTCTCTGTAGGCCTGACAGAGCAAACATCAGCTGGCACAAGGCCATCTTCCTGACACCTGTAATCCCCTTGCTGCCCTATGACACCCGACATCACGTAGGGACTAGCTGGCTACCAAGAATTACCTGAACAATATTTTACTTGTCAGTGTGGGAGATTTTCTACAGAATTTTGACAAGCGAATGGTTTCTACCCCATATACCTCAGGCATAGGTTCACCCAGCCTCGTTTGGAAGATAGTATCTCCAAAACAGTCTTATAATACCATAGGAAAGAATCATCTGACAAGTCAGCATTTCACTGTCTAATCCAAAAACCCTATATATGTTCAGTATCCGGACTCACTCTGGTTGCAGCTTTGAATATGTAGAAAAAGACTTGGAGTTAACAGAGTCCAAGCTAAAAGTTGTGTTATCTGAGACCAAGCATGCTATCAGATAAGCAAGATTCATGAAAGAAAAATCTACCAGTGCTTAATAGCACAATCATGCTGCTTCTCCTCATAAAATCCATACAAATTGGATTTTGAGATGCTGAGAGAATATACTGATGGATCTATTACTGTGTATCAGCCCTTTCTCCTATAAATTGCTTAGACATCACTAGTTTCTGCTGGCAGTGAAAGAATTACAGTCTAGGTGGACCTTCAGTATGTCTCCATAAAACCATCCCCACAAGAGGGTGAAAGCTGTGAAGACTTAACATTTGTTTGTAATAATCCTATAGGACTTTACAAAGGCAAGGAGAAAATGTCTGAATGTCCTAGGGGGGTAGCAGGAAGGACGTTCATGGTAAATGGAACAAGTCACAGTGTGAAGCATTTCAGCACTGTCTTTACCAGCTAGTGCATTATCTCTTCAAGGTTTGAAAAATACAAAGTCTATGAAAAAAATCACTACTAAAATTGAAGTTCTCTTGTAAGTCATTCTAGAAAAGCATTTTCTCTGAATGACTTCATGTAACTGGCTGTGCATGAAGAAGCACTGTGAAGGATAAAACTGCTAGAAATGGAACAGTAAACTGTGTTCTCAGCCTTATAATTTGGGGAGAAATAGAAACTCACACACACGATGCTTTCCAGTTGGTCAGCATATGACGGTGACCTGTTTGTTATATACTCCTTTTTCTAACTGTTATGCAGTCAGACTTGGCAGCAAGCTGAAATCATATATAACTTTGAAGTAGGTTCTACTTATGTGTGTTTTAAGAACCGAGATTTATATTTTCAAGTAAATTAGTTCTGACTGCAAAGGTCAGTTTAGTTTCTTGCAAATGAGTCCTGCAAATGAGTCTCAAAAAACACACAGTGAATGGATTGTGCCAGTGGTACACAGTCTGTATATGCAAGCATACCACATGTTGTGCTGAACAAGGCTGAGGGACAGGGGTTGTGAACCTTATTAAGACCTGCAAATTTTCTCATGGAGTTTGAAGTACTGGGGACTGACAAAAAATACTTTTACCTCCTTTCTAGATTGAAGTAAGAGAAGACTGACTGACTGGTGGGAGAGGGGAAATTTTCCTTGGCAGCTTTCCATATCTTAACTACATCTGGGGAAAAATAAAATAATGAAAAATCTTAAAACTTTGGTTATTTCTTGTGCAAACTTAAAATATAAATACTGAATCACAGGAAACAAACAGAAAAACATAATGGTAAAATGTCATGAGGTATTCATTTTACCTATATTTCCCATGGGAAAAAAAACCATTATGCGTTCTTAAATAAGCCAGAGTAAAATTAGATTAAGTGTCTCACAAAGTTATGGAACCAAATAGGTGCATACATCATTAAATCAATAAATACAGTGTAGAACCAACAAAAAAATAAAGTGTGAGCAGGTACAAAGGCAAGTCAAAAAATATAAAAATGAACTAATATTCAGACAGAGACTTGTAATTACTAAGAGTTTCCAGAAGGACTTTCTCAACTAGCTATTTCTTCAGGAAGAAAAGTAACTCAGCTATGTGAAAGCTTTGCTGAGTAGCTGTTTACAAGTGTTTCAGAGGTCTAATGCAATATGTTGGTGTCATTGCTTTTTATTCTGAAAAGTATACAGCAAATGGATGCCAACAAAACCAAGTTCATTTAAAATGAAAAAAGGTGCTTTCAAAGGTAGCATAGAGCATGGCACGAATTTTTGTATCCAGGTGTGAAGATGTTTCCACACAGAATAGAAATGAATTGCAATTGTCTAAGACTCTGAAAGAAAACTTTGTTCTTGACTGCTTTGAATAAATGTGATGAAACGAATTCCTTAGCTCACATCTCATGAGCCAGTCTCATTTTAATGACTAATCACAGCACTGACAATTTTGACATAGGAAGGGTCTGTACTACAACCATAATGTGACTTGAGTTAAAAAGTCAAGTATGAATTTTGGCCATAAATTTAATGTCCAGTCAAAGGATTTTGTGTTTTCTTGAAATATCATTAAACCAAATTCTATAATTCCTGATGACAGAAATACCACAGTAATTGAAAACAAGCATCAAAAGCCTTAAAACTAAAGCATTTTCTTGACCAAAAATAGGAATGTCTTTGACTGATCAGCGACTAGTGTTTTTATCACTTCATATTAAGTATGACAGTGTGGATGAAGAACAATATTTTTAGTTAATGAACTTGGAACTAATTATTATATAGTAAAGGGCATACAGGCAATATACTCTACAGTAAACAGAAGTATAGAAAAAACTGATCTGTCAAGAAGTAGAACTTAATTTTGTCTGTAAATATGAAAACAAAAAATTCAGATGAAAATTAGATTTATCATGTAACAGCTGCTTTTTGCCAAATGTTTCTTGAATTGTATCTTTTTAAAGATATGAAGATCTTAAATTAGAACATCTATGTTCCTTAAATAGAAATCTGAAATTGTAGAACTGCCTGAAGACATAAATTTGTTCATGTATATTCTAATGTCAATGTTGTAATGTTCTAATGTCAATGAATTGGGATTTTTTTTAAAAAATATAGTTAGCAATTATTTGGCTTTTTAACTCAGTCCCTGCTACACTTATATATTTTAACAACAATTTACTTCCTGATCCATGCTATATGAATCAAACTTTTCATATATTTCTGCCTCTATTCAATGAAATCAGTCCCAAGGGAGCTGAAAATTAAAGCATTCTCCCCTTCAATTCACTTGTGGAACCAAACTGGTAGGCTTTGGCCACTAACATAACCAAATTTTACAAGAGATTAGAAATGAAGCTATATTACCATCGTATCTGACACCATAGTAGTCAGAATACTCTGTGTTGGCTTTGATATTAGATATCTGACTTCTAAAATCTAATAATCCTATTGCTCATTTCTACCAAAAGACAAAAGCTTCTGAATACTTACCACATCAAGGTTAATGTGAAATAAGTTTTCACTCCCTTCAAGTCATTCATTTTCTCTCCTCTTTTCTCTTTGTCACATTGCAAAATATCTTAAAGGCTATCTTCCGACCACAAGGACTTCTGACCTCTCACTTGAAATTCCATACAGACTTTGGAAGCAGTGATACATTATTTATAGGTCTCACAAATATCAACTGAAAAGCCATTTAATATTAGGCTTCTTTATCTCTTAATAAAAACTAGTTTATCCTGTCAAGCTGTTTAAATTACTTTTTGTTAATTCAGGGAGGTTAAATTCCTTTCAGCAAAATTTGGGCATAGAACTGCATGAAAATTATTCAGATTTATTGTGTGATTAAGAAATAAAGGCTAATTATTAATGTCTTACACACAACTAACTAGAATGGTGTCCAAATTCAGAAGTGGAAAGAGAGGAGAGAAGGAGAGAGAAAGGGAGAGGGAGAGGGAAAGGGAGAGGGAGAAGAGAGGTTATACTGTTTTCTCATGTTTTGCCAAAATGTCGTCACTCTCACTTTCATCATCCCATTTACAGATTGCTGGTACTTAGGGTATTTGCTTTCATTAGAAATATACAGGAGCTGTTCTGTGATAGCAGGACAACCACATTTGGGAGTTAAAACAGCTTTGCTTTTTATCAGCCAGAACTTTTGTTATCTGGTTCCTCTAACACTAGTCTTGTGTTTACTGTATTCATCTAGTATATGAGAGGATTGAAGATCTTTCTCTGCCTGAGGGATTTAAACCTTTCTCATCTAAACTAGAACTGGCGCTACATAACTATGTATATTAACATAAAAAATGCATAATAAGGAAAATTATCCTTGCAAAAATATCCCCTCCAAGTGGTTTTGAAATTACACAAACATCGTTCCAATTATTTATCAATATGTTATATAAAATTTACATGAGAGATAAGTATTCTCAAAAATACCTCACTTCTAAACATTACTTGTATTTTGCAGGAGCAATTTCAGAGCTTTTTGCATAAACTGTGCAGTACTTTTATGATTTTAGTGTAAGGAATACCAAACTTCTTCATTATTTTTAAAATAGAATTAGGAAAAGAAATCCCCTGTTTATTGGCCACTTTTTTCTTTTTTCTTTTTTCTTTTTTTTTTCCTAAATTCAGATAAGCAGCATTAAAGAATCTAAGATATCTTTTTCCTAAACAAAAATCTGTCAGGTGTCACATGTACTCTTTCTCACTTAGATCAAAGAATAAATATCACAGGTTCACCCAGCAACGTGTGCAGGTCAGAAGCTTCTCTCAAAGAGATCCCTGTATCATAAGAGCTAAAGTAGAATTGACAGGCTGTAAAGAGCCTCTAGAAGGATAATTATCCTTCTATTTTCAAGTTTAACTATTAAATTTAGCTGGAATTTCTTGTAGAAATTGCATTCATATCCCCATTATTTTGTGCTTCTATGTTGGCATGGCTCTTACACAGAGCCTCTAATTAATGGGTTTCCATTTGTTCTATTGGAACACTAGTCATAAGCACATATCCATTATAAAGAAGCCCATCTAGCAGAAATTTGTTCCCACAATTTGTAGCTATTTAAATTGGATGCAACCCAGGTACAAAGATTATGGGTTTTTTATTTTATTAGTAGAAAAATGGTTCCATATTATCACTTGTGTCTGAAGCAAGGAAGAAACAATCCATAAAACCCTCATATTACATTCAGAATGCATGTCCCTGAACAATTTTCACCTTTTCAAACTACCTAGTATCCTATTCCTCTAAATTTGTTTATTAAGGTTCCTTAGATTCCCCGAGCAATATTTCATTGCTTTATATTTCCACCATCAGAATTATTCATTAGGTTTCTCATATTCAAAATAAATTCCTTATCTCCATGGTACATCTTTAAGTGGTGAGTTATTAAATATAAATGCAATATCAACTATTGGGCAGAACTGAAGCCAAGGAATACCTGAAGAATGCATTTTTATTTATACTTTTTTTCTTTGCCCTTCTTAATCATGTTTTATAAAGGTTATATGTGCTTGTGCATATGTTTCTATGTACATGATGGCACAGTCTGAAAAGAAGGGAATAATTCCCAATTTCCTCATCCAAATTAACATAGAAAGCAAGATACTAAATTTCAAAGTATTAAGCGTGAACAGAAACTTCACTTGGGGTCTCCTGTTTCTCAGATATGGACAGCAGCAAGAACTGCTGACTATCACACATCACACAACAGGTATACAGTCACTGAAAAAATACTGCCAGTGGAAGTCCACATGACAAAAGGGATTGCCAATTGTGTATTTCAAATAAATAGGATCAGTTTTTCACACACATCGGCCAAATATGCAGGAAATTAGGAAATATGGGATTACAAAACATGCCCTTAACATTTAGCTATCCTCTGGCTACCTATAAACAGCTGTTTTTCGGCTTGCTAGCTCTTTTGGGTCCTTCTTGACTGGGACTGATCAGGGAAGGCAGACAACTGGTAAAGATACTAGTCTCCTTTCTTCATAGGCTGCTAAATCCCAGAACAAGAAGAAAGAAAGTGATGGTGAAAGACTTCGTCCTAATGACTTTCACTTGTATATATAGGTATTCAATAACCTGTGTAAACATTATTTGTACATTATGCACAGGAGAAATAGAGCTATAGGTAGCTCTCAAATCCCTATTAATCTTTCATTATCTGATTTAAGACCCGGAAGGGCTATAGATAGACTTTTCTGTTCTTGTGACTCTGTGACTTCACCTCCTCCACTAAATAGCACACTTTACCCTAAATATAACCCTGCTTTGCCTCAGGTCACTGATGTTTAGTCTTGTGACAAACAAATTCTCTGTACTTAGAAACATGATAGACTATTAAGGCCTTTCAAATCCAGAATACATGACTGTAGAGATTCACTTCAACTCTCAAGTAATTCTGAGACTTCAGATTTTTCATTACTAAATTTGTAAAATTTATTCTTTAATAAATTTGTAGAATTTATTTACATTTTGGAGTTTTGTATAAATTCTTTGAATATTCTGCATTTCAGTGCATTATAATTAAAGTTCCAGACTATGTACACAAATAAAATAGCCCCTAAGTATTTTCAAATGTTATATTGCACATGCAAAAGACCTAAATGGCAACAGTGCCATGCAAAATTGAACCATGGTATAGTAATGATGCAAAATTATTTTAAAAGGTTTCTATTCCTGTGGATTGACCTATATATTTCATAGATTGATTTTTTCATGCCTGGATAATAAATAATATAGTATACAATTACCAATCTAAAAAGAATAAAAGCTACATATGACCTCTGTGTGTGCATGTCTTCTCCCTGTGTCATCAAATATTAATATCAGGGACACAAGCTTGCTATATTGGTAGCTTAAAACCATTATGCATCCTCTGAATTTTCAGAGATGTGACAATTAATTTTTCTCTTGGAAAATTCTAAGATACATTCAGCTTTAAAAAGCTTTATAAAACTGTTTTCTGTTTCCAGTTTCCTATTTTTTATTTTGCATTATGCATTGTGATGCCCCCAAGGACCTTCAGCATGGATGCTGACAAGACCTTGCCTACTGGGGTTCCCTCCCTACATAATTCTGCCGAGGCCAACTGAGAAAAAAAATGTATTTGTAGCCCCTGTGAATTAAGGAGCTGAGAGAATTCAGGGAACTAAACAAGAATAAAGAAAAACATTCTTATTTCCCAAATCCCACTTCTTCTCCTGCACAAGAAACATCACAACAAGAGCTATATAAACCGCCAATTTTTCTATCCTAAGAGATCTTTACTTAATATATATGGCATAAGAATGTATTTCCCTTTTCAATTCCCAGAACTTCATCAATATAAATCAGAGGTTTCTAAACTCTTGTCCACAAGGACATCATAAATTATCTGCTTCAAGGAAATAAATAATATTTCTAGTATTGTCTTTAACTTAAAAGATACATAGTTTACCAGGAGGAAATTTTGATTACTGGTGGTTTTCTGTTAATTTAAGTCCAGTAACCACTTCTGTTGACCAACAAATAGCACCTGTGTTGCTTTATACATTATTTACATTCCACTTATTATATTCCTCCCCCCCAGTACCCTTCATTAATTCAAAATTTTTCATTACTTTTTAACTGAACACTCAGCATCTTATCTCATATTGACAGCTAGAAGTGTATTAGTGCTCTCTAGTTTTACCCATCTAGGGAGCTGTATGATTTCATACACTTTCCATTGCAATTCCTTTTTTTCCTTGATAATCTTCATGTTATTTCCATTATAATAAAGCAGAATTTCACATCCAGTATTAAATTCTTTAGCCCATTTTCTGGGTAGAAAAATCAGTGGGGTTTCTGACTGCAGGGCTCTCTGACAAATCAGCTAATTTGATGCTATAAAATGATATGTTTTCTCAATCATTCAGTTTAATTTAAATTTAATCAAATGGTTTCTTATTTTATAGTCATAATCCTAACATTTCTAATTTTTCAACTGAGTCACGCAGTTATAAAAGTAGAGACAGAAAATCTCTCTGCTTTAGCTGTAGTGATAGTCACTATTAGGAAAAAATTGGTTTTTATTTTCATTAAAGACCTTTTTCCTTCCTCCTTGACCATGCACAAACTAAAATTGATATAATTTTTATTCCCTAAAAAACACGAACGAATGAAAAAATATATATTAAATTGTTAAACATTATCTTGTTTGGCATATTCAGCCATTTTATAGAAGGCCATTGTTACCTCAAATCAGTTGTTGTCAAAAATTATATTGCTCTTGAAACTGATGAATGAAACATTTTGAAAGTTAATTCTGCAGAAACAGATTCTAATATGGCACAATAGATCAGGGATAGTTTTCCTGATTTCATAGAGCAGGGGTTGTCCCAAATTTTTTTAATGATTATCAATCCTACATCTTTTGAACCACTACTTCAAACATCATACATCATAGAAACACCTTCGGTTCACACTATATTTCTGTTGAAATAGCCAGGACTTACACAATACAAAATGTTTCTTCTCTTTATGTTGGCTTTAAGAGGACAGATAATACCTGATTTAGCACAAAGTTAAAAAGTCATGAACAAACAATATTTGATCTTGCATGAAGCCTGACAGTACAGTGATAACTCACCCATCAATTTCTGAAAGGATTTGAACTGGCAGAGTGCATTTATATCAGATCAGCATTTTGTATCATGCTGCTAGGACACTTTTGATACAGTAGCGGAAACTCAAAACATGATTTATTGTAAAACCCTATCATGACCTTCATGATCAGGGTTAAGCTCGTATTTGTTTTCAGAATGAAATTCTTTTACATATTATTCTCATAAACATCTATAAATAACTTTACTTAATAGCTAATAAGCAGCTAATAAGGTTCTTCTGTTTGCTTTTGGGAACAAGGAGTCAAAATTATGAGAGTTCACCATGAAAGGAAGGGAGAATCAGGCTAGAAAACTCATTCCTTTAAAACCCCCTTCCTTTTCTTTACAAATAAACCAAAACTTGCTACTATAAAAAAAAGACCTGTGGAGAAGCAATAATTTTACATTTACAAAAAATTCCCCAATTTAAAAAGAGAAAAAATGCAATTTTATTAATTTTTTATATAGTAGAGCACTTTCATACATTTGGGTATTGTTACACAATAGGCAGGGCAAGTAAAGAGGAGGAGTTGGACTGTATTTGAGAGATGTTTGACTTTGCAGTCCTTACAATTAGGAATGATGTTGTTGAGAGCCTCTGAGTGAAGACGGAAAAGAGATGCAGTGGCTGTCAACTACTGGTTGGCCAGCCAGTATGGCAGCACTGAGATATTCTACAGGCACTTATGAGAAATCTTATGGGACATACCATACAGCTGTGACAAATAAATCCAAGAAATTCTTGAATTTTGTAGGAGAGAACTTCTTGTCACAAGTGCTCAGTGAGCCAACTAGGAAAGATGCCCTCCTAGATTTGTTGTGAATAGAAAAGGACTCATGGGAGATGTGATGGCAGGTCACTGCATTGTTGATAACGATCATAAAATGGTTGAGTTTGTATTTTTCAGTCTAATTAAGAACACCTCAGCAGAGCTGCTACCTTGGACTTCAAGAGCGAAAACTTTACTCTAGGAGCTACTTAAAAGTGAACTTGGGAATCTGTCTTTGAGGGCTTAGAGTTAATGAATGCTGGTCAGATTTTAAGAACTGCTTTTTAAAAGCAAAGGAGCAGGGAATCCCATGATGTTGAAAGTCAAGCAAGAGGGTCAGTCAGAAGATAAATTTGGCTAAACACAGAACTCCTCATGGAACTCAAGAGGAAAAAAGAAATTGTATGAACTCTTGAAGCTAAGTCAGGCTTTGCAGGAAGATTAAAGAGCTGTGGTTTGTATGTGTAGGGATAAGACACATAAGACCAAAGCTGAACTACAGTTTAAAATGGCCAGACATTTAAAGTACATTTACAGCAATAAAAGGTTTAAGGAAAAAAATTGGACCAATGGTCAATGAAGGCCCTGTGTGGAGCCAGGGGTTGGACTTGATGATCCTGATGGGTACCTCCCAATATAATTCTATAAGAAAGTAAACTGACAAATAAGAATGAATAAAAGATGAAGGCATTCAGGTTTTTTCTGCTTCTGTCTTTAATAACACTGATAGCCCTTGGTACTCCAAGTTTGAGAACCACAACTGCAGGAATAATAGCTTTCCTTCTATGGACACTGAAGTTGTAAAGGAGCAGTTGTATCAGCTGAATGTTCACAAGTTCATGGGGCCTGATGGGATTCATACCAGAGTACTAGTGGATGTTACAACAGGACTCCTCTTAACCATCTACAGAAGGGCTTGGGAGTCTAGGGACAACCTTGATGATTGGAAGCTAGCCAATGCTATTCCAATCTACAAAAAGGGCACAAGGGAAGACCCGGGGAGCTACAGGTTTGTTGAATTAATTTGATATCCTTCTATGATAAGGTTGCCCACCTTGTAGATGAGGGGAGGGCAGTGGACGTAGGGTTTTGTTTTGGGTTTTTTTTAAGTAAGGCTTTTGATACTGTCCCTCACAGCATCCTTCTGGGCAAGTTGTCCAACTGTGAGATGAACAGGTTCATAGTGCACTGAGTAAAAAACTGACTGAAAAGCTGGGCTGAAACGGTGGTACTGAATGGGGCCACATTTGACTGGTGATCAGTCATCAGTGGTGTTCCTCAGGGCTCAATCCTAGGGTGAGTTCTGTTTAACACATTTATCAATAATTTTTAATGTAGAAGTTGAATGCATGATTAACAAGTTTGCTGATGATAATGAACCGAGAGGTGCTGTTGACTCTCGAGGGACAAAAGGCCTTGCAGAGAAATCTAGAAAGATTGGAGCACTGGGCAATGATCAATAGCATGAAATTTAATGCCAGATTCTGCACCTAGGGTGGAATAATATTGAGTACAAGTATAAAATGAGAGAGGAGTGACAGGACAGCAGCCCTGCAGAAAGGGATCTGGGCATGCTGGTTAACAGCAGCCTCAACAGGAGGCAGCAGTGTGCCCTGACAACCAGGAGGGCAAACCCTATCCTGGGGTGCATCAAACAAAACATAACCAGACAGTCAAAAGAGATGATTATCCCACTGTACTGAATGGTGGTGTGGCCTTGCCTTGAGTACTGTGCAAAATTCTGGGGACCACAGTTTAAGAAATATGTGCATGTCTTTGAATTTATTCAGAGGAGGGTGACAGAACTGGTGAGAAGATTGAAAGGCATGTCCTGTGAGGAGCAGCTGAGGAGTCTGGACTTGTCTAGTTTGGAAAGAAGGAGGCTGAGAGGCAACCTCATTGCTCTCTACAGCTTCCTGAGGAGAAGTAGTGGGGTGGGAGGTGCTAAGCTCCTCTCCCTGTGATCCACTAGTAGAATGTTTAGGAACAGTTCAAAGCTGCACCAGGAGAGGTTCTGACTGGACATTATGAAGGATTTCTTTGCTGAGAGGGTGATTGAACACTGAGACAAGTTTCCTAGAGAAATGGGAGATGTCCCATGCCTGGCAGCATGTAAAAGATATTTAGGCAATGCCCTTAATAACATGCTTTAACGTTTCATTGGCCC
Source organism: Gallinula chloropus (assembly GCF_964237585.1). Lineage (NCBI taxonomy): Eukaryota > Metazoa > Chordata > Aves > Gruiformes > Rallidae > Gallinula > Gallinula chloropus. Next base: position 137,200,131 of record NC_140085.1, on the reverse strand, counting down.
TGAATTGGTCAGGCAGTTAGAATAGATGTTCATTGTAGGTCCCTTCCAACTGAAATATTCTATCCTGTTCTGTTCTATTCTATAGCAACCACATGAAGGTAATCTTAAAGGCAGAGATTTATATTTAAGACAAACTGCATCTGAAGAAATACTAAACCTACTTATTTTCTAATCTAGAAGAAATTATCTTCAGAATTCTGCAACACTTAATTAGACATTCACACACATAAAAAATGACCACTGCTGTGTTAAACCTGTTGAGATCTTAAAATCCAGCTGAGTTCATCTCAAACTAACATGAAATGAGACTAATAATGATTATTGTACATTTGTTTTATGTAATAGATTAGATTTAAAACTAAACGACAATCACAGAAAAGCCATGTATATCTTTATCTTAAATATTGCTATTTCTATTGCAGATATTTCACAGTTTATGAGAATATTTCCTCTCTGTTTGCACTATTGCATTTTTAAAGGTCTTCTGAAACTAGGGACTTTTTGTTTGTTTTTTCTTAACTAACACGGACAAACAAAACTTTCTAAGGGGTTGTGCAGTTATATTTCCTCTATATAACTCCCTAACTCTCTTAGAGTTATATTCTCTAAACCTGTATCCACAAACGTAGATAAAGCAGTCACGATTTCTATCTCAAACAGACATAAAAATAAATGTGTCCTGTGACATCTCTACATAGTGTTATACCTGCTCAAATGAGCATGGAGCATTTGTGCAGCAAGGTTCTTTTTTCAGTATAGTTTTGACTGCTCTTGAAAATGTAGATCAACAGCCACAGCTTGGCCTCCTACTTACAGAGAGACACAAAAATGAATTAGTACTACTGGTTTTGGGTAACAAACATAACTTCAGTGTTGACATCCTATTTATCCCCTGTTGAGAAATAAAGTATCTGCATGTATTCTGTGTATTGATATGATGAATTATAACCGTTAAACAAAAATGTAATGCGTTTGATACAGCTACCGAGTAGACAAATTACCATTATGCTGTGCAAGTAATACTTTACAAACCCATTTGTCACACAGGAGAGGTGTCACATGCAATCTGATTCACCCTGCTTAATGTATGAAATGAAACCTTGATTTTCTTCAGCAGATATAAAACTATAACACAACAAGCTTACATTCCAGAACACGTGATAAATACTTTGTTTCCTTAAAAAAAGCAAACAAACAACAATTCAGCATCTCGTGCATTTGCAAGAAAAATCTGGATTACATAGCATTTTAATTGGTGCTAAGTACACTGGAAACTTCTACATATCACACAAATCACAGCTATTGCCACATTACATTTGCCAATTCAATAGAACTCACTAAATTTTAAATATAGTCAGCATGATATGTTTTGCTGATGTAACTCAGCAAATATTTGGTCAAGTACATTTACTCTGACTTATAACTGGTTTACCCATGTACTTCTACCCATATCAGTACAATTTAAACCCAAATTTACAGCAGTGAATGACAAAGCAATAAATATGATTTGCAGTATACAGGGCATTTATTATGATCATATGCCAACTATAACCTGGACTGCATGACCAGGAGGTTGAGAGAGGTGATTTTTTGCCTCTACTCCACTGTCATGAGATCCCGTCTGGAGTATTGTGTTCATCTCTGGGGCACCCATTATAAGGACATTCAGCTATAGGAGCAAGTCTAGAGGACCATGAAGACGATCAGAGGGCTGGAGAACCTCTCCTGTGAAGACAGGCTGAGAGTTGGGGTTGTTCACCCTGGAGAAAAGAAAGCTCTGGGGAGACCCTATTGCAGACTAACAGTACCTGAAGGTGGCCTACAGGAAAGCTGGAGAGGAATAGTTTAGAAGAACATGTAGGGCAAGGGTTTTAAATTGAAAGAAGGTAGATTTAGATTAGATATTAAGAAAAAATATCTTTATTTTGAGGATGATGAGGCACTGGAACAGGTTTCCCAGAAAAGCTGTGGCTCCCTGCTCCCTGGAATTCTACAAGGCCAGGCTGGATGGGGCTTTGGGCAACCTGGTCTAGTGGGTAGACTCCCTGGCAACAGCAGTGTGCTTGGAACTAGATGATGTTTAAGGTCCCTTCCAATCCAAACTGTTCTATGATTCTTTAGATGAATCAGGGTAAGAATTTACATAAGTTGCATAGCATATGCTTTTACACTAAAAAATATATTGAGGTAAAAAAGGTTCAGGAAAGGGATATAGAAAGATCCCTTCAACAATACCTTCATGCTGGATCTGCCTAAGTTACCAGCATCTTCCTTGCCCTCAGTGTCAATTTACAAGTCAGGTGCCATACCCATGCAACAGAACTCCCTGGTGCCTACTCAGGCACTGAGTTCTACCCTAAACTCTCCTGACATTTAGAAAAAAGGAGTAAATAGAGACATGTATACTATGGTTTTACATATAAAACTTATTTCTCTATATTCTTCTTGATTGTCAATAGAAAAAAGAATTGGAGTCTAGAGTGAAATAGCATATTGTTGTCTCTTACTAGCTCACATTCTATGTCTTTAGGTATTCCAGGAAAAGGAAGCTAGCTCTGCACACAATAGATGCAAACAGAAAACTTTATATGTGTACAGTATGGTATATAATATGAGTACTTCAGAGAAAAGAAAAAAAAAAAAAGAAAAAATAACCACAAAAAACAACCAAATAAGTAGATAGAGTACTCACTTGTACTTGCTTTCCTTTCCAGCTTCAGGATACAAAGCATCCTTTATTTCCTTCCAGCTGGGCTGCCAAGACCACAAGCATTATGGCCAATACCATGAGCATTATAGAATCAGAAGAAAAGGTGCAGTTTGACCTTACAAGGTTTAATATAGTTGCTGTGTCTATAGATGCTGAGTGCCATCTGAAAAGCCACAGGATATTCCAAATCTCTGCATGTGGCAGATATGACACAGGAACAATAGATTAGCAGCCTACCAGAAGGACACCTAGAGAATGAAAAGTGACAAGAGAATGCCAGTCTGTGTGTAGATATAGTTGTCCTTTACTGACTATAACTAGGACTCTCAAGAAGCCATTTGCATTATTATTCTTAAACTATGTGACTTGGAGACTTAAATTATGTTTTGGATTTTGTATTTTGAACTTGTAAATCTAGGCAGGTTTCTAGTTTATTTTTGTTGAAACAGTCTTTAGTTTTAAGCTCAAGGATGACCCTTTTTGTGATACCACACCAGCAACGGGACTTATTCTCCCCATAAAAAGCTTCTAGAACATCTCATGAATAGTCACTATTGTTCGTCCATTTGCATCAGAGACTTAAAGAAGATTAACCTCTATGATACTGACATTAAGTGAGAACAACAAAACCTGTACATGGATTACAGCTTTTGTGCAAATGCAGTAGCAGAAACAAATAACATTGTAAATAAAAGATAACCATTCTAAAAAAATCATGCCTTCACCTTAGTCCTATTGACATGAAAATGAGCTTTGACCCTGAGCTCCAAAGAGGTGCAATCCTTGTGATATTAGCAAGTCATCTAAATCATTGTCTTTCGGAGACTGCTAAGTCATGGTCCAGAAGCCATGCTTAAATTCGGTACATTTTATGTTAAAAGAAATACAAAATAGATTATCGGTCTACATCTATATACGTGTTCATATCTACCTTTGCCCTGCCAATTTAAGTACAACCCTCAGCTCTGCTGTGATTTAGAAAGAACAGCTAAATACAGTTATCTTAATCTCAAATTTTCACATCAAGGCTATTAGTCTAAGCATATCTTTATAGTCAATATAAGGAAACCTTATCTAAGGACTATCAGTGAGTAGATATTTTAACAGATAAACCTTATCTAAGGATTCTAGTTATGCCTTTGGAGAGCCCAGTGCAGCAGACTTGCTCTGTGCTAAGTGGGAGAAGGAGTAATAAGAGTGATGAGAAACCCCCACCATTTTAAGAAGTTTACAATTCAGAAGTCCTGTCTTATATAACAGAATGCAACAGGTCAGGGTAATAACCACAAAGAAGCCAGAAAGAAAGAATTACCTATGCATAAAAAAAGATCATTCTGACATTATTTCTGCGGAGTAGAGTTCCTGTAAATGTGCGAACAGGATAGAGAATGTGTCTGATCAAACAGGGAGGAAGAGGAATGTATATGGCCTGTGTGTAGCCTGGATGCAGAGAGTTCAGAACCGGACCTGAAAAACAGCACGTTGAGAAGGATGTTATAGAAAATTACTGTGAACCAGCATTCTGGCATTATGGACCATACCATGAATTTACAAATTCCCCAAGCCCACCAACCCACACCCACTTTTTGTGGCAATTTTGTGTTGGCACCACTTGATTTCTGGCATCGTTAATGAATACAAAAACACAGAAAAACATAGCAAAATGTATGAAGGAAGCTATATAGCAAAGTCAAAATCTTTGTTGATCCTGTTCTCCTTTCTGCAGCAGATGATGGCAAAAGGAAACTACCTTGGGTTTAGTTTTGTGGTTTGATACTTAAAGTATGACTTTCATCTTTGACCTTCAGTTTCCTTTCTGGTTTTATAAAAACCCTAACTCTTTCAAGTATTCTTTTAATTCTTTTTGCATTCTGTATATATTCCATTCTTTCTGTATAATGAGAATAGTTCCATGAACTGGTCTTGCTCCTCACATATTAGTTAAACACAAAATTTAGTAAGGCATTCAGTGCTCTGTTAAGACAGGAAAATTCATTCAGGTCTAGGAATTCATTGAAACAATCATCTGCTTTTCTTATCCCCAAATGAATTTCTTCCTGTATACAGGGTTAACTCCTTATTCTTGGCACTTCTTGATGTATCGAGATGTACTGGTGGCCTGCTAAGTCCCCTTTTCCTCTCCCATCACTCATTTGTCATTAAGAAGGTAAAAAGCAAAAAAAAACCCAACAAACTAACCAACCAACCAACCAACCAAAGGAGTTACATACTTTGGGGTAATTATTTTTCAAGTTCTTAAATTTCCAGAGTTCAGATCCAGGACCCATACTTTCAAAAAGTAAAAAACCAAAATGCAAAGATATCAAACAAACAAAAGAAACAGTTCAGAACTGAATAAGCATATAAAGTTTAAAGCATATCATTTAAGCTTTTGATCTGTTCTTCTTGCTCCTTTAAAAAGGAATATCCATTGGCAGCAGATGCTCCACAAATAACTTGCTCTTCTGTAGGACTTTAGTTTATTAACTTTTTAACACCGATGCTGACACAAAAAAAGTCATAAATATCCTTATTTTATCTTTTCATTAGTTACTATTTTGGCTTCTCTAAAATGACTTTTAAAAATATATCAAGTCTGTAAGAGGAATTTACAAAGTCAGCAGGTCTCTTGGGTTCCTGTTCTCTTTTTAGCACCACTGTGGAGGTCCAAATTGAAATCCCAACACCGAAGAGCCAGAGCAGTTGACTTGAACTCTCAACCCCTTCTTCACAGCAGATGCCTTCAGGCAGACCTTTTCAGTTTTTACTGGAATAAAGATGCTATATGCATTCAAACTTTTCTGATTTGTACTGATAGCTTTTTCTATTTTCAGTACATTACTGAAGAATAATTTTATGTTGGGGGCGGGGCTTAAATAAAATGGAAAATGTGGTCTCTATACCATATTATTAATCTGAGGTTCTACATTCTGATTCATCCCCAAAGTTCTGTATCAATATTTTAGAAATGATCTGAGCATTACATTCCTCTCTTAAGTACAGTTCAGTTTGTTTCCATCATAAAGTTGAAGGGCTATATTTTTTTTCTAAATTATCTTACAAAAAAATAACTATAAAAAATTAGTTACAGACACTATACATAACACACCTGGATGCGTTTAAAATTCAGTCTACAAAAACAATCACTGACAATTTTCAGGGGTAAATATTCTGACTAAACCTCACATAGTTTAAAAAACCCAAACAAACCTCATCAAGGTAAAATAGATTATATTTTCTTTACATTCAGTAATTACAGATGCTAATCAAGAAACAAACTTGGAGGTGAGCAAGATGCATCCTTACCATCTTATATTTTTAGGGACTTTGGAAGAAATTATCTCTTAATAGAAAAAGAATAACAATAATATAATGTATTTTAAAGACAGATAGCAATTTTCTGATTACTAAGAACACTGATTCATAAGATATATTTACTGAACACCCATTATATACTTACCATTGCTTAAAAGTTTACAGTTTAGACTTGGGAAAAGACATATGAGACTCAGAAATTTTTGTTTAGTTTCCTTGGAATTGTAAAAAAGATTTGTTGCAGCAAATTAAATGTAAATAAAATAAGTTAGAGGAATATTTACTAGTTTCAAGTTGTAAGACAGTTAGTACACAAAGTGCAAGAATAATAAGAATAGTTCTTGCCTGTCAGAAAGGAATGGAAAAGTACAGAACAAAACAGCAAAAGTAAATGTATAACTGCTATTGAGTCAAATTAAACTGACACGAAGTAAGGATTAGACAAGAAGTTACGATCCTTTTCCTACTTTAACATGTAATCCCTTCAAAAATTCAAAGTCCTTTTTTAGAACCAGCTTTAGGCTAGGTGTAAACTACTTAATAACATTCATGGAAATTAATCATGGTCGTCCTCAAGTTTTCTTTTACCAAGCCAAAACTAATGTCCTAATAACCTCTTCTGAATTTAGTCATGTTTAACCATATTTATATTAATGACCAGATGTGTAAATAGTTTTCCAGACAATGTCTCATTCTTGTCTAGTGACATGGTACTAATATTTGGATAACCAAAAAAAAAAACCAACCCAGTAACTTTCTACCTGCTAAATTTTTATAAGAATGCATGCAAAAATTCACTGACTTCACAGGTGCTAGTGTGGAATAACCTAAAATACTTCTACTAATTTTCATATGCAACAGGCTAAAGATCACAAGAATAGCAGAACCAAATAACAGCTAAAAAATAATTGGAAACTTCAATAATGTTAAAGACAAATGACAGGGGGAACAGAAAAACATGTTTTCCAATGTAAATGAAAATTTACAGGATTATTTTAACTAGAGATCATAGACTCACAGAATCATTAAGGTTGGAAAAGGCCTCCAAGACCATCTAGTCCAGCCATTCCCCTACCACCTATATTACTAACTAGACCATACCCATACCTAATCAAACCTTTCCTTGAACACTCCAAGGGACAGCAACCCCACCACCTCCCTGAGTGTCCTAGTTCTGGCCAGGCCAAGATTAACTTCTTCAAGCAACCAACCCAGGTGAGCTGAGTTAGCCCAGCTTTTTAGTTTTCCACACCACCTTACATCACTTTCCTATGAAAAGGGCTGGTTGATGAAAGGTACTCCTAGGTGCCTCCAGGGCAGTCTGAGTGTTACTGGGGTGTCAGGTTGATCCTTGTGTTGTGCAGCATTCTGTAATTGTTGGTAAGGTACTCTGTTATTGCAAGGTGTGTGTGTAATTGGTTGTTATTGTTCTACTTTCACAGTGCTTTTGTCAGTAATTGTCCTTACTTGTCCCAACTCATGGAAGCTCTGTCTCTTTCTCCTGGGAATGAGCGAGTTGCATGTGGTCCTCAGACACTGGCTGGGGATGAACCACCACAGTGGGCAACCCATTCCAAAGCCTAGTCACTCTTTCTGAGAAGAAATTTCTCCTAATTTCTAACCTGAACCTCCCCTGGTGCAAATTGCAGCCATTCCTTCTTGTTCTATTACTACTTATCTGCAAGAAGAGGCTGACCCCAGCTCACCACAACCTCCTATCAGGTAGCTGTAGAAAGCAATAAGGTCTCCCCAACCTTCTTCTTGTCCAGGCTAAACACTCCCAGTTCTCTTAGCTGCTCCTCATCAGACTTGTTTTCTAGACCCATCACCAGCTTTGTTGCGCTTCTCTGGACATGCTCCAGAGCCTCAATGTCTTTCTTGTAATGAGGGGCCCAAAACTGAACACAATACTCAAGATGTGGCATCATCAGAGCTGAGTACAGTGGAGTAATCACCTCACCGGCCCTGCTGGCTATGTTATTCCTGAAACAAGCCAGGATGCCATTGGCCTTCTTGGCCACCTGGGCACACTGCTGGCTTGTGTTCAGGTGAGTGTCAGTAAACATCCAAGATACAATATTCTCTTCATAATCTGTTTCAGTCTCAACTAGCTGTAAGTGAAAAGTCAAGGAAGAAAGAAGAAAAGGTATTTAATTTTTACCTGAAAGAGAATGTCATACATTTCCTAAAACATAGCTGTGTAATCCACAGAACCTCCCAACTTTTATGAAAATCTATCTTAACAAAACTTGCCACTGTGACTAAAAAGTAACAGAAAAGAAACAATTTATTCATTCTACTTGCAGATATTTATTGAGCATGTTTGTATCTTAAGGCAGGCAGGCATTGCTGAAAGCAGTTGTAGGAAGCGTGATCTGGGAGCACTCTCATTTGGTGCTGGATTGCAGGTTAACGGCACACAGGCTGAAACGGGGGCTGGACTGCTACTCTTAATTATGCCCTGATAGCAAACACCTCAGTCCTCTGACTCAGACAACCACCATGTTTCCTGACAGTCAACCATTGTCTGATGCTATATCCTTTTAAAAACACTTTTTTATATCAAAGACATGTAACTTCACTGGTGTCTTCATTTCTGATCTTGTCGCTAGCAAGAAATGCCAGATTTTCTTTTGAATTTAATTTTTCACTGAAAGAAAATTAGCCCCTTTTTCAAATGCCAAAATGTTCAAAGCATTTTGTTTGTGAAGAGTTGAAAAAAACAGCATTGGGGTGGAAGGGAAAAGTAAAAAAAAAAGTCCTAAATGTTTTTACTATGTTTTTCTCCTAATGGCAAGAACGTGTGATTCCTACCTTCTGACTGATTTTCCTACTTCCTTCTCACAGGACAATCCTGTGAGAGGTTCCCGGTTCCAACCTTCCTGAAAAAATCTCTTACCTTTCACACCAGCTGCTGTATTTTTTTACCTTGAGTAACAGTTCATAAACTTATCAGTCTGTAAGTGCCTTACTTGTAGTATTTACTTTTTAATACATTAAAAAACCAAAACCCCAATCCTTAATTAGTTTTTTTGCAAACAACAGTACTTTAACATAAATACCAGGATATTGTAGCCAATTATTCTACCTATGTAGGTTTTCTGAACGATGGTGAAAGGAAATTTGGAAAGAGTGTATGCCTTAACATCATAAGGTAACTCAATAAGGAACAGAACTGCAATGTAAATTTAAAACCCAAAATCTAGTACTAAAAATGGTGACTTGTCGAGTAAATAATATTACCATATACAATGAAGAGATAGTAAATTCTTAAACCCTGTAAATTCTGAAAGTCACAAGAAAGACATTAAAAAGTTAGAAAAGTGAAATAAAACCATTTAAATGCCATTATAGAAATTTTGATAAAAGGTGTTACAGGTACACTTTGATGAATTTGAGAATAAAACATTCAGTAAAGGTTCACTGAAATTAAAAGGTTCACTGAAATTAAAAGTGTTATTCCTATATTCACCTTCCAGGATGCTTCAATACCATTACCTCTCACAATACCCAGCAGATCTTCATTCTAGGTTTTATCCTACACCTGTTTCTCCATTTAAAATGTGCTGTAGTTTTGTGATCCCTGTCCTCAGATTGCTCTGCCCCAACCAGTCTCAAGGCATCGCAGCCCTGAATCTTCCTCAGTCCTCTCCTGGTGCACTATCCAACTGACTCCTTTGCAGGTTTCTCCATCGAGATAATTAGTGCATTTTTGCCTGGCTCTGCAGGGAGCAACTGTGCTTTGTCTCTGCTCTTCATCCATTTCAGGCAATGCCCTCCAGAGAACTCCTCTACCCGGCAGCAGGGAGGAGTCCCTCCAGACATTGGTGCTGGACTCCCTGCAGCCATGCCTTCAACAAAGCAGTACCACCACTGTTATCAAAACTATGTCAGTTTTAGTGAGGAATCCTAATCAATTAATAAAAAATATTTCGTTTTAATTAGGTGACCAAAAGTGAGGAAGCTCAAATGTTGGTGTACTAGTTCTCACATTAGACTCAGACTTTCCACAGCTGGGTTAATTTAGTTGCCTTACTCAGACATAAAAACAGTTGTGAAATATTCTCTACTGACCTAGGTTAAATAATTTACTGGGATGAGATTGTGATTTCTTCTTCCATTTTGGAAAAATAGACAAGAAATTAAAAATATAATGGATGTCACCCAGAATATTTATAATCCAGTGGCTGGAGAGATGGGTATACATGTCTCTCGGGCTGGGGATTCAGCTTTTTCTAAATTATTTCTTGAAGAAGAAGGCTAGTAGAAAAGAGATTGTATCTGTCCTTACAAGCATAGCCTGCATTCACTAAACAAAGCTCTAATCCAAGTCTGTGTCTCTTCCCTCTCAGGAAGGCTTTAACTACCAGGCAATTTCCCACTCCAGTGTAATTCTACCTCTCCTGTCTGATTTGGATCTGAGAAAGCTTCCTGAATAAGTTGTTGTCAAACAATATAATTCTGCAACTGTTCAGATAGATTTGTACAACGACAAAAATGGAAAACAACGCATCTTCAAAAAACACTCTGTCAGTTTACTGCAAACCAATAAACAGAAAGCCTGTGGTAGTATCTAAATGAGTGCATGAGCTCCGCCAAATACTAAATGAGTTCTCATCCTGGCCCTATTAATTTTAAATACAGACACTGTTACCTTTGACATAAGTGTATAGTCTCTCCAACCTTCCCAGCTGTGCAATAGAGGAGCATTGTTAGCATCCGTTAATAACTTTGGTGAATTATATACAAGGAAAATGTTATGGTTTATTAAAAAATATGAGAGACAAAATACTATAACTAAATCTAGCAGTGTTAATGTTGGTCTGCTAACCATAATTGTTTATCTAATTTTTCATTATTAAAATCTTAAGTTCCATTAACTTTTCTACTTTTGCTTTACTATTAAATGAAGAATTTGCATAATGAAGCACAAATTCTATCAATTCCTGAATTCACCAAAGAGCAAAGCTTTTTTGTGTATGTATTTTTTTCTCAAATACAAATATCTCCAAGCAACACAAATTTATCTTTTTAATGCTCCTGTTACTTTTTTTTATTACCTTAAGGCTCCTCAGGTTGCTGTATCCCTCAGAAGAGCTTGCTACCAGAACTGAAATAGGCAAGAATTCAATTCTAAACTTTGACAACTAAAACCTTTCAGATGGTTACTGTAATGGGCAGCCACCTCTTGTACTAACTCTTTGACCAGAAATTACACACATTTAGATTGCCAAATAGATGAAGACCCACAGTGAGAAAAAACAACAGCTTATATTTCTGTGTTGGCATTACATATGGAAGCAGAAGCCCTCACTGTATTTGATCAAAATTGTCTCCCTATTTTGAGTAATCTATTGCAATGAATTATTTTTTTAAAAAATCATAGAGTGTAAAGAGAATTTAGTAGTACTTTAACATACAGTCTTATAAGTTACAATACATTAAAGTGTTTTGCATCAAACATCTAATACATACTTTATGAATCAAGATATAATTCCAGTGTTCTTCTCATGAATAGAAAATGTAGAAATCACACTGAACTCCACTTTTTCTTGTTCTTTCTATGAATATTTCTAACTAGTGAAACTGTAATGTCTAACACAAGTATACATAGAAAAGACAGTAGCTCTAACTGAATGTTTTGATGGTGCTACTTAACTTAAAACAACATTCAGCCTTCATGCAATCTTGTTTGTTTGCTTTCTATATTATTTTAAATACATGTTAGTCATATCTTTAAATATTTTCATTCATCCATGTGGCTAGTTCTTGGAAGTAGGCCACTACCATGCAAAAGATATAGGCCTATGTAATAAATTGACAAAAGCAGAAAAGATAAACAGTTTAAACTAAAGACTATCACTATTTTTAATCTTTGGGATTTTTTACTCCATTATATTTTTATTTCACCCTGTTTTCATTCCATTAACAATCTATAAAATAAATGCCTGATATTCTATCAAAAATATTGATTTTTTCATATGTAATTTTAATAACCTTAACAATAATAGTAATTTAATTATAAACTTAAAACATTTGTTCATTTAATTATCTAGTTTAGGAGAAAAGAACTTTCTGAAAAACTGATAGGCCAGCTGTGTCTTATTTATATCAGACAAGGTTGTCACACTCCTGTCTAGTGAAACAACTTCCAGTACTATCCTTAGGATTAGATACATTGCCCTTACCAATTCTGGAAAACCCAGTGGGATATTTGGGGAAAAATAAGTACCTTTGAATTGGAACTAAAACAGTCAACAGTTAGTTCTCAGGCTTCGGCACCTTGCCCAGAGTTTCAGTGACACACTTATGTGCATTTGAAGTTTGTGACCTTGAAACTTCTTCTGAAGTTATACTTATGAGTCACTTCTGCTGGGAACTTGGGAGTGAAAGAAAACATGTGCGTGAGTAGGAGGGTACATCTTCAAGTACGCCTGGAGGAAACAATAATTCTTCCTCCTTTTCAACAGACTGTTAAGACATGAGAGCATTCACCCTTTCCTGGGCTGAGTGGAATCCTGCAGTCCCTTCCTTCTTTTTTGCCCTCTTGAGAGGCATGTTTGGTGAGACAGACAATATAAGTTTAAACCTTGTCAGCTATTACTGGTCAGAGGGCTTTGTTCCAGATTATTAAGGATGGTCAAACAACATTTCAGCCATTGCCTAGGGGTGCCAGGCCAAGAACATAGCTAATTGAGGCAGTAGTCTGGACAGAAGGGCACACAGAAGTGAGGCCAGAAGGTCTGATGAGGACAGTGCGCACAGGTTCTGCAGTGGTGGTGACACATTATAGGCACATAACAGACAAGCCTCAAACCAGAGAGAACTCCAGAGAGAAGATGCAGCTGTGGGCTGTGGGGTGTCTGGTGTCTCTTGCTGAGACAGAGGGTTTTCTCATACACAGGAGGTGTCTACTGGGGAACTGTCTGTATCATCAAAAAAAGTAGTTCTGGTCAGAGGTCAGGAGGCTGTATGATGTCAGAGATGACAAAAAGGAAAGTGACACAAGCTTTTATGAAATCCTGAGGATATAAAAGCCTGAGTCCTACAGTGGTACCAAAGAACGGGCAGGCAAGGTCTGTGCCTGTTGTGTTGAAAAATGAGATTAAAGGCTCATGACTTCTAGCAACAGGAAGACAAGTCCTGCTCCATCTGCAGATCTGCAGCTGCTGAATAGGTTTAGCATCCTGGTAGCAGGCAAGGAGCTAGGAGCTGGCAGCTGTGTCCAGTGAAGAACCAAAGCCAGCGGAGACTGATCCTAACTGCAGTACCATTGTAAGGAAACGGTGAGTGGAAGCAGAAGTCAACTGCTTGCTGGGAAGGGTGGATGTTCCCATCTGCTGACCTGGCAGGCATCTTAGGGATTGGGTAAAGGGTATTGGACACTGCAGAGAGATTACCAATGCTTGTCCATTCCTTGTATTATTATTGCTTCTGCTGCTTTTCCATGTGGGTATTAGCAAAATGTCTAGTGGCAACCTGGATCATACCAAGTGTGGCTACATAAGACACAGGTGCCAGGTGGTTTTCTTCTGGATCCTGCCAGCAAGGCAGTAGTACTTGAAGAGGAGTGGATGTATCCTGCAAGTCCGCAATTGGTAGGTTCATCTGATATCAACAGATTTGGCTATTGTGACATTTGGACCCTCTCTGAGGAGAGAGATCTGCTAGGCAAAGGTTGGGTGCATCCAATCAAGTAGGGCAAAAAACCTTTGTCAACAGGCTGGCCAACCAGTTGCAGACAGCTTTAGACTATGGTCAATACAGAAGGGAGATAATGAACAGCAATCCTGAGGGAATCGTAGGCCCAGTGGGCCAGCAAGTGTAGTTGTATGTGGAGAGGCCTTGTAATCAATAGAACAGGGCAGATAAGGGCACATAAGCAAGTGCCAAAAGGCCAGCATTACTGGGAAAGCCCTCATATATCTTCTGGGAAGTCATGACTAGGTACCTTAAGTGCTGTACCTTAAGTGCATTCATGGGGAACCAACAAGAAAAATTAGAGGGGGCTGTTTGTGGTTGCAAGGCTATAGCCTCATTGGGATGGATAGATACATACTACATACTCTTTGGGAAGGGTGGAGCAGTGTGACAAGGAGGTGAAGTTGTCATTTCTGTGAGAAAGTGGCAAGGATTCACAGAATCACAGAACAGCAAGGGTTAGGAGATATGTCTGGAGATCATCTAGTCTACCCGCCCTGCTAAACAGGATCATCTAGGGGATGTTACACAGAACTGTGTCCAGGCAGATCTTGAATATCCCCAGAGAAGGAGATTCCACAACCTCTCTGGGCAACCTGGGATGCATGGAGCTTTGCTGAGGGAAGAGTAATGAGCCAGCTGAGACCTTGTTAATCAGTGTTAGTGAGCAGAGCAACAGAGATGACTTTTGCTGCATACCTGCTATGCAACAGGTCTTCTGACATGTCAGTGAGGAAGAAGTAGATGAGACCTTCATACAACTGTAGAAGGCCTGAAGTTCACAGACCCAAGTCTTCATGGGGGACTTGAAATGTCCCAACATCAGAGAAAGACACAGTAAATTCTGTTTTCTGGGCATTAATGAGACCACATTTGGAGTGATGTTTTCAGCTCTGGACTCCTTGGTACGAGAGAGACACAGACACACTGGAGCAAGTCCAGGAAAGGGCCACAAAGATCATTAAAGGGACTGGAGCACCTGATATAAGAGGAGAGGCTGAAAGAGATGCAGCTGTTCAGCCTGGAGAAGAGAAGGCTCAAAGGGATTTTAACCACTCTGATATTTATACTCCTTTGTGTATCTAAGGGGAAAGCAGAGAAGATGGACCCAGGCTTTTTTTCTGTGGGACCCAGTTAAAGGACAAGAGAAAATGGGTGAAAATTGAAAACCAGGAAATTCTGTGAAGAAAAAAAAAACAAAAAACACAAAACCACAACACTTTTAAAATTATTTTTATTATGAGGGGATTAAACAATGAGTGTGCTCAAACCAGACAGTGCAGAGAGATCATGGAGTCTCTATCATTTGAAATACTAAAAACCCGACTAGATGCAGTCCTTGGTAACGTGCTCTAGCTGACTCTGCTCTGAAGAGAGAGCTGCACTAGATGATCTTTAGAAGTGTGTTCCAGCTTCAGACATCTTGGGATTCTGTTAGTCTGAACTAGCTTAACAGAGGGGTCAGGTGTGACTGCCAACCAGAAACCCCGGAAATGTCACCCTATAGTCAGAAATGGAGGATACCTGCTCCACAGTAGTGTGGTTTTGGATCATTCAGCTGTGTCATGAAGCTTCAGATAAAAAAATGAAGCCAGGGTCTGAAGGCATACAATTAAGTGAGAATAGTAGACTCCTGCAGAAGTTTGTGGGTGTGCTTATTACCCAGAATATTCTGGAGAACATCTGACATGAAAGAAACATAGACATGAGAGGCTTAATGTAGGCAACACAAAAATTTTAAGTTGCAAGAGTGAGAAGATAATGATAGAAAGTTGTCTTAGACATGATTAGTTTGAGGTCACAAAAGATGGCAGAGTGCCAGGTGGTATGAACTCAAAGAAGGGGGAATAAACCTTAGGATGTATTCCCACTCTTAGGGATGTTTACAAAGTTAGTAACAGAAGGTGTAATAACAACTAAGCTTACTATAAGAGCTTCCCACTGCTGATGAGTGGAAAGGATAGTAAGGTGGTAAAATGCAAGTACGAAGGTAGAAAATCCTTACTGAATGGAAATGACTAATACTGGAGGAAGTAATATAGGATGTCAGTGGGCATTAGAAGGGGCATTTGGTATGTAGTCCTCAACAGAGATGATGAAGAAAAGGATAGTAGAGAACAGGGATCTGAGGTAACATAGAAAAAGCAATAAGAAAATTTCAGGAGCTTCATGGAGCAGATACCATGGAAAAAGAGAGAATAGTGATCCTTGAATGAAGGCTTATTCTAAAATGTTAGACACAGACTCATCATTATTTTCTAGGATAATAGCTTACTTAGCAGAGAGTAATGTTGAAGCTGGATAAGTGATTCACATTGAGATTGATGGGTTTATCAATGTCAGTTCACATTTCATAACTAGTGTCCCAATATTAGCTGGTATTGTGTACAGGTGCGTAGAATGATGGACTTACTACACTTACCAGTAATGCTGACAACCATTTTCTAAACATTATCACAGCTATCAGTTTCAAGAAAATCTGCACTAATCTGAATATGTCGACAACTCAAAGAATTAAAATCTGGCCACCAAGTTTACATAAAATAAATGTAAACTTTTTGCTAGGAAATCTCTGTGGGGATCCATTTTCATTCATTACTTCTTTGTGTACACACTGAACCATTTCATTTTCCCAGTGGGTGAACTAATTAAAATCACAGAATAATACCAATTCATGAGCACAGAACTCTTAACTAGAAATTTACCATGCAAGCATACCTCACCCCCCGCCCCCCCCCCCCCCCCCCCCCCCCCCCCCCCCCCCCCCCCCCCCCCCCCCCCCCGCCCCATGTCAGTACACATTGCTTTAAAGAAAAGATGCCAAAAAGAAATGAGGAAGCAGAGCATACACAGGCCTTCGGACAGGCCTTTGCACATACCATAGTGATATGTCTTTATAATTTCTTTTTGTCCCTCTTCTTGAGAAGAATCTTGTGATATAAATATTAAAAAGGACCATTTATAAACATCATCCTATTCAGCTAGGCAATATGGACAATTTATAATTAAAGAAATAAAAATTATAATCAATAGATGAGTCTTTGAAAGGAAACATTTGGATTATCTACAGAAAATTCTCTTCTACAGTTCATTCATGACCTGTTCATACTTCCAGCAAATCTATGTGATAAACATAGTCTGACCTTGTATCATGTATAGTTGATACAGATCTTTCAGTTATTTTGTAATAGAAAGTGCTTTTAATCTGAAGTCACTTTGAAAATAAAGGAGTCAACAGAGGAGGAAGGGTTTGTTTACCTAGACTGTTATTTTATTTTGTATTTTATATAAACGAGACTTTTACTTTTTATTTCAAAATTACAATCAGAATGCTAAGAATTAGAGCTGTTACTGTTAATTCTCAGGAGTGTGACTCTCAGGCTCTGTGGGAGGGAACACAGAAAGTAGTCTTTCAAGTGGATTAATAGATGGCAGAGAAAACAACAGCATATGCAAACACAGACGGGCAGAGAGCTTTGGAAAGAGTTAGGGTAAATATGTGTACTCTGTGAAATTAGGTGATAGCACTTAAACACCAATTTACCTGATAGCAGTTTGCATTTCTGCAAGTTCTTCCTGGTGGAGACTATAATCAAGGTCCTAAATTCATCAGGCTTAATTTTAAATTTCTGAAGTGGCAAAGAGGGCACTTTTAAGAACACATTATCACTTGAACAGCTTTTTTCCGCCCTTACTGCTGTTAACCATTGTCTCTCACTGAGACACTATGGCCTATTTAATCAGTATAGAATTTACCTTGAGTCCATAACAAGACCATTTACTTCCCATTTGGTTCTACTCTGAGCACTCAAATGGGACCTAAACGTCCATAGTCCTTGTGCTTGCCCTTTGAAAAGGATGACTTCACTGTCAATGGAAAATAAAGACGCCCATTAAACAACCCTCTAGCATTAGAGGATATTCTTCCTGACACCATTACACAGGGGTGAGCTGTTTGTATAGCTGTAACAGACGAATTTTCCCTAGCATTGATCCATTATAGGTTACTGTGAAACTGTTTATGACAGTGTGTGCAACTTCAGGTGCTCCCATACCCTTAGAAAGTGCCATGTCCTAAAATACACAGGGATAACAACAAAACTAATTCTTACATCCTACACTTTGTTCTGCCTAGGTGGACCTTTGTAACTGCACCGATTTCCACAGACATTAAGAGTAGTCTGCAAGTAATATGGAATCAAAAGATTGCTAGATGTAATTATTTGGAAATTTAAGTACTTCAAAGCCATAACTCTTTATTCTTGGAGACATAATAGAAAAGCAGAGGGTATGAAGGATTCATCTGACCCCATTCATCTTTATTATTACTAATGCTGGAGTCCTTTGACTTTTATTCCAGAGAACAAAAAGCCTTTCCTTTGTTGCTGTCTATATCTCATACTATTTGAAGTGCCATAAGGGAAATCAAATGCTACTAGCCCAGCACTGAAATGTAAATAGAGTGTAACAGATCAAATTTATTTCACTGTAATCCAGTATGACAGGAAATGAAGATAAGAATAATAGAGGGAATTTATACATATAGAATGTGTTTACCCCAGTGTAAATACAGCCACAACTTTAGCATAGCATCTAAGAGAAAAGATCGCTGCATACTGACCACATACAGTTTGTGAATCTCCAGTAGATGCAGCACCTCTTGCACAGCTTCTGTTTCAGGATCACTATTTTAGTGTTGATTCTAAGATATAGAGACATCTGACACGTCCTTTGCTAGCCCGTGAAGATGACTCGGAAGCATCAGGATATCTAACAAAGTTTTAAGTATCACCCCAGGGTGATATCCTTTGTTATGAAAGGACAGAAATAGTCATTGCTCATTGCAAGGGATAATACACCAGAAGGGAGGATGGATGGAATGTTAAACAACTCATTTTACCATTGATTATAGAAAAATATAGTAGCATCGGCTCAGATGTGGCTGCCTACATTACAGATATCAGAGTTTGGCTGATAAAATTGCAAACCACTTACTTTGCTATAATAAGATTATGACAACTGATTAAGAGTTTTCTCTCTCTACTGGGCACTGATGAGGCTACACAGGTAGACTGGGTTTTCTGGTCTCCTGTCCAAGAAAGATGCAGATAAATTGGAGATTGCCGAGAGGAAGTTACTAGGGTGCTCACAGTCTAGCTGGCATGATCTAGGAGGGAAGACCAAGAAAGTTGTTCTTCTTTAGTCTGGCAAAGAGGAGGCTAAACCATGGTCTAGAACAGTTTTGCAGTTATCTGAAGGGCAGTTGCAAAGTTATGCAGCTAAACATTTCTGGTTATTGGAGGAGGCACTAATAGAAGAAGCAATGGCTGCAGATTGCAGATTGGAAGGGTCAGGTGAATATCAGGAAAGAAAATTAACTGTGCACTGTGTAGCACTGGAATGGCTTGCTCAGAGGGGCTATGAAAACTCCCTCCACAGAACACTAGATTAGACCGAGCCATGCTGAATGTACTGATCTATTCTTGGCAATACTTGTACTTCAATCAGAGCACTGAGATAATGATGGCCAGAGATCTCCTCCAGTTGATGTTTCCGCAATCCTGAATGCTGGATAAGCTAAAATAAAATTTATTGATTTGTATTTTTTTTTTGTTTTATCTTAATGGTGGAATCCTAGCCTCATAGGACCCTGACTGTTGAGGGCTGAGAGGCAATATTGTTGACAAAGACCAGAATTGTGCTTCAACTTATGTTATGGAAATGGACAACTCAAAGGAAAACTGGAAATCTTAATAATGGCCATCTTTCCTTTCTAAGTCATACTTTGATAAGTGTCAAAGACTGATGCTATACAATCTAAGATAGTAGATTTCTTCATAAGTATCAATTCTGCACCTAATCACCATTCAAACATTCCATTTTATGAATCTAATAGTTGATTAGTGTGTTTGAAGAGTGAATTTTCCAACTAAATAATGCACAGATATGTAAGTCTATTTCCTGTTCTATGTTCTAACACAATTAAAAATAACCAATACTTTAAATCCCAGCTTTAAAAAAGTCACACAACTTTATGCATATTAGAAGCATTATTCATTTAGTACCTGGAAAGTGCATATTTAACTTCCAACTAAAAATATCAAAAGATTCATCCCCTGAAAAATATCTAAATATAGATTACTTCATTACCTGTAAATCAGTCTCAAAAACGATGTAGCATGTGAAATGCTAAATGAGAACCGACTGCTTAAGTGCTGTGCCTCCCGCAATCAAAAGGAGTAACAATTACAGCACCAAATGCTAATCCTAAGAAATCAAAACACAGTTAGGCAGCCACTAAATTCTATTATAAAGTGTAATTATTATTATTAGACTTCTTTCAGAAAATGAAGGGATAGAAACATTATGCAAGTACTTAACCTTTTTTAGTAGCTAGGGCATTGTTCTTTACTGTGCTACTAAATATACTAATCTTTAAATAGAAAAAAATCCCTCTAAGTTCTGAAAACACTAGCTGATTCTTCTCTTTAACGTTTAGTCAGAAATGTTAAGATATTCTAAACTTTTTTTTCTGAAGTGGATTAGATGGAAAATGAAGATATATTAAGCAGGTAGAATGTGTAATAATGCTTTGTTATTAGCAAAATATGTAGCTAAATGTATTACACTAGTGATGTATATATTTCTCATGGTGTAGGTTTTTTGAAATACCTAACATATTCTGTCACTACAGTGAAAAGAAAAAAAAAGTCATTGTCATGATGTGTATACAACTTATAACTTTGAGGATGTATATATGTACCAAAGATATAATTTTACCAAATAAATTGGAATCACATTCACAATTTTTTTTTTTTAATCCATATAGGTAATTAAATAAGGCTAAAGATAAATGAATGGATGCTACAGCTATAAATCCTGCCCTGGCACTCAAACATACTTCTTTTTCTGCCTAAGGAGTATTGATTCCTGTGATTCTTTGCATATTTTCTAGCCATTTATCTATGCAGTGAGTTATCTGTCCTCTTACCCTCTTGTTGTGGGTTAGCCCCCATGGGTAGATTCACACCCCCCATCAAATTGCTAACCCCTCTCCACTCTCAGTGGGATGGCAGAAAAGGAAACAAAAAGCAAAAGCAAGAAAACTTGTAAGTCAATGTAAAAACTATTTAACAATCAAAGGAGAAGTGGAAGAACAGAGAAACAAGTATTGCAAAGGCAGTCACTCACCGTCTTCCATGGGCAGACTGATGGCTAGTCAGTTCCCAAAAGATGGTTCTCCCTAAAATCACCTTGTTTCCCTTTTTATTGCTGAGCATAATATTATATGGCACAGAATAAAGGATAAAGTCATCTGCCTGGTTATGTCCCTCCCAACATCTTGTGCATAATACCCCACCTCCCATCTATTCACTGGGGAAGCAGACCGAGAGTCAGAGATGGCCACGAGACCATACAAGTGCTGCTCAGCAACAGCTAAATGTGAAGAAAATAGAAGCTGCTATGAAGAAAATCGACCCATCCCAGCCAGACCTAGTACACCTCTCCACACAGACAGCTGAAACACTAGTAAAAAAAATAAAAAAGAAAAATTGCCATACATTTTATTTTCTGTGTTGACTATAACTTTGAAAAATCCTATGTGCTGAGAAAAACAAAGCCAGCCCCTCTAGATTGTCACGGAAGTACTTTTTGACTATTTCTAGCCAAATGCCCCCTCCTATGAAATTTCCAAATTTCATCCAACAAATTGCTTCTAATAACTTCCTCATCAGGAAGTGAATCTATAGCTGTTGGCTATTGATTCCTTTCCTGAGCTGCATGTTCCACTGAATTATATTTGCCTTGAGAGTTTGAAGATAGTAGGGGTGGAAATGAGATCCATGTGTTTTCCTGCAATGTTGCCATACTGACAGGTTTTCCTTGGACCTAATTTGTGATGGCTACCTCCTACAATCAATCGTACCCGTCTTCCTGAACTGATGTCTGCCATTTGTTGCTTTATTCTATGTAGTTCTTAATTAGTTTTATTAACTCAGAAATTGCTGTATTTCCCAGCTCATCAGCTGTTTGAGGACAGCCTGTCTCTGGCAACACTCCCCTGGATGGTGGCTCTGGTTGGAGCTGTCAGGATGCTACTTTTGACTGACCAAAAGTGATCAAACAGTCATTTTCTCTTCTCTTTACACGTGTCTGTGAGTTTGTTACATGTCTCTACAAGATGAGAGTTTGACTCCTAATCTGCATTTGACCTGGTCTCTTCTGCACCTAGACTTGTGTGCCGTGAGCATGCTGTTCCTCAGCCCTGCTGCAGGCTTTTTGCTGCCCACCTAGAAGCATTACCCCTAGTGCACAGATCTAAGTCTCTGTGGGTGGTCTTCAGTGTTTAGGGTGTTATCTTTTCTCATATTCTGCCAGATAGTCTAGTGGCTACTGTCTAGTAGAATTCTCCAGTGTAATCATGAAAATGAAACATTAACACAATGAAGTGTGAGAGAGAGATAAAGACCATACACAGAATATGCAAGCTATTTCACAGCCCATGTCCTGATCACAGTCTAATTTAGTTTTCTGGAAAGGAAGAACAAATTAGGGTTGGGAGAGGAGAGGAGAGGAGAGGAGAGGAGAGGAGAGGAGAGGAGAGGAGAGGAGAGGAGAGGAGAGGAGAGGAGAGGAGAGGAGAGGAGAGGAGAGGAGAGGAGAGGAGAGGAGAGGAGAGGAGAGGAGAGGAGAGGAGAGGAGAGGAGAGGAGAGGAGAGGAGAGGAGAGGAGAGGAGAGGAGAGGAGAGGAGAGGAGAGGAGAGGAGAGGAGAGGAGAGGAGAGGAGAGGAGAGGAGAGGAGAGGAGAGGAGAGGAGAGGAGAGGAGTTCTAGCTAGAAGGGACCTCTAATGATCACCTAGTCCTGGTGGATGCAGAACATATATTAATTTCAACACTTCTGAAAGTCAGCACTCTTTACTATTCATTTTCTCATAGTGCTTCCTCAGTCTTAAAGGATCTCAACCATGTAGTGAACCATTCCGAAATTCTGTGATGTCACTAGCATTAATGACATGTTTCTTAGTTCACTATGACAATGAATCACATATTACCAGAAATGTGTTACCTAATATTGTTATCTTGCATGCTTAGTGTCAGAAGCAATTTTTAAGATGTTTAGATTCCCATTTTCCTCTTATTGACACTTAAAAGATCATTTGTTTGTTGGTTCTTTCTTTTTTACCTGCTCTTTCTGTATTTTAGCTACTCTGAAAAAGTTTTGGTTTACCTATATAATAAGTTATAATATTTCTGTTTTGAAAACATGGGTTTATAATAATAGTTTGTTATGGAATGAAGCTACTTGTTATGACAACAGTAAGAATTAAAGCTACTTACTGTCTATTAGAAGAAAGTTAATTTATTCAAGTGACTCTGTTCCTACAAGATTTCTGTTAACAGAAGTGTATAAAAACTCTTATCAAATACAGGAAACTCATTCTAGAAAGTCAATTTTTTTTCTTGGAAAATGTAATTACTTAAATATTGATGGGAATAGTAGGTATGAAAGTTTATATACAATTTTATTATAAAGGTTGGTTTCTTGCATAATGTATTTTAAATCTATATTAAAAACAGAACAGAAACCAAAAAGCTTTTCTGTGTTTTGGTCTTGAAAACATCTTTTGTTTTAATAACAACAGAAAAGGAAGACTCATCTATGAGATGACTGTAGCATACCCTTCATGCTTTTATTAAAAAGGAGAATGTGTTATTTGCTTAATAATGTATTGCTTCTTGAAAAAGTGAATTGAATAAAGCAATGAACACATATGCTTTCATATACAGCAGAGAATATATCCAGACTAGTAGTCAGCATAAAAATGTTTCATCTTCAGCTTTGTTCTAGCCACCTTTGCACAAAAATGCATGAAGCTTATGTCATTTCAGGCTATGGCTCCCTAGGTGTTTTTGTAACATTAAAGTGGATTCTAACTCCTACCCTGCAAATTCGTCTTGCGCAGTTGTTCTTTTACATTCCACAGGTTTTTTGGTTCAGGGATGTTTGGGGGATTTTTCTAACTTCCTGACCAGCTTCTCCAGTGAGGAGTTAACAAAAGTAGTTGAATTTGGATCACTGAGAAGGCAATTATGCTAGAACTTGCCTAAGAATAGCAAGATAACTAGTACCTCAACTACTTCACCTTTACTTTTCTTTTTTTGTTTAGTGGGATGTTGGGTTTCTGTGTTTGTTTGGTTTTGTTTTTTTTTCTTTTGCTCCAGGGGAAGCTTTTGAAGAGTATGGACCTGAATGTCCTTTGTTTTGCTCTTCAGCAAGCTAAGGGCACTTACAAGTGCCAGGTGGAGATAATTTTTTTTGCCATTCTAGCCCTCTGCTCTTATGACTAGATTTCACCACTCTAAGATTACTTTTAAAAGTAGTAAGTTTTGGATGAAAAAGTGTGCTATTTCTGAGTGCTCTGGAAATCTTCATGTCAACTTTCAGAGCCTTTGTGGATCTCTCTATGGTTTGAAAGAACTGTTCATTTTGCCTTCAGGTCAATTGGTCTAAGTCCCATAATAGCAAAGCCTGTGGCCATCAGTCTCAGACCATCAAACTACAACAAAGGATGCCTGTGACAGTTCCTATACAAGCAGTTCTCACCTTTCTGTCAGCCCTTAGCTCCTTGTTGCTGGTCATGCAGCACCACTTCTCAGTCATTCTGACACCAGTATTTGTGGGGTGAAATAACTGACCTAAAAAAAAAAAAAAAAAAAAAAAAAAACAACAACCCAAACCCACAAAACAACAGTAGCAACACAAAACCCCCAAACAAACACTAAAAAACATCAACCACACACAGCCACAGACCAAAAGCCAAACAAACAAAAACACAAACAAAACCCACCAACCCTTCCTCACCTACTTTTTTGAAATAGAGGTGACAGTAGAAAATCTCTTTAAAATGTGTCAGCCCCTGCCTCCCTCCCAGGTTAAAGTCAGAAGCAGTTGCTTTGGCACAATTGGGAGGTGTCACACAACAGTGTGGGAGTGAGAAGCCAAGCAGTAGGCATTGTGAGAAAGTGTTGCCACTGAACACCTCAAATGGTGAAACTATGGTTCCTATTCAATGCTTGTAGGTCCTTGAAAACAAATGTGTTTGGACTCTGGAATTTCCTAAAACCTTTAAGCTATTGAGATGATGAATCTTTGGAGGTTTTTAGTTCAGTGTGTCTAAAACTTTAAAATCCCTGTTAAATCTGTGATTTAACAGATATTTAGCCTACAGAGTTTACTTGCACTGCCTAGACTTTCTATGGAGATTTAAGCTCCTTAAACTATAGCTAGAGTTTTTAGAGCTTATGATCCCTGTGGTCTCCAGCAATGAAATTTTAAGACTTTCTAAAGAGCAGCTGGTAGGAGCCAGGAGATACTGAGCTTTGCTGTGTTTTCTGAATTTTCCAAAGCAGTTACATCTATGCCAGTTTCGATGTCTTGTAAACTTTGCTATCACTGTAAAACTTCATAGCTCTTCAAGAGAAAAAGAAATACTTGCTTCCATCTGTACTATGAGTGAAATTTTAAAACTATCCAGGATTTGAAGATATGAATGCTGACTTTCAAAGAGTAGATCTTCAATATCCCTTGAAAACATGAAGACTATATGGCAAGAGAATGTTTATAGGATTGATGATTTGTACTATGTACCTATACAAAATACCAGAAGTTACATTCTATATTGAGTAAGTATGAAACTAACAAAACCCCATTTTAATAATTTAATTAGTTACAACAAAGGCACTAGGCCTAAAACCCCTGAGATTTTTTAGAATATGATAAATATGATTTTTAAGTCTAATCTATCTTATTTTTTACTACATCTTTATAATGCAGATACCTGACCCCAAATTCTGGATCTCTACTGAACTTAACCTATTGTGGTGATCAGTGGAGCAGATTCTTATTGGAAACCTGTGACTAGCGGTGTTCCCCAGGGCTCAGTGTTGGGTCCAGTCCTGTTTAATATCTTCATTGATGACCTTGATAAGGGAATAGCATCCAACCTCAGCAAGTACGCTGCCCAGGGAGGTGGTGGAGTCTCTGTCTCTGGAGATGTTCAAGACCTATCTGGACGCCTATCTGTGCAATATGAGCTGGGGAGCTGCTTTGGCAGGGGGGTTGGACCTGATGATCTCTCAAGGTCCCTTCCAACTCTTATGATTCTATGATTCTATGACTCTTATAGGAAATGCCTAATTTATCTTCACTGTCATAACAGGGGAATAAATGCCTGTGTGTACATTCAGAGTAAAATCCTATTCACCTAACTTAAGTTCCTAACTTCTGTAAAATGTTCTGTAGTTTACAATTTAGGCTATTCTCTCGGTTCCCTTTTAAGCAAAATTAATTTATACTTTGTCTAGATGCAATTTTTTTTTTTTTTAATTTAAAACCAAGTAGAGCTAGAGTAGGTGTCGGGTAGTACAGAAATAAATAGTATCTTGATTTCTGCAATTTTAAGATAAACATAAAGAATTGTGTTACTCTTAGTTTAACTTACCCTGGTTTTTTAAGATAAGGTAGAATAAATTGCATTCCATGTTTGTCTTTAGAGAAAGCAAGACAGTGAGCTTAATTTTTTAAACAGATAAAACCAAGAGACATAGTCAATCCCAGGCAGCTAATTAACAGAAATTTCAACTTGGTTGGCTGAAGGGAACCAAAATCTAACCGATCTGATTACTGGCAATTTCTAAACAGGTTCATCATGAGGTGAAAACTAAAGTCTATACAAATAAAAAAAAATCAAAATACATTTTCTGCACAGCAGTGAGTTTAGGATTTGAATGATGACTGAAAATGACTTTGACAGTTTATTAACAACAAGTAATGTGGATACAGCACAGTGAATACAAGCTCAAACTTCATTAAGCTGTCCTTCTGTATTCTCAAACATGTAAGAGACATTTGTATATGAAGAGTGAGAAGATACTACAAACTAGCTCACCTGAAGTAATAACTCATGATCTTGTGAAGCATGTCCCTTCTTCTTTAAGAATGTTCAAAAGAGGAAGAGTAGAGC
The DNA here is from genome assembly GCF_964237585.1 of Gallinula chloropus. Lineage (NCBI taxonomy): Eukaryota > Metazoa > Chordata > Aves > Gruiformes > Rallidae > Gallinula > Gallinula chloropus. Next base: position 137,173,379 of record NC_140085.1, on the reverse strand, counting down.
CAAGAATCCACTAGTTAAATGACATGATGTTCATGATATCAATCTAAATAGATTTCCTTAACAAACTTACAAAGTTTGGTTCAACTTCCTAAGCAGAAGAATCTAATGATACTTGTAATACCATGTTTTATTCAGGATGTCAGTGTAATAAAAGTAACACAGGATTTGTGGGAGACTAATAAAGCAAAGGTCAGGCAGGATACATTAGGTCACTTTGAATATTACTAAAAACTTCTGTTTAGGAGGTCAAATTGGGTAGTAGGTGACTGGTAGGGAGTGTAGTGGTAGGAAAGGGGCAATGGCTTCAAGCTGAAAGAGGGCAGGTTTAGATTAGACATTAGGAAGAAGTGCTTGCCTATGAGGGTTGTGAGGCACTGGCACAGGTTGCCATGAGAGGCTGCGGAAGCCCTACCCCTGGAAGCACATTAAGTCCAGGTTAGATGGGATTTTGGGCACCCTGATCTAGTGGAGGGTGTCCCTGCCCATGGCAGGGGGTTTGGAAAGAGATGATCTTTGAGGTCCCTTCCAACCCAAACCAGTCTGTGATTCTGTGATTCTATGGTTCTATGGTTTAGTGTTATCTGATAGCTATGCAGATTAGATTATTTGTTTTAACTACATCTCCATTAACATAGAGTTTGGACTCTTGGCTCATCTGTTGATACTTTCCTACATGCACCTAAATTAAGGAGTCTATTCTCAAATTGAATCATCTCCCTCTTATGTAGACAGCTGAAGTGATTCTGTAGCCTAAACCTGTCAACCTAGTGTTGGTTGCAAACACCAGAATGGTGCACAGTCTGGACACCAGGTAGAGTATGCTAATGAGTTATCATTACAGATACACTGCAAGTGTGTAATTGTGGTAGTTTCCTCCTTAATAAATATCTGAAGTCAGGTGAGATGGAACACATGCACAGTAACATTATTATTATAACTACTTGAGGCTGTATTTTTCCTTAGCACGAAAATTATGTGTGAACTTAGTTTTGATACAAACACAGAGAATGGTCTTCCACAGAAATAGAAATGATTTTATATTTTTTGTATTACTTTCACCTAAATACAAGACTACTTTCTATCTTTTTCTAAGAGCAGTTTTCCTAGCACTTAAATATAATATTTTATTCTTTTGCTTTTTAACTGCTGTTAGTTGTAAACATCATTATTCTAATTTCAGTTAAAAAAGAGCTGTACAACTGACAGCATTTTATGGACCTAGAGTTAATAAGCCAAATAGCATGAAAATATTAATATAATCTTTGCTTAAGTAATATTAATAAAATCTTTGTTTAAGCTAATATCATTACAGGCATTTTATCATAAGTCAGAAAACAAGTTTGCTTCACATAACCAGCCAACAGTACCACTAAAATAGCCAAAAGTTCTTCAGTATAAAATCTTAAAAGACCACTGTGTTTAATATCTCTTAAAAATTTTGTGATAAAATCAGTTCAAATAGGTTTTGCTACAAAACTATCTGATTCAGAGAAAGTATAGTTATTAGTCTGCTGAAAGCAGGAACTAAATGTCCTTTCACAGTTGTACTCAACTGCCTTATATTTATACCATAAACCTCATTTACCACATACAGTTTTATCACTTTCACTTGGAAAATTACACATTTTGTAGTTACACAAATGTATGTAGAAATGTCCAGCTCAAATATTTACAAAACCACAGAAGTGGAATCACCTCTGTGAATGAAACAAGAATCAAAAGGCAAAGAGGTATTGGAAAACACCCTATAAAGTGTACAGAAGCATGGGATCCTTAGTATCCAAAAGATCAGAGTATCTTGAAATATCCACTGCAAGGGCAAAGTAGGAGATTGGGGAATTTATCTATATGAGAAGAATGGCATCTGATTTGGATATTTGAACTTCTTATATTTTTTGTGCTATAAATATGTACTACAACTGGGTTTTTATAAAGAGTCATTTGCTGTAGTGCTTTGATGGAAAGCAATTTCTTACGTTGAGAATGTATGCTTTCCTATGTTTTTAAACTTCAATAAAACCTTCAAATTTTCTATTATAATTTGTGGGTTTTTTTAAATTTTAGTTTATTGTACTATTGACAATTTTTTTTTCAAAAAAGTTTTCATCATTGAGTGTCTCAGAAAGTAAAAGTTACAAGCTCAAAGCAAGATTATAAAACGAGCATATAGTATGTATTATATGAACTATTCAAAACCAAAGATATGAGAGTATTTTGTTTCATTATCAACTTAACAGAATGAAATTAAAGAAAGAATCATAAACCTTAGTCCTGTTTCAAAACATAACAGAAGCTTAGCTGAAAAGCAAGAAAATATCCCAAAAATAATTATCTGAAATGTATTCTGAAAAAAATACAGCAATTTTAAAGTTTGAGTTAGAGAGATGGTGACAAGAATGAAGAGTACTACCTTGTAACTATTAGTTAAATTGAGATTATATTTGACAATATATACATAATAGTTACATATACAATTTCTGTCTGAAGAGGGATTACACACATGTGTTTTATACATTATGTTATATTTGCAGTACAGTAGATCTAGCTAACTAGGCAATAATTATGAGTAGCTGGATTTTTTGCAGCCTCAGATTTCCAAAATCATGAAAATACAGGGTAAAATAAAAATTCCTCTCTATATAATGAGAACACAATGATACTTTATGCTATTTATTAAATTTAAAAGATCAATCCATGCAAAGACTTAGAATTATTTAATGACATTTCATAAATATCACAGTAGTGAAGTATCTGTGTGAAGAACTCAAAAAAGGTGTGGGGTTTTTTTAATCCATTCCACTAAGCCATGGCATTTGTCATTGTCATTGGGACAGCTGGGGTCTAAGATCCCATAAGAAAGGCAGGTCTATTTCTCGATATTCTGTGTCAGAAGGGCACTGTGTCTCTGCTAGTTGCAGTAAACCAGTATGTGCTGCCTGTAGCGAGTGTGCATGGTGGCAGTATGTAGAGAAGGAAGGAAAGGGTATTTGCGATCAAAATATTTTCTAGATGAATAAACCTTGCTGCCTCGAGTAAGCAGGAAAGGCTGTTCCCTGAGTGTTGTAGTTGTTTTTTAAACAATGCATACTAATTTTCCATTCTTCACTCAAATGTACAGAATTAAGCCTATTATAGCATAAATACACGATAAGCATTGCCTCTGCTGTGAGTTATTTTTAAACCACAACAAGGTGAAAGCAGAAGTGCACAAAGCAGAGAAGCAGAAGAGCCGAGAAGCGTGTGTACACACTAGTGCAATCTGCAGAAATATGCTCTGTAATCTGAAATTAGTCATAAATGTACCTTAAGATCATATCATGTTGCAGTAGAAAGGGCATTGCAGTGGGGCACATTCTCCTGAGTGCCTTTTGTTTCTACTGTTTTGGTATTCATGTTCTATTTGCACATTTTTGGCTGAAGTTGATAACTTATTTCCAAGAATCAGAAATTAAAAGGCAAGCATGAAGACAGGTACGGAAATCAGTATAGACAAAAAGAAGTAATTAATGAACTCTATGTATAGCATAAATACAGTGAAAAGAATTATTTGCTTTTCCTGCTCTCCTTCAGGCATTTAAGGGAATTATGGGGAGTAATCAGGCTCTAGTCATATTATTTCTATGTTTTCCACTGATATTTCAGGGCCCTTGTATTGGTGTAACCTGGTTCCTTTTCCCATACTCGGCATTAGATGCTCCTTATAAAGAACAAGCCTGTCTGGTTCTAAAACTATTGGCTAAATAGTTACAAAATTGAGGTGGAAAAAGACAAACTATTGAGGTTTTACCAGTTTGACCCCAGTAGGAAAAAAATTATCTCTTAACGCAAATAGATAGTGAGTCACATCTCCATCATCTTCAGGTCATGGCCCTATAACATGATACGGGGATCACAAACTAGGAAGAAGCTATGCATCTCATCCTCCAGCCCTGAATAGTGAAGTGACTATGAAATAGAAGCCCAAAGTGCACAACTACTGTATTGTTTTGACAGATCACTGTGAATCAGGCGTCCAGAGTAACAACAGGAGGGTTTGTTCTGACACATTTCTCTTTTTTGCTAGCTTGTTCTTAGTCCATCCTTTGTAATCCACACCACTGGTTAAAGTGGTTTTCCTTTTAGCAAAGCACTGCTTCTATTTTGCAGAAAGAAAATTAGGTTTGGAAAACATTAGTCAAAGGTCCTGACACCATGTTTTTCTGTGTGGCTAACCTGCTTTAGTCAGAAATGGAAACTCAGATTAATAAGGCCATTCATATTTCTGGAATTAGGTTTCAAACATATTTGTAACTGGTGAATGGAAAGCTGTGAAATTGTCTAGTTGCGTAAGTAGTCAAGCTTTCAATGGACAGTTTGTTTTAGCCCATGTCTGCACTACCATAACTTCGCTGAAATGGATGGATTCTTTACCTGCACAGGAGTGTGGGTCTGTGTAGTTATAAAAAAAAGGTAAGATATTTATCCTGCGTATTTGCACCTTTTTCATATCTGTCAGTTATGCCAAAATACTAGTAACAGCCAAATTGATGCTATTTTTGAGTTGTGTAAATAAAAATGGGAAATAAGGATAAAATTGTATAATATTTCATTCTCTAATTTTTACCTTCCTTAAAGTTCAATTTTCCTGACAAGCTGTTCTACTTCTTAGCTGAGGGGAGGCATTCCTCACACCCTTTCCCTGCTGCAGCGTGGAGTCCCACCCAGAGACGACAGTCCTCCACAAACATCTCCAACGTGAGTCCTTTCCCACAGGGCTTCAGCTCCTCATCAGCTGCCTCAGTGTGGGTCACTGCTATGGGGTGCACTCATAGAATCACAGAATGTCTCTCAGTCTCTCAAGCCCAGACTGCTCCAGCCTGGTCCTCCACAGAATCACAAGCGCCTCCCCCACCCCATGGCCTAGCGAACCAGATTGATATCTCTCATGCTTGTATCTCTCTCCACGAGTTGCAAGTGCTGGCAGGAGCTTGATCCAAAGCAGGTCACACAATGTCCTGTATGTCTCCACCTGCTGCAGCGTGGGGCCTCTCCATGGGCTGCAGATGGGATCTTGGCCTTTTCCATGGGCAGCAGGGGAACACCTGCTGCACCATGGGTTTCTCCACAGGCTGCAGGGGCATCTTTTCTCTCTGGCACCTGGGGCACCTCCTCCCCCACCCTTCACCAGCCTTGGTGTCTGCACAGTTCCTTACATCTTCTCACTCTCTTCTCTGCTGGCAAAAAGTGTCTGTTGTGGGGTTTTTTCTCCCAGAAGTGCTGTGACCATCGCTGATGGGCTCAGCCTTGGACAGCAAAGACTCTGGCCTTGAGCCGGCTGGTCTTTGCTCTGTCAAGCCTGCAGAGACCTTCTGGCTGCTTCTTGCAGAAGTCAACCCTGCAGCCCCCCCTCTCCACCAGAAGCCAGCCACGTGAAACTGCGACACCAGATCATGAGGGGAAAAAATATTTTTGCATGTTTTTGCCTGAACATGTCTCTGTGCAGGTCTCTGTGCCAGGCTGAGAGAAATAAGACAAAAAATTTGATATTTAACTTAATCTTTCCTTAATCAGAATTGTCTTCAAAACAGAAAATTAGAAAACTGTATTTGTCCAACTGTGTGCATAGCTTCTATCATTCAGCATTTAATTTTAACTTCTAAGGTTTTTCTAAAGTTACAGAAGATTCAGGTAAAAAGGATATATAGTACCTTGGTTTTTAGTGAATCATTCTGAATTGCTGGAGAATTGATTTCTCTGATGGGGTGTCTTGTCTTGCCATAAGCAACTCTGAAGACAGTGATTTCATAGCCTTTCTATTTCTTGTACTGTTGTTGAAGTGTCTTATGTTTATAAAGCTTTTCCTTGACATACTGAGAAACAAGTTTTCTTTGCTCCTGAGTCATTTATAGTTGAGTGTTTCTCTTATCCTGTTAAAAAAACACACACAAGAGTTAAAATTGAGGTTTAATTCTCAATTTCTGTTCACTCAATGTATTTTCTGAAAACTTTTCTTTTTCTGACATTTAAAACACAATCTTGTAACCACTGTAAAAGTCTGACAAAAACTTTCAATTGTTTTCCAGTAATATCCAAATGCTATGCAGCAGCTATTAAAAATTACTGAAAAACAAAAGATACTGCTTTTGGCACTACCTTAGTGAAAAAGTGAGAGAAAATTGTTGAGCTCTGGATTTTCTCTTTATTGTTTTGGCATGTTTTTTTTCCAAGCGTGAATTTTGGCCATGGGAAGTTCCCCTCTGTATGTAAACCTTATACTACATATGCTAAGATATTTCCACCCCTCAGTGCATTTCATTTAAATAAACTTGAATTGCATATTCTCCTATTTGCAGAAAGGTCTTTTATTTCTATATGTAAACACATTTTCCTTCACTTTTGTTTGCAATTCCACTGCTGTTTCCATAGTAGTCTTTTCCCCCTTCTTAAAACTATGTTATCCCAAAGATACTACCACAGTCACTGATGGGTTCAAACTTGGCCAGCGACAGGTTTGTGTTGGAGCCAGATGGCATTGGCTCTATTGGACATGGGCGAAGCACGTAGCAACTTCTCACAGAAACCACCGCTGTATCCCCCCACTACCTAATCTGTCCACACAAATCCAGTATACCATGGGACACTTTTCTTTTTCTTCTACTGTTGTGTGTTAGAACAAATAACAATGTTTTGGTATCAGGGTGACTGCTGTGAGAAGAGATCAGGAGCTGCCTTTGTATTGGACAAAGCCAGTTTCAGGTGGCTTCAAACTGGACCTGCTGCTGTCCAAATCTGACCCCATCAGCAACTGCAGTAGTGCCTCTGTGATAGCTTATTTAAGAAAGACTAAAAAATGTTGCATAGCAACTGTGTGAGAGAGGATTGAAAAAAACATCCCTGCAGAAACTCAGGTGAGTGAAGCAGTGGGGGGGATGAGCTCCAGGCACCTGTGGAGAAGACCACAGCGGAGCAGATATGCACATGACAGCCTGTGGAGGACCACACTCCAGAAAAGTTGGATGTGCTCTGCCACCCATGGAGAGCCTATGCTGGAGCAGGTTCTGGTCAGGAATTGTGGCCCATTGACAAGAGTCCATGCAGGAGAAGGTTTTCTGGCAGGAATTGTAACCCTGTGGGGAATCCATGCCAGAGTGGTCCATTCCTGAAGTATTGTACCACAAGGATAGGACCCACACTGAAGCAGTCCTTGAATAACTACAGCCCATGTGAAAGACCCACATAGGAGCAGTTCATGTCTCCCATGGGTGAGACCCCACTCTGAAGCAGGGGGGAACAGTATACGGAGAAAAGACCATCAGAGACAAAGTGTTATGAACTGACAACCCCCATTCACCATCTCCCTCTGCCACTTGGAGAAGGAGGCAGAAGAATTAGGATTGCAGGTAAGTCCGGAAGAAGGGTTCAGGGGAGGTAGGTGTATATTTAATTTTGGTTTTGTTTCTCATTACACTACTCTAATTTTAATGGTGAATAACTTAAATTCATTTCCCTAAAGTTGAATGTGTTTTGCCTGAGACAGTAGTTACTGAGGAATCTCTCTGTATGTATCTTGACCCCCAAGCTTTGTGTCTTCTTTTATTCCCCTGTCTAGTTCAGGAGGCAGAGTGAGAGAGCAGCTTGGTGGATACCTGGTGACAAGACAAGGCCAGCCTACCAAAACATAGCATGGTATGCACAGTATATATGATTGTTTGGGAAACAAACTTTGACAATTTAGGTATGGCTGGGGTGGATAGGTTTAAACTGTTTTTTCTTAAGAGTGTTTCTTTGTTCTAAGCAATAGCAACATCAGAGAGATTGAGGTTTTTTTATATTGAGCTAATTAAGGCTTACCCTCTGCTTTCATTAGTTTTTCAAGCTGCATTTAGGTGGGTGAATGTCAGTATCTTTTCTTGTCTTTCCACAAGTAGTGAGCTCGTTAAGAGCTAACTTGGAAAGGGTAACAGCTTCATGAAATGTTTCTTTCTTTCTGCTCTGTCTTCCCACTTTCATGCTCCTTCAAGTTCATGACCAACAAATTGTTTGCTTTGATCTCGTTGCAATAGGGTCATTTTTCAGACCACAGGTGGCTGTACAAGAACCCTTCACTTGGAGTTCCATATGGGTTGCTGGGATATGGGCAAATGAGCTAGGAATTTTCTTGGTTGCTTGTAGGCTTTAGGGTAGCTGGTAGGACCTGAAATATATTGCTATGTACAGCAAACAAGTTTCTGAGTGTCTCTGGAGCTCATTTTAAGGCCTGGAGTATTAGGGCACTAATCCAACCTAGGGTACTTCAAGTGGGCAGCTTCCAGAAGCAGCTTCATAGCACTGAAGTTGCCTGTGAATATGCTGCAAGCATAACTCCATACTGTGAAATGAATTTAGTGTTGCTAAATGTTTAAAACAGCAAATTGCTAACTGGAATAAGAATAGAAAAGTTGCATCATACAAACGACTTACAGAGTGAAAACACTAGAGTAAAGTACTAGTGTAGACCCTCAATTCTGTTAACACAATTTTATTTCATGTATAAAAAGTAAAATATTCAAAGCAAATACTAGTTGCACTCAATGAGACAAGAGTGTTACCATCTCTTCTTGAGAGATTAGACTCTTGAAAGCCTACTCTGAATTTTAAAGCTTGCATCCTCTTTCACATTAGAAATGTAGAAATGCTACCTCTGGAGTCAGGGACAATATGATAGTGTGTTAATGTATGAGTACAACATTCAGTGCCAGTTGTATTTCAGAAGTACAAAAGAATGCTATGCAGAACTTCATATGCTTATGCAATCCAGGCACCTTTAACACAACGCACATACAATTCCTTAGAAATGTAGCCCAGAAAATTAGTGTGTACGTGGGTGAATGTTAAATGGTAAATGTCAGGATATTAAATGGTAGCTGCGTGCTTGTTTTTCCCAGGTCAGTTATCAAAAAGCACACATTGTCCTGAAAATTGTATGTGTTTTATTAAAAAAACCCAGGTGTCAGAAACATCACAGGAATCATATAACATTGATATGTGATTTTTAAATAGAAACTTGTGTCTCCAAGACATGGGGGAAGGGCAAATGTATTAGAAAAGTTCTCCAAAAGTGATTACTATTTTTAATCTGAAAAAGCATTCAAAGTTTCAAATATTTGCAGCTAATGGAAAAGTTTGAGCGCCACAAAGCTTGTGGGTTGCTATTCCCTGTGACATCTGCGTTCCTCATGTTCAATAGGACATCTTTTGCCAGAGATCTTGGCCTCCCTTCCGTGGGAGAGGTAAAGGCTAGCTAGCATTCCTCTTAAATGCAAGCAAGTAGAAATAAAAGCTGACTGACTGAAGCTGATGTGCTTACTAATTCAGTCTTAAAATGTGGGCTTTTATGAAGACACGGTTTCTTGCAGAACAAATAAAATCTATTCAGTGAAAGGTGATGATTATTTCTCTTTCACTTCAGAGAAAGACTTTAGTAACTCAAAAGCACCACAAAAAGCAGTAATAATCACCCTTCACAGATGAGATATCCTGTAGATATAAAATGCACAGTTGTCACCTCTGAGTTCAGTTGTGGAATTGACAAACAAAGAGAAAGTCTAAGATATCTCTTCCATGTAGACACATCCTAATTCTTAAAAATCTCTCTCTCCCCCACCCCACCTCACTTTTCTAGCCTTTGAAGTGCAGATCTACGTGCAGCTGGGGGACATGTCTCTGTTGTAGGGAAAGGTGAGGCATTGTGTCAGAGCAATCTCTTGTGGACCTAAAAGGTTTGACTGAAGGTCCTGTTATATTGTGCAAGGTCTACTTTGTTTCCCTTTGATTTCTATGGCAAACAGTCACAGCATATGGGTGGCAGGATATCTCAGTGTTAAGGACACCTACTTCCTGTGACAGGATGAAAAAATTTCCATAACAAAAGGGCAGCTTGACATCAAAAATAAAATTCTTTTGATAACCAGCATAGAGAGTGGGTGTAGAGAAATGGAGATGACACTTTCAGTATCTTACAGCAACTTCATGGATTCCTAGTATTGTGTCCAATAGACAATTTTCTAACCTGTTTCTACCTGCTTGTGTTTGGTAAATGCCTGTGATTCTCCAGAGAAAAAGGAGGGAGCATATTAACCAAATGTATGAACTTTATAGCTACTGGAAAAGCTCTTCCATGCCGCATGAAGGCAAATTGGAGCCTTACCTTTCCTGAATGTTAATTAATTAATTGATTTTTTTACACATTTATCATATGGAAGTTTTCAAACTGTATAATTGTAAATTTCTCTGACAATAAAATGTATCAACAGTGTAATTAGTTTTCTCTTTTTCTCCTAATTAGAAGCTACTTTCAATCATGAACTTTGATCAAGTACAGGATGTGAATGAAAACCTATGAATCATTAACCTCTAAATTTTTCTTTCACCCTGAGTCAAGACATTTACCATTAGGAATTTGAACAAAAAAAAAAAAAAAAAAAAAAAAAAAGCAGCCTGTTTTGTTAGCATAGAAATATACATTTGTCCTGGTTCTGGCCAGGCCAGAGTCAATCTTCCCAAGCAGCCACCCCAGGTGAGCTGAGTTAACACAGGTGAGCTGAGTCAGCCTGGGCTGCACCAAATCACCTCTCTCCAGTACGTAGAATAAACAAAATAAGTGAGACACAATGCTATTTAGAGCTGTTGGAGCAAGTCCAGAGGAGGGTCATGAAGATGATCATGGGGTTGGTGCACTTCTCCTGTGAAGACAGGTTGACAGAGTTGGGCTTGTTCAACCTGGAGAAGAGAAGGCTCTGGGGACACCTAATTACAGCCTACAAATACTTCAAGGGGTCCTACAGGAAAGTGGGAGAGGGACTGTTCACCAGGAAGTGTAGTGGTAGAACAGGGGGCAATGGCTTCAACTTGAAAGAGGGCAGGTTTAGATTAGATGTTAGGAAGAAATTCTTTCCTATGAGGGTGGTGAGACACTGGCACAGGTTGCCCAGAGAGACTGTGGAAGCCCCACCCCTGGAAGTGCTTAAGGCCAGGTTAGATGGGGCTTTGGGCAACCTGGTTTAGTGGAGGGTATCCCTGGCCATGGCAGGGGGTTTGGAACAAGATGATCTTTGAGGTTCTTTCCAACCCAAGGCATTCTATGATTCTATTTGGTAGCTGCCCAAAGCCTGATGCCCAACCTGTACCCAAGCAGTGACACTTCCTCACCAGCCAGCCCCCTTTATATATTGAGCATGATATCATACAGTACAGAACACCCCTTTGCTAGTTTGGGTCAGCTGTCATTGCTTTGCCTCCACCCAGTTTTTGTGAAAATTAACTCTATCCCAGGTGAAAACTGGATCAATAGGGTACTATAGAGATTTTTCAGCACCAAGTACAGCTTAAGTGCTATTATTTTTTTGCCTGTTCTTATAAGAGTTTTTTTGCCCTCTCTATGCCTTTGAGGGGGAAGTAAATAAAATGAAAGGCTTTTGTAAGGATGGTCTTTAGGAAAGTCTTTAGGGAAGTTCTGAGAACTGTGTGGTTTTAACAGCTATGTAAGTCATTCCCTTAAATATCTCCATGGTCATTGCTATCCCAGTCCATTCTCCAGTATGGTATGAGACTGTGTCATCTCTTGTATCTTAGTTACAACAATGTGATGAATTGTTCTGCACATCATTTGAATCACTTAATTTCCCAACAGTTTATGTGGGTTGCTGCCATGCTTCTTGATTCAACTTGGAGAATTAAATTCAAAGCTGGACAAATTTTGGAATTCAGCAAGAAAGACTCAGTGGTTCTCTGGTTTCAAATGAACTTTGTGTTAATTCCTATAAGAAATTTGTAACATTTCTGTTCTGAAAAAAAAAAAAAAAGAAAATGGAATAAATGCTGGATTTGTTTTATTTTAAGTTATATAACTGATTATGTTTTTGCTATTCCTTAACTGGTCTGTAGCAACATTACATAAGGTATAAAATTGTAAATGACTACTGATACACTGCAGTGTAATTAATAATTTAAATTATCTTATATAAATAACAAAGAAATGAACATATCCACTACTAACTATTAAATAATCTTATTTCCTTCATACAATTAATTTCTCTTTGTATTAAAAAAAAAAAAGATTGGCAGAACTGAAAAGAACCAGGAAAAATCATAGCTGTCTTCAGATTTCCTTATTTTATTTTCCAATCATTTTTCTATGACAATGAAAACAGCCTAAATGGATTTTCCCCTCCCACACCAAAACCAAGACTACTGGTGGCTTTTTTTTCCCCTTCCAGTAATGAACTACTCTGGGGAAGGAAGAAGCCTCTGGTTATATTATTGCAAAGCTAAATAAACTGCATCTATGGAAGATATAAAGTTTTCATGAGTATAGCTCCATCTTTTACAATATGTATAAAATGAGACCTGAGAAGGGTTTTGTAAAACAAGAAGAAAGCCAATGGCTCTTGAGGAAGGGTCGTTACTAGAGCAACCTATTAAACATTGTTTTCTTCTATCAAGCAAGCATATAGCTTGCACTGCTGATGGTAATTGTTTTTACTTATAACCCAGAGGTTATTTATATGGAAATCTTGTAGCATGTTCTAGAATCTTAAAAAATCTGTAACAGCACAACAGTTACCATCAGCTAAGGAAGGGTATAGGAACCAAATAACTGGTGAAGAAAATATCTATCAAATCTATATCTCCAGTAAGCTACAATTTAGTTTAAAAGTGCAGATAATACAATAGTCAGACAGGACAGGAAGTAGAAACTGACAGTTCTGATAGAGCTGTCATGATAGGTCTCATTGTTACATCACACTAATTGTTCTAGCCCTTGTTTTTCTCATATCTGACCTGGATGTTTTCCTTTTGGAAACAGGTCTTGTTGTGCTTGTCCTGCATCTGCTTGTGTATTCAGTGTGGACAATTCCTCTCTTTGTTTTGCCAGTCGGTTTTGGCCTCAGTCAGACACAGCTTTTAAGTTAAATGGCCATCTGGTGAGTTCAGTTCTCTTCAAACTTCTCTGAAAGGAAATTCATTTAGCAGGTGCACACCAAGCCATTGGCAATTTATTGACAAATGAAAAAAAATGCTTAACCTAGACTGACATAAGCACCCTTCTGAGCAAGAGCATTACATGCCTTATAAAACAGAAAATTGACAGTCAGAGGACAGAGCCTCAGAAGCCAGACACATATTTCTAGATGTGCTATTGGTTTTTCTTTTTTTTTAAACTGCAAAGATTAGTATGTCAGAAATAGAAACCAGAGACAAAGATGTACGAGTACTGGGTTTTCCTTTTATATTTTTGTACTCTGCTACATAAAGCATTGGTCTGGGAAAAAAAATATAAAAAAAAATAGAATGGTCAATATTCTAAATGAGGCATCTTTAGTTACACTCCATTTTTCAGTTAATCACTTCCAGTGGTGTAAACTACCTATAAGACAGAATGTGTCCAGTTATTTATGAAGGATGGGTAGGAACAGGCCATCAGAGTTTGGTAGACAATTTTTTTTAGAATGGCTAAGGTAGGAAAATACGAAATTTAGAATAATAGGGGGTTTTAGATAAAAACTGGTATAAGTAAGAATACTTTTACTGGTGCAGATAGTAGGATCTGATTATAGAAAATATAGTTTTAGGTGAAATGATTATGACCTTACGCACGCTATTTTCAGTGACTGAGTTAAACTTTTTAATAAAAGTTGGGCAGAGCTTCACGCTCTGACTTTTGGAGTATGTTGTGTCAGATCCTGTGGGCTGGTTTGAAATTCTTAAGCATTAGGACTGTGATTCACTCAGCTGTTTGCTTCACTTAATGAAGAAAATTAGATCTTCTTGTAATAGGCATGCATTGACAATGAGGAAATAAAACAATTACTGTCATGCTGGTCTAGGAAGGTACAGAGACATCTAGTATCAAACTCCTTCCTACTATTGCTCTCAAGACCATGTCTACAAACACAGAATCACAGAACTGTAGGGGTCGGAAAAGACCTCAAGAGATCAAGCCCAACCCCCGTGCCAAAGTAGGTTCCTTAGGACAGATCACACAGGCAGGCATCCAGATGGGTCTTGAATATCTCCTGAGAGGGAGACTCCACAACCCCCTCTGTGGGCAGTATTTTGAAATTTCTGAGTTGAATAAGAACATTTGGAGCCCTGACTCTTTCCTAAATACTGAGTGCATGCACAAATGTCTCCAGATGAGCTAAAGAGGGCACAATGTCTCGTAAAACTTTATTTAGAGCACAATTTTAAAATATTTACACTGCAGAGATACAATCTGAGACTCTACACTGGCAGCAGTATGATCAGTCATGGGAATACGTATGTCTTGGACTCTGAAGGATCAAAGTATGTTAGCATTTTAAAATATTTGAATATTTTTCAGTTTAGAGATTAATGTCATAGGCCCAGGAATAACTTCTCCTTGATGTAAGCTAACATAGTTTTCTAATAGGAAAGTGATGGTATCATGAAGATAGTTATATCTTTCAGACATTAGTTCAAATGTGGCTAGAAAGAGCTGTGGATAGTGGTATGTAAATATGATAAGAGAGTTCTTCTACAGATGGACACTGAATGACATGCTCCTGGAAGGGCAGTGAACATCTACATGAGCCATTACTTGTTGTAAACCAAAGTAGTCCCAAGGTAAATATCTTATATTACTGCTATCTATACACAATGTCTCAAATGCTAATATCTTGACATCTTCACTGCTAAACTGAAAGGAGAAAGGGAGCATGTAAACACACCAAGCATTCTTGAGCTGACCCAGAACCAAGTACTATGCAAGTGGCTGTCACTGGGTTGCATCAGAGGGAGTTATTCCTAAGCAATGAGAGCATGATGTCTGCTTCTTTTTGGGCCCGGAGGATTAAAAATGGTATTCTGGAGCCTACGTGTTAAAGCAATGTAGTAGTCTGGTACACATGTGCTATGATGACTCAGAAACAAAATAAAAGACAAGTGAAGTATCTCTAGGAATTCAGCAAGATTAAAAAAAACACAAAACAAACCAAAACATTTTGTAAAGTGGGACTTTGTGAGAGAGAATTGGAAATTGAAAGCTTTAGAAATGCAATAACTAAAATTAATTTAAATAGATGTTAGAATGCAGACATCTATATCTGAGCTTATCAGCCTGGGCTTCCGTGAAACAGAATGGAGAAAAAAATAGATACTTGCAGAGAATTAATTTTTTCCAATATTTCTTTAAAATTGAATGAATGACTCTTTAGAATGTTTTATTCTCTCCATTGACTATAACTCAGAGGTCTACCGTACACATTTAGATAGTGAAAATATGTGAATAGCCACATGGAAGAGATTTTGAGGAACTGTCCTCTCAAACAATAACTTGCTAGATCATTGTTGTAAAGTCTGGCTGAACTGTGGTCCGGAAAACCAATCTTCTGCTGAAGTTTCTAATTAATTGACTGGATAGTAGCAATGGAGTATCTGCTGATGATCTCATTACCATACCTGTACTTCCTGTAATTTGAGAGAGGTCAACTACCTTTTCTTTATGTACTGCAGCAGACAGAAAATTTTTCAAAATTTGTCTTCTGAAACTTGTCTGAAATGTTGGCTTTTTTGGGGGGGACCTTTTTTAGGGAATTTATGTCTGAAAATTCCTCAGAAAGACTCTGCAAATGCATGTGACTGCTAAGGTTGCCTGAATTCTGAACCTAAAATCAAAAAAGTTCCAAATGGCCATGAGTCACCAAAGACTATGTTAATCTCTATCCACACTGGTATTTTAGAGATAACTAGAACCACTATATGGAGAAAACACAGCTATGGACTCCCTGGGACCACTCTGCTTTTTCCAGCGCCTGAGAGTTTCTTCTTATATGTGCAGTATCTCATGCCCTTGTGCTTGGATTTTGTCACACATAGAGGTAATTGATTTATTGACAGGATTTTTTATGGATAATTGTCACACTTTTTATGTTTTACAAGTAGCTGCTATTTTTTAAATTCACCTCTATACTCCTTTAGTGAACACATATTTTTAAAAAATAAAATAATTGTATTTCATTATCATTTATTCATAATAAAATAGCTATTAATTTGTATTAATACTTTTCATGTTGTAAATAGTTCACTAATAAAAATCTTGTTCCGAACTTTAAGGACTTATACAGCTTCAAAGAGTGAACTGTAATGATTACCACATTTTAAATTATAGTTTTTTTATCTATTTGGAACTAGTTGATTTAAATTTATTTGTTTAGTTTTGTTGGTTTATATATGTTAATTAGTGAAATCAATAAAATTTAATAAACTTAGGTAGTGCATGACTTCCTTTGAAATATTGTTCAGTCAGAAATACATCTATAAAGAGAAAAAAGATGGTCTAATGGAAGAACTAGACATTCAGTCCTGATGTAGATTCTGGAATGCAGTATTTCTGATTGACCTTAGGCATTTCCATAAGGCTCAGAGTGCAGCTACAATGAGAAAGCTACCTTCAGTGTATTGTAGAAAGACCTTTCTATAATCAGTCTTGGGTATTGGTAGAAGAAAAGCTACACTCTCCAGAGCTTACAATGGGCAACAAAAGTCACTGAGAAGATTAAATTAGTTTATGTCATTGTAGTGGTGTTCTTGTGGCTGTAGTAAAATCACCAGAAATATGATTTGTTTATACTCTTCATGAAAAGTCATACTATTCAGGAAAGCAAAGTATGTAAGCTATTACATGCTGAATTATCCAAAAATTAATTTACTGAAAAATAGTTGGTAGATTTATGATGTGAATAAAATCACGTTATAGGGAAAGATGTGACAGCATCTAAATTCTGTGCATGAGGCATTGTCAATACATAGACATAAATGTTAAAATTTAAATGTGAACATTTGCTTATATAAGAATCCATGTGATTAATGTAAATACAGGTACATTAATGGTATCTGAAAACAGAGCAACCATAGATGAAAAGATCAAATATTTTGCTATGGTTTTAGATATTTTTAATTATATTCAAGTATTAGTTTATTTTTAGAGTTTTACTAAAGTTGTGGTGAAGAAATGTTCACAGGGCAGTGAACAAAACAAACAAACAAAAAATTAAAAATTGAAACCAAAATCCCCAGAGTCTCAAAACTTCTATCCTGGTCCAGTTTACAGTTATGATGCTACTAAAATCCTATCCTGTGTATAATACCATGACCTTGAAACAGAACTGTTTCTATGTTCTCTAAAGGAAGAGATGCTCAGGGAAAACAAACCAGGTACTAAGCTTAATTTTGCTAGCAATATGAATTTTATCAGACTGCTTACAATTGAAATGAGGAATGTTTGTTTGTTATAAGAAGGCTATAGGAATGTCACACTCTTTGTTCCATGGATGGCCTGCTTAAGAGAGGTAAACGACCAGAGATATTGGTTGAGGGTCTGGCCAGTAGGAATGTCACACTCCTTATTCCATGGATGGCCTGCTTAAGAGATGTAAACGACCAGAGATATTGGTTGAGGGTCGGGCCAGTAGGAATGTCACACTCTTTATTCCTTGGATGGCCTACTTAAGAGATGTAAACGACCCGAAGAAGACTGGTGGCGTGGCGCCTGGTCGACCACCCTCAAAAGACACTGCGCCTGCGCCACTAGGAGGAGACAATGGAAACACTCATCTTAATACGAAGCGGGACAGGTCATGCATATGTATAGGCGTGTGGGGCAATCTTATTAATTTTGTACGATTGGCTGCATAAATATGGGTGCGTTACTGTATTAGTTGCGCACGTCTTCGGAGGAACTATCCCCCGTGCGTCCGCCGGCGATTAAACATACCTTCTTTATAACTTTTTAAGTTGTAAAGTGTGTTTTCCGCGTATCACCTTCTCTGCATACAGTACTTCATTCTCAGGGCTTAGGGTTTTTTTTCTTCATCACTGTTTATCTTGGCTGATAGGAGTCCTTTTTAAAGAGAAGAGACTACATTGTGTGAAACAATATACAGAGAGAAAGAAGTAAACCTTGACTAGTCCTAGAACTGTGTTTCAAATAGAACTTCAGGACAATAAAATATACAGGAAAGGTTCAATCACCTCATTTTTAAAGTGCTAATTGCCCAAAGCCTTGAGCAGGTATACTTTTCATCTTATCCCTCAAGAGCACCTTGGTAATGTGATGGAAGTGTCCAGTTGAGAAGTATGACAGATCTTTAGCTGTAGCATTTATAAATATGATTTAATATGTTTAATGCTGGGAAATGAATCCAAATAATTTAAAGATATTGTTATATTTTTGTAACTAGTAAGGTTTACATTGGTTGAACCAAGACAAATATGAATAGATTTTCTTACAAAAACAAATGATTATATGTACGAATATACAATCCATGCACTAAAAACAGAGTTTTTGGAAACTAAAGCATGTTCAATCTGCAAATGATTTTTGACTCAGAGCAAAAATGAAAATAATTTATAAAACATTATATTGTTCAGTTCAGTAGTTGATCAAGAAGTGTGACTTTTTCCTTTTTTATCAATGATGATTACACCTGTGGCAATTACATCAATATCCCTAACAAAACTCCAAATATATGCAAGTGAGGGAGATAGGAAACTCATTCAGAACTGAAGAGAATTCTTAGGAACATAGAGGATTACCTTAAACACTGAACCGTAGCTCTGGTCTTTGGGCTATACTTTAAATTGTGCCTATAAAGTTTCAACTAAAATATCATTTTTTATTAGCTTTCCACATGGCTTTTCGTTTCCAGTCTTCTAACCAATATTCTGTCTTTAAGTCTTTGATTCCGAGGATTTTTTTTTTCTTAATTATACTTTAAATCTTCTCTGTTGAAAGGGACAGGTAAAGTCAGAGTGAGACTGACAAACCCATGTCTTGCTGTCTGCATTGAAGTAGCAGATCCAAGCAGTGAGCATCAGCACTCTGGATTGATTTGCACATGTGTCTAGAGAATTAAAAGATGTGAAGAATATTCCCTGCTAAGCTGCAAAAAACCCTGAATTCAGATCTTAAATTGTGCCTACTCTGCTGACTTCTGGGAAGGCATTTCCTGTGTCAGGTATAAACCATTGCTTCTTTCTCCCCAAGGAGCGTGTGGCTGAGAGGCAGTTTTGGATTTGGATGTAACTTAGATGATTAGTTTGCTCTCTCCTTCTCTCTTCCCTTGTCTTCACTTCTAGTTCAGTCCTGTTCTACTTGCTGAACTCATTTTACCTACTCCTTCAAGATTATATGCTTGCTACAGGGGATGTTTATATTGGTGGGGTTAAAAAAAAGTGATTTACTTGGCAGATATTGCTCAAAAACACTTTCATAAAACCTGAAGAGATAAGCTAGGTTTTTTGCCTGCTGCTTAGTAAGTGCAGGGATGTTTAGAGGTCATTTTAAGGTATCTGGATTTGTCACAACAACATACGGTAGTGCATAATAAAAGTATTTCTCTAGTCTCCAGTTCTTTACATCTACTTCCATATGCCTTCCTAATTTGATGCTGTGTTAAAACAGAGTTCTCCAGAAAATGAAATGTTAGGACTTTTGCTGATCCTTTTTGGGGAAACAGTGATCACTAATTTATGTCTGAGGCTACACACACAGTGATCAGTGAGACCATGCGACCTGCTATTTGTCAGAATTTATAAATTGGCCAATAGAGAAAAATCTGAGTACATAGAAGTAGTCTCTAGAAGGAGTTGTTGCAGGCAATTAAGATGTACATATTTCTCAATACCATCATACCATGTTATTTCTCCATAGCAACTCCATTTACAGCTCGTTAAAATTCTAACTTCAATGACATGCTATTAATATATTCAGCTTTTGTAAAAACACTAGGATAACTTGCATGTTTCTAGCAAAGCATACCTGAGGCAGTTATGAACTACTCCCTTAATTTGCATTTAATATTTATACAGTTCATCAGTAATAAACATGTATTTATGAACACAGAAGGATATCAGACACACAAATATGTATCAAGCAGTTACAGTGGACTTAAAAGTCTATTTGATATTTTGGGTTTTATTGGTAATACAGCTATTAAGACTATCTTAATGTATTATGAACTGGCAACAAATTATGTCTTTAACAAAAAATATTTTGCTTTAAACACATCAATTGATGCGATCAATGGAATTGAAACAAGTTGTTTACAAGGGACTAGAAACCAAAATTCTGTACTTTATATTTACCCATTCATTAATATTAAAAAAATTGCTTATTTTTTGTAATTCCCATTTTATGACTTTTTTTTTTTGTAATTAAGAGAGAAAAATGTAATTTTATAATCCCTTTTTAAGGATTTCTAATCTCCTGCTATTCAAGATCTCTGTACCGCACAAACTTCTTCCTGGTAGGAAGATGATTTTTATACTAATATTCAGTGAGTTAATGTCTTAAAATCACATTGTGATCAACATTCATATTTCTTATTTCACAGACTAAATTGTTTCACCTCACATTTTTGTCCATTCAGTTTTAAGACAGTAAAAACATGACCCTAACAGATAATTTCAAAACCGAATGATGATTTGGAAAACAATACAGGTTTAGTGAATGATAAAGTGTTTGTGTATAGCTGTAGTTGTAACTTTTCCCCTTATAGACATTTTATGAATAATTATACATGTAGGAGGCTGGATCAATTTGGTATGCAAAAGTTTGGACAAGAATGATCGATGTAGAAAAATTGTTCTTAGAATAATGCTAAAATAATTATATTGAATTAAAAACTTTGTGTGGGGTAGTCAAAATATAACTGATATTTCTTAGTGATCTCTGTGAAAGTCAGTTGGCTTAGAAATGGTTTGTGTGATACAAAAAAGGTTAAACTATGAATATTGGTGCCCAGAATTGAGGACTGTGGCTGTGTCAAGCAAAATTAAACTCTAGTTTATAAAATCAAAAATATTCTGGAGATTATCCCAAAGAAAAAAAAAAAGCAAAACTTGAAAATAAAATACATCCATTTAAGCCGTTAGGTGAATTCATAAATGGACAGCTAGAACAGGGTATTTGTTTGGGAGGCAGTAGGAGCTAATGGAAGCAAAAGCTGTGGTGGTGAGGAAAATCTGCAATTCCTCCAAATTAAACCCTGAAACTCTATAAACATGGGCTCTTTCAGAGAGAAATTTGGATGAGAAAGTAGGAAAAGCTCCTGAAGAGTCCCTAAAAAAGGAGCAGAAGATTGTCAAAATATACACAGAACAGAAAGAGTGAAGAACAATGCACAGAAGCCTAGGATAATCATAGCAAGTTTTGGCTTTTAAAATGTTGATAAATGTAGTCATATTTTTGATTTCAGCATTTCTATGCTACAGTGGTATAAACAGTTTAAGAGACTGAAAAGCCAAGAGAGGAAAACAAAATGTTCTTCCAACTTTGCAATTTAGTGAAATCTGATACTGAAATCCACTCCGCACAGAAATTTAAAATATATGTAAATAAACTTACTTTCTCTAAGGAACATTGTCAACAAGTTACAGGCTCAAGGAGATCAGAGAATAGTGCAGATTAGCTGTAGTTTCTGTATTCTACAAACATTAGACTTCTTGCAAAAATGTTGATGAGATGGAATTGTGCCTGGAGCAATCCCATGTATAAAATGTCACTTGCTTACCTGAAATACATGATGGGTGAATTTTAGTTTATTCAGAAACTAAAGAGAGCCACCTGCATCTTACTGCATTCACCATATTCAGATTGCATATTGTATGAATCGTGTCTTGCCACTAAGTGCTTTAGTTGAGGCAAGGCTGCTTGAGTGAAATCTGATGCATTTGAATGGGTTTACTCTTGTTGATGCCTCAGCACTGTAAAATTTAACACCATGCTCTAAATGTCATAAATATCTTTCCTTTTGATAATGAGAATGAAATTTTGTTAAGTTTTAAGGCAGATTCACATAGATGCATTGGTTGCTCTTCGAGAAATATTCTTAATATTAAAATTACTTTGACACCTCTGTTGGAATACTTCCTAATAGCAAAGTAACTATGACTCAGGTAAAGTAGAAGTTAAGAGTGCTAGAAGAAGACCATTAAAAATACAACCAAAGATGTTACCTGTACTTTTTGCTGTAGATGCATAACCTATTTTAACCCAAAGGCTTTGGAATGGAGTTTCTGACATTAGTATGCCAGGGATCTCAGGCAAATACTAAATTAAAATAAGTTAATACATACAGTTTATGCTGGTGTTATTTATGCATTTCAGTTTCGGTAAATCCTCGGGATATACTTATATTTATACACTTACCTGATACACTAAAATAATGAATATTCCCCCTTCTCAAGGCCACAGCATTTATCTTTTTTGGGAACAAGATTCAGCTCATTCCAGCCCACCTATTTAGGGTTGCATGTAAGTTTAGTCTCTTTAAGGTTCTTTCATAGTTCATACAAATCCAGTAATTGTGGTCAAAATGTTATTCATATCACCCTGGAGTAGACAGTGAATTGCAGATTTGTTACACTGCTCTTTAACCAGTTTTCCTGAGCAGAGGTGTGGTAAAGAATGGCAAGGAGGCATTTAAAAAATGTCATGATATTTACTTCAATTAGTTTATAGTCAACACTTGATTGCTTCTTGACTGGGAGCTCTGGTTTGATTGTTTGCCTCATGCACATCAAGACAATCACTGTAGATATCATGAATTTGCACAATTCATCAGTCTTTCATGTTTGTTATGTCTGACTCCTTTGTACTGTGCAGCAGGGATGGAGATTTTAGACATTTCTTTGAAGAGATAGCTACAATGCTGCAAGTGACTTTACTTAGAAATAGTCTTTAATTGCCCCAAGATTCTGTCTTTAGCAAGTGTCTACTTCTTGTGAGAGAAGTTGTTGAGGATCTAAAAATGCTTTTGGACTAACTAACTACTTGTTTTCTGATTCACAGGAGGGTGTTAGTGATGGTACATTTTAAGCCCTGGATGGCTAGTCCTTCTTATGCTTGCTTCACTGAAACCCTATTGTCAGGATAGCCCTTTATTTCAGTTTCTTGAGAAAAATGTATTTGGACTGATCCACAAACAGACTTGCAAACCGATTCTCCAATATGATCTTTTTATAGACAAGTGTACTGGTCAGAGCATCTATTGAGAATGTGAGAAATTACAGTTTTTATTCTGTCTGAAGAAATTCAGATTTCTCCTATGTTCTGATGAGTCAGCAAACCAGTAGGTTACAGAGGTGTTTTTGATGTTCAGCTGTCTTGGTTCTGGCTAGGACAGTGGTAACTTTCCCAAGGAGACAGCACAGGTGAGCCGAACTTGCCAAGGCTGTTTTTCATACCTGCTGACATCATGCCCCCCATAAAAAGGGCTGGTCGGGGAGGGGTGGCTCCATGTGGCTCCAGGATGTCTGAGTGCCATCGGTGGTCAGGTGGGTTTTCAGGTCAGTGGCCGGGTCAGTGTGTGCTGTGTTATCACCATGTGAATATTCTGTTCTGGGCTCTGTTGTTGCTACCCTTGCTGTGTTTTGTCAGTAACTGTCCTTATCCCAACTCACGGGGCTTTGTTTCTCCTCCCATGGCAGGGGTGAGCAAATGGTGTGTGGTGCTCAGCTGCTATCTGAGGCTGAATCACAATATCACTATTAAAAAAAAAGTAAATACTGCTCCAGCTGAAACTTCATAGGGGAGAATACAAGAGTCATTCAGAGATAGTAAACACATGGATTAATAGCCTTTTGATGTCTGATTTTCTAAGTACTAAAACGGAAAGAGGGATAAAGCATTACGGGGTGACCCCAGCATTGTTCATGTATTTCCTTTGTGCAAACCAGAGAAAAAAGTGTAAGAAAGTAAGGAGGAAGGGACAAGCACTAAGAATCCTTACATCTGTAACTAGCATCCCTAAGGGTAGATGACTATATTATATATCCGTCTACTTGCCTAATGTTTTGTTCATTCATTGATCCAGGTACGTATTTGATTTTTCAGATCTCATTTCTTCACATTGGAGAAAAGGTGATTTGGTGGGATGTTTTCTTTTTCTTCTGCCAGTGTTAAAATTTTTAGGCTAGGCTGACTTTAAGAAAGAGCTCTTCTGTTTCTAAGAATCCAGAAGTCTTTAAAGATAAAGATAGCATGAAACACTATTAGTTATTTTTAGTACTAGTGACTTTTCTGTCACCTTCTGATAATGAGAGGATAACTGTAAGGCCACCACATCTATGTAGCTAGAACTAATCAAGCAGGAAGCTTAGTGCATCACAGTAATGTTGTGTCTTTATTTGAGGGTGATGGGTTGGATTTATTGCAGTAATCAGCACAAGAGTGTTTTCTCCTTGAATTACTTCCATCACGACTAAACTCTCCTTTTATGTTGTGAAAGACTCATTTCAGTAAAGAAACAGTTCTTGTCTTAGGCAACATTGTGCTTTAGTTTGTGCTAACGAGTTAGGGAGTTATTGTCATTAATTTGCTTACTTACAAGAAGCAGAATGTTGATCTGAACAACTTTCAAAATAGGATAGAGCCTGTTGCCCCAGGCAAGTCCCTGGCTCTCAGTGCTTATCTCCTGGACAAATATTCTTGGAAATAGAATAGGTCAAGGAAACAAAGCAAACAAACATGAAGTACCACACCTTTGGTGCAAAATCTAGCTTTAGCAAAATGAAACAAAAGCATTTTTGAGACATTCTCCTAACACTGATTTGAGAGAGAGTCTGATGTAGGAAAGCTGGCAGCTTGCCCTGAGTGATGTGGCTGCAGATGTCTCCCTCAGTGTGTGAGAGGGCTCCACTGAGTGTTTGGGTGATCCCAGGTATGACGTGGCTCAAACTACTTCTTTAGACCTATCTTTATGACACTTGATGCGTTCAACTCTCCAGGGAGTAATCTAGGTAAAAAAAAAAAAAAAAAAAAAAGCATATAAAGCTTTAGAAGGGAGGATATTTATCTTATGTAGAGAATTTCTTTGCACTTGAAATGTTTCAGGCATTTTGCTAGTAGCTTCCTTGCCTTTTACCTTCTACACTTAACATTTCCATTTTCATTACTGTGGTGGTTCAGCCCCAAAAGGTGGCTGAGCACCACATACTGCTCACTCACTTTCAGAGGAGAAAGAGATTGGGGTAAGCACAGTTCACTGACAAAAATCACCCTCAATGTAGAACAATAATAGCCATTTACACTCACACACAGTGATAACACAGAGTACCTTACCAACCTGATGATTAGAGTGCTGCATGGATGGACCCAACACCCCTGCCATACTCAGACTGCCCCGGAGGCACAGAGGAGCACTCTTCTTCAACCAGCCCCTTTTGTGGGAAGTGATGTCAGATGGTGTGGAAACAGCCCGGGCTGAGCCACCTGTGCTGACTGCTTGAGGAGGTTAACTCTGGCCTGGCCAGAACAAGGACAATTGCAGTCAGCAATGAAAGCTTTTTCAAAATGTTAGAAATTTCCTCACATAGAAACATGTCAGAAAAGAAAGATGATGATAATATTAATACTACTACTACTGATAATGAGATACAAAACAAGTAAAGCACAGCACAATTGCTCACCATCACTGACCCCCAAAACCCATCTAGTTCCCAAGCTGTGGGCACAGTTCCCTCAGTTATATGCTAAGCATGAGGTTATGTAATATGGAATATCTCATTGGCCACTTGTATGTTCCTTCCTGTTAAATATCTATGAAGAATCATCAGTTGTACAGTTAAAAGAGGTTAGAAATATTCCATCACATTTTTTTAACAGAAACTGTGGCCTTACAAAAAACAAATAACCTTGAAAAAAATACTCCATTTAAGTGAGTTTCCTAATTAAAGAACGAAAATTAAAGAAGAAAAAGTAAAATTTTTCTAAAACATTCTATTCTAACTTTTTAAAATAAAACTTTCAGTAACCAATTTAATATCTTCCATCTGAGAATGACACTAAATTAGAATAAGAAAAGTTAAAGAATAAATATTTTAAATAAAAATTTTAACTTTCTTGATTTTTTCTAGTTTGGAGTGGTTTTATGAATACTTAAGATATCAATTTCTTGTCCCATTCAGGATCCAGAAAAAAACCATCATATTCTATAGACCTTTTATGGAGCAGAAAACGTTTTTCTATGCAGAAATAGGTCAAAATAGGCAGTTATGCCCAAAAGTACAATATCACAGCTGAATGCAGTGCACAACTTTGGCACCTCAAAGCACAGTGGGGTTTGCCAAGAAGGGAAAATATGTCAGATTTCTAATCACAACTGTTCCTGACTTGGTGAGATAAGAAATAAGCCATAGCAGTGGCAGATGTAAGGAGCCCCAAAGGCCAGCAAAGTCTATGGGGCTGAGAGGAAGAAAGCCCTGAAGGTTGAAATGAGATCTTGAGCAGGGGAGGAAAGAGCAATGGTGTGGAAACTAGAAGTGCCCAATTTGCCAAAACATCCTAATGTGGTTCAGACTCTCATTAGCAGATGCAATAGCACAAAAATGGACAATTAGAAATAAAATATTAGTAACTGAAAAAAATAAGGCTTAATACAGTGGCCATCAAAATCAAGAGGTAATTTGATACATGTTTTTATGGCATTTTGAATTAGATCTATTATAAATGTATAACATTTGGTTTAATATCAATAAGTAGTATTAAAAAGGATAAGATTATTTTTAAGTGTAATTTTGATCAATATTTTAATAGAATAGAATTAAGATTCAGGATTGCACATTTTGACCAGAGAGGAGTTAACACAACCTCTTCATTTTTCACGTCCCCTTTACTGATACGAATCTTTGCATTTGATCCAGGGTTGTCCCATAAAAGCTAAGACAACAGAATAAAAAAAAAACCCTAACAATAAAGCTGTAGACATAGAACTGTCTCGACAATTCTCAGGCTACCAGAGAAAGGTGTAAACTTGTAGATAGTGTAGAGTTAAGTCAGATTATTTTAGTCCTTCAAAGGACAGACCAGAGCTCTAGCAACACAAGGAAGTTTAGGGTTTTTTGGCTCTTGAATGATGCATAATGAACCTTCTGCTCACAAGTCTGACCATTAGCATGCAACATCAAAAATGCAAGTTACTGCTTTCACACAGCCAGCTGACTTCAGTACCTTAAGCAGACAGAAGACAGAGAGAGAAGGGACAGGGGAGATTGTGCATTGCACAAGAGTGCAGGGAAGGCACCATCATGAAATCAGTGGATTTTGATCATTATTGAAGGACTGTAACCTGGGAGAGGAGAGACTGAAGACAGTGTGAACTAAACAGAGTTGTAGTGTTCTACATGACTGGTGAGGGAACTGCAATGAAAGTGCAGCAAGTTCTTTATAACCCTACATAGAAGTTATATCTCCACACAAGACTGTGGAGGAAAGTACTGGTACTGATTGTTTTTGCAAGAATAATTTTTTTTTTAAATTTTTTTTATTTAGCATTTGCTTGGTGGCACTCATTGCAGCCAAAGACTTAATTATTAAATGAACCATATTAATATAAAATCATACCACCTATTATGCCTTTCAAAGGTAACAATTCCAGAAAATGCTGCATATTAATTTATCCACCATTTCAGACTGCATTGAAAGGGTTGTAATCTGTATGTACAGAATACTAGCTTTTAAGTCAGAAATAAGAGAGAGAAGGAAAGATACTCAGCAGCACAGATGTTTGGACATGTGTTGAGCTTTTGTATTGAATTGCTTGGAAAGATAAGAAGAATTCGGATCATGTGTGAATTCTGTAGTCTAAAACAGAAAAGGCTGAAGGCTTTGGTGAGACAATTTTGAGGATAGCCTGTCATAAATTTATAAGATTTATTACAATGCAAGATTATATGTCAGAAGGCAAAAAAGGGACATCATGGAAGAAAAAGTAGGTGTTATATATTGATTATCATAGGAAGTAATACTATAGTAATACTATACTGTGCAGTCTCAATCAGTAGATCATGAGTTTAGGTTGGTTGACCTTGTGGTTGTAACTGTGTTAACAGTGATTTGCTTCCTTAGAAAAGAATGATCAGGTTTGCCAGACTTCACAGAAACACATGAAACTGTTGAGAAGATTACAGAAAATAGACTTTCCACCTGTCTGAAAATAATTAAATCACAGAGAAAAATTTGTGAGAATAAAATGTGGTATATTTAATGAGGTGAACTGTGTGACAGTTACATGCTCAAGCTTGAGTCTAAAGTAATTAGGAGTACATTATCTCACCAAAGGTCAAACTTTCGGGTTTCCAGATGGCAATATGGAAACAATGATAGAAATCAGGCTTCTGAGGGATTGCCATTAATCTCAAAATCCCACAGGAAATGTTTTTTGAAATGGAAAAGTTTTCAATTCTTCATTGTCTTTGGGTCATGACCTCTAGGTTAAGTACAATCTTCAAATAATAACTGCAGATTCTTAATTATGTGGTGATGAAAAATGGCAATGCAATCTCTCAGCTATGCAAACATTTTGTGTTAGCTCCAATGGCAGTAGGTCTTAGTTTTAACTTTGTGGGAAGGAAACACCCTGTTCCAAATTTGTTAGTCAAGATATGGCCACCAAAAAAGAGATCCTGCTAAAAAGACACTATGTAACCACTAATCTTACACAGAAATTTTGTTTAGAGAGAATATTTCGATCTGAAGGTAATAACCATCAGTATTACTGCTCAACAATAGTCTCATTATTGATTGCTGTCTCTCGAGGTGCAATGAAGTGACGAATGTGAATCAGGAAAAAAGCAACTTTCTAGTGGATTTTAAAACACATCTTTCCTCCTCCTCCTATAAACCTTTCACTGGCTAAAGTGTTCTATCAAGAGGAAAATTTATAAGCTATATTCAGTATATGAACTGATAGATGCTAAGATGAAGTAATTTACTTTCAGCTTATCAGGCTACTTTTCATCCTTCCACCACTCTCATTTGCATTTTCCTCTCAGATTTCTTGGTACTTTTCTACTTAGTGTAATAGATATTACCAATGTGTTACAATACAAAACATTTGTATTACAAGTGTACTTTTAGTAAATCTAAACCAAAAAAAAAGAAAAAAGAAAGTAAGAAGTATTTACAGATTTTAGAGGAAGAACTAATAGAATAAAAGGACCAAAACCAGAGTAAAAGGAGTAAACCCATATTTTTCCTGTATGTTTGCGTGGGGTGGGTTGGGATAATTTTTTAAACATTGCAGAAGGAGTGGGAACAAAATATGAGAAAAGGAGGAAAAAAAGATTAAGCTGAAAACTAGAGAATTGTGATCAGCCAACTGTACAACACTTGCTTTTTCAGAATGTCTCTAAGTGTAAAAGAAGGATTAGCACTGCTATTATCCCTGAAAAGTCATGGAAAACTAACCATCATTTTGCAGTAGAGACTTCAGAAGAAATTTTCACAAGAATCAAAGCAATTAATGAAAGGCAGATGACAATTCAAAACTCTGTAGAAGATTTTATTCATAGTGAAAATAAACACTTAGAAAGGGGAACAAAATACATTTACAGCATAGGGTAAAACCAAGGGAGACATAGGAGCCTAGGAATACCATTCATAGGAAAATCCATTAACTTTGTTTCTCAAGTGAGGATGCTACACGCTGTTTTGTTTTAGTGACCAGGTTGCTAAGAAATACTTACCAATATGTAAAAGTAAGATATGAAAGAAAATCACACAGAGAAGTACATGTAGTGTGTAGTGCCCATATTGCTAGCTTTTGGAAGAATAAAATCTATGTTAAAGCAAAAGAAAGAAAGAAAATAGAAAAGAGGAAACTGTGACTGTGGCCAGACATCTAGAGATAGAGAAATATATGAAATTGATTCATTAATGTTTGCATTCAAAATTATTGAATTGGCAAGAATTCTGCAAGGGACAATGTTCTCAGATAAACATAATATAAATATATATCAAAGCAGCTGTCCCATCCTTCAGACTGCAACATGCTGTATTAAATATCATCTCTTTAGAAATCCTGTTGATAGAGTTCTGGAAGGACAATTTTTATTCCAATGAGTTTTGTAAATAATCTTCCGTGAGTCTTACATATTACTGAAGCCTTGTGTGTGCATCTAATTGTGTAGCTGTATTACAATTAACCTTCCACAGCACAGAAAGCCAAGAAATTGTGCATGCAAAAAGAAGCAACCCTTAATTGCATTCTCCTGGGTACAAAGAATAGCTGTGGAGACATTTTTCATACTCTTCACTCTTTAGGGAAGACTCTTGGGAACTGGGCACCCTAATCTCTTGGCCATCTCTATGAATAGGAATACACTGGCTAATGCTTTCCTCAAGAATTTTCCTCACAGATTTGGAATTTGCCGTGCCAGTATCCTAATAACACTGTGCAGGTTAGTGTGGAAGCATTGTATTCTTTCTTGGCACCTAAATTGGGGTGTGAAAATAGGACATACCATCGTCTGTTTAAATCAAGCAAGAAAATTAAAAGCTAGATTTCATTAAAGTTAAAATAGTTGTTTAGATTTTGCTTTACTGTATTTTCCCTCAAAATTTTTTACAAGGAATTTGTATCATACCCATCTTACCTTCCTGTCAAACGTCTTGTAGTTTGTTCACAAGTATTGCTACACACAAAAGAAATAAAGTTTTTAAAATGCAGCAGATTCAAACCCATAGAAATATAATCTAAAAAGGAGAAAGAAATAAAGGCAAGAATTGAAGCCTTATTCAGCTGATTGTATAAGCATTAGATAATAGAATATAGCAGTAGACTACCATAGGCAATGTTGGTTACATTCAGTTCCTCTGTACTATCTTTTAGTTTTGCAACACATACTTTGAGTTATTCAACTTTTTAAAGAGAGGGAGCAAAGAATATTTACAGAATTAGAACCCAATGTAATTTTTTTACCTGATGCTTTTTATGGGGTATTTTTTGTTTGTTTGTTTTATTTTTTCTGCTTGTTGGTTTCCCACCTCCACCATGATCTTTTATATATTGCTTTTGACATTTTATCTGTCAGCTTAAGCTAGAAACTCTCAAACAAAAAATTTAAGCTGCAGAGGTTCATGCTAGCTATAGAACTTTTATCAGTACAGAGCTAGGAAATGACCTTTGATTCTGAGAAGTGTCTATTTTCCTTATTTTTGCTATTTGCCTCTTACCATTCATTAGTACATGCTTCCTCAAGTAGTTCTAGCCAGTTCTTATCAGCTTTAGCATCAGTACCAAAAGTCAGGACTTACTTTTGAGAATATAGTTGTTCGGGGTTTTTTTAAATAATTACATTAACACAGCACAACATATAGGAGCTAAGAAGCACTCATCAGACAGAAGCTTCAGATAAACATCAGAGAAATTGTGGTGTTGGTATGAAAGCACTTGAATGAGGTTCGGGTACCTTGGACTCAACATTAAATTCCCTAGCAGACTCCTGGATTTTCTTACAACATCTGGTTACACTGCCTATTTTCAACAGTCTTGGATATATCCCCAAGGACCAATTTCCCAGCTTTACCTGCTATTTTGGCCTTGGAACACAGAAACAGAATTGGAAAAAAAAAACAATTAGGATTCAGATGTGTTCTGAAGATACATGCTCCAGAAACCATGCAGCAGTCATGAACAGACTTTTCATAAGATGCCTTAGACATTTAAAGCATCCCCAGAAAGATGAACAACTGAGTTTGCACCATGCCATCATACTGTGTTAATACACACAGGCAGAAGACTAAATTCTGTTTTAGAGTTTACATTTAGAAAGAATGAGCCTATGATTTCAGTGAAGAAACTATATGCAACATAATAAGAAAAAACTCCCAATTCTGAGCATAATGATGAACAGAACCAGAGCTCTCCTTACATACACAGACTGTTCATCTGCTACAGCAGGGCCTCTTTCCCCTGAGGTGGTGGCTTTTAGAGATAGGTTGTCTCAACTTCTCTGCAAACCTTATTCCTTTGCCACTACTTTGTTGAGACAGGCTGCCCAGTCATGCAGATTTTCCTAGGCAGGATTTATGTCAGAATATCACAACCACATTACACTTCGAAAGGTAATATAGTGCCAAACTTAAATGCATTTCTAAAATCCTTGGTAGCTGCTATTTCAGCGTGTAATCGTAGGAAGTGTGCAGTGCAGACAAAATGGAGAAAAGTCAGACTATCTTTAGCTGGATACACATACTCCCTTTACTGTACAGGTTATAACATTACTGCCTTCTCACACATCTGTCCCATGCTTTCTATCCCCTGCATGTCCTGTCCCTCCTCAAGGTGAAATTCTAAGGAAGAAGACAGAGCCAAACTATTCTCGGATAGAAAAACCAAACACAAAAAACCCATCACCAAGATAGTTGTTACAGACTGGAAAAGGCTTCCCCAAGAGGTTGTGGAATCTCCAACCTCAGAGATATTTAAAATTTGACTGACTACAGCTCTGAGCATTCTGATTTAACTTTGAATTTAACCCTGCTTTGACTAACTGACTTCCAGAGGTCCCTTCTAATCTAAAAAGTTGCATGATCTTGGAGCGTGGTAAAGGGCTAGGAACAGATTGATTCAACCCACATGGAATTGTCTATGTCCAAGCCAAGTTTCAGTGAATTTATGGGTATATATAAGAAAGCTAATCTGGACACATCATGCACATGCTGTGGATAATGCATGACACTTGTAGGTCAATTGACTAATTTGTATCCAGGGCCTGCCCATGTGCCAACTCAGTTCCCTAATTTCTGTTACAGTCCTTCCCAGTGACATGCAGCCTGGCTAACCTACAAAGTCCACCATCCAGGAAGACCGAAAATAGTACTTTCACCCTCTGTGTGGTTCCTGAAAAAGGGATGCAGCCAAATGTGGAGCAGATCTGGCATTCTCTGCATGTTAAGAGTATCTCTTTTGCCACTGTATAATCATTAACGAAAGTCAGGTGTTGGGCCAGCTGGAAAATTTTGCTGGCTCCTTCAGAGAAGTTCTGGCAGAATAATGCTATTAAGACAGGTGTCCACTGTCTGCCTCATCATCCCTTCATCTGCATGGAAGGTATCTGCAAAATACTCAAATAACAGTCTTGCCAGCCTCACCTGGACATTCTGAGGAATGCAAAACTTTTTGACATTTCTGAAAATGAGTCAAAGGAAAATATACCCCAAAACCACATTTTTGCCCTGTAGTTAGCTTAGTTTAGATATATCTGTGGACCAAAATCAGTATTTACCTTATGCATCACAATCATGTCTGAAAACATTAAGCCTAACAGTTTTCCATAGACCATCACAAACACCTAATTCAGCAAAGACCATGAGGAATCAGAACCTCAAGCACTGAAAAGACCTTCCGAGCATGGCTGAAGTACAGCTGCAGTTTGAAGCCGAATGAAAGGTTTTGGTGTCTTTCCCTTCTTTTTATTCATGCAGCCTTTTCCTATATACAGATATGCCGAAGTCTTCCAGAAGAACCCTTCTTTAAGATAAGTGTTGTTAAACCCTCTCTCCTGAACAGTTAACACCATTATCCAAAGACTTCAGAGCTATGTCTGCTGCCTGTTTTAAAAGACATGTAGGGGAAAATCCAGAGATTCACTCCAATGGGAAGAATCTCTGAAGATTACTTCTGGAAGCTTGCTTGGAAAAAAAGCTGTGATCAGTTGGGAAAAGTGCTAAGGCTAGAAAGAATGTAAGTGGGCAGAAAAAAATCTGTCTGTATTGGAAATGAAATTGGAAGGTTCACTCTAAATCCAGAAGCAAGGGCAGGAGGAAGCCTCATTTGGTCATCTGTGTCTTCAGCCATACGTAATTCTGGTTAAAACCTTCAATTCCTTCTTTTCCTGTGCCTCATACTTATTCCTTCAGTATTTGGTTTGTTTTGGTTTTTCTTTTTTTTTCACAACAGAAAAGACATAGGAGTTTGAAATTAAATTATCCCATAATGCAACTCCAAAGTGTGCACTGAAAGATATTCCTTCTGACTCTACTGCAGTGAGTAACTTGTGCCAGAGGCATGCTATCTAATTACCATACACTTTCTTGACTAGTATTGTGGGGAGGGAAAAAGTAGTGTGAGATCAACTGAAATATGAAACAATAAAACGAATTAAACTGCACACAGCAAGAGGAGGAAAAATGAGATGGGAGTTGTTTTTGTTAAATGTTTACTGTTCATGCACTGCCTGAGGCTTAAATTCTTGACTGTTAGAGGATTTTACAGTTTTATGGGTACTATCATAAGATTTTAAAGTATTGCGGTATGTATTGCAATTCTTGTTGAAAGTGCACATTCCCAGCTTCTCAAATGCACTATCTGGTTTGGTGGTTTATTCTACATTTCTTGGAACATCATCTTTCAACATTTCTTAGCTCTAAACACAACCATAACTAGACTTTTTCATCCAAAAAACAAGTGTCACCAGAAACTTTTGGTATTCTGTCTCACTTTTTAAGGCCTTACTTTTTTCTTCTATATAATTCACTGGGCATAATCCTCTGCAAAGTTTCTGGTTTCCATTAAAGGAATAATTATTGTCAGGAGATTGAGAAAAAAAAAATCTGTCAAGTTTTTGTAATTAGCTCTTCAAGTTCTGTCTCCTATTAGTTATGAATTTATTTAGAAAACACTAAACAGCCTGCTCATCAATAGTTTAGTAATAAAAAAACCCTAAAGTATCTCTGCATAGAAGAGAACATGTGGCAAAATTTCCATTAGGCCTTGGAAATATTTTTTTTCCGTAGTGTGGATGCAAGTCTTTCTTTCCTTTCTGAAGGATAATGTAAACACAAGTCATTAGCAGAATGTGCCTGAAAAAAAAAAAAGCTTTTCCTTCCGCCATCTTCCTTTGTGTCACACACATGTCCTCAGAAAGGATACCACAAGTTAATTGGTAAACACATTATGCAAGCAAGCAAACATAACTAAGCAGACATAAAGTACTTTGCAGCTTTGTGCCTGAGGAAGGACTGGTTACACAGTTTAATCTGCATTTAATGGGTCAGATACTTGGGTTTTTCCCCCTAATGATGGATTGTGCAAGTGGCTGCACACAATTTCCACAATACTCAGTGTTTCACTTTGTTGCTAATAGAAGCAATTTGCATGAGAATGTCAGTAAATTTTAAATTCACACTAAGCTGAAGACACTGTTTCTTTTTGTGCAGGTAATTTTCCAAGCCTTCTCAAGAACCTGGACAGAAGTCAGAATTTTAAGCATGTTACTTAGCCCCTAAAGCAAATGGCAGTGATGAGAGAGGTAAGTTTAAGATCCAGCTAAAATTGGATTCTTTGGAACGAGAACCTTTTTTTTTTGCAAGCTCAGAAAGAACTTCTGAGTTTTGTTTTAATGACAGACTAACTACTTGCAATCATAGGACCTAACAATTCCTTCCAATGTGATATGCATAATGAAAAGAAATGCTAGAAAGAGAAGGAAGTGGCCAACAAAACCCCAAAACAACACCTCCATTTTTTACATAAAGTATTAATTGTGATGCAGAGAAAAGTTCCTTTGAGTCTTAATCTATCTTAATCTAACTCCAAATGCCCATTACAGTTTCATCTGAGAAACTGAAGCTATTGAAGTAAATCTATGTCTGCAAACAAATAAAAAAATCACATGGTCAATATTAGAAGAAAAATAAACAGATGAACCAAATCTGTCCATGCATATCCTGTAATTAATATGTTTTGCACTATAGAAGTTATGGATAGGAAGGCTGGGACATTCTATGGGCTCAGCACAGCACCAGACTGGAAAAATCTGTCAGCATAAGCATTGTCAGACTCCCAAACCAGTAGAATAAGGGAAAGGGCATTTTTTACTTCTTAGTCTGAAGTCCTTTTTCTTGACAGTGAGAATGTAGTTGGTCTACATAGAATATTGGCTTCTGGATTAAAGGTTGTTTCAGCAAAGAAGGAATCAAATCCATTCTGTACAGGAAGCTAGGCCTGAATGACCACATGATGAGGTCTAGCAATATATGCTCCATAGGCCGATACTAAAGACAAATTGAAATTTCATTGATCCTCTCTATTTCATTCCCTCTCTCCAAGTAGAGGTGCATTTAGTGTGTTTTTAAGATTAGATCTATATTTTTTTGTTCAAGATTAATCAGTCCTGCTTTTCCAGGAATGTTGAGACTCCTACAGAGTGCACTGCTAGAGGGAATGTTAGCTTTAGGAAGGACAATAACTTTAAGAAGGGCAGTGATCTGCTGCAGTTATAGTGTTTCTTGGGGATAATACTTGCATGGGTTCTTTCTCCCTACCAAACTTTGTTGTCATTTTAAAACTTTCTGAATCATTCTTTTATGGATGATATAATTTAAAAGCAAAATAGTAATTCTCTTTTTACCTCTCTATCTCTCTATCTGAAAAGGAAATTAAAGAGTTAATATGATCAGTGACTATTGTATTATAATTGCTTCCTAACTATTATACAGTTTATTGAACAAAGCAATCTGGAAAAGTCAGAATGCTTCCCTTCTAGGCTGATAAACATCTATCAAAAACATTTTAGAAATATTTTTAGCCATCTAATAACAAGGACATTTCTGCAGAGAAGCAGTTATCTATGTTCCTTTTGGTTTTAAGATACGACCAATCTTTTCAGAAGCTTTTAGATGACATGTAAGTGGAACAGAGTACATAATTACAGAGAATAAAATGAAATGGCTCACAAAATAATGCCACAGCAATATTGCCAATGAGATATTAAATAACAATGTTTGCATTGTTTACTTGAAACAAAATTTTAATTATTAAATAAAAATATGCTCGGGAAAGACAGCAATGCTAATTTTGTATTTAATAATTAAATATTTCCAAATTCACAGATTCACAGAGTGGTAGGTGTTGGAAGAACCTCTGGAGATTATCTAGTCCAACCCCCTGCTAAAGCAGGATCACCTAGAGACCGAGTGGAACACAATCTGGTTCTTTTCAGACCAAGATAATTCTGGTAGTAGGATAAGTCCAGAAAATGTTATATGCTCCCAAATGAACTCCTTATTTTAATGTTAATATCCAAAATGTTGTGGAATACTTGTTCACAATAGCCATTCATTTAATGAGACCTTTCATATCAGTGAACAAACTAGGATCCAGCAGGGATTTGTTTTCCTTTTATTTACTTCATTAGCAGCACTATGAATGTTGCATAAAAAGCCAGCTGGAAAAGCAGAACACTTTTGTATGCATACCTTCTTCTTAATGAAGCCACAGGACAATATTAAATTAGGCATGGAAGCTGGCTACTTTTTATTGTAATGCTTGATTGCATGACACCCTCTCTGTGTTAAGCTACAGTAAGTGAATACATGACTGTCTTCCATTTGGCCAATTTCAATACACTACAGATGTGTTATGGAAGATTTAACTTACATAAATTATTTTAGATAACAAAAATCTTTTCATAGGGAACTCCATAACACTAATTCCAGCCTTGAAAAAAATCTTTAAATGGAACTGCATTTTATACTACTGACACAACAGAAAAGGAAAAAATAAATCCTCCCTACATCAATAATAAAAACATGTGGCAATAAAATCTTCTATGTAGAACTCCTATTGATTTCAGTAAGGACATCTACCTACTAATTGATTGACAGGAGGAAATTTAAATGTCATTATGTCTACAGCAATTTCTGCAAAAATGGCCCACAAGTTTCTAGTTTCACATCTGTGAGATGAGAAAAAGAACAATTTATTATAGCATCTGTCAATGACACAAAACTTCCTACTTGTTAAGAAGCTATAGTATGAACTGGAAAGCTATGTGCAGTTCTTCAGAAAAAGTGAAGACAAAGATTTCATCTAGGCAACATGAGAAGATGGAGGGAAAGGTTGTCTATGAAGCCACTATAAATAATGTAGCTAAACCTTTCTTAAGAGCTACTTACCCCAGACTGGAGGGAAAGAAGATGAGAGAAGACGGGGATGAGAAGACATTGCTGCAGTCTCTCATGTCTGATAAGAAGTCAGCATAAGAAGTCAGTGAGCAAGACTGTTCAGGAACTGCTTTTGAGTAATGATCTACCATTCTACTTGTCTCTATGTGCTCTCAACAATTTCCAACCTGAAATCCCATGATTCTTAAGTCTTCTTTGGAACACAAGTCCTTGGGTTTCCCATGATAATTTTAGCCAATGCTGGCCACTCCAGCTCCCACATCACATAAAAATTCCCAGGCTTTTGAAAAAGATGGAATAGCACAGCAACCAAAAGTATGGACCCAAGCAATTGTCTTTAAACCTCATTCAATGATTCAGCTTAATTCCACACTTCCTGCTAGCATGTTATTGAAATTGTAAAGCAGTAACTATTCCATTTTTTGGCCTTATCTATCTTCCTATCTCCCACAGTCCATGTTCAGATTGCCTCTGTGATGCTGCCAAGAAAGTAATGTGTCCCTACAGGGTTCACTCAGAATTAACAGTCCAGCAGGAGTTCCTGTCCTGGAGTAGATTTGCAGTCATAACTCTATGTCTTGGCAATAGCTGGAAATGTCTTCCTAGCCAAGATGTTAGGGCCAGCACTTGGACTTATCTCCAACAAGATACTGCAGTCTTCTGCCCTTCCCTTGGCATACAGAACACAGCTTTCTCTAAAAATGATGTTAAATTTCTTCAGAGATGCTTCAAGGCTGCCCCAAACTGCTGGAGGCAATGCTACTGATTTCCAGGTTGACAAAGGCCTGTTCTGCAATGGACCAGATCCTTTGGCGTATGCCTATCAGTTGGTCAGGGCACAACTGAGTTTGGAGGGAAAGGATGTGATATTTCATGGAAAGAAGGAAATGAGGTGATTAAAAAGAAGGGTTTGGGTAAGCGTGCCTCATGCCTATAAGCAATGCAGATTGAATTGTATATATCATGTATGTCAGCTACACAGGCACGTACACCTTGAGATTTACCAGGAGGGGCATGTGTCCTGTTCTCACCAAGCAAATATCTATGGCATTCTTACTGACAAGCCAACAGCTTCAGAGTTAGATTAGATTCAGTTAGGCCTGTGTAGCCAGTGCTGACTGATGAACCTCAGGAACTTTATGCTAATATCTGCAGCCCATATCTCTTCAAACTTGACTATGTGATATGCTAATGCCTTTTAGCTTTTCCATGAAAAGCTGTCTTTGACTATCCACCTTGCTCTTGTCTGATGGAGTTTTGCTAAACCTAGAGACTAGTCCAATGTGTTTGACAGTGCTAGTTTGGGATTTTTGTTGTAAGCTTATTTCTGCCCTGTGGACTCCACTCTGGAAATGTTTGAGGGCACAGGTACTTGTGGATCCACCAGAATTTAAAATAACAACAGCTACATAAGTGGCAAAAGTATCCTGTACGTATCACAAAACGGTAAGTGAATCAGTCTAAGAATCTTGGACCGTCCTTCCTGCTTGTGTGGCGCGAGTATGATAATGACTTCTATCACTCTCTGATAACTGAACAGAACTGCCTTGTGAATACTGATGCTACGCAGAGCCCCACAGTCTGAAGGAGCTGTCAAGACTGATTTCTGCCAAGTGCTGGGATGTCTGAAATGTCATAGTAGATAGGAATTATGTGCTGCTACAGGAAGATCAGTGAATCATAGGCTACTACTAAAAGCCATAATCTCAGCACACAATCAATAAGCAACCCATGGGCTGAAATACAGTTGCTTAAAACATTAACTGAAAAAAATCTCAGACAATTTGCACAAACTGAAATCTTTGTGTTTCAAGTAGCAAAGAAACTAAGTTTGCTGTGAAAATACAGCAAATGACTGTCTACTTTCTGTTAGTATATACTCTAAAAGATAGTTGATCTGTGGATGTCGAGGGAGAATCAGCCATCTGCAGATTAAGGCTTTAATGAAGTGACTTTTGTCTCACTGTAGGGTGCCGGAAAAACTCCGATATACTGCTGTAAGTTGCCTTGTAATGTTAAGTGATCTCTTCAAAAAGGCAGGAGTTAGGAAAGCCAAAGCTCAGCTCTGGTTTAAAACAGTAAGGTATGTGAAGGGCAAAAATAAAGGATTCTAAAAAAAAAAAAAATCATGACCATAAGAAGGCTTAACAAACTACAAGTTCATGGGTCAGTAGGACAGGGGATGTCATAGAAAAAGGCATGGAAAAAGCAGAGGCTCTCAATACCTGCTTTGCATTAGTTTTTACTGGTAAGGTGAAAGCCTGCCTGCAGGTCTAGTGGTAATGTGTAGGAGCGAACCTCACCCAGAGCACAGGAGGGTGGACTCAGGGAGCACTTTGGACTATTGGGCATCCATGGCATTTAAGGGTGCTGAGGAATGCAGCCATTTTCACTGTGAGGTCACTTTCTGTTATCTGTTATCACAGTGTTTGGAGGAAGTTCCTTAAAATGAGAAGATGACAAAACTCACAGCCATCTTCAAGAAGTGCAGGGAGGATTGTCTAGGGAGAAACACACTGGTCAGCCTCACCTCAGTACTGGAGTATGGAGCAACAAGTGCTGGAAGTAGTTGGCAGCCTTATGAAAGGCAAGGAGATGACTGGGATCAGATAACAAGGATTTACCAAGAGGGGATGGTGCCTGACAAAACTGATTGCCTTTTGCAGTGAGATGACTGCAAAGGGAAAGCTATGTCTGGTGTTTACCTTCAGTATGGTCTCCCATAGTATTCTAACAGCCAAACTCTTGGGATATAAACTGGATAAATTACCTAAGATCTGGACTGAAAATTGACTGGATCATGAGGAGCAAAGGATTGTGACCAGCAATGCGAAGTCCCACTGGTGGATGGTTAGCAGTAATGTCAGTCGTCAAGGTTAGCTGTAATGTCCCTCAGGGATGAATAATCAGGTAAGTATTTTTTGATGTGTTTATTGACAGCCTGGGTGATGGGGACAGTGAAAGTTTGATACCAAACTAGGGGGAAAGAAAGACTGTTATGTTTCTATGATTTGGAAACAAGTAAGGAAAATCAAAGAGCAGCAGGAGTCTAATGGCTGAATGCAGAATCAGATGCTGACATGAGCATCTGGGGAGAAATTTGAACTACACAAAGATACTAGATTCAAGAAAAGTGAAAACCAGAAAAAAAGAGCAGTGGAACAAATAATTGTTCACTGTACCTTAGTTCTAACTTCATTGCTCATTCCAAATTTTTTTTTTATTTCCTACCTGTTCAATGCTTGATTCAATAACCTTAAAAATACTTCAGTTGTTTGTAGTCTGACATACACAGATAGTGTTTCTATTGTATGTATTAGAAAATTCTTATCTTTTAGCATGAAATTAAAGCCAAAGAAATTGATGCTATCAAAGAGCTCATTTTCAACATAAAAAAGCCCTGTAATTCGGATATTTTAATTACTTTTTCACCAAAAGATGTCCTAAAGATACAATAGAAAAACAAAAAGCAAAGCTAAGCAATAGAAAAAGTGCATAGGGGACAATTATAACAGTTTAGAAGGTGGAAAATAGGAGCCCGTTTTCACTCATGCTACTTCATATGTCATATAAATTCAGTGAATCGTAGTATGAGTCTTGAAGTAAGCGAGTGGTGGATGCCATTATCTTGCAGATGCATCCATGGGCAGGTGTTTTTCCATAGTTTGTGGCAACCCACTAGATTTTGCTGACAATAAACCATTATTTGGAGGATTCTGCTTGAATTCAACATTTAAGAACAGAAAAAGTTTTCCAAAATAGGCTTGAATCAAAAACAAAGAAGACATCTGGTGGATAAACAGGTCAATTTTTCTCATTATAGTACAGAAAAAACACCCTGCTGCATACAGCTTGCCCTTCTCACCTACTGCAGTGAAATCAGAACAGTCTTATCAGGTAAGGTCATTCTGCATGGCAACTCTGCAATTTCTGTCTCACCCTTCATTAATCCACAGGGGTAACCAGTAGGAATCCAACAGCTCTTCATCACTTCAGTATCAAGTGGCATGAAAGCAGGTTGTCAGGAGCTTCATTTCCTCCCACTCAACATGAACCAACAAAGTAAACCAAAAAACAATCAATGGAGATTTTACTTGGGGGGCGGGGGGGGGGGGGGGGGAGGGGCAGGGGGGCCAGGGGAAACACAGACCTTTTTATTTTCTTTCTTTCTTACTCTGATTGCAGGCAATATGATCTGTCTTTATAGTCTGTCTAGGAGAAAACTGGAAAAACCATACAATAATTCCATCTTTTTTTATGTTGCTCAAACGTTTCCTTTACAGCTGTATCACTGAATTCACTAGAAGCATGTGTCTGGCTACTGAAGCAAATAGATACCTCTTTTTACAAGTAGAATATGGTAGGATGCAGATACTTAGAACACAATCATCATAATGCATTCTCACCTGAAGAGCTTCTGTTTCCTAAAAATTCTGTGAACCGCTAGTTTAAATTAGCCTTTTGGCACAAGGTGTTCCAGAGAGATCCACATTCCTGGTTTGATATATCATGTAGCATCACAGCCATTCTTAACACTATATATTCATCTCAGTAAAAACACAGCATTATTGTCTGTTTCCCTATTTTTAGTGCAGCAGCTCTGAAGAAATGTAAGCAAGATAATAAGAACCCGCAACAGCGTTTGGGCAGAAATTGTTGCCTGGCACCAGGGAAGACAAATCACTAAGAACATGCTGATAAATTCCCAAATCATTCCCTCCTTGTAGCAGTGCAGTGTGCTCTGTGTGTTTCTCCC
Organism: Gallinula chloropus; assembly: GCF_964237585.1. NCBI lineage: Eukaryota > Metazoa > Chordata > Aves > Gruiformes > Rallidae > Gallinula > Gallinula chloropus. Next base: position 137,130,894 of record NC_140085.1, on the reverse strand, counting down.
ATCCATGATGTTTACTTCAGCAACCCGATGCTCCCCAGTGATAGCGCATGAATAAAAGAGCAAGCAGTAAACTGTCAATTTATCACAACTCTACTAATGCAAACTCCATGTGGTGTTCTATTCCTCTTTTCTTCCTTAATGCTTCTTATCAATGTTTCAGAGTGGTTGCCAAAAGCTGTTCAAAAATCTGTTATCCCCAAATGTTATGTAGCTTACCACACACTGCAGAACTCCAGTGGAGCCTGTATAAGCAAAGCAAAATTTGGCATCCAGTCAATATGGTTCTTCAAGAGGACAGAACACAATTTTATGCCATGGCCGATTCAAGTTTTAACCTAAAATGGTTTTCAGGTATAAATAATGCAAACAATAGGTTGACTAATAACAGCAAGGCTGTAAAGTTGAAAGAAGAAATTACATAACATCTAGTTTTGGACTGCAATTGGTAAGAAAGAATTCAATAATGTAAATAATGTAGGAGGGTTGTTGCAGAAGTCAGAATCTTAATTAGAAAGACATTTGTATTAAACAGTGTAAGATTAAGTGGATGGAGAAAGTATGCCAGTACTGTCAACACAGTGACAGACTATTTATTAAACTCTGACTTGTTTGATGCTTTCTCTTTGAAACTTGCCCATGAACAAGTGAAAAAGAAGGAAAAATGGGGGGGGGTGGGGGGGAGAACTACATGAATAAAAGAAATTAGAAAACAAAAAGAGACCAAGGCCCCCACAGTAAAGATGGAGAACGGCTGTTTATCAGGAAGTGTAGTGATAGGACAAGGGGAAAGGGTTTTAAACTAAAAGAGCGTTGATTTAGACTAGGTACTGGAAGAAATCCTTCCCTGTGAGGGTGGTGAACCCCTGGCACAGGTTTCCCAGAGAAGCTGTGGTTGGTCCTCCAGTCCTGTCCAGCCCCATCCCACCCCACCCCCATCTCCAACAAGTGTTTAAGGCCAGGTTGGATGGGGCTTTGAGCAACATGGTCTAGTGGAGAGTGTCCCTGCCCATGGGAGGGGAATTGGGACTAAATGATCTTTGAGGTGCTTTCTAACCCAAACTATTCCGTGATTCTATGATCTAGAAGTAAAATTCACTGCAGTTAAGTTTTTAGCTCAGCTCCACTACGCAGCTGGTTTTCCTGCTTGAGCAGGCGTAAAGCTTGTGACAAGCAAGCTTTTATGGTTTGACATTGATCCAGTGAAAAGACAGAGGAAAGATTCAAACTTAAAAGAAAAGTTCTCTTTAGAAAAATCCCATCACTATCACCATAATATTTTTTATGTTCTTATCATAAATAAGGCTGTAGGATACCTTGTAAGAACCCATATGATGCAGGTTTATATATGCTTTCAAAGTTTTTTCTCAGTGCAAGACATACCATATGCTATTGATTTTCTGATCATATACCTATCTGTCAAAATAGTTAACGCAAAAATAATGGCTAGAATATCAGGTAAAATTTAACTGTTCTGTGTAAAGCAATAAGAGATTTTTTTATATATATATGGCTATATATATATATGGTGTTCAAGAACTGTACCTTGATTTGATGGGAAATCTTGGACCTTTTGCAATAAAAGCTAGCAGAAACAGCAGTTGTTGGCCCCACAGCAATTTATTGTTAATTAAACAACTTTCACTAAAAATTCTGTTGGCTTGAAGCCTTCATCTTACCATCAGTGCATGACTATCATAACTTCTTTTATTTTTTTTTTATTGTTCATTCATTCATTAATTCAGTATGTCATGGAGTCAGTTATTTTATTTAATTGAGAAATCGATTGAAATTGTTTTAACTGATTTGAGAGCTGTGAGTTAGAGCCAGAATCTTGCTTTGCTTTCATGATACGCTGTTATTTTTCATCGTTTACATCTAAAGCTTGTTTTGTCATTGGTTACAGAATTTTCAGGAGTGGTCTATCATTTAAAGCCTGGCATATAGACCCCTAGTTTGAGAAAAGAAACACAAGGGGGAAAAAAAATCTTAGCTACATGACCCCAATGTGAATCTGATTTAACCAAATTAAGTATCTTCTTAGAACATCAGTAGTCATAATTCTGAAAGAGCAGAGACAGATTAGCGGGGCTGGTAAAATTTGCCTGTAGGCCAGATGTATATGTATTCTTAGGCTTTCTGAACCTAGCTTTGATACACAGGAGAGCCTGCCTGGAGCCCAACATCATGAGCTTTAACAAAAATAGAGAAATAAGGGAGCAAAGTAGCAAGGAGGACATGCTTGTGCCATTTCGTCTCACACCTGACATAAAGCAAGAAGAGGATATAGAAATCTTACCTCTTTTGTGATTACTTAAATGCCAGTGGGTGTTTTTGGTTGTACTTATTCCAGATTTTCCTCTGTTGAGCGCAGCAGGCACACCTTATCCTTGCACTATCATCTAGAAGGCACTTTCTTCAAAGTAGCGTAGCTTACCGACATGGAAGATTAGAGCTGTAGTTATGGGAATCTCTGAATCAGTGCAGCTCTATTGATCTCATCATATTTAAACATCATTACAGTTGTGGCTCTGATTGTCAAGGGAATACTTCAGGAAATTTGTTTTGCCTGTTTACCAGCCATTCCCTTCTCCTCTACTCATGGCCTCTGGTAGGTTATATTATAGTCACAGGTTCACATGCAATCTCCAAGCACAGATGTTTCCCAAATCTTTCTTCCTTCTTAATAACCCATGCACAGTTTGTATTCTTAGTAACAGAGGGGGATTTTTTTTCCCCATGAACCTGAACTGTGCTTAATGAATGAAAAAAAAAAATGGTTCCAATTTTTTTAAACAGAGCCTGAAGATATTGTTTTTCCCCTCCCTAAATTTTACTCAATATTTATGGTGATTGGTCAGTATGTCTTGAAGAACAAAAAAACCCAAACATGTTGTTAATGTGATTAGTCTTGATTATGCTTCACATTGGCATTGCAATGTTTATTCTTTACTGAGACATACCTTTAAATGAGCTTCATAGAAGAGTAAAAAGATATATATCCACAATAGATATAACCATTCAAGTTCTATAACCTGGTTGTAAAAGTGCCTCTATATGAGGAAATATTCCAGTCCTTTAAAAAATGCATGCAAACAATAAATCTTTATAGTGATGCCTTAGCACAAAACAAATAAACAAACAAAAAACCCCACCACATCTCCAAATAACTTGAGCTCCCTTATATGACATCTTCCAATAAAACCACCTCTAAAAGAGTGCGGTGGAGTAGAAAACCTACGCTGCTGGCACATTGTAATGAGATGAAGTGAGATGACAGTGGGAATGTGAACAACACGGCTTCAGAGGATTGTCTGGATGACAAGAGAAGCATTTCAAAGTGTTTTGTAGAGGGTGCTGTACTTTTTGTTTCTCTCTGCAACATTTCAGTTTGGGGCTCCCCCCACAGGGATTGAGTAGCAATGAGGATAAGGGACGCTTACTGTCAAATCAACTGTCTCCATCTCTTGTATTTGTCTGTCTCTGCCTTCTTACTCCTTCTAAGAATAGAATAATCCCATCTTTTCATAATACAGTTACATTGCTCAGATCTTTCATTATGCCAGGATTAAAAAGAAAAACTGGAGGTGGAGTTGCAAGGGGAGAGCAACCTCAGTTTGATTCTCCTGATTCCACCACCTCCCCTCTTTGTACTTTCTCATCTGACTCTGGAGGCTAACCAACTCCACCTTGTGCTCTTTTAGATTTAAAGGTTATTAACAACTGCAACATTAACCTGCTCAGACCTTATTTTCATTAGCTGAGGTACGATGGCAGGATTAAGCTCGCTGGAAGGAGAATGATGTGATTTAGTTCTATTTGATGCTTCTGCCTTAGTAAATGTCAGAAGCGGGGAACAGAGTATTAATAATCATTTGCATCCAGCATGTTAACAGCAGATCTCTAGGAGAAGGCATTCTGTAAAATAAAGCTCCAAGGTAGCAAGCCCCCCCTCCTCGCGTTTAACTCAGACAAAAAAAATAAATGCAAACCAACCCATTCAGGACATATCTGACAAATGTAGGGTTAAAGAAAAACACTAGTATCTATTTAAAAGCAGAGAAGCAGTTTGCTGGAGCAGTTATTTCATGTTAATCACTTTGTATTTACTGCAGCTTGAGAAAGACGCATTTGTTATGCAGACAGTGTTCATTGTCGTAGCTTGATCATTAATGCACTGCTGCCAGCAACAAAATGAATTAGCTCTCTGAATACTAAACTGGGAAACCAATGTTGAACCAGAGAGTGGCACAATGACACTTACAGGATTAAAATATACTACAGAGCTATGAGAGGGTGCATTTGTGGCTTCTGCTAACTACCATCTATTTTTAAGATTAGTATTAGTAGGAAACCTCTCTGGAATGATTGAAAACTGTGGGGCAGACAATAGTGATCATTTATGTTCCCATGGGAGTTTATACTCTTTCTGGAATACAAATCTCTCATGGATTATTTCCCATGCTTGACCAGAGCCATTTTTTTCCCATCAACAATTTATCATTTATCCCTTTACATGCATGCTTTGAATTTCTGCAATTCCTAGCATACTGTAGATCCATAGCAGCACTGTGGAAAGTACATGAATACAAAACACCAAGGAATCAAAGCCCTACTGTGTCTATAAAGAGATGTCACCAACATGTGCAAAAGCAAAGTAACAAAGCAAATGCCACCTGTCACTCTGAATGTTTTTATACTGCTTTTGATGTCCCTGTGTCACAAGAATAACAACATTAATCTCAGAATTCTAGGTTGTTACTATTAACTATAACCTGCTCTGCACAGGTCAGTGAACTAGAAAGGGTTGATTGTATGGTTAAAATGGGAGGGGGGGTAGGGGGAGGAGAAAGAGGAGGAGGAAGAAAAAGAAAGGAAAATAAAAACCTACTGAAGGAAAAATAGCTCAGTTGGACAAGGCTTTTGGTGATTTACACTGCATCCTTATCTATTTTAGTGAGAGCTCAGGGTTTTCCCTGTAATAAGATGTGTTCAGGTCAGAGCAGAAGGTGGTAACTTCCTTTGTATCTTTCAAAATCTCTGGGCTCAATTCATTGAGATATTGCACGTATGACACTTCCAGACATTCAAATGGAGGAAAGGGCACCCAAAGGTAATAGGAACCCTTAAAAAGGTTGTATGTTTTAGGAATGGTATAAAGCGGTCATAAACTGAAGCTTAAGGAACAAAATCCTGAGCTAATTTGTACAGAAGATATCCAGATTCTGGCTGAATTATTTATGTTGTGCTAAAAAGTAAAACAAATAAGCAGAACAATATTCCCTAATCTGATGGATTGGAATTTTTCCATTCCAATCAGAAATATTTATACTTTAACATGCAAAACAAAACATGTCAGAAAACACATCATAGCCCAACCACCTGATGCGCAGAAATGGTTAAAAACTACCATTTAATTGATGCTGATGACTGATGATTTTTGAGGATTAGCATGCTATACAGGTTTTGCTACTGGGGAAAAGGTTGACTCAGCACTGCTGAGGCTATGCCTTAGGTGCTGCTTTCAGTTTTGGGCTCCTCACTACAAGAAGGATATTATTGCACTGGACTATGTCCAGAGAAGGGCAGTGAAGCTGGTAAAGGGTTTGGAGCACAAGTCTCATGATATGGTTGAGGGAACTGGGGTTTAGCCTCTAGAAGAGGAGGCTGAGAGGAGACCTTATCGCTCTACAACTACCTGAAAGGATGTTGTAGTCAGGTGGAAATTATTCCCTTCTCCCAAGGAACCAGCAGGAGGACAAGAGGAAATGGTGTGAAGTTATACCAGGGGAGGTTTAGATTAGATATTAGGAAAAAAAATTCTTCACTGAAAGATTGGTCAGGCATTGGAACAGTCTGCCCAGGGAGGTGGTGGAGTCACCTTCCCCCTAAGTGTTCATAAAACATGTAGATGTGGCACTTCAGGACATGGTTTAGTTGATGTAGACTTGATGGTTGGACTTAATCTTGGAGGGTTTTCCCACCTTAAAGATTCTATGATTCTATGACTCCATTATTCTTGTGTTTTATAATCTAAATTATAATTGGTTCTCTTGTTTTCTTTCTTTGTATATGTTCTTTTTGAGAAGTGCAGCCCTTCAGGTTAACTAAGTATGTTTATGATTAATGTTCAAGAATGAACACACGCTGTAAGAGAGGGGAATTGACATCATCAATATGCAGTTTACTGACCTCTAAAACTATTATTATTTATTATCTAAATCAATAATATTAGTGTTCATTTTCTAGTTAAGTAACACACTGCAATTAATTGTACAGTACTATGAAATTAGTATATGCCATAAATGGTAGAGTTACATTAAACATCTTTTCTTGTCCATTTTGAAAATGTTACAAGAGCTCTGTAGAACTTCCTCCATGTTAATGCTTATCTCATTTGTCACAGTACAAGAGCCAGGTCTTTACTGAAACATACCTGGTTAGCAGTAGGTTGTGTGACTTGTAGTAACATAGGATAATGTGAAAATGAGACTTTATCCAATTTAAAGCTACTGATCATAAAGCAGAATGTAGTATTCAAAAGTTGAGTTTGCAACAGATACAGTGACAAGCAATGTGATTAAGAGAGAAGGGCTCAAGGCCTAGGGCTCGGTCTTGGGTCCAGTTTTGTTCAACATCTATGTCAATGACCTCAATGAAGGGATTGAATGCTCCCTCAGTAAGTTTGCAGACAACACTAAACTGGGAGGAAGTGTTGATCTGCCTGAGGGTAGGGAGGCTCTTCGGAGGGATCTGAACAGACTGGACTGATGGGCTGAGACCAACGGGATGAAGTTTAACAAGGCCAAGTGTAGAGAGCTGCACATGGGACATAACAACCCCATGCAGTGCTACAGGCTTGGGGGAGACTGGCTGGTGAGCTGTCAGGCAGAGAAGGACCTGGGGGTGTTGGTTAACTGCAGGCTGAATATGAGCCAGCAGTGTGCCCAGGTGGCCAAGAAGGCCAATGACATCCTGGCTTGTATCAAAAACAGTGTGGCCAGTAGGTCTAGGGAGGTAATTGTGCCCCTGTACTCAGCATTGGTGAGGCCACACCTTGAGTACTGTGTGAAGTTCTAGGCTCCCCACTATAAAAAGGATATTGAGGTCCTTGAGCAAGTCCAGAGAAGGGCAACCAGGCTGGTAAAGGGGCTGGAGGGCAAATCCTGAGGAGCGGCTAAGGGAGCTGGGGCTGTTTAGCTTGGAGAAGAGAAGGCTGAGAGGAGACCTTATCACCACCTACAACTACCTGAAAGGAGGTTGTAGAGAGGTGGGCGATGGTCTCTTCAGCCAAGTGACAGGTGATAGGACAAGGGGAAACGACAAGAAGCTGTGCCAGGGCAGGTTCAGATTAGACATTAGAAAAAAAATTTTACTGAAAGAGTTGTTGGGGCCTGGAACAGGCTGCCCAGGGAGGTGGTTGAGTCACCTTCCATGTATATGTTTAAAAAAAAGGGTAGATGAGGTACTTAGGGATATGGTTTAGCTTAGGATGGGAATGGTTGGACTTGATCTTCAAAGGTCTTTTCTAACCTTGTGATTCTGTGATTCTGTGAAAAGGAAAAAGAGGTAAAAGGGAATATTTCATAGTGAGACGTCTTGGGTGCAAAATATGTGCTGAGAAATTCTGAAAGGTGAAGCAATCTCTTTCATTGCTATAACTCTATGACACTTCAGATTACAGGAGGAATCATCTTAATAATCTATTAACAAAAAAGGACCTATGAAGTCTTATCCCCATCTTCATAAACCATATGGTGTAACTTCAGTTTCTAAAAGGATTAAGAGCATAGCATGTTAATTGATCATAACACACTTCTAATGATCAAAACAAAAGAAGTTTTCCCCAGTGAACAATTAGTTTGTGTCATTCCAGACTGGTGGTTGTGCTTTTTTCCTTCATTTTTCTTAAGGGTTCTGAAATTTACTGAACTGCATTATCATTTGTCTTCTAGTTGTGTTAGTTGTGTTTGGTTAGATGCCTTGATACTCACAGGCACTGAAGTCATGATGGTTAACACTGTTATTAGAAAATATGAAATAATATTTAATTATATTCTTTTTCTCCTGACAAAATGAGAGTTTGAAAGGGAACAATAAGTACTGTCAATATTTCTTATTTGTATATCATGTCAAAAATTAAATATTACAAAGTCTATAAATGCATATACCACTGAAAGAAGAAAAGTAATTCTGGGGGGTATGCCAATGTCATTTTGCAGGGAGGAAATACCCCTATGTAGTAGGGAACAGGTTGTCTTGCCTTAAGGAAAAAACCCCCACATCTTAACAGTACTCAAAGCTGCATGAAATAATAGAAAATAGGTATAAAAATATACTGAGCTGATCTCCAGTACAAGAATGATTTCGTACATATCTTTTCCCATGTAACAGCGGAGCTTCCCGTGAGGTTCCTTAGATATTCCCTTAGGCTGTTCTACCTAATTTAAAAAATAGTTTCAGAAATATTTTATTTTTATTTTTAACCTAAAAGCTATCATATTGGGACCTGTAGTAATATTTTTTTCCTGTGTGCAGGTTAGGGTTTTTTTTTTAAAAAAACATTGACATTGGCAAATTTATCTTCTTATTTTTCTCATTTGTTAAAAAAAATAATTACTTTCTTTTGATACTTAAGTGTTGTAAGTTGTTTTCCCTACTCCTTCCTGATTATTGATTCTTTGGTTTTATTCATTCTAGAATTTATAGCCTTGAAAAGAGGCAGAGTAGTTTACTGAGTTAGACAATTATGATCTTACACTTTATTCCTTTCTTTATCTTTCCTTAATACCTCTTTATGTTTTCCTTTCTTGAATATTTAGATCTTTGCTTTTCAGACTGTTACTATGGGTCTCCCTTGTATTAATCCATGTAGGATTTTGATCTTTGTTTTTAAATATTCAAAAATATAATTACATCGTATTGAATTTTTTTGTATCTTTTAACGTTTCTGGTCTCTTTTGTATATACTGACATAATGAAAAGCCTGATCCTTATTTTTATTGCCATAAATTCAAGGTAAAAATATTTCCTTTAGACTTCTAATTGATATGCATACCTCCATATACTCATCAGTGACCTGGACAAAGAGACAGAGTGCACTCTCAGCAAGTTTGCTGATGAAACTAAACTGAGAGGAGTGGATGACACATCAGAATGCTGGGCTGCTATTCAATGAGACCTGGACAAGGTAGAGAATAGGGCAGAGAGGAACCCAATGAAATTCAGCAACAGCAAGTGTAGGGTCATGCACCTAAGTAGGAATAACCTCAGGCACCAGTACAGGTTTGCAGTTAACATACTGGGAAGAAGCTCTGTAGAGAAGAACCTGGGAGTCTTGGTGGAGAACAGGCTCTCCATGGGCTAGCAGTGTGCCCTCATGGCCAAGAATGCCAATGGTATCCTGGGGTGCAGAGAGTGTAGTCAGCAGAGAGGTTATCATACACATCTGATCTGCCCTGGTGAAGCCACATCAGGACTAGCCCAGTTCTGGGCTCACCAGCTCAAGAAAGACAGGGAATTTGTGTTGGAGAGTCCAGTGGAGGACTACAGGGATGATTAGGGGACTGCAGCATCTCTTGTATGAAGAGAGGCTGAGAGAGTCTGTTTAGCCTGGAGAAGAAAAGACTGAGAGGGTTCTCATCAATACTCATAAAGCATGGATGTCTAAAACATGGGGCCAGACTCTCTTCGGTGGTGCCCAGCAACAGGACAAGGGGCAACAGGCAAGAACTGGAACACAGGAAGTTCCATCCCAATATGAGTAAAAACATCTTTACTGTGAGGGTGACAGAAAACTGGGAAAGTCTGCCCAGAGAGGCTGGGGACTCTCTGGAGATGATTCAAAACCTGCCTGGATGCAATCCTGTGCAGCCTATTCTAGACTTTAGCAGGGGGTTGGACTAGATGATCTCCAGAGGTTCTTTCCAACCCCTAAAATTCTCAGATTCTGTGATTCTTGTTTACTGCATTTTTCTGTTTGTGGGAATTGTAGATTGTTCTATCTTTGTTTCATTAGACACTCGTAACATGATATTTCAATCTGTCTCCAGTCTCATAATTTTTATTAGTTCCTCTCACTGCCCCATTAATTTTGCTTTTAATTTTGCAAAATTTCATCTCATGAAATCTAATTCACTTGTATTGTTGCATGAAAGGAATTACCTCTCTCAATGAGGAAAAAAAGAAAAAAAAACCTCAAACCAAAGCAATCTCCCAAACAACAACTAAAAATTGAAATGGGGGAGATTGGAATAAACTCACTGACAAATTCCATCTGTCCCAGAAATAACAGAGGAAGGCTATTTCCAGAAGTGGATACTTCACAGCTGTTATTAAATCCTACACTTGCAACAATCACAAGGTCTGATAAAATTTTAATTTTATTATATGTGTAGGATCTGAGAATGATGCTTGCACTTCAGCAAGCATCTCTCTCGTACATTCCATTTTAAAAAGTCTGTTTGAAGCAGCTGCTTTATAAATCTTAAGAGTACTTGCATACCAGCAACACATTATTTACACTGTCTGCCGTTGTATCCCACTGGTTCATCTACCTCCAGGCACTGTAATACAAAAGGTGCTTGATTGGGAAGAGAGACTGTGGGATAAAATAGAGGAAGATATTAGAATTCATGGAAACATGGAGAAAAAGTTCCCACTGAAACAGCAAAGAAGGATTATTTTCATTTTCCCACTACTTTTTATCACAAATTATGTGTCTGCTACTAACCATACCACCCGTTCCATTATAAAGCTGCAGGAATATGCTGATGAGCAGTTCCTGGTAGAGTTCCAAGCATTCAGCTGTAGAGGAATTTCTTTCAATAACATGTATTTTTATAGTAGAGAATCAAAATATCAATTTGCATTAAGAGACAGAAATGAACCAACTATAAATTAGTCAAATAAATACATAAATACATGTCTCTCTGTTTTTCTGTGTGATCGTTTTTCTGCTACAGTGAAGCAGAATGGAAAAAAAAATATTTGAGAAGAAAATTTGAAGAAAGAAAATTCCCTGAATGAATACAACAAATGTAAAATTAATTGTATGGCTTACCAGCTGTCTCACTCATTATAATATGACCTAGATCTTAAGGGTTATGTTTATAGTGTAACAATTAGGGCATCATATTGGCAGATATGTACAACAAAATGGTCGGTGTCACGGACCTGCCACAGACACTGTATGCAGCGCTGCGGTTTTACTTCATGCTGCTTCTAAGCCAGTCCTGCGCAGTTAGTACAAGTCAGTGGTTGGAAGGGTTTAGGAACATGCCAGGAGCAGGTCTTTTGGTTTTAATCTAATCTGAAAGCAACTCCTTTGTCATTCCCTGTGAGCATGCTGTGGTGCAAGCTAAAGTGGAGGTAGAGCAATGCAGGAATTCTCTGGATGAAGTCGCTGATGTAGAAACAATTGGATAGGTCTCTTTTCTGTTTGATACTTTGTCCATGTGTGACAATTACCAATACACTTCCATCAACATCCTTTTGCAATTTTTTCCTTGCCTAGTAAATGCCTGTTTTCACACGTCTGGAACAAACTATTAAAAAATGTGATTCACCTTACTTACTTTTAATGTCTACATCAGTGACAGCAGTGACATTACTTCTACAGAAGGGACATTAATCACTCTCTGGAATGGCCCAACAGTCCTCAAGATAATCCATGAAATCACTGCTCACAGGCTCAGATGTAGCTACGTACACTGTAAATATTCAAAGTTATAGGAGATTAAACTCACCTAAAATCCATGAAAGTCTGATCATATCCACATTTACAGAGTGAATCAATATTTTTGGTAGCTAACCAAGCCTGCATTTCATGCTAGGCATGTGTTGTGCTTTCACTAACAACTTTTATTGTTACAGAACACTGATTTCAGCTTGCACTGTTCGTATATAACAGACTTCTGCTTCTGAACATCACAGAGGAGGTGGCATCTTCACCAACTAATAAAACTGTCAGATGTAGTATTCCTCAACAATTCCACAGGTATTTGTGCACTTGATTTTCCCAGCCTGTGTACCTTTGATATCTTTAATAATGAGTTCAAACCTTTGGTTATTTATTGCCTCAGTATTACGAGTACTTATTTTCTTTCTGCCACCAGTGCTGTTAAATAGTATAAATGACTTTATGCTAATTCAAAGTTAGAGAGCTTTGCTTTTTTTGACAAATAAAACATTAGAAGAAGGGAACTTATGATTTCAAGCAAAAAAACAGTCTGGTATGGTCAATTACCTTTGGGGATCACTTAATATGTGTTGCAATGAGTTGGTCACATTTTTAGAGGGATGGAGAACAGGTTTGCACTGAAAAACAACATACCTTCATTTGCACATGTAAATATTATAATCAAGTACTGCTTGCTCATAGAAGTACCCAAATTTCTTTGACCACTGTGGAAGGTTTCACATATTTATATTAAGTGATTGTCTGAGATAACCTCCAAGGGAAAATCTATAGGTGAAAAACAGTAATAAAAGAGAAAAAACTTTTCTTATTTTCCTTTTTTCTTTTTTTCCTATGCTTACCCAACCATCTTCAGCACTAAGCTTAATAAATCCATATATTGTAGTTTAAGTGTTCTTTTTTCCTCCCTTGGAAAGACATTTTAATCTGGCATCTGTCTCCCTTCTCACTTAGGAGCACAGCTTCACACAAGTATTTATGCTGCACTCATCACTGACACAGCTTCAGGATTTTTAGGGAATTTATCCTCATATCACCCTGTGAGATAGGATAGTCAACTGAAATACCAAGAAAGAAAAAGGATGATGGCATTAATCTTATATACCTTTACACATACAGGAAGCTAAACCCTCATTTTTGGTTAGTAATTTAGGCTGCATGCATGGCCAGTTGTGGTGGTTTGACCCTGGCTGGAGGCCAGATGCCCACCAGAGCGGTTCTGTATCTCCCCTTTTCAGCTGGATGGGGAGAAAATATATATTGAGAGGCTTAGGAGTCGAGATAAGGACAGGGAGAGATCATTCCACAATTACTATCACGGGCAAAACAGACTCAACACAGAGTAAGGAAAGAAAACTAATTTACTACACTGCACTGTACACCCAGTGAAACCAGTCGGCTAATGAGAAATGTGACCAGATCTGAAAGCACCTCCGCTCACCCCTTCCTTCTTAGCAGACTTCACTTTAGTCATGATTTCACTCCCTTCTCTGGTGGCAAAAAGCAGCTGCTTGTGGTTTTTTTTCTCCTAAATCTGATTCCCAGAGGTGCTGTGACTGTTGCTGATGGGCTTGTCGCTTGATGATCAGCAATGATTCCAGCCTTGAGCCAACTGGTGTTTGCTCTGTCAGGCCTGCAGAGAGCTTCTGTCGGCTTCATGGAGAAGCCACCATTACAGCATCCCCTTCTCCACCAAAACTCAGCCATGCAAAACTACAGCACCAAGTAAACCAAAAGGCACAGCTAGACCCTTCAGTGTTGACTGCTGTGGTGGTCAGATACCACCTCTTCAAATTACCTCAGCATTGGCTTTGGTGGGAGGAGAATGGCAGGGCATCTCAGGTAGCACTGTGAGATGGTGTGTGAGAAGCTGAATTGAACCCTAGATAACTAGCTTGAAGTAGGTAGTTAATCTCTTTAAGCCTGAAGACATCTACTGTGGTTTTGAAAGTCTTTGGGTAACTGCTCCAGCCATAAGATGCCCCTCCAGAAGGGTTAGTGAATCCTCTGTCATCTACCAGACCTCTGAGAATGTCTTGGATATGTCTGGATGTATCACAAATAGCATAAGATGTCTATGTTTGGAGTTCTGAATGGTTCCCTATAATCAGGACAGCTGAATTAGTGAGCTTCTTGACATGAGAAAGTCTAGGCAAGATGAAGCAATTTAAATCACATGGTCACATCCTCAATTAGTATCTAATCCCTGAACTGTATTTCTATACCTGATGTTCATTTATTACATCAAAAATACCTATATTACTGTTTCTAGGAGTAAAGTAGTTGCAATACTAATATCTCCAGAATCACTGATTTCTTGAGTCATCTCCTACAACAGTATTATTTCCTATATCTGACCTTTTTGTTGCATTATCACTCTGTGCTGTAGCAGTTTTATCTGGAGAAAAATGGCTCTACGCCATTCCCCTTTTCTACTCACCTTCACTAACCTGAGGACTGTTTATTGAGTCTTGGGCTTAAATGCAATTAAATTAAATTAAATTAGTTCTATAACCTAAAGGATAATAGTGCTGAAGTAAGTGCACCAACATGAAAATTACATCACAGTTTTGTCCCTTCCACCTTTTGACCTTTTATTAAGAATAAAATTATTACTATATTGGAGAAGATAAAAAACTTGTATTTCTAATTATTATTTTATCTAATAGTTATAGAATTATAATGAGTACTTTAAAGAGTACACAAAGAAATTTAAAAGACACATTTCTTGATAGATGACTGTATAATAGAAGAAACAGACATAGGCTGGAAATCAGACCAAAGAACTGTAAGGTTTTTTAGCAATACAATTCTGTGGTGATTTCATTTATAGAGTGAAATACACACACCAAGAAGTTGCATAAGGAGTAAACAATAAAATCCGTTGTGGGAGACAGAAGTGAGTGTATTCTCCCAGATAATAATTTAAAATACTTTTAAATGACTTTTTAGATAATTTTTAGCCAAAATCATCAGTTTCTTTTTGCTTAATACTATTTTATCAATAATAACCTGGAAGAAGCTGAAATTATAACACAAAGAAATTACTTTGGTCCCTTCGTCCCTATGTAGCTACTTACATGTTGATACTCTCACCTGTCAGGTACTGAAAAATTCCCCCCATTTGTTAATCAACTGCATAATTAGAAATCACACAATATAATCAAAAGATTTTTCTGTTCCTCAAATGTACATCTGTGTACTTCATTGACTTTAATGCATATTCTATATACTTATCCATAAACCAGAAGTATAATTTCATGAGACTTTTCTAAATCTGAAATTGAGTTCCTATTTTAAATTTGAATTTAACAATTTTGTGGAAGAAAAAATATAACAAATTAAATTGAGAATATTGACACAAGTAAACAAAAACATTTTTTCATCAAATGAAACAATATATTCTGGGGGAAAAAAAAATCAGTAGGTTTCTTCTTACAACCTGATCATATGCATCTTTTTTATACTGATGAAAATACACTGTATGATTTGAATTTTTCTCTTGAAAGGAATTATTGCTAATTTTGTCATTACATTACAATTTGTTTAATTCAGACACAGTAAATGTTTTAAGATCTAGGAGGAAATGTAAATGCATTTAGACATGGATTTTGCAAATGCTTTCTTGCATTCTGATGAGCAAGATTGTCATACAAGAGCTACATTTTACACCATCCTTTCTCGGAATAAGTGTTACACAGAGAAAACCTCATCCACACTAGAAGAGGAAGAGGAATACTTAAATATTGATACCAAATCTAAATTTCATCCATGTTGAATTGATTGACAATTAGAACAAAGATTTTATTTACTACATGTAAGTCTTTTCTACAGAGAACGTGTCAATACTAACATTATGGTCCAAAATAATGCCAACACCATGTGAAGTTCGTGAATTGCAAAGATCTACTTTACACTTCAACAGGACTTTTTCTGCAAGGCATTTGTCTCTTAGATGTCAACTAAAGGATGTCATTAAAATTTCTGGCAGAGTCTAAGATTGCTTTCAGTTGATTTTTTTGGGCAGAGAACAATTTCAGAAGATGTTTAAATTGGATAATATGTTATATCTTGTAGTTTTCTGATCCTCTGTGTTCAATTGTTTTTATTTATTTGGTCTGTCTCTGCACTACAAAACAAGGAGAACACACATGAAATATTTATCAAATATTTTAAAATCACTTTAAAAAAACCCAAACAAAACCATCACAGACTTTTATGCTAAGGAGCTAAGCTGCAATGTTTAGTATTTCATTCTTTTAATAACTATTATCAAAAAATTTATATTTTAGAGCTGATGATGATGCCATAGATACCATAAATCGTCTTTAGGAATATTTTTAGGTTTATGACTTAATTATTAGTGTCTTATCTGAAGCTCAGTACTACACAGTGCAAAAGAAAGAAAGAAAAAGAATAAATTTGTGTTAGTCATCTTTGCAGCAATCATTAGCTTTACTTTCAGCCATCATTTCACAGAAACTAGTCTGTGTATTTGGGGAATGTCCAGAAAAAATCCCAACACATTTAACCTGATTAATAAATGATTTTATTATGTAGATATACTTGGTGAACTACACAGTGAAACAGCTGTTATCTTGGTAACAGAAGCTGTCTGAACTCCACTAACTCTGTGCAGTAAATTTCAGTCCAGAATGACGTAGTGTAACAAGAGAAATTAGCCATTTAGATTTGTCATAAAATATAGCAACATTTTAACATTCCAGTAGCAAAGGAGAGAATCAGAAATTATTTTGGCCAGTTTCTAACTGTCCTTCCTGTACACCTGTGAAGTGTGAAAGATACAGAACTCCTCTCTAAAATCCACACTTTATATAGTAATTGCACGAAATATTGTGGACTGTGTTTTCTGGAGCAGAATCCTGTGGGTTTCTGCACGTTTCTAGGAACCGTTTGTAGACAAGTGTGCCCTCCCATCCCTCACTTTCAATGAAAGTCCTCTGTGAGCCTGCCAGAGCTCACAGAGGACTTTCATTGAAATGATTTCCCAAAGTTGGGACTAACAGAAAGTTTATTAAAGTTACAGATAAAAGTTTGTGATTCCCATTGATAAATGCACTTACTGCAATAGTGTTAATATGTGACTGTGATTATAATGCTAGCAAAATACTATCCTGATTGTTCTCCCCTCAGGGGAGAAATTGCAATCCATTACCAACAAGGTGTCCCTGTCTTGGGTGGAGAAGGTGGCACGCAGCCCACTGCCTGCCTCTTTGGGGTTTCAATTTCTTCTCTCCCCCATGGTGTAGCTTCCTCAATACTCTTTATACCCTAATATTAGTCATCCTTCCCAGGCGTGACATTTAAACATAATTCAGGTGGAGAGTCGAGTGCTATAGTCATCCGGTTTAGCATGTACTCCTTTTTGTTCATTAGCACATTTAAGGGTGTCAACTTTAATATTAATTTTGCAGTAAATGAAGTAAAAGGTCTCACTCTGGGCACCATGGCCTTCAAAATTCTATGTAGAACCTGTTTACCTGTTTATTCCACAGTCTCTAGCCAAAACAGGGACTTCCTTCTGCCATAAGACTCCCTTCTTTGGCTGCTTCTTAATCCAGTGTGGCAGATCTTCATCCACAATATTTGTATAGGAGATAAGTGGACACCTGTGTTTTAACCTCTTAGGTGCAATTCCCATAAGTACATAGATTGTGATAAAACTCTGAATAATAGTTTTTAGGCAGATAGATTGACCTTAGCTCTGATGGCGAATGCAATCTTTATACAAAGATATAAATACCTGAGTTTATTTGCCGTTGTTCTTCTGCTTTAACTCCTCTCTGTGTGATTGGTTCCTCTGAGAAAATATTATGTAAAGCCATCTAGATACTCTCCATAGCCAATGCTACCAGGCACCAAACTGAAATTTCCTATGGGTAGCTGAGGGTAAGGGTAAATGCTCTTTGAAAACTAATATCAGTTTGAAAACTAAGATTGATTTCTTAGCACAGTAAGGCTGCAGGGGTCCACCAAGCAGGAGAAGAAGAAAGGAAAGTCTTAAAGTCTTACACTATTCAATTAGGTGCAGCATAATTATAACAATTTAGAAGGGACTGGAATGAAATCAGATGTGAGTTTTTTCCTGTTTTATTAAAACCTTCAGAGTTTTGCACTAGTACCCAATCCTGTATGGAAAATGATTCTACAATGCTGTGTTGCAAATAACAGATGAATGAAGTCTTCAGTGTGTGAAGTGTCAGCACGAAGTAAGTAACAAGAGTGTGTGAACTGAGTTTCCTGAGAGGAAAAATGTAGTGCCTAGAATGTATGAATAAATCTCTATGAAGACTGAAAGACTATATAATAATCTGATTATGTTAAGAAATGATTGCGCCATTTTTTGTGACTATGACTCTGTGATTCATTGATACATTAATTTGTTTGTTGGGTTTTTTTTTAATACACAGCCTCAATAAAAATATATTGGAATTCTTGTATATAGTGACATTTTATGAAATCTAAACAATTTAGATGTCCATTACTACAGGATTTAGAACAAGTATTTGTGGCCAACCATACTCCTGTCCTAACTGAGCTAGATGTCTTGTGTGTAACAAAAAAGCCCCCATGCATTTAGAGATTAAATTAAAACATAAAACAAAACCCAAAGCAAACAACAAAAGAAACAAGCTATAAAAATAGGTAGAAAAACAAAGCTTTTGGTAATGATTTAAAATGGCTTAAAGGTTTGTTAAATCTTTGTGGGTTTTTTGTTCATAATTTGTTTTTCTTTAGTACTATATGTTAATGGATAATAACATCATCAAATATTTACGTCTGAAAAAATGACTAGCATTTGACTCAAGACACAAAGCCATGACTGTACTGGAAGCATACATACGGTCTAGAAAATTCATGTTTTTCCCAGTAAGAACAGACATCAACAGAAAATGAATGCAACAAGAAGCAGTGGATATTGGAGATTAATCACTAGAAACTCAAGAGTCTAAAAATCAAGTTCCTCTGATTATGCCATTTCTTCCTGTTGGGATGTTCCACAGTCTCCGTTCTGGCATGTGCCTAATTTCCCAAATGCTGGCAACATAAGCTTTACTGGACATGTTTTACTCTCACACAAATCTGGAAAATGCTTTGGAATGCAGCTGGACACTCCCAAATGTGAAGTTTCACATACAAAAACAGTATTAGCAAACTGAGTTAAAATTAGAGAACGAACTAAAAGAAATGTTGAAAGTTGGGTTGAAGTTTTAACATCCTTCGCAGAATATTTACCACATGTTGATGGAAGTTGAGGGATATGACTGAAGCTGGAGAAAGACTCACTCAGTCGCTGGGAAAATCATGAAGCAAGTCCTCTTGGAGAGCATTTTATAGGCCTGGGGAGATGTTATGGATTTTTTGAGTGCAACTCATTCCGACAAACTTCTGTAATAAAAAGCTACATTTGTGGACAAAGGGAGCGCAGTGGTTGTCCACTCCACTGTGAATTTAGCAAGGCTTTTGACCTTGCCTCCCACAGCATTTTCATGTCCAACTTATGTCATTGTGGTCTAGCTGTGTGGGCACACAGACAATTAATAATCTGAATATAATTGGGGCCTGGTCCTGTGGCAGGTGTTGTGCCACAGAAAGGTCTGTCCTGGGACCTGTCCCATTTAACATCTTTCTCGGTGATGTTAAGCTTACGGTGAAGAATACACTCATCACAATGTGATGGTGACACCAAACTGTGCGGTGGGAATGGGATGCACCAGCTAATATTTTAGAGTGAGCAGAGCTGCCATCCAAAGGGACCCAAGGAGTCTGAAGGAAATACACAACAGGAATCCCATAAATTTCAACAAAGGCAAATGTCAAGTGCTGCCCCAGGGAGGGAGGAGCTGCTGCAGCAACACTGGTTGGGGACAGAGGGCATGGGGAGTCGGTCTTCAGGCAGGTGTTTGGGGTGGTGGTGGACAGTGAGTTTAACATGAAGCCATAGCGTAACATGGCAGCATGGGTATCCAACAGCTCCTGAGCTGTATGAAGAGTGGCACAGCCTATAGATTGAAGGAAAAGATCCCCTTAGGCATGCTACTCAACAGACCACATCTAGATTTTCCATCCAGATGCTGCCAAAATACAGGAAAGATATGGGGTGAGGCTGCAGCACTTGCTCTATAAGAGGAAGTTTGGGAGCTGGGTTGGTTCAATGTGGGGAAGGGATAGCTTTAAAGGCGCCTAACAGACCTGTGCTTACAAAGGGTCATGGAGAAGCCCGAGTCAGGCTCCTCACAGTGGTGCAGGGGAAGTTCTTAAGAGGCAATGACAGAAGTTGAAGCAAAAGAGGCACAGACTTGGTGTAAGGAGTAAATTTTCCTCATGAGAAAATTTATTTCTGTCCTGGAGAAGGCATTGACTGGACCAATCTGTGAGGGGCCTGGTCTAACCCCAGAGTTGTTCCTGACTTGGTGAGGGGTGCACTAAAAAGCTCCTCAGATCCTTTCCTGCTTCCATAATCTTGTGATTTTTATGATCATTCAGGCACTGAAGTCTGTGGAACATCTTCCTTGCTGTTATGGCTCTGGATGGCAGATAGTCTTGCATGTATCAAACAATCCTATTATTGACGCTCATTAATTTCAAAGTTACATAAGCAAGATAGAAGTGGAGAGAATCCAACTTATCCTTGGAAAATAGAACTTTGCAAGTGTCCTGTTTTGGCTGAGATAGAGTCAACTCTGTCTCAGCTGAAAGCAACACAGTAAAGTCCTTTTAAAAGGTGTTGAAATATTCAGCTCTCAAGGAGTTCAACAACTACCTGCTTTCAATGATTGAAATATATATATCTATAGGAATAAATAAAAAAATATATTCACACTCAATAATCTGTCACCAGAAGTTTTTGAAGAACATGGTTTTATTTGAAATAAATTTGTAACAGATTGTGCTCCTTAAAATTCCCTCTTTTTTCATTTCCTTTTCTATCCTCCTATGTTTTAGTCTTATTCTGACCTATCTCTTTTCCCATACTTCCCCCTTATCCATCTCCTCTTTCGATTGTTTCACTGAATACATACTTGTTGCTAAATGTTGTTGATAATTCTGTACAACTCTGTTTAATGAGGTAACAATTTATGTTACCGACTGCTTGCTATATAATGATAATTTGGTTTGAGGGGATTTTTAAGTGCAAAAATAAAAGGACAGCATGTATGTATTTAACAGCTACTTGATAATTCTAGGGTATTAGAGAAAACAAATGCTTAATGGTCACAAAGTTCACAAGTCATTACTCGGTTTCTGTTTGATTTTCATGAGTAAGATTTTAAGGAAACTGTCCATAAGCAATGAAAATATATTATTACATGAATAATTTTCATGCATGGCAATGTCTTAAGAACTTTTCAACATTGTGAATGTGTTCTTACTGCAATTATGAAACTTGCAAAGAGAACCATTAGTGAGATATTTTTACATAAGTTCATATTATTCAGCTATTTTACTGTAGGATGTAAAAATAGATATTCTATCTGAAAATCCAAGGAGAAAAAAAAATTAATAAAACACTTTCCCTCAGCTATGTTAGGCATCAGAGGACTGTTCTTCATAGGAGCTACAGTGCAGTAGTGCTTAAGATATCAGCCAAGGTTTAGGAACATAGGTGGAAAAAGGAACCTGTATAAATTAATCATTTGAAGATTCAAACAGAGATTATTTTTTGATTTTACATACTGAATATAAAAAAATGATGCACAGGTAGATTGAGGCGGTATTTCTAGGCTGAAAATTGAGTATTACAAGTGTCCTTGACAAAAACATAGCTTTAAAGCATATAGTTAGAGTTATCTGTCTATTTACAGAAATGTATTTTACTTTCTCTTAGTTTTTCAGTCCACACTGCTAAAATTTAGGAAAAATCATCTAGGAACAATCTTATAATCAGATATTTCTTCCAAGTATAACGTAAGATAAATATTTCAATAAATTACCATTCCAGAAATAAAATCAGATACAATTTTTTGCTGCGAGTAGAAGGATGCTAGTATTCAAATCAGATATCAATGAATTTGTCTATACGTTTTCATTTTTGAAGCACATTTTAAAGTATTCTGTTTGTTGCTGAAGTAATATATAAAAACCCCAAAACTTCTTACTTAAGTGAGAGAATCAGATATAAGAAAACATACACTCTTAAAACTTCATTTATTATGACTTGTATTCCCTTCATTCTTCAAAACTGGTTTAGAGTGAACTTATGTGTTGTGTTTATACATTACAATCATAGTGTAACAAATCAAATAACCAACCAACTCTGAAGAAAAATGCTGTACGTAAAAAACTGAAGGGTAGACAGTTCTAATAGGAGCCTAGAGGCTTCTAACCCATGTGCTTAGTTTTAGTCAAATGTCCCAGTTAACTATCTGAATTTATGAGACTTTATGAAGAATTTTGAAAGATTGCTGTACCACTTAAACAATGGAGACATAGTTCAGAAGTATTTTCTAAAATCTATTCTTTACTGCAATAGTCACCCTGTGACAGAACAGAAAACAAAAGTGATGAGGACAGATTTTTTTCTCATCCAGATTGAAAATTTAAGCTAATTGCCACATTCTTCTGTTGGCTTTCACTTGGACTCTTAAACACAAACCTGTTTTTCACTTTATATCTGACCTATTTTTAACCCTATGTAATAGGTAGTTGTCCTATTTATGATTGATCCTGTTATGAAATAAAAGCTTGCTTGCATCACTCAGAATGAGGCAGGAGTACTATGTCTTATCTCCTCAGTGGCATACATGCCCATGACAGAAGAGGATAAAATCAATCCACATAAACCAAAGCTTCCTTTCCAGGACTAGGACAGGCCTACCACCTGACGTGTTCAGAGGGAAGTTCACTTCATCCCATAGATACAAAGAAAAAAATATCTGTAGCAGTTAGATGGATATGGATATATTAAATATAAATATATGTATATGTTTACAAAATAAATGTGTGTTGACTGTATGATTCTGTCACCAGTGGTCATTTTCCCTTATGATCTAATACTATGATCTCATACATATCAAGAAGAAAGTATAAAAAATTTTCTTCTAGTAATGATTATTCTCTCCAATGTATAAAGTCTGATGGTCTCTTGTAATTTTATGCCCCATCTCTGTAATGTCACCTTCAGGCTTCCCTTAATGAAAAATGCTACCTACACAATTAATAAAATTCCTACTGCACATCCCTTTGGTTTATGTCTTCCTATAGAAGAACAGAGTGAAAATATAGAATCTGAATACTTAATTTTATTTACTAATGTGAGGAACATTTGTGCCAGTTAAAATTATTATTAATTGCTGTCTTTGGTTTTTGAAGGTTTTTTTGATTCATGTATGTTAAAAAACTGTTTTGTTTCAAGTAATTTTCATTATTTTTTATGGCATTCATCTTTCTTTTCCTTTCCTTTCCTGAACAGGTGGAAGATGCAGTCACTTTTCTGAACTGTTTATGCCTCTAGATGTGACATAAAAATAATCACCAGAATAATGTAAGACATTCCAGTGTCTACTCGCTCTATCATCATATTGTCTAGGCCATACTGAGGTAATGCACTGTTTAAAAGTGCAAAAATTATATCATATTTCAGGAAAATATGAGGAATAATCCAGTTAATTCAATCTGAGTAATTCCTTTTATACATCAAGTAGAGAGAAAGGTAAGAAACACATGGCAATAAAAATACAAGAATTAAAAGAGAAACAAACACAATCTTCATTTAAGATGTCACATTTTATTCAACAGCTGTGAGCTGAGAATGGGTGTTTGTTAATGAAATGAATGAATGGAGCTTAGATACTGTATCAAAACTGAAGCCCTAGTTATGCTCCATAGTCCCATTTTCCCATTATTTAACTATTGTTTGCCATAGGACTCTTTCCTATATCCGTTGTTGAGCCACACATTTTTACATAATTTTGCTCAAGAATGCTCATGATGGCATTCTTATTGTCACTGAACATATTGTAAATATATTTAAAATACTTCTGATACTCTATTGTATTAATGGAATTGACTGAAAAGCATAAAATCCATTTGGCAATTAGAGATTGGTCCATGTCAACCATAGCTACTTGTCATCTTCATGTATAATCCACTCAGCAAATCAATGCAATACAAGCTGATTTCTAGGTATTGATCTAAACCACTTTACATATAACAAACCCCTGATTTTGACAAATGATAGTATAAAAGGAAGAGGATGTGGAAAATGCTGTCATTTGACAGCTAGCATCTGTATTATTCCCATACTTACAGAAAAGATCATTTTTCAAAGTTTAAAAGAGTAACTGCTGTGTGAATGCTTGTGGATATTAAGCAAAATGATGTACATTGATGTACATAACATCACAGCCTATGTAATTGACCCTACGACCAACAGAGAATTACTGGAATGATTCCTGTTCTGTAGTTCATGTGCAGTCTCTTAGACGCAAAGTTTATCCTGTTGCCAACGCTGAGATCTGTGTCCCAGAAAGTTATAGGAAGGCTGAAGAAACTGGAATTCTCAGCTCTATGATTTCCAGTACCCTGTCAAAAAGGCAGATGCTTTCCACCAAATTAAGAGTTGAGGATTTTACACATGAATGCACAATGATTAGAGACAGAAAAAAATATTGATAGTGGCTAATTGTGACAGATTTCAATTTCTAAGTTGCATTACTTTCAATTTATTGTAACCTGAAGATGACGAGACATTAATTTCTTCCTCTCTCAAAAGTTTCTCACTGATGGTATGCAATTACTGTAAGCTGTCAGATGAAGTATCTTTTGAGACTTTTCATCAACTGTCACCAAAATCGAAGAAGGGAAAAGGAAAGTCTAATTTAGAGATGATAGACTTTGGGTCCACCCAGAGTATTCCTCAAAAATGCTGACTCCTGAAAATATGAGATTTTTCAGGCATTTTGCCAAATAGTCTTCCCTGGAGTACAATAAAAACTTTATCTGCTGTCACTGGATATCAAAGTCTGCTTTAAAGCCAGAGTATTCCTGAAGGAACCTTTCCTCCATCCTTAGCTTACAGGTCTATTTCAGACTCAAGTATTTACATTAACCTAAATGTTACTTCTATAAATAATCTTACTGATTTTGCACATAAATGTGAGTGCATACTTCCCTTCCCCTTATGCAGTACATCTGTGGATTTTTTTTCCCTGACAGCAGGATAATTCACCAGCTGGGATTCAGGGCATATTACTCTGCAACAGACATTTCCAAAGCTATGCTCTACCTTTAATGACTTTCATTAGCCATTGGAAAAGATGTCTAACAATCTCAGGAGTCCAGGGCGTATAGCCTGATGAAAATCATATATATTTAAATGAAAAAAGTTAATAAAAACCTTTTTAAATACCATAGATTGAGAGATGCTAACATTTTTAGTAGAAAATAGTTAGAAAGGCATGCATCTGTATTCTATAACTGGTTTAATTTGATAACAATTTCCAGGAAATTGGGAAAATGGTAAACAGGAAATCTGGGAATGCAGAAGAATATGGGTTTGGCAAAGTCTACACTGAATCTATCTTAAACAACACCTGAAAAATAATGTGAAAAATCCCTAGTTTTTAAAGAATGAAAATGTGTATCTTAGAAAAAAATTAGTCTGATTTCATTGACAAACAGAAATGTTATCTGAGAAAATTAACAGTCCACATAGGAAAAGATTATCTGAAAAAGGTTGGACTACAAAATACATAGTTTATCTGAAAAGAAACACTGTTGAATAGCCCATGTTACAGATAATTAATAGCTCAGGTAGAACCAGCTGTGCACTGAGTATGCAGGTGTAAAAAACACCACCGAACTTTCCATGTGCCCTTTTTCTTCTGCACTGATGTTTTGAGATCCTGTATCATACTGTGACATAAGCATTATTTTATTATCATTATGTGGAGTTCTTAAGTATCTAGTCAGATGTTCTGTTAACTGTAATTAATTGGTGTAGTTATGCTCCTTTGAGAGCTGATCTATAAATTTGGGTATATACACAGGACCCAACACCTAGTTAGATGATATGGGACCAAGGCTGCAGAGCTTGCAACTGCAGATTAAATGCATACTTAGTGTCACAGCTCTGTTGTGAATCTAGGACTCTCAGCCTGAAAGCTCTAGCATTAATGGATTCAGAAAAACCTGTGTCACTGATTTACTATCAGGTTAAAGCTAAGGACTCTGTATTATGATCTGGCAGGAGGGTTGAAGGAAGCGGTTTGCTGTGTCTCCATTATACCCATTTTTCCTACTATAGAGCCATACTTTCATCAGTCATGTACCTTCTTCTACAATAATTCATTCTACTTTTCAAAACAAAACGATTGAAACCAGTTTCTTGACCACCCAGCAAGGGAATATCCAGATATGCGCTGGGTGGTAAAGTATCACTTTCCTTTTTTCTGCTTCTCCTGATGTTGGATGATTCCCAGAAAAATATTAAAAATCTTTGGTCCTAAATAGTGTAAACACCATTAAAACATAAGAAAAAGAAGAGGCAGTTATTTAAAAAAAAAACCAAACCCACAAAAGAGTGTCTTTGTGCCTCTACATTGTCCTTGCAAAACTGTTGTCTTAATCCACTTTTCCAGTCACAATTGTTTTAGCTCTTAACAGGACTTCCCTCGTTTCTTCCACTTAAACTTGATTTTCCCTTAATAGTTGAAGGACGCTTAGACAGCATCACATTAATTTCAGTGGACATTGAGTTTTATCTAATTCAGCAAGCCAGCCTTTGTTAATTAGGCCTCACAGGACGAGTGATTGTAAAGAACATCTCTAACTGTCACTGATCAATACCCACAACAGAAGCAGCTCTAACAGTCAATTACCTGTGTTTCTGAGAAAGGAGAAGGGTCCTATTCTTGTTCATTCCCTGGACTTCTTTAAAATCAGGAGGCCCCTCAGCCCACCTTCGTATCGGGTTCAAGCAGATGCATACAAATTATATTTCTTCCATCTAATGCTGTGGCAAGTTCACTCACAGTGAGGTCCTCTGCAGCCCAGCAATGCTGTTTACCAACATCTTACGCTTCCAAAGCCGTTAGCTTGACTGATGGGGAAGACAGCATTCCAACAACACTAGCAGAGATTCATTGTTTGAGCCTAGAGATGTAGGCTTTGTTTGATTAGGTCCCAGAAGAATAAGTATATGGAAACTAATTTAAAGTATGTTACCCTGCAATCCTTCAGAGATGAAGAGGGACTAGGGAGAAAAACAGACCACAGCCATTAGCATTTGCTGGTGGTGTGGTTTAACCTGTCAGGCAGCCAAGCTGCTCGCTCACTCATCCTCCGTGGGGGAATGGGAAAAGAATTGAGGGGTTGGGGAGGAAAGTAAAGCTTGTTCATTGAGGCAAATACAGTTGAATAGGACAGAAAAGATACATATAATAGCAACAGAAATAATAGTAGTAGTAATAGTAGTAATAACAACAACAGAACATGCAAAACAGGTGATGCACAATGCAATTGTGACTGATGTCCAGTCTGTCTCTACAAAGTGATTCCTTGCGCAGTTAACTGCTTCTAGATATATGCTGAGACATTATATGTTCTGCTGAAATACTAAATGGAGTTGTTATAGAATCACAGAATAGAGTCGCAGAATCAAATGGATACCTAAATGTAAGCATGCCTACGTGTCTGGAAGAGCCAAAGTATAAATTGACTTATTTCAAGCAGCGTCTGGAAAATGCCTTCAGTCACATGTTCTGACTTGTCTGTCCCTGTGTGGAGCCAGGAGTTGGACTCAATGATCCTTATGGGTCCCTTCCAACTCAGGAGATTCTGTCATTCTGTGTTTCTATACCTAAGTGAGCCTAACCTCTGTGTCTGGGAAGATCATGGAACAGATCCTACTGGATGACATGTTAGAGCACATGAGGGATGAGCACGTGATCTCAGACAGCCAGCACAGCTTCACCAAGGGAAAGTCATGCCTTACCAATCTGGTGACTTACAACGGAGTGACAGCATCAGTGGATAAAGGGAAGGCGACCGATGTCATCTACTTGGACTTGTGCAAGTTCTTTGATATGGTCCCCCACCACATCCTTATCTCTAAATTGAAGAGATGTGGATTTGATGAGTGGACCATCCAGTGGATAAGAAACTGGTTGAAAGGACACAGACAAAAGGTGGTGGTCAATAGGTGTATGTCCTGGTGGAGGCCAGTAAAAAGTGGTGTCTCCCAGGGGTCTGTCTTGGGACTGGTGCTCTTTAACGTTTTTATCAATGACATCGATGATGGAATTGAGTGCACCCTCAGCAAGTTTGTGGATGACACCAAGCTGAGTGGTGCAGTTGACACAATAGAAGGAAAGGAAGACATCCAGAGGGATCTGAACAGACTTGAAAGGCGGGCCTGGGTGAACCTAATGAGGTTCAACACTGAAAAGTGTAAGGTCTTGCACTTGGGTTGGAGAAATCCCAGACATATATAATTGTGGTGTTTTGACCATGGCTGGAGGCCAGACACTCACCAAAGTTGCTCTATCACTCCCTTTTCAGCTGGACAGGGGAGAAAATATATATTGAGTTACTTAGGTGTTGAGATAATTCCGCAATCTGCGTCATGGGCACAACAGACTCAACACGGAATAAACTCTCTAATTTATGACACTGCACTGCACACCCAGTGTCACCAGAGTCGGATAATGAGAAGTGCGACCAGATCTTAAAGCACGTCCCCTCACCACTCCCTTCTTAACAGACTTCACTTTAGTCATGATTTCACTCCTTTCTTCCTCCCATTGTCGCACTGGGAGGGGCAGGGAAAGGGGGGAATAGAAGTTTCAGTCAGTTGTTTTCCTTCTTAGTGGGGGGAGGTGCATTCCTCATACCTGCTCCAGTGTGAGGTCCCACACAGAGGAAATAGTCCTCCATGAACTTCTGCAACATGAGTCCTTTCCCATGGAGCTTCAGCTCTTCATGAGCTGCCCCAGCGTGGGTCACTACTATGGGGTGCAGTCATAAATCATAGAATGTCTCTCAGTCTCTCAGGCCCAGACTGCTCCAGCCTGGTCCCCACAGAGTCAAAAGTCACCCCCAGCAAACCTGCTCTGGTGTGCGTCTCTCTCTCTCACTTGTCTCTGTCCTGGGGCCCACAATACAAAAAAGATGTAGAACTGTTGGAGAGAAGGGCCACGAAGATGATTAGAGAGCTGGAGCACCTCCCCTACAAAGAGAGGCTGAGGGATCTGGGCTTGTTCAGCCTAGAGAAGAGAAGGCTGGAGTGGGGACCTCATTGCAGCCTTCCAGTACCTGAAGGAAGCATATAAACAGGAGGGGAGTCAACTTTTTAAAAGGGTAGATAATGGCAGGACAAGGGGGAATGGATTAAAGCTAAAATAGAGAAGATTTAGATTAGATATTAGAGGGATGTTCTTTACAGCGAGAGTGGTAAGGTGCTGGAACAGGCTGCCCAGAGAGGTGGTAGATGCCCCATCCCTGCAGGTGTTCAAGTCCAGGTTGGATGGGGCCCTGGGCAACCATGTGGAGATCCAGGCCTGGAGGTTGGTGGCCTTGCCTATGTCAGGGGGGTTGGAACTCTGTGATCCTTGGGGTCCCTTCCAACCCAGACCATTCTATGATTCTATGATTCTAAGCAATACACTTAACAGAGTTTAGACTTAACTATTCAGCTATTAGAATCTCAATTCAGCTGCCCATGCGTAGCAAATTTGCATCCAAGTACAGAAATCTGAGATGACTAAGGTATCCTGCCAACCCTCCAGCTCCTGCCGCAGAAGAGCATGTCTCCCACCAGCTTTGTGTTCCATGTGATAGCTATGTGCAGATGTCCTGGGTGCTGTAGGGCATAGCTATGGACACATATTTGTGGGCAATAGCATTGAGCTTAAGATGCTTGCTTTAGAATAACCCGTATTACCATCTCACCTTCATTGACTTTATTGATTAGGGATGGGATTCAGTTGCCTAAATGTCATAGTTTGAAATGCTGTAGGGAGTCTAAGGCATCTGCACAAAAATCTATGGTATGTGGCTATAAGGTAAGCTACAAGACTTACAAGTCCTCCTCCCTTTTGAGTATCAGCTGTTGATCAGGCAGGACACCGGCACATATAAATAACTGTAAATAAACATAAAAATAAATGTAACCTTTTTCTAAGTCTTCTGATTGCAATAGGAGCATAGATATGTAATTTACATGTGACACCTGAATTTAGGTATCTTGGTGTTGAACTGCATTCCTCTCAAAGAAAGACAGGAAAGTGTACAGTAATGTCCATGACCTCAATCTACTGGCTGTCCTTCCAGGACTGATACATCATGTTGGGGCTATTTAAGCTTTGTACCATATAACTGCTGAAGTCCTGTTGTAATTCTGATATCTATGTGCCATACTAGTAGCAGTTAGAGTAATGATAGAAATTATAAATCCAAAAGGGATTGAAGCTGCAGATACTTGGGAACATGTTTGTGTTGGCAAGAGACTCAGAACTAAAACCTGAGAAGTGAATAAAGTAAGAGACAGGTCAAAATTTAAAACTACAGAGCAACCTGAAAACTGTTGATACATAAAACAGGTAGTGTAGAAATGAAAGAGTTGACAGGTAATAATTATGTTAGAATTTTAAATGGAAGATCCATCGCTTTGACTGCTGTACGTTAGCATGGCTGTTATGCACAGTTTTTCAAGATAAGGTCAGACCAACTGTCCACCAAAATCTATTTATGTAATTTAGGAATTCTGTTGGCTTACATTTATGCAATTGCTAATGCATAAAAACTCCTACCTACGAGTTTGTGCATCTAGTTCTAATCCCGTCAAAGCACAAATTCAGACACAGAACTCCACATTTTAGGAAAGCATGAATATTATAATGGACTACTGATATTTTGTGCACATCTGCTTCTTTATGTATATCCAAAAGCCACTTATTTAAAATTTCTTATTCTCATCACACCCTTGGTTTCATATTTTGTTTTATCTTACATGTTAAAGGTAAGCTACGGTTAAGTGTCAGCATATAGCTCCTCCAACTGATTTTTTTCACTTTTTCATAATTAACCTTGCTTGCCTGTTGTCTGCCTGCTCATCTCTCATTCATGTCTCTAACTTTTTTTCTGGTCTGATGTTACCCTTCCCCTACCATTGGAATGATCATCTATCTCTGTTATGTCCCTGAAGCCCATTTTCTCTGAGAATCCTTTCAGACATTTTCACCTTAATAACAATCAATCTGTTCTATGTGCACAATTTTTCCTTATATATCATCTTTGTTCTGACTTTTAGACACTCTCAACTGTGTGTGTCATGGAACAGCTTGTGACATCACTGCACTAGGCCTGAAACATTTAAGAAAAATAAGAAGAAAAGTAGAGACTGTTATTTAATGTTTCAGTAGTTCCAGTAGTTCTAATCAAAGCATTTGTTTTAAGAAGAAGAAGAAGGAGCAGCCATTCACAGTCTGTGTGGCTGTGAAACTCTCATTGAAAAATATGGGGTTTTTTTCCAAATGTAAAGATATATTCTTAATTTATCTAAGCCTAAATTCAGAGATTTTTTTTCTTTTTCTTCTTCCCTAATGGTCACCTAGTCCAACCCCCTGCAGTAAGTAGAGACATCTTTAACTAGAACAGGTTGCTCAGAGCTTCATTAAACCTGACTTTGAATGCCTTCAGGGATGGGGCCTGCACCAACTCTCTGGGCAACATGTTCCAATGCCTTACCACTCACGTAGGAAAGAACTTCTTCCTAATCTCTAATCTAAACCTATTCTGCTCTAGTTTAAAACTATTGCCCCTCATCCTATTGCTACATGCCCGTGTAAAAAGTCCCTCCCCAGCTTTCCTGTAGGTCCCCTTCAGGTACTGGAATGCTGTTAGAAGGTCTCCCTGGAACCTTCTCCAGGATGAACAAGCCCAACTGTTTCAGTCTGTTTTCATAGGAGAGGTTCTCCATCCCTCTGATCAACCTCATGGCTCTCCCCTGTACCCACTCCAGTAGGTCCATGTTCTTCTTGTGTTTAGGGCTCAAGAGATGGATGTAGTACTCCAGCTGGGGTCTCACCAGAGCAGAGGGGGAGAATCACATCTCTCAATCAGCTGGCCACATTCCTTTTGACACAACCCAGGATGCAGTGGGCCTTCTGGGTTATGGCTGATGTCCAGTTTTACAGCCATCAGTACCCCCAAGTCCTTTTCTGTAGGGATGCTTTTATCACATCATCCCCCAGCCTGTATTGGTAATGAGGATTGTTCTGACCCAAGTGCAGGACCTTGTACTTGTACTTGTCCTTGTTGAATTTCATCAGGTTTGCACTAGCCCACCTTTCTAACTTGTCCAGGTGTTAAGAATTCCATTTATTCCTGCAAGTTAACACAAACTCATCCTTCCCAAGTTCAAAACAAAAGGACAATTCTCAAAACAATCAAATACTATATTCAAAGGTACTTTCAAAGAACTCTAAGCAAACAACTATTTTTAATACCCTGCATGAAATTTTTTATATCCAAGATGACCTTAAATTGCAATATAGTATTATGATTACAAACAGAGCTATTACGCTATTTACAATGCTTACTAAGACAGAATACATGATCTTGAGCACCTGAGAAATTTAAAATTACTTTGCTAAGTCACTGCTGGCATAAAAAGCCAGCCTAAAAAACAAAACAAAACAAAAGACTGCTATTTATGATGGTAATGAGCAGAGGTTTTGACAATAGTTTCAAGTGTTCCACATTTAAAATACAATAAAAGTAACAGTAATTTCTCTTTTAAAACAAATAAAATTGTACAGTACTTTTTCTATGCAAATTAGCTCTATTAAAAGCACCATTTTCAAGCTTCAGGGCTTTGCAACTCAAGTACAAATTCTTAATATATTAAAGAAGTGAAAAATATTATATTACTCACCTTTATGTCTTAGAAGTTGTGTGATAAAGACAAAAAATTTAAAAGGCATTCTAATATGAAACAATAAAACCATTTTTCAGTTTTAAGAACTTCAAGAGCAGAATATGAATAAAAATTAGTTGAAAATAACCCACAAGTAACTTCTAGTGGTTGTGCAAATTTGATTTCTTGGCATTCAGTTTTGCCAAACAAACACTGTGACTGAAGAAACATCCTAGGACAATTATGAAAATTTAGGCCTTAGGAACATTGGTTGCATCTCTCCATTGATAATACAAGATTAATTGTAAGACATTGGCTTTGAAGCAAAAGGCAAAATTCTTAAATATAGATGTTATATAGAGAGATATATAATGCATTAATATTTATAACTCAATAAAGGGGGTTTTATATAATTTGAAAGAAATATTTTGGCAGCATAAATATTGTAGAGCAGTAATCATTTTAATCAGGTCTCAGAGATTATCTGAACATTGTGTCAGGAGCCAGAACAACATAGCTTTTAAAATTTCTAAGTAAAACGTGTCATGCAGAGACTACTCATTCCAACACTCCAGTTCTGTATTCAAGATTTTTCTCTAAAAAGAGTCTGACTTTTTAAATGCATTGATTGTAAAGATAAAGTTTCAGTAATACGACTCAGAACCTGTGTAATACTCTTGGTATTTAGGCTACAGTTAGTTACCCAAGACTCCAATAATATTTATTATTAAAAAAAATTATAAGGCAATAAATGGCTTTTATGGATGACTACATCAGAGCAAAGTAGTTAATCACAAAAAAGTTTTATACCAAGTACACCTGAAATGCATGAACTTTGTAATAAGACATTAATTCAATTAACAAGAAAATTTGCAATGATTGTTTCCTTGTCTTTGAAAGTAATTTTTAAAAAGTTCAAAAAGAAAATCATTATTCAACAGCTGTGTGGAAACCACTGTGTTTGAATAATTAGAGAAAGAGTTAGTAAGGTTGCTGGTAAGAGTGGACACAGGATACTCAGTCCTGATCAAACCATAGCTTGTTTGGCAGAAAATAAGCCCCATTTTCAGGGGCGGAGAATAATTTGTAATACTGAAGTTAATAAAAAGTCAGATTTGTGAGAATTTTTTCATGAGGAAAAAACTGCATTTGCATGTCAGAGTTGCAAAAGATCTACCTTGAGTTTAAAATAGCCAGTGAAAAATGAGACTGCATGCCAGCAACAGGGCTTGGTGTATTACCCTAACCAGTTCATCAGTTACTTCATATTTTCAAAAAATTTCAAGAAATAGCCTACCAAAGATTAAAAATTAGAAGCTGTCTCACCAGAAGAAGAGATTCAAAAAGCTGAGAAGTGAGTTGCCATTTAATACCCGAATGAGAAGAGTTTTCATATTTTTTCACATTTAGGGTTTTAAAAAACAGGAACAAGAATTTCCAGCCTTTCCTAAAAAGTTTACGATGCATTCCTAGAATTTCAGTTATTATAAACATTTTGGTAGTTAGTCTATCCGATAAGGGAAATACTGTAGAGATTAACTGTGACACTAAATTGGTATCCAGTTATATACCATCATTTTTTCTGTCACTTAAAAGAACTGAAAACCAGCAGCTGTCATTCTCACACTTAAAGAAAAACCTTGAGGAATTTAGGTAAAAGTCAAAATATTTTACCACTAGTTATAATGCAATTTTTTTTATGGGATGATTCTAGCTTTGATCGAATCACATATATAGGGAGGATAAAATTACTATTGAAGATCTGAGTAGATGATGAAGTTTCTTAAATTGGATAAGATTTAGAATTAATGCTTATATAAAGAAAACATACTGTTTACAACTGGTTGAAAACTCAGCTAGCAATGCTTATCCTCTGAGAAAGAATGTAATCTGCAGACCTGCTACTAAAGAATCATAGGATTTTAGTCTGTAACTACGAAGACAGATTGCATGAAAAGCATCTTACTGCCATTGTTTCTTTACCACATTACTTTCTTCTCTGAGGTCATAGCAACTTCTTCCTCCATCTGCTACTGTTTACATTGGATTCATACTATTTAGTGCTGAATTTGAAAACAAAAGCATTTCAAATAAATATTAATTGAATAACTGAAATTTAGTTGTCTGCCTTTCTATGAGGCTATGTAGCAAGAACGTATAAAAGAATATTTTCCATTAGTATATCCTCAACTAAGATTTCTGTTCCAATTTTAGTCATGTTCCGACATTATCCAATGGACTTCTCATGCATAGCTTTTGTCAGCTCAGAAGTTGTAAGAAATGTAACTGCACATTTTTATTCTCAGTGATGATTTTTTTTTATTGTCTTTTTTGTTTTAATCCATTTTTGGAAGCTGCTAATCTTCCGTAGACAATCTGACACTAAAGTATACAAACCTTTGTCCTTTTCTTCAATAATATTTAAGAAACATTACAGTGCAACAAACACCTACTGTGGAGCAGCAAGATTATTTTGAACTGTTCTCGAAACTCAGCAGTTCTAAACGCACATACTGAGCAAATTCTAAATAAGGTTGACAGAGTGGAGAAAGGTCTGCAAAGATTATTGGTCTGATGACCTTGTTTACAGTTTGCTTTCATCCCAAAATGTCTGTGATACATGGACTTAGTAATACAATCTAATATTTTGCCCTTATGCAGCAGTTTTCATCTGAAGTGTCAAAGAAGTTTACCAACACATGATTCATCTCAGTAACACTGCTTCAGTAAACCTTGTTATGCCCAATTACTTAAGGTGAACTGAGAGACATAAGAGTATCTGCTTTGCAAACACAAAGAAGGTAAAATAATACATCAAGGATTCTGAGTTCTAGTATGCATTCCTGCCCTCAAAATCACTGTCCTGTACATCTGAACCATTGCTAAGAGATATTTATCTATCCGTTTTTTTATTGCTGTATATGTCTCTTGGAAGATACTCTACAACATCCTTCGGCAAAGCTGTTTTGCTGATTAGCTCCACTTTTGATTAGGAGGTTTCATTTAAATGTCAAAACTAAATGAATGCCCCCTACAAGATCTTAGTGATAATTACACAGAGTAGTTACCTAGTTTTATGCCTTTTAACACCAGTTTTATCTAAAATATGTTTTTGTAAATTCCTTATCTTCTTTCATACATAAGAAACACTGCCAAAATCCTAATAAACTCAAAATATAAAGAGTATATTTTTTCTTAGTTTCCTGAAAACCCAGTTGTGTTTTTTTTAGGAGGAAATTAAATTTGACATTGTTAAATGTTACTTGGGTTCTTGTTAGCTGTCCTTTACACATTTCTAAAATAGACATTAGGTTTATCCTTCATTATTCCTTTTTTCTCATTGAATTTCCTCTGTTAACATAATTATTTTATTTCTCTAAGTACCCAAGGGTGAATTAATCACATTAAGATGATTTGAGGTCTTTAAACTTACCAAAGCATTTTCTTATGAATTTTTGTATGTATAGCTCATACCCCCTGCTGTTTTATCTATTACAGTTAAAAGTAGTCTCAAAAACATAAAGGCTCATTCAACATTTCAGCCTTTCAGCATAATCTTCAATAGCCTTTCTTTTCCATTGTGTAATGAACCCTTTTATTGGTTTGGTTGGTTGTTTTTTTTTTTTTTTTCTCCTTATGATAAACTAAGAGAATGACCTTTTGGTTCTTTTGTGATGTACTTGGTTTGAGATAACCTCATTTTGTGCCTAAACCTTCTGATTTTGCTAATATTTTGCTACTGTCCAATTAGTAATTCTTAGCCTTTCATTATTTCTATTTAGCAATCACATTCCTTTAGTAATTTAGTCTACTATCCAATTTCTGTGTACTTATGTTTTAGTCAAAGGTCATGAAAGTTCCTATATTTTACTCCATTTAATTTCATTGCATTTACTATCATTATTCTTCGCAGCAGTTATTTGTATTTGTCTCTCTAATGTTGTTTTGTTAAGGAATCACCAGTTCTCTAAAACACCTTATTCCTTGGACTTCCTTCCTACGGGACTTCCAATAGTTCCTTTCAGTTTGCAGAAGTCTATTGTCTATTGTAATTAGTTTGCTTTTGCTTTCCTTTGTTTATAAGGATCAGAAATACCTTTATTTCAAAAATATTCTATTCCAAGTTACTCCTTTCAAATTTCAAAATTTTCTCCCTACCAACTTCTGTTAAGCATAGAAAAACCTTATATTTAGCCTCCATTTCTCTTTCAGTATACAAAAAAGTCATTCAAATATTTTGAAACCCTGAGTCTGGTTATACCTACATACACTGAAATACTCCCAGGAACCTCTCAGATGCATTTTGTTCAGCTGAATAAATCTTGAGACTCCACTCAGCATGACTCACTTGTCTAAATGGAGGAATTGATGCTTCTCTTTAAGGCATCCTCATGTAATCTACAAGGTGTATAACCTGTGTTGTTATTTCTGCCACCTGTGGACAGGTGTCTTGGACATCCTTGAACACCACTTCAGATGCAAGAGACGCATGCATATCCACAAAGGACTCGATTAATATATTGCTACATTGACTAGATCTCAAATAACAGTGGATTGTAGGCACATAGTTCGTAATCACATGCAGATAACTATATAATACATGTGTGAGTGTATGAACCTCATCTGCTGCCGTCTAATGCATAATTCGGCTGCAGAAACATAAGTAACCAATCTTGTATTATTTCTGGTGCCTTTTCCTGTTGACCTTTAGCTGTTGCCTCAGAAGGGCAAGATAGTTCCTATGTTCTACCAACCTGCTACAGCTATATCACGTATAGCAGGATGCCATCAATGGCACTAGATACAGGTAGTTTGCAAAATTAATTTATTCCTAAAATTAAGTGAGATAAACCTGTCCATTAGTCTTCATCATGTCAACCAAGTTCTAAAATTAATTACATATTAAAGATTCTGGTTCTTCCAATAATTTTTCTTCACCCTTTTTTATTGGTAAATAAAAAACTAAGATTGGCAGCAAATTTACTGTCTATCATTTCCCTTCCTCATCTTCATAATCAATATCTCTATTTCTCTTGGCTATTAGATCTTTGTCCATAGATCTTTGTCTTCTGTTGGGTTTATTCTAGTATTTTCTTATCTGATATAATTTGTTATTATATCTTCATTAGCGTCATTTTTATTTCTGAATGGTGCCACACAAAGAGGGAATGATGAACATTAGATTTGTGTTAGATCTAGCATGGTTCTAACATAATGAATAAAACCTGCATATTTACTAGCAGTGAAATCTAAGTTATTTGCCAGTGCTAGATATGTACCTTATGACTATAAAATGCAAAGGGGGGACTGTACAGATATCTACGGCAGAACAGACTTCCATGTAGTCTCATATATTGCCTTGCCATTACTACCTGTGTCAGACCATCTTTGTTTGCTGATGTTGCTATAGAAAACTAAATTAGTTATCTATGCAGTGCTTCAAAATTTCCTTTGTACTGATGAAGAGTTCAGATATCCCAATGCTTCTCAGAAGCGCTTCTTGTTCTGGTTATACTCCAGCCCTATTCTTCAGAGAATCTATCACCAAGGACAGGGTACGTCACGTTTCTTTAAACCACTTCCAGGGACTTGCTGGCATGAAAACATAACCTTATAAATGCAGACAGAATCCAGGCTAAGGCATCAAGGCTTGGGTGTAACCCTCACAAATGTAGTTATGATTAAATAGGAGACAAGGTCTCGATGTCACACACACATTTAGACTTCCTGCAATGAGTTCTGTTTGCAGTTCGTCTCCTCAGGTTTACGCTAACTTATTCTCTGATGGTTATAAACCCTTCTTGTCTCTCCTCTGCCACAGGGGACAATGCCTTCCGCAGAACACATTTTAGTGGTGAAAGCATTTCAGTGGAGCACAATCAGACTCAAACTTGTTACCAATATGCCTTCTTAGGAACTGGGGACATTTTAGATGTAGGAACAAAGAGGATCATTGATTAATTTAGGATGAGAAGGAGAGCAGAAGTTGTAGCTGCATTGATGTAGGCATAAGTGAATAGAAAATAAGTGCCTTTTTTCTATCTTGGTGGAATATTCAAAACAAGAAATGTTCCTCCTTACTTATTAGCAATTAATTAAAACCTAATGTATTTTAGACAAATAATATATAAAGCATATACATGCTTCCAATCTAATCAGTTTATCAAAACCTGCAGTTCTTGTTTCCAATAAGGTATAAGTGTTCTTCCCTGTTCATTAACTTTTCTTTGTGGCAGATAGTTTATTGCTTCTGCTGAAAAAAATGCCACACTTAGGTGTCAATATATTCTTCACTATATTCTTTCACTTTGAAATAATCAAGTGTTTTTTGTTGTTTGTTGGGGGCGTATTTTGCAGATAGCTGTTCAGGAAATTCTTCTCAGAACATACTTAAATTTCCAGTTTCCTATCCTCTTTATATTTCAGCTTATAAATATTGATAGATGATATAATATACAGGTCAATACTTAAAATATGTTTCTGCTAATGAGAGCATAAAAACCGTTCAAATGTAAATATTACAAGTTCAATTCCCTTCCACATTTGTGTTGAGAGTTTTTAATCTGACAGAGGGGAAATATAGGCCTATAAAGTTTGAAAGGGTGAAGTAGTATTTCCTACATAAGTGCTAACATTCATAAACGTGTCAGATACATAAGAATCCAGATTGGAATTTTTTGCCAGTAACCACTTTTTCCCCCACTTGCACATGAAAAAAATGCTCAGAGAACAAAGTGGAAATAGGACCTTTTTTTTTTTCCCCTCTTAAACACAGAGGATGAATGGGTTTTGTGCTTCCAAGAAAGCATTGAAATATTTTCAGCACTCACTAGCTCCTGTATCCTCCATTGAAGCTTCCCACAAAATCCCTCCCAGCTGAGGTCTGAGCAAACTGAAGTTTAGTCTTCTAAAATCTAAAACCTTTGTCTTAGTACTAACCGTCAGTGTGCTCAGTAGGATCCCAAACTCCACAAAATAGTGATTCTTGCAGCCAAGATTATCACTAACCAAGGTATCACTAAGCAGGTCTTGAAGCTGTAGCTTGCTTGACCTGAAGATTCTTTAAGTGATCCAAACATTCCTTTGCCAAACCTATTGCCTTCTTTTGGATGTCAGTAGCAGATGCATGCTGTAAGATCCCCCTTAAGGACAACTCTGATCTTGGTTCAGAGGCACTCAACAGTTCCACACTCAGCACAGTTGACTTTTTTAAGGTTCTCCTTAACATAGAGCATGACTTCCTTCTTCACTGCCTGTCTTAACAAAACAGCCTATATCCATCCATTGGATGTGAGTTGTACCAACATATTTCAGTTGTTCCTATGATGTCATTATTTTCTGACTGAGTGCAGAGTTTCAGTTCTTCCTGTTTGTTCCACACTTGAGGTGGTTGTTCTTCTGGTTCACCTCTTGGGAGGAGCCAAGTAATATTTGTCCCTGCTCTGATTGGCTTGCCTTATTCCCTATTTTGTTGCAGTGGGACAATCACTGCTACTTTGGACCTCGTTCCCCAAGCCCTTCTGTTTAAAGCCTGCCCCACCAAGCTGGCCAGCCCACTACTGAAAATTCCCTTGCCTCTTGTAAACAGGTGGACCTCATTCTTCCCTAACAGACTATATAGTCAGTGACAAGTGTCCCATCATCCTAGAAGCCAAAAATCTCAAAACTTTATTTGGATTAACTATCTATTTCTGGCTGCACCTTTTCTTCTAACTCGTAAAATGGAAGATTTTCTCAAGAACAGAAGAATTCATTAAGTCTGTATTCATTTGTATATTTGCTTTTGTACTTTTTAAAAAAAAAAAGTTGGCTCTATTAATCAAGTTTGATCACAACCCCATTTTTACCCCCAACCTTCAGTAGTTCTATATGTCATGTGTCAGATCTCCTGACTTTGTAAGATAAATACTTTGTCAGTACTGGATAACAATGATTACTTCACCATCAATATTTAATCATTCTAGTCCACAAAATAAGAGATCCTTTTCAATTCTATATGACCATTAGAACTTTTAAAAGATTGTTATCTTTAACAATTCCACATTCATCATTGATTCAGCAAGTTAGAAATTTATTTTTGAAGTTCCGCTAGTTGTTTTAAAGATTTAACTTGTGATTTCCTGATCAGTCCCTTTCTAATCTGTGCTTTATAGAATGGTTTGGGTTGCAAGGGACCTTCCAAGTCCAACACCCATGCTGTGGACAAAGGTATCTTTCCCTGCATCAGGTTGCTTGAAGTGTCATCCAATAGGAACACTTCCAATTAAGCTTCCACAGCCTCGCTGGGCAATCCATTCCAATGTCTTTACTATCCTAAATGTAAAAAAAGTTGCTTCCTTACATCCAACTTAAATCTATACTCTTTCAGTTTAAAACCATTGTCCCTTGTCTTGTCACTAGAGGCATCAGTATCTCTCTGTCTTTCTTGTAAGTGCCCTTTTTATATTAATATGTTAATATATATTATATATTAAAATGCCCAAAGTAAGGTGTCCCTGGAACCTTCTCATCTCCAGGCCATGGCCAAGTCTCTCACCAGTTCTTCAGAGGAGAAGTTTTCCAGCCACCTGATCAATTTTGTAGCCTTCCTCTGGACCCACTCTAACAGTTTCACATATTTCTTGTGCTGGGGACCCAAGAGCGTGGTGGGGCTTGCGAGAGTGGAGAATCACCTCCCTCTACTGGCTGGACCTGTTTCTTTTGATGCAGCCCAGGATACAACTAGGTTTCTGGGTTTCAAATGCACATTGCTGGCTCATGTTCAAAATAATAGAAGTAGTTAGCAATTTTTTCTATCAAAAGTTTTATTATTTTTTTCCATATGGAAAAATATTCTGTAAAGATTTAAATTCCATTAATATTTTATGAATGTCTGTAAAAGTGAGTATGATAATTTTACTACATTCATTGTTAACTTGTGGGTTTTGGGAAAAAAATTGTAAAAAAAAAATTACCTGGTATGACAATAATCCAGCTTTTTCAGTTAGCTGAACTGACCACTCACTCTTCTTCCATATCACAGAAATCAGTAAAAACAAAGACTTTTTACTTCAAAACATTAGATTATCAGAGACTGAATCTGTAGGAAATATAAATTTCTTTAGTGAAGTACCAGTCCTCCACATTTTATTTTGGAGATACTATTGCAGCAGGGCTTCTGGCTTTACCCCACATTTCATTTGGCTTTTTTTCCCATTTTTCTTTCTGGAATATATTGTTAATATATTGCACTTCCAGCATACCACTCAGCATGGATCTCACATGCACACCATATGACAGATGTCCTTAATGATGCATGATCTTTCCAGACTCATTTCATTAAAGTTTTAATAGCAAATCCTTGTAAACCTTAAATTATCCTTACGTG
The DNA here is from genome assembly GCF_964237585.1 of Gallinula chloropus. NCBI lineage: Eukaryota > Metazoa > Chordata > Aves > Gruiformes > Rallidae > Gallinula > Gallinula chloropus. Next base: position 137,088,951 of record NC_140085.1, on the reverse strand, counting down.
ACCATCACACACACTTACAAGAATGCATATTCAGACAAACATTTTCCAATGCTCAACTTCTTTTATCATTAGACTTACATGAGGAGCACCTAAAGGGGGTTGTTTAGCCTGGAGAAAATGAGGCTGAGGGAAGACCTTATCGCACTCTACAACTACCTGAAGGGTAGTTGTAACCAGGTGCATGCTGGTCTCTTCTCCCAAGTAACAAGTAATAGGACAAGAGAAAAAGTCCTCCAGTTGTGCCAGAGGAGGTTTAGATCAGATGTTAAAAAAAAAAAAATAATTCTTCACCATAAGAGTTTTCAATCACTGAAACAGGCTGCCCTGATCAGCAGATGACTCACCACCCCTGGTGGTATTTAAAGACGTGTAGAGGTGGTGCTTAGGGACATGGTGTCTTGTCTCACTCAGTTTTGGCTTTTTAATTCTCTTTGTATTAACCAGGAGTAACAGTTACTTAAGAGATTTAAACAAACCACAACTTTACTTAAACTCAGCAGAAATAGCAGCTTGGCAAAACTCAGAATGGTATTACCCTTATGTGTCTATCAGAGACGGACAGAGATATGTGAGAAAAGGAGAGAGAAGATATGTCACCACCCTTGGATCCAATGAGAATCTCTACTTGCAGTTGTGGTCTTCCTGTGGTATTGAGTGGGCTTTGTGTCTTTTATAATCTAGTCTCTGACACTATTTATGCCCCTTGATGATTTACATGGTTCTTGTTCCCAAAAGTTCTTTGTCTTCTGTGCAGACATCACTAGAGGGCTGGTCTTTCAGGCTCTTTCAGGTGGTCATTAGCCCCTTCTTCAAATTAACTCTGTATGACCTCTGACCATATATGATGACCCCAGATGTTTGAGCCCTTTGACACATCCTCACCCAGTGTTCCCTGCCAATCAGCCCCTGCCCTGTGGCTCCCCATTGTCATGTAGACCATAACTGTTTTCTGCCACAACGCTTGAGACATTAAGCCTTTCAGTCTCTGATTCAGGGGCTGGACTTGGCAGTGACAGTTTAATGGCAGGACTTGATAATCTTAAAGTTCTTTTCTAACCAAAACAGTGTTATGATTCTATATGTGTGTTTCTTCCCCTTGAAATTAGGCTTAAGCAAACACGTCAGCATAGGTAGTCTCTGGAAATATAAATCTAAAGGAGCAACTTCAATAACAATTTTTGTTGACAATTTCTAATAAATTTAAACACTGTTAATAAATTAAAATAAAGCTTTTTGCCAGCTGATAGTTCTTTCTTGCACTCTAAAACTGGCATATGTCCCCACTATAAAGTGTGGTTTCCAAAGGAGTCATAGGACCTGAGAATAGAACTCTGTCAGTTATACCTGGTAGTTACAGCTTGGGTAGGAGATCCTAAGGTTCTTTGAAGTGAAAGGTAGGAAAATTCCTTGAATCATCAGAAAGAGGCAACAAAAGTCTCACTACACTTCCATAAATAAGCTTGTTGGAATAGTTTCTTGTGTACTGTGTACAGGTTTGGTCTATACATCTCAAGAAGGATGAAATTATTTAAAGTGGAATTATAGAAGGTAAAGAGGAGAGCACTAAACAAGGGGATAGAGGTATCACTTTAGAGAGAAAAAAATATCTGATACTCTTAAATTTGGGGAGAAGAAGACTGAGAGATCAAGACTTATGAAAACCTGAAGGTAGTGGACAAAGAATGAGGAATCATAATTTATCAAAACACTGTATCAGAACTTATTGCTCTTACTGAAACTTGTGAGACACCAGACACACAAAAGAACTGTCTCTTCCCAGCACATAGGGAACTTCCAGAATTTACCACCATGTGAGGCTGAGGAGACAGATTGTATCAGCAGGTTTATTAACAAGAAATCCATCAACAGATGATAAAGGGGAGGATAAAGGGATTAGGCAGGGTCATTCCTTTTAGAACCCCCAATCAGTGTAGATTGAAGGGGAGTTAGAAGGAGATGGACCAAAGAAAGTGGACAGATTAACATGTTCCCTTGAAGTATTGTCTCCTTCTGCTAGTTTCTAATTCATGGAACACTTCCTGTGTTCACAAGTTAAAACTCAGTACATAGCAAAAGCATTTAGAAATCTCTTTATTTATTTATTTATTTACTTACTTATTTTATCTTTTTTTTCCCCCGAATGAATGCTCTGTGATGAACAGAACAACTGAAAGAAAAGACGGCAACTGTCCAGAAATGTCAAAGATAATTAGAGGAGTTTTAAATTAAGCTTATTTTATAAGCAGTGCACATTAGTTAAAAGAACAGTCAGATGAGTCTAAAAAATGAGAGTAACTCGGTTGTTTAAGAACGGTTATTTGGTGCAACTCTAGATGCAGTCAATTATCTCTGAAACTTCTATTGGACTGGCAGATACAGCCCAGTAAATAACTGTGCCATCCTAGAATGACAGCTGGAGAGCAGAAGGAATTAATGGCCTACAGGTATTTTAAATGGTACGAGAGTCATGTGTTGAGATACATCAGTCAGTCCTCTTTCATCTTTAATGAAACACTAACAATAAATCTACAGTGCAAAAATTCGGAACATATGACTTTCCCTGTAAAGATGAAATACGTGAGTGATGTATTTTTAAACATAGAGAATTCAAAGAAATACAGAAGCCTTAGTGACCGTAATAGGCAGTGACTGTGGTGGTGCTTTTAAAGCCACTCACTCCAAACTTGTACATGTCTAAAATTTCCTTCAAAGTGATTTTTAGTAACACCTTGAAGCCTTCCTTTTCTGCTTTACTCTATATATGGTAATATGTTTTCTAGAACGTTGAGGAATGTTTTGTAGTCTCTATATGTATTTTTGTTATGTTTGATATTATTTTATTTGTTTGTGGCCAGATATTAAGCCTAGTATTAACTGTCACAGCATAGAGCTAAAAGAAATACAAGTATAGGAAATGTAGCAACAGCTATAGGGAAAATATCAATGGCAGGAATGCCAACCAAGCTTTATAAATTCCTGGTTTAGGATAAATGTCTTTTAGTTGCTATAGGCATTCATGTTATGTTTGATATTACTTTATCTGGTTTTGAACAAACAAAGAAGTTAATTTGGAAAATGCTGAAGTTCAAATGAAAATTTCAAAGTCAAATTTAGCTGAAGAGAAGCACCAATAAGTGATTGAAAAGCAATCTAGTTTGGAAGAACTTAATCTGATACATGTTGAAAAAGTGCTATCATAGGTCTGAAAGTACCGAGTAAATTCTTGGAACACATTAGAGATGACTGTCTTATTGCAAAATATGCAAGAATCCTCTCATAGTTGTTTTAGAGTTAATTCTGCATAATAATTTAAAATTTGAAGGCAGAGAGTAAAGTATACAGAAGTGATTTAACAATATGGACTTCACATTTCTGAAGAAATAGAAGAAAAAGAACTTCCCGTACTTCAAGAAAGTGGACCTGGAAAGCCTGAAAACTCATCTATGAAGAAAGTAATTGTGCTGGTTTTGGCTAGGATAGAATTAATTTTCTTCATTGTAGCTAGTATGGGTCTATTTTTTTGATCCATGCAGGAAACAGTGTTGGTAACAGGACATTTTCATCACTGCTGAGCAGTGCTCACACAGAGCCAAGGCCTTTGCTGCTTCTAACCCCACCTGTGAGGAGGCTGGGGATGCACAAGGAGATGGGAGGGGACACATCTGGGACAGCTGACCCCAATTGACAAAAGGGATATTCCATGACCTCATGTTCAACATATAAGAGGATGGGGAAGAGGAAGGAGGGGGACAACATTTGGAGTGATGGCATTTGTCTTCCTAAGTACCCATTAACTGTGATGCCCTGCTTCCCTGATGGGCTGAACACCTGCCTGCCCATGGGCAGTGGTGAATGAGTTCCTTGTCTTGCTTTGTTTGCCTTTATTTCAACTGACAATTTCTCTCAACTTTTACCATTCTGATTCTCAGCCGCATCCCACTACGCAGGAGTGAGCAAACAGGTGTGTTGTACTTAGGTTCTGGTTGGGTTTAAACCACATTAGTAATCTAAAGGAAAAAGTGTAGATCAAGTGAAATTAAAAGAAAAAAAAAAAAGAGACAATAGTAAAAGTTTTCAGGTAAACCACCCCCATACAAAGGAAAGGTAACATTACGTCAGAAACCAATGCAGTTGACTGAAAAAATCTTTAATAGTATGAAAATCAAAAGGTAATCTTAGAAAAAATGGTGACAGTTTCATAATAAATGCTCTGTGAAAGAACAATGAAAACACATAAGATGCAAATTCAGAAAATCTAAGGAGTTCAAATTAGCAGAAAATATAAAAAGCAATAAAATGTTTTCTAATCACAAGTCAAAAAGGTATTAAGGGAAATTTTGAGGTTTTCCTTTATGAGGCAAGAAACTGAATGAGACAGAGGGCATTTAAATGTTCAAAGCCTTTTAGATTTCGGCTCTAACAAAAAATATTACAAGCCATAGCTCTAAAAATTACAAGTAAAAGCAAAGCCGTAAGAGAAACGAACACAGAAAATGGTAGTAAGACATGTCTAATCCTGGATACATGTCAATGAAATTTTATTTGCTGCCTCCACAGGAAGAAATCCACTTAACATAATCTCATAATTTTTCAGTCAAAAGACATCCTGTACATTTAAGCTATGTTCCCCTTTTCTCCCTAGAAGTCTATGGAACTTAGATTCATGGATTTTTGGTGCCATTAGGTTCTTTTATGTCACATGTCTCTCTCTTTCACTGAGATTAGAGACAAGTAATGAGAATTAATTCAACATTATCCACCATGAGATTCAGTTGCTATCAGAACAATTTCTGAAAAACAGCCAGGGTCTTGGATAACTGACACAGAGATTTGGGGTCCCAGGTAGTTGATTAAGGATGTAAGAATCTAATGGACTGAAGTTATAGCTGTGGTCACCAGGCCATTAAATGCTGCAAGTGAAAATCTTCCACTTGAAGCAGAAGGATTCATGATCAAGAAAAACCTTCTAATCTTATGACTATGACACATCAGAGATATGCTATGCTCACATAGAGCATGATTTGGCAATTAAAATCAAATACCTGGGTAACTTTCACACTAGGAGTCCTGTGCTGATCAAGTACTGGGCTAATGAGTACATTTCATTACTTCAAATGTTCTGTATGAAAATACTTGATTTTAGAATGCACAAAATTGGAATGCTTATCTAAAGTCTGTGCCTGGAGGCAGGGTTCAAGGAGAAAAGACAACAACAATGGATGAGGATCAAGTCATGGAGTAGTTGAAAATCCAAGGCAGCTGACAGATATTTAAGTCCCGCCTGGACGCCTATGTGAGTGATATGTCCTAGGGAGCTGCTTTGGCAGGGGGGTTGGACCCGATGATCTCTCGAGGTCCCTTCCAACCCCTACAATTTTATGATTCTGTGATTCTATGATTTTATGATTCTATGATTCTATGACAGGCTGCACCCAAGTCAGAGATGGCCAGTGCCCATGCAAGAAAACTCTGTTATAATGATTAGAAGGCATTTTTTACAAACAGAACAAGACAAATGTCATAGTCAACTTCCAACTTTGAAAAAGGTGAAGAGTTCAATCTGGGCAACTACAAGCCAGCCAGTTTTGCCTTCATCCCTGGAAAAGTCATGGAGTGACTATCCTTGAAGCCCATGAAGGTGACTAGGAGCATCCAACATGGATTTAACAAAGGTATATTGTGCCTGATGAACACAATTTCCTTCTATGATAAAATGATCGGATGTGTAGATAAGGAGAGAGAAGTGCATGCCCAATACAATTAGAGGAGAAAAAATATATTTCAGTGTTTGGGGCAAGATGGTAGTAGGTTGTACTCTACCAAGATGCTTCTAACAAGTAATAGAAGGCATAGTCATCAAGTTTACAGATGACATCAAACTGAGGTGGTCAGTTGCTTAAGGGCAGGATTGCCATTCAGACAACCCAGAGAGGCTGGAGGAATCGTGCAGCTCTGCAGAAAAAGCACTTAAGTGGTGGCGGGAACATCTATCATGATGTAGTCTGGCAGCTCCAGGGCTATGTGAACAGTTCCTGATAAAGGGGATTGTCTCCTTCATTAGATCACATCTTCTACAAATGCTATAGAAGTTATAGATTACCAGAGAGATCTACAGATGGAAAAATCAGGAATCCGATTATCATATTCATAACTGAAAAGTACAGTTTTGGGCACCTGTCACAGTACATCTTTCAAACTAAGTATAGATAATTTCACTCCAGTTTCTCAAGAACTGCAAAGAGCAACAGAATTTACTTCAAAATTAGGAATAGCATTTGCTGCTCTAAATAATGAAATGCATAATTCATCAACAATTGCAAAGATGGACTAGAAATATATTTTATTACAGAGCTGTAACAGTAAATGGGTCTTTAGGAGGTCATGTAGTCTATTCTTCCACTAAAACACAGATGAATTAAAATTAAAGCACTCTTGACAGATATTTGACTAAGCCATTCTTAAAATTCTTCTCTTCTACAGCCTCCTTAAACTATTTACTCCAACATTGCATTAGAGTGTTTTCCTTTAGGCAAATCTAGGTTTCCTTTGCTTCAACTTAAGACTACCACATCCTTTTCTATCTCAAAACCTATGAGATGATTTTGGGCTATCAGTGGAACAAACCTTTTTAAAAAGTATTGACTTCTAGGAAGCAACACAAAAGACAAGTTGGAAAAAACCCCACAAACCTCTTCTATGTGCATAACACTCAAAAAGTAGAGTGAAGACCTTATCTAGAATGTAATGTACACTTTTGGTTACCTACATTAATGAACCCAAATTGAAATAGGTTAAGAGAAATGCCAAAATAATTACAGTAATGGAAAACCAAGCTTATGAAAAGAGGTTAAAGGCTTTGATTTGTTTATATGAAGAGTCATTTAATTTTGTTAAGCTAAACATTTGGGGCTTTGGAAGAAGTGAGAAAGAACTAATTAAATTGAATGATAATGCTGATGCAAAGCAAACAGCTATAAATTGATTTTGAATATATTTCCAGGCAAAGAAAAAATATTTACAATCATGAAGTAAATTTTCAGTTAAGTTTATGCATAGGACTGTGGGGAAAATAAATTTAATTGCTCTTAGGTAGTATTTGATAAAATTCATGGAAGATATTCTGATGATCCTAGAATTACATAGTTCAGATAAGCATATTAAAATATCAAAACTGAATGTATCCATGAGATATATTTCTATCTTCATGATTGTATATGTTTTGTCTTAACTATTTTACATCACTTCCTTGTTTCAAAATTCAAATAATTACGGTAGGAAACAGAAGTCGGTTTTTTTTCCAATTCATTTCTGTGTGTTTTTTGCTTTAACAGCCAGATGTAAGGATGCAATGCTACTGACAGTGCACTGATTCTCCAAATGTTCTCCATTTGCTTGCAAAATCTCCTGCTTATAACTAACCAACCCCAAATGTTAAGTAAAATTGAGAAAAATTCTTCCCTACCCCAAGAACAACCAGTAACCTGAATAATATATATTATCGCAAGATCACTTATATATATAAATATATTTCCTGTTAATGCAGAGGAATAAGATATCCACAGTGTTGTTGTTCCCTACTGTTCTATACCATATATTTGATGTTGTTGTTGCTTGGAAAGTATTTCAAAAATTTTTATGGGCTGGAAGAAAACACTTAGCATTTTGTGTTTTCTAGAATTTATTTTATGTTCGTTCTGTCCTAATGTTTTTCTTTATCATTTCAGGTGATTATGACAATTTAGATGAGTGGAAGTAGGAGGAAAAGGGGATGAAATTTAATTCCCACATGTTAATATTTTCAAACTGAGTTTGACATAATCTCAGATTCTCAAAAGCTGTCTGGTTCATCTAGACCAATTTGATCACTTTCAAAAAAATCTTGTGTCACTGATGGCTCAACGTGGGCATGTGACATTCTTCAATAGCTGAAATTTCTTGCTCTAAAGACATAAAATGGCTTGATAATATATAATGTTTGCATTATCAATATTTGAACTGTAGTGGTTAATCAGCAGAAAAAATATAAATTTGTCTGTCTCAAGGGCTGAAAAAAAAAGGTACTAAACTTCTAGAAGTGCATATTCAATAACTGCAGCATGACTTAGTTCATCCAATTTTTTTTTAATGCATGTTTTTTAGTGAATCCTGTGAGACATGTTACCAAAAAACAAAAAACATTTCAGAGTTTGAAAACTTCATATTCTATTACTTCTCTATTTTGGAGATATCATAGAATCATAGAATCACAGAATCATAAAATCATAGGGATTGGAAGGGACCTCGAGAGGTCATTAGGTCCAACCCCCCTGCCAAAGCAGCTCCCCAGCTCATATTGCACAGGTAGGTGTCCAGATGGGTCTTGAATATCTCCAGAGAAGGAGACTCCACCACCTCCCTGGGCAGCCTGTGACAGGGCTCTGTCACTCTCACTGTGAAAAAGTTCTTCCACATGTTGGTGCTGAACTTCCTGTGCTCCAACTTGCAGCAATTGCCCCTTGTCCAGTCTCCACAGACCACTGAAAAGGGGCTGGCCATTTCCCCCTGCATCCCATACTTAAGATATTTATAAACATTAATTAGGTCCCCTCTTAGTCTTCTTTTCTCTAGGCTGAACAGTCCCAGCTCACTCAGCCTCTCCTCATAGCGGAGATGCTCCAGGCCCTTAATCATCTTTGTAGCCCTCCTCGGGACTCTCTCCAGGAGATCCCTATCTTTTTTATACCAGGAAGCCCAGAACTGGACACAATACTCCAGGTGGGGCCTGACCAGGACAGAGTAGAGGGGGAGGATCACCTCCTTTGACCTGCTGGTCACTCTCCTCCTGGTGCACCCGAGGATCCCATTGGCTCTTTTAGACACCAGGGCACACTGTTGGCTCATGGCCAACCTGTCATCCACCAGGACCCCCCGGGTCCTTCTCCACAGAGCTCTTCTCCAGCAGGTCATCCCCCAGCCTGTACTGATACAAGCGGTTATTCCTGCCCAGGTGCAAGACTCTACACTTGCTTTTGTTGAATTTCATCTGGTTTCTCCCTGCCCAGCTCTCCAGCCTGTCCAGGTCTCTCTGGATGGCAGCGCAGTGTTCCTGCCTGTCAGCCACTCCTCCCAGCTTTGTATCATCGGCTTACTTGCTGAGCGTGGATGCTATTCCCTCATCAAGGTCATCAATGAAGATATTAAACAGGACTGGACCCAACACCACTAGTCACAAGTCTCCAGTCAGATTCTGCTCCACTGGTCACATCACCACTCTCTGAGCTTGGTCCGACAGCCAATTCTCAACTCACCTCACTGTCCAGTCATCTATCCCGTGCTCTCTCAGCTTTGCTATCAGGATGTCATGAGAGACAGTATTGAAAACCTTGCTGTAGTCAAGGTAGATGACATCCATTGCTCTCCCTCCATCTACCCAGCTGGTAATGAGATCATAGCAGACTATGAGATTGGTTGAGCATGATCTCCCTTTGGTGAATCCATGCTGACTATTCCTCATGACCATCTTCTCTTCTAATTGCTTGGAGATGCCTGCCTGGTGAGATTTATTATATTTGAATGGGGTTAGATTTGTTTCTTTGCTTGTTTTTAAGAACTCTAGTTTAGAACAAAACTGCAATATTTCTTCAAAGATCACATAAAATTTTATATATCATATAAGAAAAAGGATGAAAATTTTCTTTGGAAAGTCATAGGAGACCAAAGCAAAGTGAATCTGAATAACTGATTTTCCTATCCAGGAATATTAGTGCTAAAATTTTTATTTTAATCTGCTGCAAAATAAACCTCTCCCCTAATGAAGGACCATTTGGTTTTGCATGACTCAGAGAAAATTGATTTCTCTCAGTCGTTAGTGACTGAAATTGAGATTAATCAGAGTTTTATACCAAGATAATACACTACCAGAGTATAACTCAAAACAGTGAAATTAAAGGCAAATGCCAGTAAAACCAAACAAAAATTGATCTCATAACTATAAAGAGTTAACATTTTTTGCATATTAACATATTAATTTGATATTCTTTAATATGAAGGGAAGATGTAATATTTGATGAATTCTTGAAAAGACATGATTGCACCTTAAAACTACGAAAAGATAAGTAACAAAACTTACATGGTGCCACTAAGAGTCACTGTGGTTAGCCAATGTGATGTCCGTCTACAAAGGCCAGAAGGAGGATCCAGGAAACTACAGGCCTACCAGTCTGACCTCGGTGCTAGAGAATGTCATGAAACAGATAATCCTGAGTTCCATCACATGGCACATGCAGGACAACCAGATGACAAGGCCCAGTCTGTATGGGTTTATGAAAGACAAGTCCTGCTTAACTGACCTATGTTAGTTTACTATATTAACTATTTTAATTAACTAACTTTCAATGACAAGGTGAACCAATTACTGTATGAGGGAAAGGCTTTGGATGTTGTCTACCTAGGTTTTAGTAAAGCCTTTGACACTGTTTCCCACAACATTGTCCTGGAGAAACTGGCTGCTCATGCCTTGGGCAGGTATATTCTTGGCAAATTACTGGCTGGATGTCTGGGTCCAAACTGTTCTGTTGAATGGAGTTAAATTCAATTTGTGGATGGTCACAAGTGGTGTTCTCCAAGGCTCAGTAGTGATACCAGTTGTGTTTCATATCTTTGTCAGTGTTCTGGATGAAAAGATTGAGTGCACCCTCCGGAAGTTTGCAGACAGCACCAAGTTGGGCAGAAGTGTTGATTTGTGTTTAAGGGTGGGAAGATTCTACAGAAGGATCTGAACAGGCTGGACCCATAGGCTGAGGCCAGCTATAACAGCCTCATTGCCAAGGCTTGCACTTGGGTCACAACAACACCACACAATGCTACAGGTTTGAGGGAGACCTGCTGGAAAGTTGCCTGAAGGAGTCACCTGTGTAACCACATGGCCAAGAAGGCCAACAGCACCCTGGTCTATATCTGGAATAGTGTGGCCAGCAGGACTGGGGAAGTGCCCCCTGCACTCGTCACTGGTGAGGCTGCACCTTGAATACTGTGTTTGGTTTTGGGCCCCCTTGCTTCAAGAACAACATTGCGGTACTGAAACCTCTCCAAAGAAAGTCAACAAATCTGGTGAAAGGTCTAGACAGTAAGTCTTATGAGGAACAGCTGAGGGAACTGGGGTTGTCTAGTCTGAAGGAAAGGAGGCTGAGGGGAGACCTTATTGCTCTTTACAACTACCTTTCCAGTGGTCATAGCAATGTGGGTGTTGGTTTCTTCTCCCAAGTAACAAGTGATAGAAAAAGAAGGAATGGCCTCTAGTTGTGCCAGGGGAGGTTTAGACTGGATATTAGGAAAAAAATATTCACTGAAAGACTTGTCAATCATTGGAACAGACTGCCCAGGGGAGTGGTTGATTCACCATCCCTGGAGATATTTAAAAGATGCATAGATGTGGCACTTTAGGGACATGGTTTAGTGGTGAACTTTGGAGGGCTAGGTTAATGGTTAGACTTGATGATCTTAAAGGTCTTTTCCAACCAAAACATTTCTATGATCTATGATTCTGTAAGAATTATCTTCCAAGTTTAACTTTACCAGCCAATTCATCTATAACAGTTATATAACTACATAATATAAGAGACCACTTACTTGAAAGTAATAGCCTACTCTCAGGTTCAGAGGATAGATTACTAGGCATTATGAGAAATAAATTTTTAATCATTAATCTTTCCAGAAAAGCAAGTTGTGCATTTTGTATTTCCAGGAAGGAAGAAAAGGATACCAACCTTGGGATGCAACCGTTCAAGGGTAGCACAGGGATTTGTCTAAAGCAAACTAGTACCTTATTTTAACAAATACAAGTCATCAAAAAGAAGACAAACCCTGGACATAAGGCATCACAACAGTGCTTCCCCCATGAAAGCATGTAGGTCTTTGAGGATTCAGTATGGTGTCACATGTTAAAATTTATCCAAGAATCTCTGGAGTCAAAAAAGCAATTATACTTTATCCTTCATCTTTCCTGTTTCAGAATCTCATTACCAGAGTTTACAGAAATGTTTGTGCTGTAAATATTACAGGTACTACTTTAGGAAAAAGTTTTGATTGCAAAAAAGGTTTTTTAGAGATGTGAAATTGCTTTGATACATACAAACATGGACATAAATAGTATATGGAGTAGATGACAAAATTGAGATTTTACTTATTTCTCTGACTTGTTTGCTGATATTAGCTTTAGTTTTTGCTACATTTTTAATGTTTTCTCATTACAAATCTCCCCAAAGCTTCTTGCTCTCAGACTGTGCCTAACTTCATTGAATAAAGTCATCTCTTTAGCAAAATAGGGATAACAAAATCAGGTACCACTAACCAGATTGAATTTTTGAACATTTGCATTTGAATTCTGTTTCTGTTAATCCTGGTCAATCACTCAAAGATGTAGTATGGTCTGTAGGAAGGAGAGCTAAATAAGGTGCCTCTTTAGAAGCAATATGACAACAGCTAACCAAATTACCTATTTGCATCATGCCTCTGAATAGCCTAGTATCAAAGGAAAACTGGATAATTTCTGATTCTATTAATAAGAAATCAGTATATTAGAAACACATTTTATGTATTCAAAACGGATCCCTTTTCGCAGAGGAGTTATAGTGTTTTAGTGGTATACACACTCAGGTTTCCGTGTCAAATGTGTCATGGATAGCTGGAACTCAGAAAACTGACCATATCACATATACTTGAAGAAATCTTTTTTGGTAACAACTGAAATGAGGAAGCAGTGATTAATGAATATCTGGGGGAAGGAAAGATTTCCTAACTGGATTCAACTGATTCTTTATCAGGTCACTGATAAAGATGTTGGACAGAACCGGACCCAGACCCAAGTCCTGGGTGACACCACTTGTGACTGGCCTCCAGCTGGATTTTGCTCCACCACTCTTTGGGCCTGGCCATCGATCCAGTTTTTAACCCAGCTGATGGTCCACCTGTCCAGGTCAGTTTCTCAATAAGAATGTTGTGACAAACTGTGTCAAAGGCTTTACTGAAGTCCAAGTAGGCTACATACACAGCCTTCCTCTCATCCATTAAGCAGGTCATTCTGTTATAGAAGACGATCAGGTTAGTTTGACAGGATCTACCTTTTTTAAACCCATGTTGACTAGACCTGATCCCCTGGCCATCATGCATGTGCTGCATGATAGCTCCCAAGATGACCCTCTCCGTGATCATCCCTGGCACTGAGATCAGACTGACAGGCCTGCAGTTCCCTGAATCCTCACTCTGACCCTTCTTATAAATGGGCATAACATCTGCCAGCTTTCAGTCAAGTGGAACTTCCCCAGTCTTCCAGGACTGCTGGTAGATGATAGAAAGGGTTTTGGCAAGCACATCTGCCAACTCCCTCAATACCCTCAGGTGGATACCATCCAGCCCCATTGTCTTGTGGATGTCTAACTGGCCAAGTAGGTCGCTAATCATTTCCACACTGATCATGGGAGCTTTGTTCTGCTCTACCTCCCTGTCAGCCACCTCATGAGGCAGAATACCCAGGGAATATCCTACCTTACTATTAAAGACTGAGGCAAACAATGAGTTAAGTACCTCAGCCTTGTCCTTACCCCTTGTCACTAATGTTCTCCCTGCAATCCACTAAGGGTTGGAGATTCCCCTTGATCCTTCTTTTACTGTTGATGTAACTATAGAAGGATAACATCAACAGAGCAAGAGCTTCTGTCCCACTATTTCATACCATTCAGCCTAAGAAAACACCTTAAGGTATATATATTGCTTTTAGATTCATTCAAACCACATTTAATCACACAGGCAGCAATATTTAAATAAGCTAGAAGCCTGGTGGGAAGGTTCAAGACCCAAGATTTTCTAAAAGAATTAGTGGGTCTGTACAGTCATAATGTCCCAGATGACATCAACCTCCAGTCCTCTTCCATCCTTTCCTGTGTGGCCATGTTGCATTTTCATTACTTTAGCTTCATAGCTCCATATTCAATATGCCTTTTCCAAAACCCTTGTCTGGGGTCAAACCACCACAATTAACCAAGTGAAAACTCCCAGTGATGATCTGAAATCATTAAGTATTCGGACATAGTTAAGCGATCTTAAAGGTGTAACCTTTTACTGAGGGTTATGTCTATGCTAAGATCACCTAAACTCTAACCTCAGTATGTGCCCTAATGGGTTAGTGAATTTATGGCCACATCTGATGTGGTTAGAGCTTATGCTTCTAGTTTTCTACATGATGAACTGAGTATATATAATCAGAGAGCAATGAGAACAGCAGTGCTTGTGAGAATTGTCTGTTCTAGATAACTTTGTAAAGAACAAGCAATTGTGGTCCCCAGGTAACAATGCACGTATGGTAATTACACTGAATCCTCACTTGGATAAAGATCAGTAGGCTTTAGTGAAAGGGAGAGTGGTTTTGGATCACCACATGTTTAGGTGGAAAAGGACAATAAAGACCATTTAATTCTGAATTACTTTGCTAGAAACTAATAATATCTAAGAATTCCTTTAATATGTACCAATTTCTGTAACTGTTGCTAGGTTCCTTGATAGATTTTAGATTAGAAGAATTAATATCTAAATAATTATTTTTTATTTGCATAATTACCTACATTTTGGACCTTGTGGTTTATTAAGAGGAAACAATAATAGCACACAAAGCTATTTCACTAATGTAAGTCTTCTTGAGAATAATGTCTTTCTGACTACCGTAACTATCAAATAAAGAGTTTACTGTGAAGGATCTACATCCTCTTTCAGTTCATTTTTCAGTTGGTAGGTAATTTGACATAGCCCTCTAGACAATAAAGACCTATTAGATGATCTAAAATTTCATAAGTGAGATTAGCTTCTTATCAAGACAGGTGAAGATCAATATAATATGCATGCATAAGTCAATAAAAAAGGTGTCTACAAAGTCATTATTCTAAGCCAGCAGAGATCTAATTAGAAAACTATGAAAAGCTATTATTTTATCCAGAAATTAGTATCCATATTTTATCAGATTAGTGGTTTTCTAGGTACCAGGGTGTTTTTTTTGAGTAGAGGCTGAGCTACATATATATGTAGAGCCACTCAGGATGTATTTAAGTATTTGAGATATTTAGACAGAACTGGCAGACATGAAATACGTGGGAAATCTATGGTCTTCTAAAAGTTGTTATGAGGACAAGGTGGGATAGTTGATATCATCTGAATTAGCACTGAAGGCCACCAGAGATTTCCATTGGCTGTGATAAGAGATAAAGACACTAGAATTATATGTACAATTTTATACTGCAGACATATGGATAAAGGTGACTGCATCTGGATCTAACTCTGACCCAAAATGTAAATTTACCCTAAGATATTTTCTGAAAATGTGGCATGGTGCTTGAAAGACAAAGCCTTAAGCACTGCTAGGTTAATAGATGACAGGATGGAGTCTTTAGGAAACTAAACAAAGGTGGCAACATTGAGATAAACAAAGTCCCAGGCCCCTGCTGAGACAGGCACCAGAAGAGGTCGTAAGAATCATGACCTGAAAGATAAGGTATGCCTGCTCTTTAGGGAGGTCTTAAGATTTGTGTTTTCATGATAAGATAAGGTTGCTGGCGTGACAGTAGACTGCTGACCTATCAGATGCAGCCCTGCGAGCAGTGTATGTACAGAAGGACCAATCTGTTTAAAGCACACAGTCTTCTGAGCATATTTAAAGGAATGATTTTATACAATAAATTGACTTTTGCTTGCATCAAGCTGTGACCCGTCTCTCCGTTGCGGCATGAAAACACATCTTTCTACTCACGTCGTCACTCCTGTGACTCTCATGTGGGCTTCTTTGTGAAGCTGACCCAGCTCTTTATCCTACTTTCTTTACTCCCTTTCTTTTTATTGGGATAGTTAGGGGTAGCACTGCATAGTCAGAAGTCGGGTGGGAGGTCAGGATCATGGTAGCTGTGATGACCCAATCAATCAGTACAGCTGAAATGAGTAGTTGTCTTGCTGTACTTAAAAAAGGGCTGTTAGATGAGCCCAGATATCTTACAGAATGGATTAAATCTCTTCCAGAGACACACAGCTGCTTTCAAATCCACTTTCTATCTTCCCTCATCTTTGACTTTGGTCTCCTCACCCCAGGGTTTCCTTTGGCCACACAACCAGGCAGGAGGTTTCCAACATTTTTTTTGCTACCAGTAAACAAAAGAGCAGTTTTATGAGTATATGCCCATCTATGCATCCTTCATCCCACTGTAGAGGTAGCTCTTTCCTCTTGTAGTATGCAGTTCATATATCCTTTCCTCAACCTCCTCCCTTTATTTAAACACACTTAAGGTCCAATAGACATCCTAATACAAATTTAATTTGAAAATTCTTACAGACATGATGGAAGTATAGAATCATAGAATGATTTTGGCTGGGAAGGACCTCAAAGATCATTTGGTTCCAACTTCTCTGCCATGGGCAGGGACACCCTCCACTATACCAGGTTGCTCAAAGCCCCATCCAACCTGGCCTTCAGCACTGCCAGGGAGGGATCAGCCACAACTTCCCTGGGCAACCTGTGCCAGGGCCTTACCACCCCCATAGGAAAGAACTTTTCCCTAGTATTTAATCTAAATTTGACTTCCTTCAGCTTAAGGCCATTACTCCTTGTCCTATCTCTCTATTCCCTTGTAAGTACTCCCTCTCCGTCTTTCATCTAGACCTCTCTAAGCTCATCTTCAGTTTAAAAGGCCCATATGTGAGCAAAAAATTAATAGTGACTTTTTTTAGGCTATTTGTTTAGGGAAGGTTGTTCAATTAAAGCATGGCTTTGCACTGCATCTCTCCTGAAATTTTTCTTCCATGTTGGCTATGGTTTTCAATATATCATAGGGTTGTTGGGTTGTTTGGGTTTTTTTTTGTTTAGTATTCTGTTTAAGAAACAAATATATAGCTGAACGTAATCAAAATAAATTACAAAAGTTTTTAAGTATTGTAGTAGGTATTTTTCTACTTTTCTTGAATTATTTTTATTTGAAAATATTTATTAAAAAAATCAAAACTCAGTAAGTTATTTAGTATCCCAAATTCTGCTCTCCAGTATACATAGGATTGAAAAAATTATCATATCTTATAGGAAATTCCACATTCATTTCCATTTGCACTTTTGATATAGTTTTACATTAGGTAAAACTCATGGTCTCGTTTTCTAAAAGCTAAACCTTTTGCTAACACTGTGGTAAAAAAGTAATACAATTTTATACAGGAATCTGGGAAAATTTTAGGAAGATTAGATTTATTTCCTAAGGAGATTTAAAGTTAACTACACTCATGTCACAGACAGAGCATGATTCTCAGAATTAGGGCAGTTCAGGTAAAACACATCCCTGAAATACTGTCCTTGAACGGCAACTTTTCTAATGAAATCTACTGTTCCCAATCTGACAGATGGTAAACTTGAGAGCTAGAAGGAAGCAGAACAATTGAAATTGTATCAGAAGTCCTAGATAAATTAAGAAGATCACCAAAGAGGTGAAAGACTTTATAGACAGGTTTATATAGCACTAAAACTCCAGCTAAATTCAAAGCTCTTAAGGAAACCGTGTCATTTCTATGCCAGCACTTGCACTGAGAAAAGAGGGTAATGCTATACTCCCCCCTCTAAATCTTTTGTCATTACACTGGAAGAATTAAAGTGCATCTTAGAAAATATGGTGTCATACAAAGTATCAATATCTCTAGAAACACCAGCTTTGGCTTTCTGTGGTGGATTCACCTTGACTAAATGCCTGATGCCCACAAAAGCTGCTAAATCAGGCCCAGTTGGACAGGGAAGAGAAACTACAACAAAAGGCTCATGGGTGGAGATAAGGACAGGGGGAGAGATCATTCACCAACTACCATCACAGGCAAAACAGACTCAACTTGAGAAAAGTAGTTTAATGTTTTATCCATCAAATCAGATTAGTGCAATTCTGTAGGCAATCCTGTGCAATGTGATACAACCCAGGATGCTGTTAGAGTTAATTGCTGAGAGGGTTCACTGCTCATTCATGTTCAACTATTTGTTCATCAGGACACCCAGGCACTTTTCAGCAAACGCCCTCCTAAGTTAGTCAGTCCCCTGCATAGCTAGAGTAGGAGTTTGGTCCATTCGAGTTGCAGAATGCATCTTTGCAGAATTTAAAAGGTTTGATGTTGCATTCCTCCAGCTTGACCAGGTCCTTTTATATGGTGGCCCTGCCTTCAAATATATCACCTGTGCCTCCTAGTACTGTGTTGTCCGCAAACTTGATGAGGTTAACTACATTTTAAATCTCACCAGGTTCTTCATAAGCATCTGAAACAGGGTAGGTCCAAGTGCTCCTGAGGAACTCCACTTGTAACTGACATTCAGGTGGAGGATCAACTATCAATCATTCCATTTAAACCACAACAATCCAATCAGTTTGTCACCCATCAGTTCACCTACTTACTCTACAACAACCCTGCTTAGGTACAAAACCAGTAGATGATAGCCACTGTTCTCCTCGAATACACAGTCACCTTAGAATTCAGTTTAAAGCCTTTATCTCAAAACTGATTTCTCATGTCATGTTCTTCATGCTGTAGGCATGTGTGTCATGAGTTGCACCTTTACACGATGTCCAAAGAAGTGAAATGAGACTTTTATAATTTGTCCTTCTCAAGATTGATTATTCCATCTATTTATAGATGTGAGCTTTCAATTCAGCTTTCAGAATATACATACGTATTCAAAAGTAACCTTAATATAGGATCAGTTCTTCATAATGCAAATTGTCCAACCCTAGAGGTTCAAAAATGAATTCTAAGTAGTGGGCCAAATTAATCTTTAATGCAATTTCACTGATGTCAGTATGCATAACATCAACTATTAATTTGACCTAATTCATTAGGAAGACTTTGGGCAGATTGTAAATGCTTTTGAGTTTGCATTTTGTACAAAAATGCATTATGTATGATTTTGAAGCTCAGTGATTTTTATTTGTGGCCAAAGCCATTTGCTTAAAATCTACACATTTGTCTAAAAAAATAAATTTAAAAAAAAAAATCATCATGATTCCATATCAGCAGAGCACTTAAAAATGTAGTTCAATCTGAAGGTATGCCTAAATATTTGACTTTGTTGGAGACAATGATTTTTTTTGAATTTGTACTGTCTAAAAATTTTCTAATCATCAGATCCACAAGTAAGAGATGATGTTAGTCTGAACAGGTGAAATTCAGCAAAATGTAAAGTTACTCACAAATATGGGTAAACCTGGGGGCTGCTTGTAATTTTATTCATTAAAGGGTGCTATAGAAATAGTTTTCAGGGGAAAAAAAAAAAGAGGAATAAAACGTAAAATTCTAGTTGCATAATTCTGAGTGAACATACAAGCAAACATACAAGCAAACATAAATGATAAATAAATGCTGAAATTTCTCAAAGGCTACAAAAATGCTGAAATTTCTCAAAGGCTACAACAGCAATGACATTCCATCTTAGTTTCTCTCCAAAGATATTGATGTGGCTTTAGCCAAAAACCTGAGGTATCAGAGAGATAGATATCAAGTATTTTCTGCACTACCATTGTAATCATTCTTTTCTTTCCTTACACTGATGGTCGAGGCTATAGCTTCCACTTCCTTTCTTCTCATTAGCCAAAATTAGATTACTGCACTCATCCTGTACTACTAAAGACTTTTGTGCCTCAGTTAAGAATAAACTTGAATTCTGTTAATTTAGAATCCAGTATCCAAAAGTCTTAATTTTTCCTCTTAATTCACGATTATTAAGTAATTTCTTTTTTAGGTCAGTCATAATAGGTCTTTCCATCCTCAGAACACTTAACTGTTGTGATAGTAGATGTTTACGGGCTTTGTTAAATTTTGTATACTCAAGGGTGAATAAACTTCTATTGTTATAAGCAAATATGATATACTGTCTTTCTCTTCTGTATTTCACTAATAAATTTATACATTGAGTTCAGAATTTTGTCTGCTACCAAATGAAGTCCTTGATCTGCGAAGTCCTTGATCTGCAAAGTCCTATGTATTCTTCATAGCACTTTCTAACTATTGGTGCCATCAGCGTTACTGGTATTTTTCTGGATTTTCTAATATTTGCCAGAAGTTTGTAACTCATTTACCTTCCTATGAACCTTTTTTTCTTTCTGAGAATATCTAGGATCCACAGGACTCACAGAAGACATAACAAATTGGTGGTCTTATTTTAGATATGAAATGATACGGAACAATTTTCAGAGACTGAATCCCCTAAAACACAGTTGCCAGCAATTTCAAGACCACCTGTTCTGCACTCACAGTGGACATTATTCAGTGGGCCAGCCAAATTTACAGGATTTAATGCAGATGAACATTACAGCTCATAATCTCCCATATCGTAAAGTTCACGTTGTATGTCATAATCCTTAGAAGTTGTAGTTGCAGAACTTTTAGCCTCTTTGTTAATTCAACTTTAAACTTGAAGAGCTGGTTCTCTCTTACAATTTCTTCTGATTTTCTGGGAGATAATACTAACTCACCATTGTCTTGTATCATTTCAAGTCACAAGTCTTACATTCTCAAATTAAAACTGATATCCACACTGTGTGTAAGACTGGAAACACACAGGGGAGAAAGCAATTTTAAGGAAACGACAGGTGCATGACACTTTTGTCTCTTACTTAGGACAGGAAAGGTTATTCAACATCCCTACACTGGTGAAACAGAAAGCTGCAGAAACAGATTAATTTTCTTTCTTCAATATTTATTATCCTCTCAACCACCTTGAAACAGAAACTGTAAACACTTTGATTAATGGCCTGAAAGATTGTCTAGCTTTGTTGCTGCTTCAGAACATGCCACTGTGTCTTTAGCTGTATGGTATTCTGTAGCTCCTTCTAGGAGGTACACTCTCATGACTCAACACAAATACCTGCTCTGAGAAGAAAAATATATTTGACTATTAATTAACCCAGCCTTGCTGTCTCTTGGATTAATGCACCATTATTTCAATTTTATACTAAAATCAGTAACAGTAAAAGGATGGTATATATGTAGAGAGGTAACCTTGGATCTTAAACAGAAAGAGTATCTTCACACTGTTAGGTGAAGTAACAGTGACTCAGGCCCTAACTCATCTTGCATTTGAACTGTCAGACTGGGTCTCCTAATTCTGCTTTCAAAGCCCAGTGCTCCCTCTGGGACAGTAGTGTGCCAGTATTAATGCTAAAACTCCTTGTACTTTTAGGGTGGATTCACCTAAGGCTACTCTCTTTCAGCTCCCTTCTGCCAGGGGCCTCTGTTCTCAGGCTGCTTCTCTTTCAATATTTCTCCATTTTCTTGCTTCGTGGTGATAAAAATATCATGTCAGTCCTGATTTGTCACTTCACAAGCTGTCTAATATCTACTAAAACACTGTAAAATCCAACAGTCTCCATAGAGTTAGAAGACTGAAAATACTTGAAAAATAACAAAAATTTCACATTTGCCCAGGCAAAAGCAGCAGAAATTAACATTTTGCTGAAAAATACTAAAAGCTTTCTAACAATTTTTCCTTACCATCAGTACCTGGAATGCAGCTGTTTTTGCACCTGAACCTTTGAATTCAGTTTAGCAATTTGTTATCATAACAATTAGTTCAGAACCAGTACCTGGCAAATGCCAGCTCCTCAGCAATAAAATGTCATTTATTGGTTACTACCACAGTTAGCAATGTTGACGAGGATTTTGCAACACATCTGTCATCTCCATATTTTTCTATAGGGAATCAGCTCTAAAAGAAAACTTTGACACAGAATGCCAGTAGTTGTATTTTTATTCTGTATTGTGTCTTAGAAGAGGAAATTGAATTATTACTGCACTGATGATGTCTGATAAGTTTTCACTTCTGAACTAGCTGAGACACATTTTTCCACATAAGATTTCATTAAGTCTGAGTCCTATAGCCAGGCAGAAAAAAATATAGCTGGTTACTTTCCTTTGATTCAGTAGTTCAGTGTAGTTACTATTACTGGTACTTCTAAAAGACAATGACAAACAATTTAATTTGAACAGCGGGCTTGTATTCTTTACTCTGCTTTCAGTGAAAACATTAGGGTTATATCCTTTGAGATGTGATACAACCTAACTTAATTGATTTTTTTTTTAATACTGCCTTTTTTACCTCTCCAACAACTAATTTTTTAACAGTTGGTTCTCTTTTTACATAAGCAGTGTAAAATGCCTAGCAAAAGTCCTGTCAAATCCAAAGCATTCTACAGAAACAAATGGCTGCAACTAATGCACCTATTATGTTAAGAGAAGAAGATTGGATTCAACTCTTCAAAAGTGGGTTTACATAATCTGTAGCTCTTCACATTAGAAGAAAACTTACAACATCAGAGGCAAAACTTTATTCTTAAAAATTTATAAGTCATGGATTGAGGTCTCAGTAGTGTAATGGGATTTTTCCATGCTGTTGAATAGTCAGTTTGGGGGTGGGGGAAGGGGGTGTGTATGCGTGTATTTGTTTTAGTGGGTTTTTTTTAATTGAAATAAATAGAAAGGCATTGATAGAAATCTGACAAGATTTTGGATGCTGACATGGCTCTGGAATTTTGACACAATTTTCTGTATTTGCACATAGGTCAAATCCAGTGCAATTCTCAATATCATTTGTATCAACCTTTCATCATAACATACTACATCATGTGCTTGGAAACAGTATCTTGAGGATAAATTATAAATTATATGCGTGTAATTTTAATGCTCATGTTTGCCTCAGCTCATGCATCAAAATGTGGATTCCTATTCTAAGGTAGACCATACAAAAATTCCCAGTCACAGAGAAAATGCTGTGATCTTGCTGAGCTCTTCTGATTATCTTCATTGTTAAGGGGGATGAATAGAAGGATCTCATTTTGAAACTGCCTAGCTTTAGTATAACATACCTTGGTGTATGTTCCAATTTCATAGATTAAAAGCTTCCATCCCCATCTCCATCTGTTTTTCTCTCTAAAGATATCAAAATTCTGAACCACTGACGACAGCATCTTGTCTCTTCAGAACACAGGCAACCTTTGCCTGCAGCAAATGGTGTACCCACACTGATTGACTTAATTCAGTCCAAGGACTGCAGCATGCTTTAGGCTCACTTCACAAATCTTTGGTCGCCATAGCAGGCAACATGCAATCATGCCGTCAGAAGTCTCAAGCACGTGTCAATTCCTATTGCTTCTTTAATTGATGTGCTACCATAAATTACAATGTCTACACTGGTAAACTTTCTGTAATGTCACCCCAGTACTTTATTTTCTTAAACAAAATATAGAACTTGTACTTGACTTTGTTTTACAGATTAACAGTAGTGAATCCATAAGCTTCATGGTCACTCTCAAACCCTGTAGTTATAAACTTAGATTATAGTTACTAATTCACCTAGAAAAACTAGATTGTTCTGGCTAACATTCTGATGAGAAGATATAGTCTTAAAAATAAATTGCCAAAATCTTTCCCTACAGAAAGGAAACTGTTCAAGAAGAAAAATACAATTTTTCTCTTCTTAAACATGCCATAACAGTAGTCACTAAATACAAATTTATGGGCTTATATTTAAAATACATGTTAATATACAATGCTATTGAACATGTAATGTTGTGTGACTTCCTTGTTGTTGAATTCGGGAAAATAAGTCACTGTTCCAAAGAAAAGAGATAAAAGGAACAGCAACAACAGATGAATACCACATCACTGGAATAAAAGATGGAAATCTAGACTCCACCATCTTTTATATTTCATTGCTATTTAAATTGGTATTAAATATTATTAATATTATTAATATTCTTTAAACTGATTCAGATTTTTTTGTAAAGGAGAGTAGTAAAACTATACAAAAGATAAAGAGCATTTGATGGATAATTCTTTTTATTTCCAGTCTTAAGAGTGTACTCAGACATTACAATCCACAAGAAGTTAACCACTTTTACAGTAGACCTGCATGGACACTAAGAAAACAGCAGCCTTCAAAATATGCTAAATTAGATAAGTAGCTCTCCATTGCTTTGAAAGAATGGGTTGAAGGTCAGTCTTAGAAATCAGTCGACAGAAGATACTGTAGAGTACTACACAAACCTTGGAGAACAGACACTGGAAAAAATTACAAACTCAGGCAATGTGACACAGATGTTGAGCAAATTCACAGGTAGGATGATATGGTCTACATGTCTCTCCAGAAATAAACATGAGAAACATTATTAATGTCAACTGTATGACATCATGGAGAAACAATCTGGCCAAATATACGCATATACATTCCTCTTTAAGGAGATTATACTTTTGATTTACAATCATGTTTACCATCCAAAGCTTGTTACCTTTCATATGTATGAGGCATTTTTTTGTGCATAAGTTAGATATGCTGCTAAAGTAAGACTAGATTATCTGAAAAGTGTTTAAAAATAGTTTTACTGCTTTGAAAGAAACTATATCCAATCAATGTCACTGCTGTCAATGTATTTTATTTCCCCTTTTTCCTAATTTTTGTCACTACTTTAATCAGTAGATAAAAGTTCTAACACATTTCTACACATCTTGCTCCACTTAGGGCTATTCTTAAACTATTAAAGTCTATGCTAAGTATTATTTTTCCTTATATTCATGCAACAATAAATTGTTACTGCTTTTATTTCTTTACATATTTATAAAATTTAGACTCATAGAAAAATGTCAGTTTCAAGGTCCAGTAGCATAATTACCAACTGTACAGTACTAGAAAGATGCATAACAATAGTTTTGTTGTAGCGATACTTGATTTGGAGCTATTTCGTTCCTAAATGTACTCCAGAAGTCTTCATACAGTATAGTGATTACTTCAAATAGGAACGTAGATTATGCATAACAGAGAAAGTTTTAGGGGCAACAATACAAATTTTTATTTCGGGAATACTTTTTTATCATTTTAGGAAATAAGGTAATTTTTCAGTATTGTGTGTGATAAATACGGTATATCTTGGCTCTATAAAGGAAAAAAAAAATCAATGAAGAAGAGAAAAGGCCAAGAACTATTTTGGCATGGGACCTCAACTCCTGAATGGGTTGGATCTGAGGAGATATGACCTTCCGTAGTTTGGACTAACTACACACTAGTATTTTAGCCACTGTATCTCCACAGAGTCTACAAGTAAGTCTCAGAATCACAGAATTGTAGGGATTCAAAGAGACTTCAAGAGATCATTGAATCCAACCCCCCTGCCAAAGCAGGTTCCTTTGGACATAAAGAATTATGTAATCTACTCTTTCTGAACTCTCAGTATGCACTAGACAGTATTACATACTATCTATGAAGCTAAAATTGGCAGAAGCAGCTACTATTTTTGTGCACAGCATTCCAAAAAGGGACAATATTGTCATTGTTTTGGAACTGGCTTCCTCCTAATATAGATAGAACATGCATTATAATGACTTCCTAAACTGATTTTCAGAAGCTACCCATTACTTAAGGTTTTGGTTCCAGGAGGAATTTTACTTTTAATAAAACTAGGTGATATTTCTCTGAACTTATATTTCCAGAATAATGTATATCTTGCTCATTACACATTATACAACATTTCTGAAAACAAGAGGCTAAAACTGATAATGGTTTTTCACGGGATTCACATCAGAAGAACACCATGTGGGACTGTTTAAAAAACCTAATAGGAGAGAAAAAAGAGATTGCATATATCCTGTTTTCCTAAATCCCATATCATACATCAGAAGCTGAGGATGATACAGTCAGAATGAGAAAATACACTCTCTGTAGTAAATATTAGCAATGAAAAAGCCCTTAAATTATAAATTAACATCTGCAGGATCCATGAATTCCAAGACAGCACTCTCCTGCTTTGCTGAACCACTCTCTGAATGGTAACCATAACATTAACAGAAGGCATAGGGCATGGAAGACCTTATGCCAAAGTATTTCAGCTTGTATAGCATATCTAAACTGTTAAAATTGCTTTGAAAATTAAGTTGATCCACTGGAAGACAGTTACGTACTATCTGGCAGAGATTAAAATTGGAAATGGATCTAAAAAATGAAAAAAAAAAATTTAAGTATTCAACCACCAGTCTAACCAGAAGATGAGCTGGTACAAGTTCTAAATTTTGTTCCTAACCTCTCTTCATGTAAAAACATGCTAAGACAAATGAATAATTTTGAAAAAAAAAAATTATATCCCAGTTTCTCTTTATGAATCGCTATCGTAGCAGTATGTCTTGAATACACTACTAATTGCAGGTTTAAATGTCTAAAAAGAATACTTTTGCACCATTTTAAGCTTCTACAGAAACCTTTAACCCTGATTATGTAAAGCTTCTAGTTTCTTGTCTTTCAATTAAGTAAAAAAATGCATTGGAATATTATCCTTTGATATATTCTAACTCCTAATGCACTGTAACATGTTGTATTACGCAAACTATGATGAGACTGACCTTTCGCATTAATCCATAACACTTTCTAAACGAGTAACATCAGAAGTGTTCCATTTGCTGGAGTTTGACATTGGAATCACCCTTCACTCTTTGAAGTCAAGGTTGTTAAAATGCATAGAAATGAAAATACATACAGCAGATATTACAATAGAATTGAAAAAGGTTTGATTATTTCCTCCTAGGTGGGGCTGATATATGTTAGGATCCATTCTGTGAAGCCTACCTAACTGATTGGATGTTGCCTTCAGAAGAAAATGTCACAAGCTTAACTCTTTCCCTACAAGGAAATACAGACTGTAATTCCAACTTTACACAAATGTTTCTACTAAACAGTATTATTTTGATAGCTATATAGCTTAGTTTTCAATTAGCTTGATGGAATTTGTAATCATCCTGCCTAAGTGATTAATTATGTCATATTTCACTTTTGTTTATTATAGTTCATATCTTTTGTAAAAAGCACATTCAAGTAATCTCTTCTGTCAGTAATGAATTGGGGACAGACTCAGGGAGAGCACCCAAGAGAATCAGCAGTTCCACCTGAGAGGCTAGACATTACTTTTTATTCACCCCTTCAGTTCTCACATTCATCAGCCTCTAGCACTGTCAGCCATTAAAAATTTGCATTTCCAACGCTTACTAAAGGAGCAAATGGAAGCAAAACAGGCAGTACAGAAGCCTAGATTTCTTTTCTTTTTTTTTCCCATTGAGTTATGTCTCTCATTTTGTAGGAAGAGCTGTTAACTTATCTTCCTAGGATTTTAGGCAATGTGACTTTCTTGAGCTAGATGCATAGGTCCTACACTTAACATTAGAGAGAGTTACCAGGGTGGGGCCTATAACGTACCACCTGTGACTTAGCAAGTTATACAATGATTAGTAGCTTCTAAGCAAACATTTTAAATGCAGCTAGACAGATAAGAAGGTTTCTTTTTTTTTTAAGAAAGAATTTCATTTATTTTGGGGTGGTTTTAAAAACTAAAAAGGAAAAATAGGATTGTAGAATACTTGGTGCAAACTGAACTTGAAATCTCTATCATTTTAAGAACCTTGGGGATTTGTGGGAAAGTTTAAGAGCTTTGTTTTTCCTAATTGCATTAAGAACTTGTCATGATTGCCTGCAGAAGCTATCCAGTGTTCCACAAAATTCTGTTTTCTGTGAAGCACAACAGTTGTCAAGCAAAGGCAAATGAATGACAACATTAATATTCTTGACATGTTCCCATATTGTGATGATGAATGCCATAAAGGAGCCTATAAATAAAAAAAATAATGAAGCAATAACATAAATGGAGGTCATGGGTGTTTTTTCCCCCTCCTTCACTGTTATTAGCAAAGCACTTAAGCATATCCTTAGCTTTAGGTATGTGAATAGTCCCATCAAAGTTAATAGTACTATTCACATGTTTAAAATTAAACATTTGCATAAGTGCTTTGCAGACTTAAAGGCTTTAAGTAAAATGTTTTACCTAAACTGAACACATCTTGGGTTTAAGAACAAGAGCAGTGACGGGGAAACAAGCTTCCAAGCCCTATGTCATCAAACACTGTCCTGTCATCTGGAAAAGCACTGAAGATAGGTGGAAAAATAATCATGCAGAGGTCACACTGGGAATCTGTTACAATAATCACAGAATGCCTTTTTTTTTTTTTTTTCTTATCCTCTAGAAACTGACTGACTACAAAAAATTCTCTTCACAAGGAAAAGCGCTGAGTTGGAGGAACAGTAGGTCTGCAGCCTTTAGAATGGCAGTGGGTAGTTGCCACTTTGTGTGGGGCTACGCCTGAAACAAAGTAGTTCAAAAAGCAGCCACAGAGTCCTGCCATTTGAGCGCCTCACTGACACCTCTCTAAACCCTTCAGAACAACACCTATGTTAAGAGCTTGTTTCAGTGCTAGCCTTCCATCATTATGGTATTATTTATTGGAGGAAGAGATGTAGATGCCTGCTGGGGGATTAGAGAAGAGACACATGCATTGCTAATCTGAATAACTGAGCATCTCACTTAAACGTGAGTCTAAGGCAATTAAAGCCTAAGAAGAGAACTGTCTAACTCCTCCACTGTGTATCTTTTCTGACATCAAACTTTCTGAGTAGTTTCAGTTCTTGAAAATCCGATTTAAATAAGAATTTCTCGTCTGGTGATATTTCAGAAACTTGCTTTCCAGTGCAACACATCAATGATGGATTTAGTTTTGATAGACTCTAAATGCCTGTATGTTGTGCAAATCCTCTCTACAATTCCTTAAATAAAGTGTTTATCTTGCAACATAATTATCTTGTTTAAGCACTGTAACAAACCTTTATTAGTTAAATTAATAATATATTACTATTAAACTATTAAGAAACCTAATGAAAGACGTACTATCACCAATTGTTTTCACTATTTCAGTACACTGAATGTTCAAAAAGATCTGATGTGGTTTTCCTCAAAGAATGACAGACCTATAATCTGTTTGTGCTTGTTCTATAGAACAGATGTCTCCAAAAAAGCCAGATGAGCATTACAGATTTGATCAACCATTGGGATGGTTGAAAGTAATATCATAAAGGTGTTTACTATCAGACCTTTAATAGGTGATGAATTAATATATCTCTTATGCCTGCAGTTGCTATTCACAGATAACTGTAGTAGTTTCACCCTGGATGAAGGCCAGATGGGCACCAAAGCTGTTCTATCATTCCCCTTTTTAGCTGGACAGTGGAGAATATATATATTGAGAGGATTAGAAGTCAAGATTAGGACAGGGAGAGATTATTCCACAATCAGTGTCATGGGCAAAACAAGCTCAACTAGGAATTAAAAAAAAAACCATCTAATTTATCACACTACACACACAGAGAGGAACCAGAGTCAGATAATGAGAAGTACAACCTCTTAAAACACCTTCCTTATTCACTGGCTCTACTGTACTCATGATTACTGTCCTTCCTCCCCACCCAGGTGTCATGGGGGTACAGGATGGGGGGGATAGGGTCATTTTATCAAAAGTTGCTTTCCTTCTTAGCAGGGGAGCGTGAGGGGCATTACTCATACTCTTCCCCTACTCCAGTGTGGGGTCAGGGGAGACAGTCCTCCACAAGCTTCTCCAAGGTGCTTCCTTTCCCACAGGGCTTCAGCTCTTCACCATCTGACCCAGCATGGGTCACTTCTATGGGGTGCAGTCTCTCAGGCCCAAACTGCTCCAGCCTGGTCCCCCACAGAGTCACAGCAAACCTGCTCCAGCTTACACCTCTCTCTCCAAGGACTGCAGGGCCCACCAGGAGCTTGCTCCAAAGTGGGTCACAACATCTTCCATATGTCTTCACCCACTTCAGCATGGAGCCTCTCCATGGGTTGCAGGTAGAATCTTTGTTCCCCATCATCTTCCATGGGCTGTAGAGGGACAACCCACTCCATCATGGTCTTCTTCACTGACCTTGGAGTCTGCACAGTTTCTTACACTTTCTCACTCCTTTCGCTGGTCGTAAAAAGTGGCTGATTGTGCATTTTTTTCTCCTAAATGTGATTCAAAGAGATACTATACTATGACTGTCACGGATTGGCTCACGCTTGGTAAGTGGCAGGTACGGCCTTGAGCCAGCTGGCGTTTACTCTGTAGGGCCTAGGGAAAGCTTCTAACTGCTTCTTGCAAAAGCCACACCTGCAGCCACACCCTTCCCAACCAGAACCTTAACATGCAAAACCACAAAAATGACCCAATTATACACCAGTAAATAAAATAAATATAATTTAGCACATACCATATTCCAAACATAAGCATTTTAAAAAGCTAACCCTAACTGATTTAAGACAGACATATGAAGGAAAAATATATGTCGGGGAATAAGTAATTTGGATCAAATCTCTCGTTTGTTGACCCAGCCAGAAAATTGCATAACTAGAGGAAAACAGAAGGTGGCTTGTTTTCCAGATTTTACCTCATTTCTAAGGTATTTTTCATGGGAGACTGCAATACTGCAAGTTAGAATGCCACTCTAACTTTTCAGGCTTATCTTATTCTGAACAATTTTAGGTTGAAAACCCTTCCTCCTCTTACATAAAAGCATGTTAGCCAATATGGCTTGATATCCCATGTCTCACATCCCACCCTAGGATCTATTTATACATTGAACACACTTAGGTTTCAGATTTTATCATAGGACCACTGTATCATGGGCTCCAAGAAAGAGGCGATGTTCACACATTAAAGGAACAGCTGGCAGCTGTTTGTTTGCTTTTTTTTTAAATTGGTGATGTATGAATTTCCCTTCTTCAGAATATCTCTGTGAATTAATTTTAAACTATGCCCTAGGCCAAAAAAGATATTAAATGTGACAACATTCTCTAGGAATCACTTGAGTCAAATAAAGCTCATTGGGGTATCTGACTTGAACCAGATGAGGCACCAGCCTCTAATTTTTGAGATTCATGCTCTAGTAATTCTAAAGGCCAAAGCTTTGCAAACTAGAGTGAATAATTATTTTATTACATATAGTTTATTAAAAAGCAACATACCTAAAGAAAATTATGTTCCATTTTACCGTATTTTATCATGTTATGGGAACTTAAATTTCTTGATGCTTCTTTCCAAGTAAATAGGAAGAAAAATTGGAAGCTGATTTTTCCCTTCCTTTTACCAATATGGACTGTAGTGACCAGTAACTAAAAAGAGCTTCTGAAACATCGACTTTTCTGATCAGTCTGAATAAGAATATATTTATTATACTAATTTCAAAAACTGCCTGCAGTTTAAAACTCAAAACGAATTCCAAACAATTAAGTATACAATTCAGAAAAAAAGACGTTATCCAGACTAACATCTTTGTACTTCCTTTGTTTCAATAACTGGAATTGACTACACTTATTGTTTTTCTGCTATTTAGTTTTACAAGGTAAAAATAGTTATGGGAGGGAAAGAAAAAGAAAAAAAGAAAAGAAGACCACAAAAAAGACCCAAACCCAACAGAAATAGGACTAGAAAAACAGTCCAGTGACTATTTAGCACGTCACCTTAAAAAAAAAAGCATAGCTAGGAATACAACATGGTCTTTTGCTAGAGAACACTAACAGTCTTTAACTATTCCATTGTCACACTTATAAGCAATCAGGCAAATTATATGAGTTTAAATGAGTTCAAATGAGTTGCTAGTTAATGTACAGAAAGCAATAAAAATTAGAAAAAGAAGTAAGAGCCATGGCTGCTATACAGAGTTATGCTATCACTTACCTCTTTTATTCTTCTTATCTTCACCTAAAATCCCCCAAAATACAAAGTATCAACAAATAACAGAATCTTAGAAATCATATATCAAGAAAAAAATCCAATGGGTTGGAAAACAAAGTGTTACCCCCAAACCCCCCCCCCCCAAAAAAAAAAAAACAACAAACTAAAAAACCCCACCAAACCAAAATAGTGAGATATATATACACAAATGTAGTTTTCCAGAGTATATTTTTCACACTTTTAACTGTCTGTTTTTTCCTGCATTTGATATTTGAGATGTTTTTATTAGCTTTTCCATTGTTATTCTCACAATAAATCTTGGATACATGCTAAATTGAAAGAAAATATAAACTTTATTTGATCTGTGACTTCACTATACAGTTAGTTGGTAACTTTAAAATTACATTTTGAATTGACATTCATTCATTAACTGTATTTTATACAAGTTGTGAATCAAGAGAAATGAAAAAATATAACTGGCTATATTGTCATTGAAATTATTTGCAATTATGTGACAAGGTTCACTAAAGCTAAAAAAAAAAAAAGTCAGCCTACCATGTTCTAAAAATGTCCCTGAGGCTATCCTTCACTGAAATACAATAAGGGTATTTTAAAAATAGAGGAGGAAAGTTATATTTTAAATGTTTTTTATATCCTTTAACTTGAGTTTCATCCGGTCCTTTACATGAAATTAAAAGAAATGAAAGCACATTCTCTTGATTATCTTCAGTATGTCAGTCATTTAATCTGGTAACTAGTTCTCTCTTTTAAAATTCCCTTTTTAAGGTGTTGGCATTGATGCTCTTTAGACAATTTAATGAGGAAGAATTCAACCTACTCTGAGACCCTGACTTTTCAACTTTTCATTTTCAGGAATTCATACTGCCTGAAATGAAAGTGGAAATATATTTTCCCACAACCATTCTCGTCTTCAAATTTGGCCACAGACATATAGATGAATGCTGGAAGATATTATTTTCTGAGAAAAAGTAGAAAAATTGCAAAAGCTTAAATAAATGGTTGTACATTCAATAGATTTAATCACTCCGCATAATCAGTCGAGATGTCTGTGATGTCTAACATAGCCATCATGTTTCTGAAAAAATCATATAAAATACCTGGTTTGCTTTTTTGATCAGTTAACTAACCCACATGCAAACAGGAAAATATCAGATGTGATTGACATACCTGGTCTTTGGGAAGGGCTAATTTATTTTTCATAATCATTCAAAAGTGAATTGTCTGACTAAAACCACCATAAATTAAATGAACAATTCTTCGAATATACCACATCCGCTGTTTTGCAAAGTGAACAAGTAATTAAACTGTGCTCTCCAGAGAGTCAGAATAATTCAATATTTCCAGTTATGACTTTGAAGATGGAGAGCTGAACATAGTTATAAAATACTACCACAGCAAATGGTTAATAAATCACAAGTTGTATTTGAAGGCACTACTGTGATTCTCCTAGGAAAAAATGACAAATATCACATAAAAGAAACAAAAGACAGTTATGTCATCTGATACATTGCTAATGGAGCCTCAAAAGAAATATTGCATCTAGTTTTGGACATCACATTTCAAGATTTTGGACAAGCTGGGTAATGCCTAGTCGTGGACAACAAAAAAATAGCTAAGAAGATGAAAGAACTGGGCTTATAAAGTAGAAATATGCAAAGATTAAAGAGCATGGACACAATAATAGTTTTCCATTAACTAAATAATATGCAGAGACAGAACTGTGAAAGATTTTTTTTCCATGTTGATAGAGGTTGGACTAGAAAAACTCCATCCGGCTTTTACCCTATTAGGTAAAATAGAATACTTATTAGAAAAAATGTAAGGCTTTTTAGACTGTTCCAGATATTAATGAGAAAGGTTATACCTTCATAAAAAGTTATGAAAAGGAGGTTAGATAAATATCTTCCAGAAAGGTCTAACTATACTTGATACTAGCTCAGTGCACAGGCATGGCTAAATTATCAGTAATTGTCTCTTTTCCAGCTGTGATTTTCCTGACACTGTAACCCAACAATTATCTAAATTATCAGAAAAAACATTCATTAAAGGAAAGAGATACTAAATAGTATCCACAATACACCAAGGTTCATAACATTATAATCTGGGATGCTAATGATGCCTGTCAAAATTAGCCAGTTTCTAACACTGTTTTCATTTTCTTTTAATTTTGCTCAACTTAACTGATGGCATTTTCAATGCTCAGAATGATGCTTTAACAAATCATCTAAAATGGTTCTGTCTTTTAGATAAAGGCTGGGAGATTTTCTTCACCCTGAAAATATTATTCTGATTTTTTTCCCTAAACTGGTTTAGAGTGACCCCACCTTTGCATTTTTTAAAAAGGAAATTATGCAATGGAGCCAGCTATGAATATTTATCAGTTACAGTTCATTGGTATTTGATGGTCTACCTTGTTTAGGCCCTAGCATCTACACTGAGGGAACCTGATTTTCCTGTGCCTTGAATAACTTTCCCTTACAACTTTTCTTCTTCTTGATACGCACTCACAACTTTTCCTTCCTCTCCAAGGCAGTACAGTGAAAGAAGCCATCAACAGAATAAAAGGCAGACTGAAGAGGGACCACAGTTGTAGACAGTATCCTTCATAGAAGCTGACAAAAGCAGCTGACCATATGTCATGGTAGAAAACACTTTCCAGTCCAGTTCTGGAATACCCAGTAAAAGATAGAAATGGACATACTAGAGAGAATCCAACAGTGGGCCACAGAGATGATTAAGGGACTGGAACATCTCTCCTATGAGGAACAGCTAAGAGAGCTGGGACTGTTTTGCCTGAAGAAAAGAACACTCAGGGGATATCTCTGATCAGTGTGCATAACAGGGTACATACCACATACCAGTGGTCAGCAGAAGTAGGGAAGTGATCCTTCCCCTGTACTCAGTGCTGATGAGGCTATACCTAAAGTACTGTGTTCAGTTTTGGGCCTCTCACTGCAAGAAAGACATTGAGATGTTTGATCATGTCCAGAGAAGGGCTACAAGGCTGGTGAAGGGTTTGGAAGATCCTGTGACAGGGAACAAAACCCAGGTGAGCCCTTGCCACCATCTCTACCCAGCTGCCAGGAACTTCCTGCTCTCTCTTGACCTTCAAAAGAAAGAGGAAAGAAGGATACAAGCAGGCTGCAAATGTGACCCATGTGGATTTTATTTTAATTAAACTAAAATGGGTTTTGGTTTGTTGTTTATTCTTTGTCACTTGTTATAAGAGAAACTTTCAGTTTCTGCAAAAACCGTCTTTTCAGGTATTTTCTCAGGATATAATTGATACAGATATTCAGTAACACTGGAAGAGTCAGACTATGGAAAAATAGCTCAAATTAATTAACAGCAAGTCTTTGATGGTCTTAACTGTTCAAATCAATCCCCATGACAAGTACTTCTACCACAATTTGTACATCTGTCCTTAATATTTTAGGAGGCTAAAAACTTCATCAAAGAAAACTTTCTCCCATAGATTTTACTACCAATTTCTGAGAGACTGAAAGCAGATCAGATGAAAGTATTCAGAAAGATTGTCCTTCCAAATTTCCCAGCTAAAAAATTTTGTCCCAGGTAGACAAAATATTTCTTGGACTTTTGGAACAAGGGACTAACACAGATTCAGAAGTAATTTCCATTATTTGTGCTAGGTGTATTTCTACTTATTTCCACTAAATTTTGCCAAGTTGCTGATCACACACACACAAATTGTCTTTTATTTCAGATATTGAATTGTGCTATTTATTTTCCTTTGCAAAATGTGTCTAATAAAAAATAATAATAATATCAAGGAACTTGTTGACTTCAAAATGACAAGAGGTTTAAAGCTGAAGAAAATTGGTGACAAGCATTGATAGCATGAAGCTAACAGGCTAAAGTTAAAATATTTTACTGTGTTAGGAAGTCTCAAAGGAATATGAGTTAAGTCTCAAAATCAATGTGAAATTCCCATATTTCAGAACTTCAGTAGTTTCTATGCAGCTACTGCATAAAATTTAGTTTCATCTGAAACCGGTTGGTAGTAAGTGTGGACTAAATGTAGTGACTTGAAAATCACCTGTATATACACTATCCTTAATCAATTTCCAGATTCAGGGGAATATCTATATCATAAAAACATATTAAAACTGAACTCAACTAATATTTTGAAATTTCACCACTCTAAATATATTTGGTTTGTATAATCCATTTGTTATAACACAACAAGAAACTAAAGTAATATTAAAGTTACTAAGCAGTTAAAAAAATTCCATTTTGTTTTCCAGGTAAAACAATTTTTAGTCTTTGAGATTAATACTTAAAATGACAACCCCTCCCCCCCCCAAAAAAAAACCCAAACCAACAACAACCAAAAAACCCTCATTGGAATATAATTTAAATTATATCTTTACTTATATCTCTTTAAGGATTGAAACTGGTTATTGAAATAAATCTTGTTTTCCATGTTCTAGTATTTATTAAATCTTTTTTTCATTTATACCCATCTGATCACCATAGTTCAGATTACTTAGAAGTAAAGCATGAAGATATGATGAGAGTTTCAGCACCTTGGTGGTTGTATTTAGTTACTTAGGAAAAAACGTTAAATCAAGCAATATGATTTAACATCAAGCCTTCAACATACATCTGCTCACTTTGGTGCCAATCAGCTTGCCTGACTTTTTTCTTTTTTTTTTTTAAACTTCATCAGCAATAAAGAAAAGAATCTTTGTCAATCAAACATAGTAAGACTGGGGGAGTGGTGAAGGAATAATTTGATAGGAAATAAATCTAACAGAAAGGAATTTTTTTTCTACTGAGATAACACAAGCTGAGTTTTAAAAGTGGAAATCAAGATACTGTAACAACTGGAAGAGTCAGAAGATTTTGAACTATCATGGCATTCATGTAAATATGTAAAGAAAGTGACTGGAATGAGTGGACATGGAAATACTTCTACAAAAGCTTTTCCAAATGCTAAAGTGTTGACTTTTTTTGTTTGGTTGGTTTTGGTTTGTTGGTGAGTTTGTTTTTGTTTGGTTTGGTTTGTTCTTTGTTATAGCCCTGATCGAGATCTCATGTCCCTCCTTCCACATTGTCCCCATTTGGATCAAGGACATTTGGAAGCTCTCAGACATGACCAGTCTTTTAACCCAGTACTCACACTGGTGGAAACAGACTTCCAAATCTTAACTTTTATTCTGTTTCCATTAAAACTGCTAAGAAGTTATTTCTTTTGTATAAGAAGACGACCTGATAATTAAAGTCTTTATAGTTGATACTGGCAGGGATAGCTTTAAAAACCATAGTTCTCCTGATTATCAGTTGCCTTGAAGTCCCTAGACTTTGATCTCAGTCTCACAAAAAAACTGACATACCTTTGCCAGCAGCTATTTATGTAACTGAAGCTGCCACACCTAGCTTTCTGACAGACACATGATGAAAGAACTTCAGTTGAAAGCTTTTCACACACTGACATGGCTGAGCTTTGTAGCCATTTGGCTCTAAAACCAAATATTGTGACTAAGAATGGAGGTAAGAACAAATCAGATCACAGACATTCAAAACTTTCAGCTTCACACAGCTGCTCTACCTCCTGTTTCTTACATTGTTGTTTGAATTATGTTCCTTTTTCTTTCTGCCAGCAATGTTGTATTTTTAGACTTTAATCACATTTTAACAATTGCTACATACATACCTTCTGACTCACTATCTTAATTTACTTTCTTTTTTGGAGGAGTATTTAATAAATCTAGTTTCCTATTTTGACACCACTACTGTTTCACGGCTCTAATACAGACTCGTTTTTAAGTGCCTATTGTTGCTATAACAATTAATCTTTATAACCCCAGCTTTTTCTTTTAAATTGTATTTAGAAATTTATAAAGAAATCCTTGTGGTATTCCTCATGATGTTTGTTTGCTCTCAGTGTAAGGATATTACACTGATCACTGAATTGGTTGCAACGCTGGCTTTATCTATACTTGCAAACTAAATATGTATGGATTGCAGTCCCAAATAGTGTCAAATGGGCATCTATATTAGCTTTTAGCACCATTTCCAAGAATTTTTTGGCCTAGGCTCTCTAGCATCCTCTCAAGAAGTGCTTGGGCATGGGCAGCGCTTAGACTAATTGGACTGTGTGTGTCAGAAAACATAATAACCCACTTTATAGACTGAAATAGAGGTTGCTCATAAATCTGTGCAGAGAGGAAGATTTGCTAGCGAGTTGATTGTTTCGACCCATTTTGAATTCTTGGTGCAAAGTCTCCAGGGGTCTACTGGGCATCCAAAACAGGAGACCAAAAGAAAATTCATCAGGACCAAGCAGAAGGGAATAAAGCCTTTTTCTCATTAGGATTGCTGTGAGTTTCAGATCTTAGTGCTTCTCAAATGCAGTTGTGCACTTTTTCATTATGCCTTGCAAAGATGCTGGAAAGAGGTGTGAAATCAGTATTGCCATCTGGTATAATATTAATCCTAAAAAAAAATCTCTGATGAGAGCTTTACAGGAATTCTATAGAAATTTAACCATAATTCAAAAGTGGTCCAGCAGACAAAATACCTGTCTTAACTCAGTTTAAAGAAGTCTGTGGAAAATCATTTATAAATCATAGGATTGTAAAATAATTAGGGTTGGAATGATCTCAGAAGGGTATTTAGTCCCACCCTCTCCTAAAAGTAAGGTCAACTTGAGGTCAGACCAGGTTACTTACATAACTCAAATGAAAATTATTTTGGACTCTTTTTTTCAATTTAGTTCCTCTCCTTTTCCAGAAACCTTTCAACAGAGATTGAAGCAAAAAAGTATTTTTCCATTTCCTCGTAACATTATTACTGTTGTTTAAAAATATGTAATTCTGGTACTTGATATTGCTACTATTTTAACCTGAAGTACGAGCAAAATATTATCTGGAACGCAAAAGCAAATTCCACCCGCAGGGTGCATTTCTCCATAATACCGGGTTTTCTAAAAAGAGCTTAATTTCTTTCTCATCAATCTCAGTCATTTACTGAAGACTGGTGAGTTAATATATAATGGTTTTCATGAGTACTTATTTCAAAGACCACTTTTCTATCAGCTAGTTGCTTGTTTTTGCATTACCTCAGGTATGCTTTTATGGTCCTGTCTCTTAGGATATATTCACTTAAAAAAAAAACCCCACCCCCACCAAAAAAAAAAAAAAAAAAAGAAAAAAAGAAAAAAACAAATAAAGACATCGACAAGGAGAAAGATCCAGAGGAGGAGAAAATCTCCACCTACTGTGGTACTTGGTGCTAGTACTTCAGCCTGTGATGGACAGGGAACTATGTGCAGTGAAAGGCTAATTCTAAATATCTCCTTGGCTACATGAAATACTGCCAGGATTCCCTCAGGCACATGTGGCTCCATTATCTAAATGCAATATGCATTACTGTCAAGGAAAACTGGAGATGGTGTATTATTTGCAAATGTGTATTTGAGTTTGTGATGCAAACTCCCTCCCCATCAAGAATCTATGAGTCATAGAGGATGTTTTGATGCTACAGAAAAAGTTCTAACTTTGTTAATACTGTCTCATGATACTGGGGTGTTGTGGGTTTTTTTAATATGAAGCAAAATCATGTTTTAAATATGCCTTTTGGATTCTCCCATTTCTGTTTGCATTGATCACAAGATAGTAACAAATTACATGAATAGTAACTTTATAGTAGATAAGACTCTATGTCTTTAGGTATAGTAGAAATTTTCTTGTCATAAGTGATATTGTTATAGAAAATAATTATTATTAATAAACCAACTAACCAATCAAACCTAAAAGAATTATTTTAAAATTAATTTATTCGAAGCAGAAAAAGTTTTCCCAAAGAGGAAGTTTCACTCTGTTCCAGATCATATAATGAGGCATCTACACTCATCAATTTAGTACTTGCATTAAACACTTTTACTGGACTATAGATATGAATGGATTAAATTGAAATGTATCAGAGAAAAAGAATATTTACAAACAAATATTTCTGGTTTTTTTAGTCTGTTCTGCTCTATGGGTGACAAAGAATAACATGAGTTTCTGAGTCACACCTTTCATTTAATTTACTGATAGAAAATAAATGGTGTCCTATTTTAGAGAAATCATGTTAACCTGTCAGAATTTTCTATAAAAAGCTTAGTCTTCTTCTGGGTAGATTTCAGCAAATCTAGTAGAGCCACAAATTCAAACCAGGACAACCAGATTTTCAGTCCCATGATTAGAATCACCACCTGCACCTATGATGGACAATCTCATGGGTAGATACTAAAAAATGCTGAGTAGAAGCAACCACCAAAGACCAAATTAATTTTTTAGTAAACACTTGACACTAAAATTTAGGCAACGTTCTTTAAAACCTTTGAAAAAAAATGGGGAAAGGTGTTCCTTTGGTCTTTCACTGGCCTTAGCAAAAAACAAAAGTATAGACAGAAGGTACAAGTAAATTAACATGAAAAATCTTTTACACATTTTCTGAGCTCCCTGTGGGCTCTAGAACCCTATTCAGCATTCTCAATATATCATAAATGCTGTATATTCAGTGAATTTAAGAAGATTCAGGGAAAACAAAATAATAAATCTTTTGTATTATTTCCATATGAAAGGATTTTAAGGATCTTGACAGGAGTTACAAGACTGTTTAAATTCTTTAATGGTGATTTGCAGAAACAAACTTCACAACTCAGGGAGAGTTATAAAGCAGGTTTGTTTATTGCAGCGCTGGGTGCAAAGGGGCTCCGCCTCCTAACTTGCACACCCTTCCAAAAAGCAGTTGGATATTTATTACACAAAATCGTGAATATGCATAAGAATTCCAAGAAGGCTGGTTCTTCAAAAAAAAGTTCCCAGACTGGTTTCTCCTTGAATGATTGCCTCACACCTCTGCTTATCTTGGGTGTGTATTTCCTTGTTGTGTTTGGTATTTGTCTCCTCCTTGTGTTTGGTGTGTCATCTTACACATTGTGGATACAGCTCAAGGCCATCTCCCTATTTTGGCTGTTCCAGGCTTATGCATTTGTTGATCTACACTAGATTACATTAACGCTGTTTAACTCTCCAAATCAATGGTATAATATACAGTTCAATAATCAATAGTATTTGATTCAATACTCAGTGTCATAGGAAGGACAGTGCCACAGTACTGGGTTTGCAGCTTGGTAAGCCAAACAACTAACTACTAATAAGGTAAAACCAACCAACCAAAAAAAAAACCCAACCACACAAAACAAAACAAAAACTCCCAACAACTTACTTATGATACCAGCAGCCTTATTAGTCAGAGCAGTTTCCCTCACTTATTTATACTTTATCTAGAGGTAGCTTCCCATGATATTTTATGATGAAGAAACAGTTATACTGAGGACTTACTAATGCCTTAATGTATGTTAATGGTTGTTATGTCCTAGAAGCCAGGTCCTAAAAAAACAGTTAGTACCTCACAAAATATTTCTGCTAGCAAGAGCATGTACATCTATCTATACTTGTATAGGCTACAGGAGAAACCCTCATTTTTCTACCCAGGACGTCAGCAGGCTCACCCAGGAGAATGTCAGCTGACATATCAGAATATGGGTGATTGTGGCTTGGGTTTGAAGGAAAACTGCAACCAACATTAGCATAAACATGTAGCAACTGTGCAATTAGTTTAGGTTAAAGTCACTGTAACATTTGCAATTGTGTGTATTTCTGCAGTTGAATAATTTTGATGGTGGGTTTCTTCTCCCTCCTATCTATACTGAAAGAAGAAAAAGTCTGAAGACCCCAAAATGCCAACTCCAAAAGCAATTGCCTGAACTAGAAGAAAAGCCACAATGGCTAGAAAATGCAAATAATTTGACTAAAACTAAACCTTTAAAGACAAATTGCAGAGAAACAAAAGCTAAAAGAGCAATACTAAAATAAAATTAAGCTCCTCAAACAACATTGGTGTTCAAAATACTGTTGAAAAAAAAAGTTAAGCTGTGATCAATGAGAGAAGAGAGACATGTTTCTACAGTTTGGTGAAGGCTCTGCCTAATTGAGTAGATTAGAAATTATGTCATTCTGCTTTAGAAACTAGACAGAAATTTGTGGATAGTGTGTAAAAAAAAAGCTCTTCTCTTTGACTATTTAATCTAAAACATAGTTGAAAAAAAATTCATTCCTCAAGCTGCACATATGCATTTTAAAACCCTGGCAAAACACTCATAAATTGCAGACATTGAGTGAAAATAGCACAGAAAAGCTCTCTTGTGCTCAAAGGTTCAACAGGATTTTGGGGAAGTTGACAAGGAATTAACCTATCTGAGACCAAAAAGAATAATAATAGGGCCTCATTAGAAGAAGATTTTCCTGTCCTATCTCTCCTTACAGGCACTGCTACATAGCAAATTTCATCCCTAGGAGTACCAATTCCCTCAGAACTTCAGCCTTACATTCACACATTTCACCAAAATTAATGATAGGAAACAAGTTGATGTCTTGTACAGGAAACATTATTTATGAATTAATATATTATTTGCTTAAAAATAGGGACTGGTGTGCTGGTTTTGCCTGGAATAGAGTTCATTTTCTTCATAGTAGCTACTATGGGGACTCTGTTTTGGGTTTGTGATGAAAACTGTGTTGATAACACAGTGATGTTTTCATCACTGCTGAGCAGGGCTCACACAGAGCCAAGGCCTTTGCTGCTCCTCACCCCACCCCACCAGTGAGGAGGCTGTGGGTACACAAGGAGTTGGGAGGGGATACAGTTGGGACAGCTGACCCCAACTGACCCATGAGATACCATATGACATCATGCTCAGCATATAAAGCTGGAGTGAAGATGGGAGGGAAGGATGTTTGGAGTTATGACATTTGTCTTCCCAACTAACTGTTACATGTGACAGAGCCCTGCTTTTCTGGGGATGACTGAACACCTGCCCATGAGCAGTGGTGAATTAAATCCTTGTCCTGCTTTGCTTGTGTGACTTTTATTTTTCCGATGAAATTGTCTTTGTCTCAACCCACGAGTTTTCTCACTTTTACCTTTCTGATTCTCTACCCCATCCCACCAGTGGGGAGCGAGAGAGCAAGTTACTGGCTGGGGTTAAACCATGATAACTGGACAATGTAATGAAAACTTAATTATTGAGACCAATCATATCTTTACAAGTATATGATGTACAGATATCACAGTACTGCTATGCAAAGCTTAAATTTTGCAAATGTGAAGAACAAATATATAGAAAGAAAAGCAGGGGGGAAACACACATACACCTCTAATGTCAATCAATATTGTTGGTAGTTCACTTCAAATTCTTACTAGTTAAAGTTTCCCCAGTGCAGATGGATTGCTCTAGAAATATGTCTGTTCAAATGGGAAAGAAATAAATAGAGAAG
Organism: Gallinula chloropus; assembly: GCF_964237585.1. NCBI lineage: Eukaryota > Metazoa > Chordata > Aves > Gruiformes > Rallidae > Gallinula > Gallinula chloropus. Next base: position 137,045,968 of record NC_140085.1, on the reverse strand, counting down.
TATTGCATTGGAATGCTCTAGAAAGTAATTACATAAACCTCAAATCAGATGATTTAAGAGTCTTAAAACTGAATCAGAACTAACAAATACCTCTTCTAAAATATACAGGGAGGCTGTTTCTGTTCTGAGATAGAGAATCTCCCAAATCTTTATAAGAAGTATTTGGTGCTGGCTGCATTTGTAAATGGTACACTGTGTTAGATAACATTTCATTCTTAAAAAATACAGCAATTACTTTGAGTTTCTTCTCTGCAGAGTGACTAGAGCTGCTCAGGTAAGTAGCAATTCACTGTTATGAAGCCATGGTCTCTTATAAAATAACTTAACACTGCTGTAAAATAGTAGCATCCATTGCTAAATGGATTAATAATAGCTATTTCTTAGTTTCCTTTTCATTCATGTTGTTGGAAAATAACACCTTTAGATATTGTTACTTTCATCTGCTAGGAGATGTATGTTTCCCGCCAGCTGACATTACAGTAGCTCTGTTAGATCTGTAAAATCCAACCTTCCTCAGTGGCCATTCCAGAATGTGGTCATATATCTTACGGTGAAATGAAGAAGACCACACTGAGAAACAAGTGTGCAAAAGCTCAGTACATCAGCTATTAAGAACAACAGGATAAAGTATTTTACAGATAGGTGGTGTGTCAATCTATAGTAACAGAAGAGCCAAAAGGAGAAGTAGCACTGGGAATCTCAAACTCTTGCCAGTACTTCCAAAAGCCTTCTACAAAAAACTTGATAATGGACTAAAACTTCTGTCTTTTGGCACAGAGTTCAGTAGACTTTCCGAGTTGACTGGGATGCTGCAGTTGCATAAATATGTGCACAGTACATCTTTAATATGAACCTCCACCACTATATACAACTTACTTTTATTTGCATTGATTCCAAATAATCATAATTTGAAAGGGTATGCTTCTGGAAACAGACAGTGTGTTGTTGAAAAGTGCAGGTTCAGTTTCTGTTACTGGCATACTGTATGATAAAAGATGTGTTACTCCTCTTCCACTTCCCATCTTAAGATATACAGAGAGACAGTGGCTTCCTCTGTTAACAAGGCAAACACTGACAAAGTGTAATGGAGGTATTGACGTATTTTGAGAAAGTGTCTAGAACTGCATCCACAACACAAGAACATCCAAAACAGATAAAACCCCTGCTCTAATGGAGTGCTGCAAGGATTTAACTGCCTGTTTCAAAATACTTTGATCTTTTTCTTGTTGTATTTCTAAAGCCCAAGAAGATATTTTGCCTTCAAAATCCTTAAAGTCTCACTGCCTGCCATTAGCTAGAGAGGAATATTCTTTGTCCCAGGAGAAGACCTGCCTGAAGTGTCATACATTGGATGGCACAGAGTACATTGCTGGCAATGAATGATCATAATAAAGAAATTCAACTTCTGAATGTGGCAGCTAAACAGGTAAAAGACTGACTCTTCTAGGAAAAGGAGACTAGACAATTTCCTAAATGCTCCTGATAAGCATTAAGTTTTCTGTCTGTGTAGGTTAAGTGGACACAACTCAGGCTTATGCCACAAGTCCCTGATGAAAGAAAGCTTTGGAGCAAGCTTCAGGGGAAAAATATGAAGTGTTTTCAAAAGCATTCCAAATGACTGAGGATCTACATGACAAGTCCTTTTGAAAGGCAGAGTAGTCAGCTGGAAATCCCTCCACAAAATTATTACTGCTAAAGACATTCTACATGTGCCTGAATATATATAGAGGAGTGACTGAGAGAGCTGGGATTGTTTAATGTAGAGAAAAGGAGACTGAGGGGAGAAGTCATTGCTCTATACAACTACCTAAAAGGTGGTTGTAGTGAGTTAGGGGTCAGTCTCTTCTCCCTGATAGCTAGTGACAGGACAAGGGGAAATGGTCTGAAATTGTGTAAGGGGAAGTTTAGTTTGGATAGTAGGAAAAATTTCTTTACTGAAAGGGTTGTCAGATATTGGAACAGGCTGTCCAGGGAGGTGGTTGAGTCACCATCCTCGGAGGTATTTAAAAGAAAAGTAGATGTGCTTGATGACATGGTCTAGCGTTAGACCTAGTAGGTCTGGATAGACTGTTGGACTTGATGATCTTGAAGATCTTTTCCAACCAAAACTATTCTATTATTCTATGATTCTTTCTATATATTCACTCGACTTACCCATCTCAGCTTGAGGCACCCAGGCTAGGCAAAGATTAATCCTACCTTGCATCTTTAAATTCACCTGAAGAAAAAGACCTTGATAACTGCAGCAGCAGTGAACAAAACATTCTGAAAACTATGAAAACATGGATGAGAGGCAAAGCTGAAGACACAAACCTGAAACAAGGTACTTAATAGGAGGAGCATACAAACAAGAAATCAGTGAATTTAGAGAAAGTTAGTTGAAACATAACAAATTTAGCCTAGATGTATTCTTGGTTGAATATCTCACTGCTGAGGAAAAGCTTATAGCAATTTCTCTCTGCGGATTTGCTGTTGTTGTTTTGTTTTGGGTTTTTTTTTTAAGTTTGAGACATGATTTGTTATGTGTTAAGCCAATTCTTGTGTTCAGGTGCAAAATGAAACAAAGTTTTGCTTTTTTCTGTGTGTGTACTTTTTCTATGATCAGCCAGGTTATTCCAACATAATTCTGCTAAGGATCTCTCTACACCTTTAACATAGGAGGAATGATGACAGCTGGAAACACCACAGAAGTGTAAGGAAAAAAAGACAATATTCAAATGCAAGATTAAGTGTAAAAATGTTTCATAATCAAAGCACAATAAGAAAGGGACTTTTAAGAAATTAATCTAGCAACAAAAAGGAAATCAACTTGAGATCTGGAAAGGCAACTATTTACTAAAATTTTAATTTTATTTTTATTTAATAAGCTGTTGCTGTAACACTTTCACGGAAGGACTACTTTTCTAAGGTTAAATTGGAATTGAATAATTCTTACTGCCTTTGAAGAATCTGCACATACTACAATGATGCATATGAAGGTGCACCATGGGAAGCAGAATGGTGCATGGAAGGAAACTGGACTAGCCCAAAAAGGCATCTACCTTTATTGGAAGAGTACAAACAAGATCATTCAGCCAGCACACATTTGTGAGTGCTTGTTTATATAAGTGTTTGAAGCAGAAGCATAATCCAAAATTGGGCGTGACCTAATAAATCCCTTATTAACTCTCCCAGGTAGAGCAATCTTAATGTTTCACGAGAGCAGATAGCTCTTCAGACTCATGCAGAGAAACAGGCTCTCCTGTGTCCCATCATCCATAATCCATGTCTATCTGATGATAAATTGCTGAAAGGGCCTTTGCTCTTGATTAAATGCATGATGTGCATATTTGAGCAGTTTGTAGTATTTAAAGGCTGATTTTTTTGTACATGCTTTCTGTTTCCTTTCTTCATTCTTTAAAATAATGAATATATTATTGAAGTGATATTTTTGTACCTTCATTTTGAATCCTCAAAGACACTGTGCCAGCTTCTCTAGTCTGCTACATTATTGTATCAAATTGAGGTTGCTGTCACAGTGACACAGAGGACAGAAACCTTGTAAAGAGTAGGAAGCTATCTTCCAGAAGTCAAAAGGTCCTGTGATTTATAGCAATATAAGATATGCCCTACGGAAACTAACTTTGCTTTTCAGGTGCCTTCTTCTAACAAGATGAGGCTAAAAAGTGTAAAGGTGAAATTGAGTTAAAAATGAATTTTTTATGCAAATGCCACATTTTACTTTCAAATTTCTAAGTACAATTATCCATCATGTTCCAGAAAAATGGTGATAACTAAAAAAAGCAGATAATGGATAAGTACTGTAGCAGACCAATTATAGTGAATGCTAAAAATTACTTCTTTACAAACTCATTCTCAACCCCTTCTGTTCTTTTGATTTATGTGTCATATGACTTTTTAATCTCTAGATTTTATCCTTTTTTTGAGATATCCCACTAAGCAGCTTACATTTAACAGAGAGTGGGAAATAGAATTGGCTTTATTTCTGCAGAAGGCAGATTGTATCATCTTCCCCAAAGACTTTTTTATGGTAGTTCTTTGGAAAAGATATAGCTTGTGCTCTGTGGATACCTGCAGTGTTTGTCCAAATTAGTTTTGATGTTATACAAGAAGTTTCTCATTAAAGGTATAGGCAATAACTGTTTGTATTTTCCTCTGATGCAAAGATTGTATCTGCAACACAACATACCAAAACTATCTAGCAAAATTGTGATGCTTCTCTGAAATGAGGAGGAGACAGATAAAGGGAAGTTTTTTGCTGAAAGGATGAATAGCAGCTCTCAAAACCTGTTGTTACAAACACGTACAGAACACAAGCAGCTGGTACAGAACTTACAGAACCATATCAGATTATAACTGTGTGCAATCCAATGCTGAGGTCAGAAGCCTGTGCTATGATCAAGTTTAAAAGACCTGGCCATACAAAGCATGACTTCCACAGATCTTTGCAAATATGCCTGTCCACAGAACTATAAGAATATCTTATAAGGTATTAAAGAATTTATGTTTCCCCTTTATGTATATTGCATTTTAAAAAATTAGAAATAACACTTACTGCATAGATCTTTCAACTGATTCCTATAAAAAAAACCCATGAAAACACATTCCACATCAATCAAATCAAGGTGGATTTATGTCATCTGTATTTCATTAAGTAGAACCTAACAGATAATGGGGACAAGTGTTTTTATTCAGATATCTTACTCAGCATTAGCAAGAAAATCCTTGCTTGTCTGTACTTTATGACCACCTATAACACTTCCTAAGAGTGTGACTTAAAAGAAAATGCAGAAAAGAGGGCTCTCTGGGTCTTTTTTCAATACCTTTCAATCGTAGATAGATAGTAATTTCTCAATATCTCATTCCTACATCACATTCTGCCTGCTGCATCAGCACTTATTACTGCAGCAGTCCCTGCAACTTGTTTAATTCATGAAACTGCCAGATTATGTGAGGATTCACCATAAGCAAAGATGTTACAGATGAAAACAAAATTAAAAAGAAATCATTGTTTTCTCTGACAGTCTATTTTCTTTGGGGTCACCAGTAGTGGGAGGGAAGGAAGGAAGGAAGGAAGGAAGGAAGGAAGGAAGGAAGGAAGGAAGGAAGGAAGGAAGGAAGGAAGGAAGGAAGGAAGGAAGGAAGGAAGGAAGGAAGGAAGGAAGGAAGGAAGGAAGGAAGGAAGGAAGGAAGGAAGGAAGGAAGGAAGGAAGGAAGGAAGGAAGGAAGGAAGGAAGGAAGGAAGGAAGGAAGGAAGGAAGGAAGGAAGGAAGGAAGGAAGGAAGGAAGGAAGGAAGGAAGGAAGGAAGGAAGGAAGGAAGGAAGGAAGGAAGGAAGGAAGGAAGGAAGGAAGGAAGGAATTCTTATCCACCCTCCTTAACTATAATTAAAACAATAATTATTTTATTAATCATATAATTTTGTAGTAGCCTTTCCATTCATGAAGGGCATTATAACCCACAAATGCCAAAACATTTTCATGAAGAAAAGTAAAAGCAGTAATTTTCAGTGATTCTAGGTCACTAGCTAAAGCCCTAATAGAATGAAATTTGGCTAGGGACATCAAAGGCAACAGGAAAAACTTCTATAGGTACATCTGTCATAAAGGAAGAGTAGCAAAAATGAAGGTCCTCTCTGGAAGGAAATGGGACACCTGATTACTCAATGAATTTTTTTGCTTTAGCCTTCATCATCAAGTACTCTACTTACACCACCCAAATTGCAGAACACAAGGACAGGGACTGCAAGGATGAAGAACCACCCACTGCACAGGAAGATTAGGTTCAAGACCATCAAGAAAGTGAAGGTGCAAAATTCCTTGGGACCTGATGAGATGTATCTGCAGTTCCTAATTGAACTTGCAGATGAGTGACTGATGTTTCCATCATATTTGAGAAGTTGTGGCAATCTGGGAAATTCCTGTTGATTGTCAAAGGAGAAAAAAGGAAGACACCATGACCTACAGGCTGGTCAGTCTCACCTCTGTTCCCAGAAAGATCATGGCACAGATCCTTCTGGAAATTATGCTAAAGAACATGGAAAATAAGATGATTGGTGACAGCCAATATGGCTTCATTAAGGGCAAATTGTACCTGAAAAATTTGCTGGCATTCTACAACAAGGTTACAGAATTGGTGGATACGAGATGTGCAACTGACATCATTAACCTGGACTTGCACAAACCATTTGATACTGTCCCACATGACATCCTTGTCTCTAAACTGGAGAAAGGTGGATTCAACAGATGTACCACTTGGTGCACACTGAATTACGTGATGGTCACACTCAAAGAGTTGCAGTTACAAATTTGATGTCCAAGTGGAGATCAGTGACAAGTGGTGTTCTTCAGTGGGACAAGTGCACCCTAGGCATTTTTGCTATTGATGTCAAGCTGTGTGGTGATGTTGACATGCTGGACAGAATGGATGGCATTCAAGGGGACACTGACAGGCTAGAGAGATGCGCCCATGTGGATGACATGATGTTCAACAAGGACAAGTACAAGGTCCTGCACATGGGTCAGCAGAGTCCCAAACACAAATACAGGCTGGGTAGATTGAGAGTAATCATGAGACTTAGGGTATTGATGGACAAACAGCTTAACATGACCTGTCAATGTGCACTTGCAGTCCAGAAAGCCAACTGTATTCTGGGCCACATCAAAAGAAGTTTGACTGGGAGGTTAAGGGAGTTTGGCTTGCTCAGTCTGGAGAAGAGAAGGCTCCCGAGAGACCTAATTGCAGCCTTCCAGTACCTGAAGAAGCCTACAGGTAAGATGGAGAGGGACTGTTTTACAAGGGCATGGAGTGATAGGACAAGGGGTAATGGACCTAAGCTGAAGGAGGGTATATTTAGATTAGATACTGGCGAAAAAATTGTTCATGATGACGGTGGGGAGGCATTGGAAAAGGTTTTTAGAGAAGCTGTAGATGTCCCCTTCCTGGAAGTGTTCAAAGCCAGGCTTGTTGGGTATTTTATCAACCTGGTCTAGTGGAGGGTGTCCCTGCCAATGGCAGGGGAGCTGGGACTAGACGGTCTTTCAGGCCCCTTCCATTCTGTGATTCTATTATTCCATGATAGACATGGTGACACATGAAACAACTTCAGTTTGCACCAGTCCAAAGTTAAAATTAATATTTCCTAGTAAATCTAAACTTAGAACCCCTCAAAACAGAACACAAAATAAAAAAAAAAAATAGCTGTCACTATGTCTTGACAAAGTGGGTTTAATTTGTGACTAAGTGGTGATGAAGAACACTCGCTCATTGACATTCTACTGCAAACCTCTTAATTATCCACAAGAGAGAATATTAACTAGGTCAAGTCCAAATCACACAACTTTCATGATACCACTATGCCATTCAGTCTCCACAGCATAATGCCTTCTGTCCAGCTCTTGGAATGATTCTGTTCTTTTCCCTCTGCTACTCCTCATGAAATACCATGTAGGTACAGACAGAATTTGATTTTTTTTTTGTAAATAGTACAGTATCTTCTATATTCTTTGTAGTGTTTTTAAACTGACATCTTGAAATCCATAGACAAAACCAAGAACAATCCAGGACAGGGAAGTTACAACTGTAGAGAAAATTATTTATCCTCACTGCTAAAGGTCTTCCCTCATGTAACATAAGAGCTCAGTATACACTGAAAAAACTCAGTGCAGAGAAACCCTTTTGCTTTATGGCTAAAATACTTTGAATGCTTTACAACTGTACCATAAAAGCAGGTATATCGATATTTTTAGGTTTTTTGCCTTCTTAGGCATTATTTTGATGATTCACAATTGCTATTTTGTATTTAAATATTTTAGGGAAACCCCTAACAACAACACCACCACCACCAACAACAACAAACAAAACTTATGCAGCTATTTTTTAACATTGCAGAAAATTCTGCATTATATTATCTGAAAAATTGTTTTCAATACAGATACTCGATATTTCTTAATCTTCTCAATTTTTCTCCATTTTATTAATGTACGTATGCAAGTAGCGCAAAAGAAAGAGGAAGGAAAAATTTAAATCAATAAACTAGAAATGAATACATGACTCTCTCCCTTTTCCATTTCTTAGTGAGCTAAGGTTTCAGAATTAAGAACACACACATCATTTAATAAGCTCTGTCACTTAGATAGCCTTGTATCCTACTTACCAGAAATATAAATAGGACAGGTCCTTTGGTCAAAAAGCTCAAAATCAGGCAAATATCGAATGTGCCGAGCTGTTCTGCCTGCACTACATTCCACTAACTAGGGACACTTAAGTATTAGCCTGCAATGACGTTTGGAGAAGTCAGAAATAATCACTGCCATTTGACTTGGTTAGACCCCATTAAAATTCTCCCACTGAGAATCATGCTTACCTACGACATAATCCCAAGGTTTTGAGACCTACACCTGGGTTGATCTGGACATGCATGAAGAGTGGCTTTGTGGAGCAGTGGAGGCTTTGCAAGGTCAGTCATCAGGGCTCTACTAAAGAAAAAGCTAACACAGGAAGAGATGTGACAAAAACATAGATTATTTTTTTTCCCCTTGTGTTTAGTTTTGCTTCTTGCTCCCGACATCTTTGTTTTAGAAGATTTTTCAGGTATTACCATCTTATATATACAATATTCAAGCACTATGAAGGAATGAAAAAAAAGAAAAAAAGCACCAAAGATGTAGCTTCTGACCTTTTCCCAGGATTTAATGCTGCTGCAAATAAAAAAAAAAAGTGAACTTGTTCCAGAGAGAAAGAAAAATGCTTCCTACTGTTCTCTCATACAAAAGCAGTAGTTTTTTCTTCCCAACAAATCAGCTAGGAACTAAACTGATTTTTTTTTTTCTATTTTTTTTCCCCAGATAAATAGCAGAAGCCCTTTAGGAAAGAGGTACAGTGGGGAGATAGATCACCTTTGTCAATCACTGTCTGATTAGTGGCCATTGAGTAAAACTGTTATCTTGGTTGCTAATGGTTGATAAGTCAATTGCATGACTCTCACAGAAGAAAAAGAGAAAAGGAGACAAATCACTTCTGATCCCACCCCTTTTATCTAAACTCATGAAAAAAAAAAAGCTGAGTTGTAAAGGTGACTTAAAATTTTGATAAAGGTTTGCTTGTTTGTCCTCTTGTGGGATACAGTACAAAAGGAGAGAGAGAAAAACATGCAAAAATCTAAACAAAGGGTTCAGATAAAGAGAGTTTCATAGGTAGTACAAACCAAAACAAGGAATTAATTTACCACTGCTCATGGGCAGGCAGGTGTTCAGCCATCTCCAGGTTAGCAGGGCTCTGTCATTTGCAACAGGTACTTGGAAAGACAAACGCTATCACTCTGAATATTACCCCCCAGCTTTATATGCTGAACATGGCATTATATAGTATGCAATATCCCTTAGGTCAGTTGGGGTCAGCTGTCCCAGCTGTATCCCCTTCCAACTCCTTGTACACCCCCTGTTTCCTTGCTGGTGGGGTGGGGTGAAAAGCAGAAAAAGCCTTGGCTGTTTCCAGCACAGATCTAAAACACAGACCCATGTGTTTCATAACTAATATGAAGAAAATTAACTCCATTGCAGCCAAAAGCAGCACAGAGCTGCAGACATTTATACAAACTGATTTTTCAAAATAATGCAGGAACACACAGTACTTAGCCTTCATACACTTCATGCAAGAGAAAAGAGCTCATCATGTAAGATGATTACCAACCAGCTCATTCACCCAGTGCTACCCAGAGACTAATCATCTGGATTCTTCCAGCTAAATTGCAGCCTTACCCCATGGCTGTGCCAGAGCTAGAGCTATCTGTCCTTCAGGGCTGATGGGGAAGGCCCCCACTCACTTCCTCTACTTATGGGTATAATCTACTTCCTAAGTAGGACAAGTATTAATATGCTTCCCTGAGAACAGATAAGAAAGTCTTCCCAATTAGCACTTATCACTGCTTTAGATGGCAGAGCAGGGGAGAGGGAAAGATTATATGTCTGGGAGCTCAAGAAGCCTCTTTGTTTTGAGGACAACAGTGATAAATGTAATAAAAGTTAGTTACGAGTTTTGTCAGGCAAAAATGCATGGTTGTGTTCCCCATTATATAGTGTTTTGAATATTTATTAGTGTATTTTAACAGACCCAAAACTTGCATTGCTGTATAACCTTAATAGTTTATATCAAACAGAAACAGTCATGGAAGTTAGACTTTAAAGTCCTCATTATGGCACAGAGCACTGACACCAAGTAGCCATTTATTCAACTGCAGCTTCATTCTGTAGCAGATTCTTACAGTTCATTATAATTTTTTGCTTCTTTCAACTGTTTTCAACCTGTATGTACATTGAAAGGAGTCTGTCACGTCCCTAAGGGTACCACAAGCTTAGATGAGTCAAGTCCATCCCCCACAGGGCTGCCCCCAAGCTGCCCAGGGCCCAAGGCTGCATCTCAGACCCCTCTGGCCATCAGCCCCTGCTCCAGTAACACCATGGCAGGGTGGGTCTCCAGCTCCTCTAATCCCTATCCTGCCTGGCCAGGGGCCCACATCCCAGCCCGGCCTCACACAGTCCCTGTCCCCAGGGAGGTGCCCGCTGTCTGAGATGGGGCTCCCCCAGTGCCTCTGGCTGCACTGTGCCTGGCTAGGGGTGTGAGATGGGTCCTGACTGCTAAGTCCTGCCCTGAGCCACCATGGGGTTTGCCCATGGTACTGGTACTGGTACTGGTACTGGTCCCCAGGGAGCCACCAGCCCTGGCAGTGCCAGGGCAGTGAGGTATGGTTATTCTGGATATGCCCAGATAACTTTCTTACATTTGTAAGTAATCTTCCCAACTGACTAGATAAATTTTCTCAATATTTTTAAGAGAAATGAAACCTCCAGAAAAACCTCCATTCCTCCAAAGAGCCACACACCAAGGAAAAGAACATAGGCCTCTTTAGCTTCTAATTTTGTCCCTAGCAGATCCCAGCAGTTTATTCTTTGAGTTTAGCTGACATCTTTTGCTGAAAGCCGTCATTTACTTTTATTTAAGTACACAGATCATTTGAATAATTTGAATTTTTTAAAAGAATTCAGTGGGAGTCAATTTTGGAGAAAGGATGTATGCCACATTCAACATAAAGACACGGAATTCATATATAAACCCTGCCTCTAAAACAACCAAACATTCAACAGAAAAATAAAAGAGCTGTTAGGAGAACACTTTTTTCAGTTCAGTCTTTTCTGCTTTCAGCATCATAAATTGTTCATTATTTGAAAAAGAGGAGTCTAAATGTGTTGCTTCCTAGAGACTGTGGGTAATACAAAAAAAAAAGAAGTCCCTTAATATTTCTAGATTCCTAAGGATCAGAATCTTCTGCATTAACCTTTCCCCATCATTGGCTTGAAAAGCTATCTAAACTAGGCCAGGGCAAGAAGTATAGAGCTTGGCAGTCTTCAAATCTCTGGTGATCTATTTCAGGGAGTGCTAATTACAATGCAATAGTGAAAGCAGGAGCTGCTCATCACTGCTGAAGTACAAATCAGCATTTGTAAATGGTTCACTATGACAGCTGTCTGCTATCTGTACTCCAAAGATCTCCCTTTTAATGTACTAAACCCTATCCAAGAGCAAATCTCTTTCCCTTTTCCCACATTAACTGTTAAAGGTATGTAGCCTTATTTGCTTTGCCCACACACTTAGTTAAAGTGCTATTCTATATGCTTATCATAGCTGCATACTTACTCAACTAATTCATCAACATGCAAGGGAATACAAACCCAAACATTACTTCAGGCACCTAGGAACAGTCTATCCCTACAGCATCATTAACCTTATCATAGGATTGGCTTGTATTTCTATTTCCTTTTTTTCTATGTCCCTCATATATATTGATTATTCATTTTAAAAGAAATTTTAAAATTATTTATTTAATAAATTATTTGCTCACAAGAATCAAAGAATCATAGATTCATAGAATCACAGAATCACAGAACCATAGAATCATAGAATGGCAGAATGTTTTGGGTTGGAAGGGACCTCAAAGATTGTCTAGTTCCAACCCCCCTGGCATGGACAGGGACACCCTCCACTAGACAAGTTGCTCAAAGAAGGAAAAGTTTCCTTTAATTTTTTTTAAAGCTAGCTGAAAAAGTTAGGCAAAGTTGAATCAAAATTATTTAAAAGGACAACTAATTACTGAAGATTTTACAGTTAATGGCGATAACACAAAAAAGTACCATTCTAGAGGAGCTGCAAGAGAAAAAAACATGCTAATCTTTAAGCAGTATCACTCAATGACTAAGTGGTGTTTGATATTCATTAAATGGGGAGGTAGCTCCTAATTTTGAACTGATAAATGATTAAACTAACACTGAAGTGCTGGATTAAATCTGGGATAATTAGAAAAAAACTTTTAACCAGGGGCTAGCCAAATCACTAGAAAGTAAATTGAATGATCTCAGAGGAAAATGAATTGCCTTAATGGTCATTATAAAAAGGATTTCATTAATGGTTTTGGTTTTGGTTTAAATACATACCTTATCTTTTTTTTTCTGAGAAAATCTAATATACTAAATTAGAGATTGTCCTGCTAGCTGTAATGTTTTATGAAAAGGAGCAGGAATTTAAAGTTTACCTAAGTGTTGCTTTTTTTTTGCTACTAGACAGAAATGAACAATGTCCATCATCTTGAAAATCATTGGTCACTGCAGATACAAAGAAAAACTTTGTGTGTTTCTTTTATATATGTCCCAAGTTACCTGGCAAACATATAGAGTTCTTTATAAGAAGGAATGACTGCAGAGTTTTGATTGTCATAGTTATTGCATTCTCAGTACAACTTTCTCCTGGGAAATGGAAGAAGAGGTCCCTGGTTGTTTCTGCCAGACTTCAGTGCATGTTTATGGCATGCATCATGACATAATTCATAACATTAAAGAAGAAAAAATGGGGCAGAAGGTGAGCTAGTGTGCAAGATGACAGAATGAAAAAGAATTTTGAAGGTATACATCCTTCAAAAGTGGGAAGAAAAAAGAATTAAGAATAAAACTCAGATTTCGTAAGTTCCTGATTTTGACCTAACTCTATTTCCATCAAATCCTTTGTTGGTAGTCTCAATAGGCATAGAAATAAACCAAGAATGAGCACTTAAAGGATAGGACAGCGAATGGCATAGAGCAAGCAGTAAACAGTGAAAAATTGTTCTCTGCCTTTTCTAATAAAAGATCCAGAAATACCAAATTAAACCAATTTATTTCAGATTTAAAACAAGAAAAAGTATGATTTCTTCACACAATGAATAGTTAAGTTATATTTTTTACTACAGGGTGTTGCAAAAGCGAAATCTTTATCACTGAACAAAGTCATGGCAGAAAATCCATCAGTACTATTAAGCACAGAAACAATACCTCTCACTTCAAGCTCTCATTGTCACCCCTGTTACCAATTGCTGAAATCCTGGAGAATATCTCAGTAAAATATTATCATCTGATTACCCTGATCTTATATTTCTCTCACTATACTGTTCTCCCAGTATTTAGTATGGCCATTTTTGGAGTCAAGGGCCTGAGAATAACAAATTTCAGCCTGATTTATGCAACTGTCATATGTTTCTGAAAATAAATAAATATGTGTACCTGAACTTGACATGATTCTCCGATGAAAAAATGTTTAATTAAAAGTGATCAGGAAGGAAGGTATCTTAGAAATTTATTTTGCTGTTTTAGTGTGCTAAGGCAACTCAAAACATTTATCAAATTACTTCAAATCATATTCGTACCAACTGCAAACTGAGAATCAAAGATAATTTGAGTTCTTGCAATCAGAAACATGAAGAAACTGCTTCTCTATATGCCCATAATATTGCTAGAAAACAGGAAAAATAATAATAAAAAAAGAAACATGACCTTATTGCATTCACTTCAAGACAATCTCTTCTGGAATGGAAGAGATTCCATTCTTCTGGCCTGGAAAACTGAACTTTCTATTTCAATTTTAAGGGTACCCATCCCTCGGAAAGATGTTCTAGAAGTGTAGTAATAATGTAATTAAAATGGCTATTGTCTTGTAATACACATGAAGTAATTCATGTTTTCACTTTAAGATCCACATTTTTAGATGTGCTCTTATCAGGAGATGCATGCAAAAAAGCCTGTTGAATTCAGAGGCAAATGAATTAAAGCGTATTCTCTGCAAAGTTATACTATGCTGATGTAATGATAAATAAACAACTGATTTCAGATTTCACTGCTATTATAAGAGTATAAATTTCAGCTGGTCTGAATTTTTTTATAATGATTCAGATTTTTTTTTTTTTTAAACATCTTAACTAGCTATCAATTATGAACACCACCTGAAGGTTTTCATAATCAATATGAATTAATTTCAAGGTTTTCCTTGCCAGTTTACATGCCATGCCAACAAAGCACTAGACCTAGTCAAATCTGCTAAATAGGACTGATCCATGACCCTGAAATCTAGTGGCAAGAACTGATTCCCATCTGCATTCATTAAAGCTACTCTTGTGTAAAGAAAATTGCCCATGTGTGTACGAAGAGCACTCTGCCTTGAATCTCCCCTGGGTCCATTGTAGCCTATTTGACAAAATTGCCATTTTTTCTGGAAATGTGGGGCCTGAGTGTCCGTGGGTTACTTAGACATCCCTTCAGCTCCCTCTCGACAGCTCTGTGTGCTTAAGGAACAAAGAGCCAAGACTGGTGGTGATTTGCCAGTACTGAGATCTGTGTCAGGGCCATGGGTGCAGCACCTGACTATGCCCACACACCCCCCACTCCCCTGCCCCCTCCTTAGTCTCTGTCTTCCTGTGCTCAGGCCCACTCTTCTGCAGACTGGATGGGTAACCTGGGACTTCCATCCTGCTGAGATGGATGGAAATAGGGCAGGGCAGGAAGACCTTGGAGACAACTCCACAGGGCCTGACCCTGGACCTCGACTCAGGAGATGCATTTGCACTCTATGCCATTGGTGCCTGCCTTCACCATGTTGTACCTCGCCAATCCTGGTCTGACTCACTAACTCAACATTCCTTTAGGTTTTGGACCTGCTCTAGTTGCTACAGACCTCTCCAGCAGTCACTGAATAGTAGCTAGCCACGATTTGCCCTATTTTGCTTGCATTTTTCTTACTCTAGTTGGCGAGGTCGGTGCCCCATCTGCTGTCACCCTCGGCTCCCCTTTCTCTCGCTCTGGCAGAGCAGCCAGTTCCCACTGCAGCCTGACAGAAGGTCCCCAGAGCGCAGCCCCACAGGAATGCAGCTAGGAATCCCATGAGAGAAGCAGAGTCTGAGGAAACCTACAAGGAAACAGGAAACAAACAGCTGAGCTGTGTGGGCAACCAGTGCGCCTGTGCTCAAGCTTATTCCCTCTCCCCCTTTTCTGTAGCAAACCCCTCTGGTCTGTGATTTTGCCTTGCTTCACGGTGCAGAGCCCTTTCAAGGCTGCACAGCTGGGAGCCTAGCAGCTGGAAAACCCTCACTGTGCTGGCTGTATCCTCTATTTCCATGTTGACAGCAGATAGCCTAGAAACGGTGAGCCTGTGCTTTGCACAGACACAGGGAAAGTGTCCCTCCAGAGAATGCCCCCAGACCTCTGAAGCAGAGACCTAGCCCTAATGTGGCAGATCATGTCCACAGCATATTTTCTGAGGAAATCAGATCACAGAAAGAAAGGAGGACAGGTGCCCCCTGAAGCCACTCTATTACTCCCCCTTCTCATTTGGAAAGTGAAGAGAAAATATTATAAAAGGCTCATGGGTCAAGGTAAGGACAGGGAGAGATCACTCAGAAATTACCATCACAGGCAGAACAGACTCCATTCAGGGAAATTAATTTAATTTATTACCAATCAAATTAGAGTAAGATAATGAGAAATAAAACTAAATCTTAAAACACCTACCCCCACCCGTTCCTTCTTCCTGGGCTCAACTTCAGACTCCTGAATTCTCTTCCTTCTCTCCTCATAGCAGTGCAGGGGAAAAAGGAATGGGGGTTGTGGTCTGGTCATCAATCATTGTCTCTTATACTCCTTTCTCCTCAGGTGGAGGAGTTTTCACACTCTTCTCCTGCCCCAGTGTGGGGTCCCTCCACAGGAGACAGCTCTCTGTGAACTTCTCCAATGTGAGTCCTTCCCACAGGCTGCAGTTTTTCACAAACTGCTTCAACATGGTCCCTTACCTGGGGTGCACACCTTCAGGACCAGAGCCAGAAAAACTGCTCCAATGTGGGATTCTCTCTCTACAGGTCTACAGGTTAAGCTATGAGCCTGCATGAGTGCAGGCTTCCCGGGGGCTGTCAACCTCCTTTGGGTGCATCCACCTGCTCTAGCATGGGCTACTCTGTCCATTGGTCCACAGGTCCTGCCATAAGCCTCCTCCACCACAAGCTTCCCATGGGGTCACAGCCTCCTTTGGGTGCCTCCACTGGCTCTGATGTGGACTCCTCCATGGGCTGCAAATGGATATCTGCTCCACCATGGACCTTCAGGGACTGCAGAGGAACAGCCTGACTCACCATGGTCTTCTCCATGGGCTGCAGGGGAATCTCTCTCCAGTGCCTGGAGTGCCTCCTCCCCCTCCTTCTTCACTGACCTTGGTATCTGCAAAGGTCTTCATCTCAGAAACTATTCCTGCTCTCTTTGGCTGTTGTTGCTATTGCCCCCTTTTTTTTACTCCCTTCTTAACTATGTTATCCTAGAGGCACTGCCACATTACTGATGGGCTTGGCCTTGGCCCAACATTTGCCTTGGAGCTGGCTGGCATTGGCCTTGTTGGACATGGCGGAAGCTTCTAGCAGCTTCTTACAGAAAACAGCCCCATAGAAACCCCACTAACAAAACCTTGCCATGTAGACCAAATACACTCATATTAATGTGAGGTTAGGATGTAGCCAGTCCTGGCTCTTTCTGGCATTTTCTATGTATCAATTCCTGGATGTACAGAAAACAATGCAGAAGCAATGAGAGCTCCAATCTGAATTAGGGTTGTTTGGGTTTCTAATTTTTGTGACTAAGGTAATAAACCTGAGGTAATAATTCACTAAGGTCATTCTGTGGGCCTGGATTCAAGGTTTGAGTCTTTCTGGGTGACCTGTGGCTCCAAAAATGCTCTTTTCCTTTGTTGGTGCTGACATTTAGTGAGGAGCCTGAAGAGCCTTGAATGGACTTAGAACACTCTGTAAACTTCCCACTGAGTCCTTCCTTATACAGAAGGCGGCTTGGATAGAGCAAAGTGCTGGATGAATGTCATTGCTCACTAAATCCTACCATATCTGATTACTAGATAAATTGGGTTTCACTCTATTGTAGTTGAAATTGGAATAAATATATAATAGAGGACGATATTTTTTCCTAAATAAAAATTAATTTATTCTTAGAATGAATTATTTAGAAAACATTATCCCAGCATTTCTAACTAAAATTAGAGAGATTTTTTAGTAAGATAGTTTTCTTTTTAGTTAATAGGCATTTTTTATTCAGAAAATAATATTTTTCATTTGAAAATCAACAAGAAAAAACAAATTGAAAATGGACAAAAACCGTTCAACAGCTACTTGTACTCAAAATATAACTTTTAAAATCCAAAATCTGTTTTTGCTTCCCAAAAAACATAGTAGAAAGAAAACACTGGGAGTTGGGTTTGATGATACTTATGGGTCACTTTGAGATATTCTATGATTCTCTGATTCCATTGCATAACTTTGAGGTTATTTGCATTATACAGCGTTTAGCTTATAGAATGTATAGAAATAACATTTTATTGCTATTTTTGAATGTGTTTGATTTTGCAGTGCAAAAATTGCTAATTGATTTAACTATGAACTTTCTAATTGGCTTGTAAGTAATACTTTAATAACAGTAATCTAATTGAAATGCCATTTTTAAACAGTTGGTGGAAGGCAACCATTATTCAAAATAGCATTATAAAAGCCACATTTACCTAATTCCAGCTACAATAAAAAAGGAAATGTCTAATACTGTCTCAAGTGTAATAATAATAATAAGTAAAAAGTCGTGGTGGATGCTACCTCAAAACTAATGCTGTACACTTTTATACCTGAATAAACTAAGATTCTGCTCATATAAGGAGTCATAATATACTAAGCACATCTGAAATTAAGGTGTTTATCTCACAAGTCAGTACACAATTTTGACAAAAGTTTTGATACAGTGGGAATAATGTGGATTTTTGGAGAAGAGAGATTTCAGTATAAATAATATTTCACATCTCTATTGCATTGTGGGGTTCAGTCAGTTGGGAGATACTGGCAGTCACCAGGAATGCATAAAACTTCTGCTGAGATACCAGTGCACTAAATTGACATGACAGAGTTTTACAAAGAGCATGTGTCAGAAGTAAGTGATAGCTTATATTTTTTCCTGCTGTATTTTTTTCCACTTGAAAATATCACATCAGCAAAATCAAGTCTTTCCACAATAATACCCATTTCGTTGACACTTCTGTTGAAGAATTGCATAAATTACTCATTTCAATAAGGTCATTTTTGACTTACATATTAATACAATACAATCACTGTGTCACTAGTACTAAATCAAAACATTTCAGCTTTAGCAAAACAAACTTATTTTAAATATACCTAAGTGGAATCTTTTCCATTCTCCAGAATTCTATATTTGCGATTACTTTTGGTTCAGAAAATGCAGTTGTCAAATATTAGAAGCATTGGACTTTGAGAAATATTCTTCTATGCTTTGCAAAACTATAGCTAAAAGAAAAAAAACCCGACTTCAAGAAAGGAATAGTAGGACCACAATTGTTTAAGTTGATTAATGGTTTTGAGTGTTTCATTTAGCTTTGAAAGTGCCAGTGGTGGGCTATGTACACCAGGATTTCTCTTTAGTGTGTGATTTGCAAATGTCTCCAGGACCCCCACAACTGACACACCCAAAATATTTTCTCTCTTAGTTAATAGAGATAAAGTTACATTAAGTAAACCTTATGTCTTAGTTAAGAGGTAAATTAATTTACCTCTTAGACTTCAAGTAAGAATCATATAAAAATACAGCACAGGGAACTACTGTATTGCTCTTCATTCTGGTAATTAAACAGAGCTTCAAGATCCATTAACTGTTTTTCAACCCTATTGATTTCTGGTTCACCCTACTTTTTTCTTCTCCCTCAGTGCAGTTGTAGACCATTTCAGAAGTTCTGTCCATAAATCGTATCACATTTATAAATTTAGTTTTCTCAATCACCTTTCACGGAACTCTTTGAAACAGCCTACACGAACCCTATGTTTTGAAGCACTGAATGCCAAGTCAATATTCACTGAAGGCAACAGAAATGTACTCCATATACCTCTTTTTACAGATTTTGCTGTTTTCCTCAGAATGCAAGCTTTCATGTAAAAATAAATTCTCACACCCTTTGGCTGCAGAAATAGCCTTCATTCCCTAAATCAATAGATTTCTGTCTTGTTCACTCTGCAGTCAAGACAGACTGAACAATATAACACCTGCAGAGGTGTGGATGTCTTTCATCTGAATAGGATTTTTACCTTCAAAGTTGGTATTTGACTCTTTAAATGCTTAGGGCTCAATTTTCAGTTTGTAACAAACTGCACAGAGTTTGTGACCAAAATCACAGTTTAGTTTCCAGTTATTCCTGTTTCAGCAGGAGTAAACCTGATACCACTTACTTCCCATGGAACCTGTGAGGAACTACAGGGTTACGTGTCTCGATACGGGCCCCAGGGAGCAGCTTTCTGTGCTGCCACTGCAGTAAGGCCGTTCTGGCAGGAGGAGAGCAAGATCCCTCAGCCTCTTTGCCACACAGGTCTGAGGAGGGAATTACAGCCTTGTCCCAGTGCTCTCCAGGTGTTTAACAAATAGATTCCAGGTGGCCAACCTGGTATTTTCACACTCAGAGTCTGACCCGTACACGGGTTGTTGCGGAATCTTACTTAGAACAAACAATAAAAGTACTTTTTTGTTTGTTTGTTTTTTACATAGATGAGTGTTTTTTACATAGATGAGTGTAAACCAAACCAAACTGAGCTGTGTGCAAATGAATTTTGCCCTTCTTTCTACACAGTTCTTAAGTCCCAGCCACAATGCTAACCATTTTTACAGCATTAAAGGCTCACTGACTTCTCATGGAAAACATTGACAGACATTCAAGACTAGGAAACAATCTGCCCCTTCATGAATTATAATGACAAACAGCTCCCACTCTACCCTGGTGGAAACATTGATTAAAACAATTTTGCTTATGTTTCACACTTAGGATAAAAATCTGTTGTATAGATTTTCTTGTAAAAGAAGAGAGGCTGTATTGACAAACATATGATTACCTAATATTATTTGAAGACTTTTCTGAAAGCACTTAAGGTATTTAAAGTAGAAAGCATTTGAGACAAAATTAAATGTAGTATTAAAATTATAAGGGAAATTTCTGAGAACACTGTAAAATAAAATGAAGCTGAAATTGCCTCTTGGATTTCAAGTGACACAGATAAGTGTTTGAAGGGTGAGGCAACACCTCCAAACCTAGTGCGTGCTTATGCTATATGAGTGCTTAGGCCCCATTTATCCCCATTTTCCAGGACTGTTCACATGTTGTGGGTCTTAATTTCATTAGGCACCACAAGTTAACTTTAAGTTCCCTGGGTCAGTGATCCAGGCAGTCTCACCAGATTGTCCCTGCTCTGAGATGAAAAGCCTTTACCTCCATATTGCTGTACGCAGATAGGTCTGTTTTGTTGAAGCCTGTGAGAGATCCCTGAGAGGTTAAATGTGGTTAGATGTTTCCCACATAGGACATGGAAAATGTGAGCACAAGGTTTTGTTCAGCCTGAGGAGTGTTTAGTCCCAAAGGCACCAAACTGCAGGCTATCCTTGGCAGCAATGACATGAGGGAATTTTGGTCAGGACAGGCATTTCTGAAGGTACATGATTTGCTATGTGCTATTTAGCTTTTTCACATTTTACAGAACAAAAGTAATACAAAGAAAATGTACAGTGGGAATACAATTATATATATTTTTTTAAATATATAACTTAAATATATTGCATATTCTTGGTATATTTTTGGGTGGCTTCCAAAAAAACCAGCTTTTAAGTGTCACTAGCAATCTTAGAAAGTTCTCAAAAGGGTAACATATACTAACCAAATTAGTTGATTAAGCAGGGTTAGCAGCTATTACATGCAGCTCTCCATATCACAGAGGATGTAGAGAGGAGAACAAAGTTGTATGAATACAACTGCAGACTCACAGAGCATAAGCTTAAATATACGTCCAGAAATAATTGCTGCAGAATTTTGTGCCTGTGATTTGATCACAGTCATGGAGATAGCACTCTCTCAATTGGGAATTCGAATCAGTTGAGAATTTTATATGTAAAACATCATATACAATACCATGTCCCATAATATTAATAGAACTCATCTTCACGTAAAATTATGCTTTCAACTAAATGGAGGCATTTTTGTTTCAAGAATTCCGTAGCATAGTCTTGAAAAACTAAGTTTTGTTAGTGTCATTTGTTGACCTTGGCCATCTGCCAGATACTCATCTAGCTACTCTCAGACTCCCCCACTCAACAGGGTGGGGGAGAAAACAAGATGAAACAGTTCATAGGTTGAGACAAAACCAGGTAGATCCTGTATCAATTACTGTCACAGAGAAAACAGAATTGACTTAGGGAAAATTAATTTATTGTCAAAATAGATATAGATGGTGAGATACAAAGAAAAATCCCCTTCACCCCTTCATCCCAGGCTTAACTCCATTCCTTCATTCTAAACAATTCAACCTCATCCCAATCTGAGCAGGACAAGGTGGATGGTGAATGGAGCTACTGTCAGTTTATAACAATTCTTCTCTCTGCTCCTTCCTCACTTTCTCCTGCTCTCCACAAGCTGTTGCTCCTGCCAGGAGCCTACTCCAGTGTGGGCTCTCCACTGTCTGCACTTTCCTTCAGAGAATATCCATATGCTGCAGTGTGGGGTTGGCTGTCCATGGGCTGCAGGAGGACAGCCTGCTCCGCCTCAGGCTTGCCATGGGCTGGAGGAAAACCTCAGCTCTGGCTCCTGGAGCACCTCCTCGCTCTCCTTCTTTACAGACCTTGGTGTCTGCAGTGTTTCTCATATATTTTTTCTGCACTCTTTTTTGTCACAGACTGCCATGCAGCATTTTACCCTTTCTTAAATATGTTTTCCTGGAGGCATCACTGGTGTTGCTGATGGAACTGCATGCAGCAGACCAGCATGCAGCAATCCCTGGCCTTTGCTCACAGACCCAGCCCTGAAGTCCTCCTTCTACTACCTACACCTGGACACCTACGCTCAATAGAGTTAAAAAAAGTCTGACACCTCTTCCCTGAAAAATACAAAAAGTTTTCAGTTAGCATTTTCACTTCTTCAGTAAAAGCTTCCCAGAAACGAGTGCGCTGTTTTTATACCACAGCAAAACTTTCTCCTCCTTCTTGCATTTTATTGCTCACAAGATTGCTTTCTTCTTTTTCCATTTGCCAAAGAAAAAGCATATTTTTCTCCTGCCTTTGATTAAAAGAACCATAAAATTATGGCTTCAAACTCCCTATGCAAATGTTTCTAATGTGGCTGAAGTGGTGTATGATTCATTAACAAAAGAAAGGGATTTTTGGTGGTTTGTTTCCCTAATTAGATATAAAAAATCACTGGAACAGTAACAAACAGAAATAGCTGTAGGACATACCTATAAGGCACAAGAAGCATGCAGCTCATAACCATTGGAATATGTGGATGTCAAAACTGTATATAATTTTTTTTTAAAATGTATTTTTAGAAAAAGGAGTCATTAGTTGCCGTTAGAAGCAAGGTTTCCACTCTGGCTTTATCAGCAGATAACATAATTCTAATAGCAATTACGTCCTTTTTTTTCTAAGTACAAGAATAATTAATATGTTAGGACTAAACAGAAAATGCAGAGTGCCTATTGTAGGCTTTTTTATTCCTTTGACACTAATAGCTCCTAAAGTACCCCAACTTTGTAAGACTCAATTCAGGTATGCACTGTTTTGCATTTTTTGCAATTAATAAAATTAATTTCAGTAAAGAATGACTCCAAAAATAACACTGTTCTCTGGAATAGGAAGGAGGAAAAGCTGTGCAAAAGGAACAGAAAAGCCGAGACTGACGGAAGAAGAGTGTAAAAATTACAAACACAAAAGAATTCACCTTTCTGTCTCCTCCTGTGCCTGATGGTGCACTTCAGACTGATTTTAGAGGTGAAGAGCTGAAGTAATTGACCTTGAAAACCTAAAGAAAAGTCATATCAGTTTTCTGTTCAACCGTGTGTCAAATAGGATCAGTTCCTAATTCCAGACAAGGTGAGGAAGTTGTTTTTGCTGAGGTATATGCAGAGAGTCAGCTCTTTGGGAAGAGATGGCAGCATTTGTTCTGTATTTTTTCTGTGTCTGAAAGAGTGCACAGAGGAACTCTAGTCTATAACTACAGCCTCTTCAGTAATAATGCAGCTAATTAATAGCAATCCATTATGTCATTTATACTATATAGAAGTTAACTTTTCTTTCAGGAGCCAGATGAAGTGTTCAATAATCACTGAGAGCAAAAGGGTTTTACACTTTTAAACCTCAATGCTTAAGTTCTAGCTGATCAGCATTGTATGACTTCAACATCTGTGCACTCCAACTGGTTCCAAATGCATTTTCAAAGAAGTTGGGGTTTTTTTAAACTGCATTTATTTGATTGGAGTTGGAGTTGTAGAGGCAATTTAGCAGCAACCTTACACTGCTATTTTTAGTCTCACTTTAGATTAAAACTAACCTTCTTGTTCATTCAAGCAAATCTACAACACTAGATTGATTATAAATTGGATTGGTGACAGTAGCTACTGTTTTGCTGGCAGTGCTGAAGCACTAGAAAGACACAAAGGGCAAGCTTTGCAAAGTGGACTTGGATGTGTATTTACCTTGTAAGGTGGCACTGGAAATTACTAAATCTGACTTATTTGCCACCTACCATCCTAAATTTCTGTCTGTGCAGTGAATGATTGAACAGATTTTATGCTTAGCTTACAGCTAAGTTTGAGACTGATTTGCAAGACAACCATTCTTATTATTTCACTTACCTGCATACTCTGGATCAGTAAGCATGCTCAGAGCTTCAGACTGCATAAATAATGCCAAGAAACTACTTCTCAATAAGTAATTAGGGTTTTTATATGAAATATTGAAGATCAGATGAAACTCCTTCTGTTAATCTTTGATCTGGAGTATGAATTTGTACTGCAGTTTCTCATATCCCTCTTCCTTGTAGGTAAGGCAACACAGGCAGCAACTTATATATTCTTACTCTAGTCTGCTTTATGCATGCTAAAACATTTGCTTTGCCAGAAAATAACAATGACTCTGCGGACAGATGATTAGCACAATCACCAGGGCTCCAGATCCTCATTAACATCCTCCTCACTGCAGTGAAGTTTAACAAGAGAGACTTCGCCACACCATAATATACCTCAAAGAGACCTACAGAGGCAGCTCATGCATAAAAGCATGTTTCACATGGCTGATATGAAGATTAAAATTAAAAGAATATGGGTTCCCAAATTTTTAATTAGTCAAGACTATCCAGGGTCCAAAGTGGGAATACTCTCTGGCAGCCAGAAAGACTTCTCCCTCGAAGTTAGAAGTCTAGTTTTGGAGCAGACTCTGTCCATGGTACTAACTAGCAACACAGAAGACTCCCGAGGGAGCATAGGGTTTTACCTGAGTTTTGTATCTTGACGTTTGCATCTTGCTCTGATCATAAAGTATGTATCCCTATATATTTATGGACCTTGTACATATATCGTTATATATGTAATTGGGTCCCTAAGGTCATTACCAGGCCTTATTGCTGTTGCCTAGTGCCACGTGTTTCCTTCCCCACTACCCACAGGCCCAGGAACCAAGGATCCCTGTTTTTGCACCAGGGTTATGAGTCTCTGCCCCAGCCATGTGGCTGGAGTGCCAGACCAGCCCTCTCTCTGGCTCTTCTCTGCAGGTAGCCCATCGCCTGGATGGACCCTCAGGTCCCCATCTTCATTTGCCTGTTGCTGGTGCTCCTGGCTGGCCTCTGGCCCTACCTCATTGCTTATAAACCCTACTACTAGCACTCACTGGTTCCCAGCCTTTTCAGGCCCTGGAGAAGGCACAGCCTGTGATGTTAACATTGGCCCCCAGCTCCCAGTTTTTCAGGGAGCTGCCAGCCTTTTCTGTACTCCTACATGTATATCCTATAACCTTAATTGAGAGTTGTGTCTTTCACTTTCTTAATGAAGATTTATTCCCTTCTCTCACCTTCCCCTTCCATTTTCCCTTCCATTTACCCTGCTCCTTCCATTTGCCCTTCCCCTTCCCTTTCCCTTTTTTTTTGTGTGGCAATAGAAGGATTATTTTTGGCATACTAAATGGGTTTCACTATCTTGATTTGCTAAGAATATATTTCATGAAATATATATAGGAAATATTGAATACACTTAAAGTTAGAATCTTCCTAAAGCACTACTGAATATCTGACTGTGTCAGCACAGAAACGTTATGTATCTAAAACATAGCACTGTAATTGTGAAAACAAGGGAGGATACGTGCCTAACCAGAGGTAGACAACAACAGGCCTGTCCCTTCCCTACAACTCAACCCTTGCTTGCCTAAGGAAGTTGTCTTCTGAAAATCCTTGACTAAGGCATGTACCTTGTGGCAACAAGACAGCCAGGATCTGGACATCGCAAAACCAAAATGCCTCAGGGGACCTCAACCTACAATATTATTTCCCCTAGCTTTCTTGTTTTCTTCAGATATGTGTTTCAGGGGATTTCTGAGCTTCATCTGTGAGCATGGAATATTACTATGTCTGTTGATGTTTCAGATGCCTGAGACCTTTGTTACAATATGGACCAAAATGTAGTTCAGAAATATGCTCTGTGACCTCTGTCGGTCATAAATTGCATCCTGTCTGACAAAGAGAATAGCTACTTATTTGAAATATTTTAAAAGGCTCTATCATTCTACTTTTTTCTGCAATTAAGTTAGGTCTACAGATGTTCTGGTTCAACAGTACTCCCCCACTACTCAAAAAGAAAACTTTTATATTCTGATGCAAAAATATACTGCAGGCTATAGTGGCACTCCAGTTAGGTGAAGAGAACAGAGCGGCCCTTTTTCACATTTATTGCTATTTGTTTGAAACTCTCCTGGCATTTTACAGGCAATAGAGAAAGCAATGAACCTTGTTTTCTGACAGATCTGCAGTTTTAGGGGGCTTAGTTTGTTTAAAAGAAAGGTTTGTCCTTTGTAAAAGAAATTACAATCATACATCTTTTGTACTCTGTTCTGGGCATTGGTTCCAATACACCAAATGAAGAATCCAGATGTGGCAGAAACTTGCAAGTTACTAAATCTCTCTTTCCATTTAAACCTTACATTTTAATTCATTTCTCCTTGATGAAATTCAGAAACTGCTGGCCAATAAGTAGATAAATCACGTCAAGCCTCAACGTAAAAACCAGGAAACATTTTAGGACATACAAGTTTTCAGAAGAGATTTGGATGAGAAAAAACTGCTGTTCTTTAAGCGTGTTTTAAAATAATCTTAACTTACCAAAAGTCCTCAATGAATCCTGTATATTTAAAACTCTTTTGGGAATCTGTTTCTTTTTTTCAGCTGGGAACTGCTGGAATTACACATTAGAAAACACTCAATTTACTAAATACCTGAAAATTACTGTTGTTGTTTTATGCTGTTTGGCAACTTTGTGGCCCATATTTAGTATAAAATTATTTGGAACAAATTGAAAAAAACTTGCCTCAAAACTGGATGAAAATATATTGTTTTAAAGGGACAGACAATCTCAGAAGAGGGAGTGGAGGAGTGACTTTGTTGACTCAGTGCTTAACAACACTCTCAGCTATTAAATTCTAGCAACCAAAAAGTCTACCTGTTAAGTCTGTTGTGATCTTTAATGTCAACAAATATAAACAGTACGAAGCCTATATTCCAAAGTAGATCCATACTATTTACCTGGAGCTGTCAGAAAATGGTATCAATAAATCTTCTAGTTCAGTTGACTTAGCATGATGCCTTTCTTTGTGTCAAAATGAAATGAGCTTTGTGAGCTACTTGGATTTTAAGGAATTTGGACATGAGCCTTTTTTCCTGATTTTGTTGTGACCTCAGAAAAAGTTTTATTGTATGTGTGAGCGTATCCATATGAATTAAGTCAGGCAGAAAGTACAAATCAGTGACTTTGAAACAGCAGCAGTCTCTCCTGAAAATGACAGGACCGGGGGACATATAAGTCTCTAAAGACAGACAGTCATCTTCAAGCACTGCACAGAATTCTTTAATGACTGTTCACTGCAGTTATATACTTGATATGATGACTCAAAAGAATTATTTGGTGAATGGAAGAGTAGACTCACTAAATAGACTGATAATGTCAGAAAGTCATGAAAGTTCCATGGAAGAACATCTAAAATTGACTTGAAAGATATTTGGCATGCTTCATAGTACCATAGAGTCATGTAGGATATTTAAGACATTAAAAATGGGCAATTAATAAAATAAATTGTGAGGGATTTGGTGGTTTTTGGTGCTTTTTGAGTTGTTTGGTTATTTTTTTTTTAAAAAATAAGACAGGATTATTTGGATGCTTGACATTATTAAATCAAAGGAAATCATTCCAAGACAAGAACTGTCCAAAAGCTTTCAAATTCCAGGTGTGTTGTGGATATTCACAGAGTATCCAGTGAGACTTTACCTTCTCAATAAACTAAAACATTATTAAAGCTGTACTAATTATCTGTATGCTTTCGCTTGCTCATGATTATACTCTTAAAAGCAAAATAGCAATAAAGACACTTTGGTGTGTCAGAATAATAATGTCTTCATTACACTCAACTCTAGTTCCTTTTTTTTCTTTTCCTTTTAATGGAGGAAGTTATAGCAATCTTTGCTAATGTTAATAGGCAGTAGAGACACTTAAAATAAGCATGTACCCTAAGGATATGCATTAAAGAACAAGCTCATGCATTTTTTACCCCAGAGGAGGTGTTAGGTTTGTGGGTCACTGATTCAGCAACACTAAGATAGAAGAAGGTGACCTGAACACTGACTCTTGCAATACCTGGAGAGAGAGGTTAAAGGGGAGCTGATTAACCTTTACAGCACTAACTACTATATACAAATTGTTTCAGCAAAACTCTGCTTCCTGTAGGTGATGGCTTTTAGTGCCCTTCCCATACCAGGGAATTCTCCTTCCCTGAAATGTTAGAATTTTTGTCTACAGCAGTGGTCCAGACCTACTTTTTTTCCTTCTTGTTTTTCTCTTTTTTTTTCCTTTTATTTTTTTCAGCCCAAAGTCAGATTCCAGTGAAGATAGTTTACAAGCATTTCTTTTTGTCCCTTTTAAAGTTAAGCTTCTTTTCTACTTTGGGACATTGACATTTCATCCATGTCTAAGCTTCTTCATGTCCTCCAGAGCCAATGCTAGTCAGCTCCAAGACGGACAGGCAGCTGGCCAAGGCAAAGCCCATCAGTGACAGTGGTAGCATCTATGCAATATCATATTTAAGAAGGGGAAAAAAGGTGCTGTGTTGTCCCATTGCAGCTCAAAGAGATCCACTGTGGAGAGGATAACCACCTGCAGCTCATGGAGGAACCCCATGTTCATTGAACTGACTACTATGAGCCCCCATTGCTGCTTTGTGTGTAGGAGGTAGGGAATTTGGGAGTAACAAGAAGGGAGGGATGGAGGGAGGTGGTTTCAGGTTTGGTTTTATTTCACACTACTCTATTTTGCTTGGTAATAAATTATATTACTTTTTTCTAAACTGAATCTGTTTGGCCTGTGATGGTAATCACTGAGTGATCTTTCCCTGTCCTTATCTTGACTCATAAGCTTTTTGTTATATTTTTTCTCCCCTGTCTAGTTGAGAAGGGGGAGTGACAGAGTGGATTTGGTGGGCATCTGGCCTCCAGCCAGGGTCAACCCAACACAGTAGGGGTAAAAACAGAGGTCATAAATCAAGAAACAAAAGGTCCTGATCAAGAAACAAAATTTGGAGTCAACCTGAAATGGCCATTTTTTTTCCCCTCTTTCATTCTTCTTAGATATTCCTGAAAATTTTTACTAGAAAACTAACTTAAAGCACCAATAGTCACCATTCTCATTTTCTAGAGGAGGAAAAAAGTCCATTATTTTTCTGTATAAAATTATCATATTTTAAATCTGACAGTATAAAGTCAATTTTGCCTAAATATTGATATGCCTTCAACTTGTTTTATCGTAGGGAAGCTCAAAGTACTGAGATTCCCATTTGGACTAGAAAGTGGTTAATGTTACTGTCTTTCTTAGTTTCTCCAAGCAGTGAATTCCAGTATTTTATTCTAAGCTCCAAAAATACAATGACTCACCTCCTTTCTCATAGAGTTAGGTAGTTAAATTCCGAAGGTCAGAGTAACCTTGGCCATGCTCAGTCAGAGACTGGAAAACACTAGATGAAACATTAAATGTGACTCAGTGTTCTTTCTGTAAGGAGTTAGTGCCAAGAGCAGAACAGTGGGTGTAGGTACTTAGTGTGTTCAGGCTTCAGTAAGCTTCATCATGATAATTAATTCATGAGATAAGGAAGGTATATATGATTAAGGTCATTTCATCACCAAACACAAAGTGAGAAGAAATCTCCTTGTCCTGATGTTCGTGTATAGGTTGCTATTTATAAGTCCAGGTTCAGAGGGGAGTCTAGAAACCAAAGGCTGTTTTGATGATTTGTGCGACATGTCTTCAAATGGAGAAGCGAATATGATGGAAATCTCCCGAGGGGTTTTCTTCTGCCTGCAGGCATAACCTCTCTCTTACCTGTATTTAGTTTCAATTAACTCCTCGGCAGCTATGTGCTGAGCTCAGCCAGACACCAGACCAGTCAGGAGCCCTCATAAACTGTGACAAATAAACAGATTTGAATGTAATCTGAACAACGTACTAGAGTCCATTGAATGAGTGCCAGCTCCTTTCTTCCATGTTTGGTTGCTAACCATGGCTATCCTGATTCATCATTACTTTGCATTTTTGCATGGTTATTTATGGTCCCACACAGTGTCTGCTAATGGTGCCTTCTTTACTCGGATTGTATTTTGCATACTTTCTTTTCATTGGCAGTAAATGGTTCTGTAAACATTTGGCTTATGTTTTTATGGTCTATATCGTTTTACTTTCAACTTTCTTTAGGTTTGCTAAGTAACTTCTAAACCAGTGCATCCTCAACATGTGTAAATCACTTATTACCTGTTCAGTCAGCAAGTATATATATATATGCATATATTTATACACACACATTATTATAAAAAGGTTTGACCCAGGTGGCTAATTTAAATGCAGTCATAAAAAAATGTTTATTCAGAACAAGGTACCTCTTAAAATGTATTGGAAAACTTCCTGGAGCTGGCTTGATGAAAGGAACATCTTTAAATGATACTTCTAGCCATGAACTGATATTAAAATTCATTTTATTTTGTCTTGCTTGAAAGCAGCCTCTGCTTTACTTCCATAGGGTTGTTTGGTATGTCAGAATTAGTGATAAAATACACTGCTTAAGTAGAAGCTACCTAAAAAAAAAAAAAAAAAAAAGATCAGCATCTCATTTAGGAAGAGCATGATGATCAAACCATCTTTTTAGAAATAAGCCCAAAACTATCATCATAAGGGTGCCTTATGGTACCTTTGTGGTCCAGACTTTAATTCCTTAATGGGATGTGAACCACCCATAGGCTGAACCACCACAGCTGCTTAACACCTGGGAAGGACCTGAATTACCCAGGTGGTTACCAGTTTCTGCTTACATATCAAGTGTGATGTAGGGCAGTTATTGAGCTAGGTGCAGAGGCCTATTACACAATAGTGTTCTGGTTTTGGCTAGGGTAGAGTTAATTTTCTTTCTAGAAGCCAGTGGAATGCCATGTTTGGGAGTTAGGTTGAGAGCAGTGCTGACAACACACTGGTATTTTAGTTGCTGCCAAGCAGACAAGAACTTTTCAGTTGCTCATGTTGCCCTGCTAAGGAGAAGGCGGAGGCACCCAGGAATCTGTGAGGGGACACAACCGGGATAGGTGACCCAAAATGATCAAAGAGGGTAATCCATACCGATGATGTCATGCTCAGCATAAAGGGGAGCTGGTGGGGGAGGAACGCACAGCTCCAGGACATGCAGTTTGCAGATTATCCAGCTTTGGGACAGCTCTGAGCTGTATGGTCAAACTTGTGCAGTTCAGTGAGAAACTGCATTGTGTGTCACCAGTTTAGTATATTTTGCTACAAAGACCTGTTACCATTGTTTCTCTTTCTCTGCTGTCCCAGTAAACTGTCCTTATCCCAACCTGGGAGGTTTGCATTTGTCTTCCCATTGTTTTTCTTCCTCCCTGCTGTGGGGGAAGTGAGCGACTGAGTGGTGCTTAGCTGCCAGCTGGGGCTAAGCCACAACAGAAGACAGTCCTTCTCACAAAAAATTAGAAGACGATAATGACATCACTCCATCCAACAACAATTTATTTTAGTAAATATTCTAAGATACCACTTCCCTCTAAACAGCTTGTTCTTTTCTCTATAGTCATTGTACAAGTTAATATGGACCTATTATTGTGATAATGGGCCTATTATTGTGATAATCCCAGGTGTCTTTGTTACCACTGGAAAGGGATTTTTTTCTCACTATTAAGTATTACAGAAGAATGCAAAACAGTGCAGACAGTTTTTTTACTGGCTTATGTCTAGCATAACAGTGAGGATCCTACATGATGAAATGCGGTCTAAGAAAGACACAAAACAAGCACCAAATATTATGGCTTGTCTTGGTCACAGACCAGGTAACACCCCAGATTAAAGTAACTAAAAGCAAGCACAGAATTTAGTAAAAG
Source organism: Gallinula chloropus (assembly GCF_964237585.1). Classification (NCBI taxonomy): domain Eukaryota; kingdom Metazoa; phylum Chordata; class Aves; order Gruiformes; family Rallidae; genus Gallinula; species Gallinula chloropus. The sequence continues at coordinate 137,014,097 of NC_140085.1, read as the reverse complement.
TGGTAAATACCAGTAGCCAAGTGGCAGAGCAGAATCTAGGTACTGCAGGACTGTGGATATACTTTCTTTTCTAGGTCTGGTAGTGCTCCCTATGTTCATTAGTAACAAGCATAGTGGAATAAAATTATATGAAAATGTTAAAATTCCATTCATCAGGAAGGGGACTCAGGACCTCAGAGTTCACCATGACCTCTGCAGTTTGCCATGGTCATGAGCTGAAAAGTCCTGGCACTAATAATATCAATCAGAGAGTACTCACTAGGTAGACAAGCAAAGGAGAGCAAGGTTGCACCATGAGGTAGCTGATGAGCACTAGTCACAATAGAATGACCTTTGCTGGGATTATACATTTATTTCACAATTGTATTCAAAATCACTAAATATTCGAAATCACTAAATTGGAAGGTTTTTTTTTTTTAAATTAGAAGATTTGAACGTTAAGAGTGCTTAAAGGAATTTGCTTTGATAAGAAAAGACTGTGACTGAATTTTCCAGTACAAAACGTTGCTATTAATGAGCATGATCAATAGTTCTTTATGTCCCCTGAGTGCAGCACATTAAGTATTAAGCCTAATTTACAGTAAAGAAATTTTTTGATAGATCAGAAAATGTGCTTCTAACTATAAGGATAGTTAAAAGTCAGAACAGCCTGTTTGCAGCAACAATATAATTTCAAGCTTTAAAAGAAGTCATGTGAGCTTCTACCAAGGACAGCCTGGTTGTTCTTAAATTGTCTCAAAGCAAGGAGATAAATATTTTGAGGTAAGGGTTGTTAGGGGTTTTGTTCATGTTTTGGGGTTTTTTTGGGGTTTTTTTTGTTGGGTTTTTTTTTTTTTTTGGTGGTAGTTTTTTTTTTCAATGACATGCTTTTCCTGTTTAGGGAAATTTGTACTTAGATAAAATTCACTTTTTGCTTAAGGTTGGTTTTTACACAAGACCACAATGATTTTTCAGGTTCAGAGCATCACATCCAGTTTATCAAGCAATCTGGGAGCTATTAGGCTTATAGAAAATTCCCTTTATCTCGCTTAGCTATTCTTGATGCAGCTGTAATAATGAAGGCAATATGTTAAACAAGTTTTCTGCTAGATCAGCTACTGATATTCACTAATACATAGTAAGATGCTAAATAAAAAAATTAAAATAAATCAAAGAGATGATAAAGATAGGTTGTAGAAATGAAGGCAGAATTTGCTAATAACTAGTATATTAGAAGCATCACAGTGAATTTCAATGTACAGATAATGTGGGATTGAGTGAAAAATCTTCAGAAAACTATATAAAAACCCTATGGAAACTACAGAATAAAAGATGTCAGCCTTTGAAACATTAACTAAGGAGGAATTAGGTAGCCAGAGGGGGAATGAACAAAACCTATAGGACGTATCCAAGAAGGAAACAAAGAAGCTTTAGAACTGCATGCAATTCTTACTAAAACAATGGGACGTGGTGAAGCTGTTATAGGCAGAGGAAGAAGATGCAGACAAAGAAGGAACCCTAAGTCTTCCATAATGAAAGGACCAAACATATCCAGCTTCAGCAAAATCAGAGGTTCTTACAAACTCAAGTGTCAAGCAGAAGACAATGACTTAGAAAGATTGCCTGAGCTTCATGATCACAGAAAGAAAGCCTGCCATATCCACTTGTAAACCTTGGAAATATTCTATTATTACATTGGTTAGACTGTACGGAATAGGAATCAAGCAATAAAACTTCCCTATATCAACTTAGTCATATAATGAGAGAACTCAGCTGATCTTGTTCTTGCTAGTTCAGAGGAAGAGTTATTATGTCTTGAAAATGTTGGTGTAGCCTCCTTTTTAAGTTTCTATGAATCAAAGAAAAAACAGTATTAGCTACTTTACTAATACTTACAAAATATTGCCTATTGAGATTACAGTATTATTTTTAGGCAGATTCCAATAAATTTATAATACAAGTGCAATGAAAATGTTTACAATCCACCCTGCTGTTATACATAATGCTGACTTATTCCAGAATTCCAGAACTATACTACAATTCATATTATTTATATTAGTTATATAGGCTGCTGAATGAGACGATTGGTCAAACAACCATCAGGAGGTAAAAGCTGAAAAAAATAACCATAAATTCAGGGAAAACAATAAAACAAAATTTTAAAATCTGAGTAGGAAATGGATCAGGAGAATGTCACAATAGCGAGGATAGAATCTTCTCATATTCCTATCTCAGTTCCTTCAGATAGGAATGAATACTCAGGAAAGGAAGTTTAATAAATGTAATGAAAGAAAGAGACAAAATTCAGGTGATACTGCCAAGTATGAGGCTTATGGAAGTCAATATTACAAAAATGTCAAGGCAACAACTTGAAAAGAAAATACGTATCTCAAATGTGAGTGGATTTATAGAATGAAAGGATCATAAAACCATTTTGGCTGGAAAAGACCTTTAAGATCATCAAGTCCAACCATTAAGATAACACCGCCAAGTCCACCACTAAACCATGTCCCTAAAGTGCCACATCTATGCAACTTTTCAATACCTCCAGGGACAGCTGCCCTGGGCAGCCTGTTCAAATGAATGACAACCCCTTCAGTGAATAATTGTTTCCTAATACCCAATCTAAACCTTCCCAGCACAACATGAGACTGTTTCCTTTTGTTCTACCGCACGTTAATTGGGAGAAGAGGTTGAATTCACGATGACCTCTTTTCAGGTAGTTGTAGAGTGTGATAAGGTCTCCTCTCAACCGCCTTCCCTCTGGCTAAACCACCCTGGTTCTCTCAGCCGTGCCACATAAGACCAATTCTCTAGATCCTTCCCCAGCTTTGTTGTCCTTCTTTGGACAAGCTCCAGCACCTTGATTCTTTCTTGTGAGACACCCAAAACTGAACACATCGTTCGAGGTGAGGCCTCACAAGCGCCAAGTACAGGTGAATGTTCACTTCCTTAGTCCTGATGGCCATGCTATTTCTGATACAGGTCAGGATGCCACATGGGCACACACTGCTGGCTCATACTCAGCTGTCAACTGACCAACACACCCAGTTCCTTTTCTGCCAGGTAGATTTCCAGCCACTCTTCCAGAAGCCTGTAGTGCTGCAAGGCATTGCTGTGACCCGAATGTAGGACCCAGCATTGAGCCTTTTTGAACCTCATGCAACTGGTCTCAGGTCATTGATCCAGGCTGTCCAGATCCCTCTGTAGGGCCTTCCTACCCTCAAGCAGATCAGCACTCCCATACAACCTGGTGTCATAGAACACCACACATGTATAGAAGAGTGCTGTTTTCCCTGGATATATGAGCTATGACATTTCTCCCCAAATATGCAAAAGACAGAAAACAAATGAAACTATTCAGCTATGCTAAAATTGGTCAATATCAATTCTCCTTTCCCCTTTTACAGAAGACTACTTAAACTTTATGTGGAATATTGTGTACAATTTTCACTTTCATGCATTAAAGATGACAGAGATAGTCTCTTGTGAAAGCATCCTGATTTAGCTGGATATTCCAAGATCTTACTCACATTCAGTGTTCAGAAGAGGTGTAGAGTGGAATTCTACGAGACTGAGAAATGATCTAAAAATTTTTTTTTTTTTCATTGTGTAAGGAACAGAAAACTATTGGGAAAGTCAGGATGTCAGTAAATTTGGGCAGAAAGTTTACATCACATGGAACATTGCAGAGAAGAGCAGTGCTTAGAGAAGTTGGTGAAAGAATTATGAAAATGGACAAGCAGAAGTATTTTGAGTTCAAAAGAACTCTGGACCTGTTATTGCTGTAATGACTTATGAGTACCTTAAACGTTTTACCCTACCACACTGGCCAGTGTAACTATAAGGGATTAGATAGTCCTGTACCAAACCCCAATTCTGAATAAATTATTTATTTTAAATCACAATATTGGAACATGGAATAAGAATTTTTTAAATCCCTTTTGATGTTTTTTTCCACAGGTGGATACTGCTGAAATGCTTGAATTTTGTATTTGCAATAAAAATTCTTAAAAGTGAAAGTGCACTGACTTACCTAACTACATTTTCTTGAAATACCACTACTGTGACATTTTCTTCTCAGACACAAAAACACTTAAGTTTCTGTCTATCAAAGACCGAACTTTGTTTTTATTGTGCCACAACTATTATATTTTAAAGAACTGTGCCTATGTTTTAACATTCATCATTCTTTTATTGTTTTGGGAAAGAGATTATAAATTTTCAGTTCAGCCAAAAATAACAGGACAAATTTAGTAAAGAAATTACAACCTCTGAGACTGCTACTGTAAACTACAGAAGAGAAGGAAACTAAGAAAAAAACCCCAAAAAACAGTTACTTTTCAATGTCCAAACTGAGAAAATCACTGTATATTTTCACACAAGAAAAGTGCTCAGCACTTGGAACATGAAATGTCTTCAGCTGAACAGCAAGAAATCTTAACTGCTTTTGAATTAAAAAAACCCCAAAACTCTCTGCAAAACAACTCACACTTTCCCCATCACATTCAAACAAGTCTTGTAAAAATCCAGATGAGCATCTGCAAAGGAGCACAGCACAGAACTCACAAGCTGAGTTCTTCAACTTTTTTTTTGTTAGAAGAGCATCATGAGATTACACCAGGCAGCAATTTAAATCCATTTGAAACAAACAGAAATAGTGTATTTTTTTCCTTCTTAAAATAATTATGATTGTATTTATTATACTTAAAACACTTGTGGTTTTGGTTTATTCTACCCAGTACTAGGATTAGATCATCACTGTTTCTCTCCTCACAAGCTATTTTAGTATAAAATGGGAATGTGTCATAGCAAATAAGTCCCATTGTTACTGTTTTACATCAGCATATCCTGCAAATAAAAATTGTAAGCTTTCCATATTCTCAGTCTTCTCACTTTATCATTTAACATGACCAAAATTCAATACGTAAATGAAAGGTTTAAACCACAGGAGCTGCATCTTGGGCTGCATCCAAAGGAGCGTGGCCAGCAGGTCCAGGGAGGTGATTCTGCCTCTCTACTCCTCTCTCATAAGACTCCACCTCAACTACTGTGTCCAGTTCTGGAGTAACCAACATAAAAAGCACATGGAACTGTTGGAATGGGTCTGGACCACAAAGATAATTGGAGGGCTGAAGCACCTATCCTATGAAGACAGGCTGAGATAGTTGGATTTGTTCAGTCTGGAGAAGAGAAGGCTCAGGGGAGACCTTAGAGTGGCCTTCCAGTACCTGAAGGGGGCCTAAAAGGAAGTTAGGAAGGACATGTAGTTATAGGACAAGGGGGAATGGTTTTAAATTGGAAGGGGTACATTTAGATTGGATATTAGAAAGAAATTCTTCACTGCAAGGGTGGTGAGGCACTGGAACAGGTTCCCCAGGGAGGTGGTGGCTGCCCTCTCCCTGGCCATGTTCAGAGATGGGCCTTTGAGCAACCTGGCTAGTGAGAGGTGTCCTTGCCCATGGCAGAGGGAATGGAACTTGATCGTTAAGGTCCCTTCCAACACAAACCATTCTATGACTCTATGATTCTATCATCTTCTCATGTCAGTTACCGAGAGAAGTAGCAAAATGTTAGTAGTGTTAATGTGTGTATAGATTGCACAATACAGCACTCTGCCAAGTATTAATTAGCATGAGGGTAGGACAGAAAATTTTTATTGGAAATATTCCAGGAATGCAAAAGCAGCAGGAAGAAAAAAAAATGTTCCAGAGTACTTGAAGGTAACAAGATATAAAAGCCAAATAAAATAAACAAATCTGAAGAAAGTAGCCAACTGCAATATTATGAGGTTGGATTGGGGTGGCATTTTCTGGTTTTTGGTGTTTGTTTGCTTTTTTTTTAAATTGTCATACTTATATCGGAAGTATTTTGTTAATGCTGGCTGTCCCTTCATTCTCATTCAACTTGTTTGTATTAATGGAAAAAAAACTGTCTGTTGACTGGACCTCAATCGAATATTACTGTTAAGTCATCTTCCAAACAACCCTGTTTGTTCCCTGTAGTGAGCTTGTAAATCACACAAGTGGAGCACTGTGCCTTTCTCAGATGCTATGCAGGCTGAAGACTATAATTTCTCAAACATTTCTTAGAATTTCTCTCTTCCCTCAGGCAGACTTTAACTGGAATTTTAATGTGATTTTCCACTGGTTTGTTTTATTTTAGAAGTCTGTGGCAACATTTCTTTTTTATTTTAATCAGTTTTTCCCACTAATTTTCTTTTTCAATGAGAAATGCAAAGCTTCATAATTCTTTTAAGAATAACATCTGTTCATTTCCATAGGGAAAATCTTATTTTATCTGTTATTTTCTCATTCCACTGGTAACTAACGAGTGAGGAACATTGCACTACCTTCTGGCAGAAGGGAAGTAAATAAGAATATTTTTTCCCTGTATGTATACAAAGTTAAAGTTATATAGTTGATTCAAATTCTACCAGAGAAGACATCACTTTTAAGTCTGTCGAAGCCACATGCATAAGGTGAGGTTAAATTTTTCAATAAAATGAAAGCATAGTCTAACAGGAGGTAGCTCTTCTCCCACCACCTTCTTTGAGGTTTGAAATCTTTATGGTACGGGATACTGCTTAAAAATGTAATTTACATCTGGCTTCTGAAGTTTTTAGACACATGAGGGAAGACAGAATATCCTAGCAAAAGTCAGAGTTGATTAAGAGAAGAATGCAGCCATGTGGAAAATCTTATTACCACATGTGATTTAAAAACATAGATGAGGACTTAACGAAATGGAGTAATAATCTGATGTTTGTTCACCCACAAATGAAACATTGCAAACTGATTCAACGGACTAATACACCGTAAGTCAGTCATGCACATTCCTTCTTACTGGCGTCGCTGGTGGCTTCTTCCCTGACAAGCACTCTTCTTTGTTTTTTTCTTTTTTTTTTTTTTAAAGTAATTAATTTTCAAGCTCCTTCATGTTTTTGACAGTAAAAGGGTTAATTGCTGCCAATTGGTCTGGTATGCTTCTTCCATTGGTACTTCATAATCTGTCTCCTAAGGGCTGTCTTAATCATGGCACAAATATGCAGTATATTTTGGACCTTCAAAGAGGTACTGGGCAGTGTTAGTACTCTGTAAAGCCCCAATGATAGTATATGAACAACTGATAAAAATCAGACACCAATAATAAATCATGTTGATCAACATCTCTATGCATTTCCAATAGCTCAATTTAGGGTGAAGGTCTCATGTTCTGTAATAAGTCTCCAAGATATGGAGATATCTATGCACGTTTTCCAGGATTGTTTCTTTCCTCTGCTAATTATCTGTCTTTCCCAAGAGAATGAAAAATTAATCTCCATTGTAGAAAAATATCAGATTACATAGCAGAACAATATGATGAATTTAGAATTTCATTTTCAGCTTTTCAATTTAATTCATTACGCAAAGCAGATGCATTTTGCCTTCAGTATTTTTTTAATTTTTTTTGGTAAAAATAAAATAAATTCCAGTGATGATGCTTTTAATCTTAAAGGTGACAATTATATCTGAATGCAGAAGAAAAATCTAAATAAAGACACTTTGCAAGTAAGCTTTCTCCATAGAAGTAATTGAAATTGTTAATTATTTGTGAATATATTACATTCTGAGACATCAAAATCTAATTATAAGTTTCTAAAATCTCATATTTAGCACTGTCAGATTTCTGTCTGCAAAATGTACTGATATACTACACTGAGCTCTCCTACTACTGTAGCAGAGTCATATTTTACATGCAAGTGAAGTCATTTATTTGTAAGATTTCTGTCGCTTTCTCAACACTGAACTTCAGAGCTTGGAAGACAGCAAAAGAACAAATAAATGAAAATATTTAGAGGAAAATCTTTCCTGTTTACATCATATAACCCATACTTGCTTATATCTTATTGATGCTGCTAGTATGACAAAGCTCCAAATCATTTTCTTACCTGAAAGATGACATTAGAATTTGTAAGCTATAAATTGGGAGAAACACTGATATTTTTTTTTCCTGATTTGTGATAAGTTCAGATAAGAGAACTGTACAGTGTATCTCTGTTGTGGAGGTGATGCTTGCTGTTTTGCTTTTTTCCCCACTTTTGGTACTTTAAGAACATTATTTCAAAGCAATGAAATATTTAAGAAATATTTTATTGTCTGACATCTTCAGAGAGGTTTATTTAAATATATATACAGACCATGAGAATATGGATACTGTTTTACTAAGGCTCAAGAGACACATTTGGGATCTCATGTAGCCATCTGTCTTACTGCAGGGACTATTAAAAACTGGACATTTTTACCCTTTAAAGGTGATTTTACTTTCATTGTTTCCACACTGACTTTCTCAGACTACAGCACTTATTCTGTATGGATGATTCTGCAAAACACATTTTAAAATACATGTAAGGCATGGATAAACAGATACAAAAGATGCCATCTAAAATAAGCAACACCCATTAGACATTGTCAGACAGCATATCTATGGGAAACCAATACTAAAAAAAAATCCGAGCAATTTTAATCACAAAGCCATTGAAATCTTGCATGTACCATCCTTGGGATTCCAGCATTTGGAACAAAGCCAGTGGAAAAATCCACAGACCCAGAAACTATTAACACATTTTCCATTTCTGGAGACATTAGCTAGCAGTAACCTTGCTCCAGTTCTGTGCTGTGTATTGTGCCAGCGTGTCTCTGCTCTATTTATTACACTAGCAACACAGGCAATGTAACCCTGGCAATGTAACCCTGTTTGTACTCAGAACTGGTTGTTCCGGTCAGATAACCCAATACGAGAAAGTGGAGGCATACTGGTCATCTCCCAATAACTTTCCATCCCAAATTCCTTGGGGAATGTGAGGGAGGAAGGGGATTTTTCAGCATACAGCCATAGAATTCACTGGCAAAACTGAAAACCAAGCTTTCATTCAGCTAAGTCTGAACATCTCCTTTTAACCTGGAGTTCTGGTGGGTCCAGCGTGCAACCCAATGCCATGCAACAGCAGCGGCAGTGGAAAACTCCCCTGGGGTGGGGAGGAGGGATGCTCAAAAGAACAAAGATGCCAAAGTCCTGGCAGTAAGTCCATTCCTGTCTCTGTTGCGTTTCCACATCCCGTTACACTGCGTGTAACTATGCAGCAAACTAAAGTGCTGCTCAGGGTCCACTCCAGTTGTCCCAGGCAGGAGCCATAGTTCATTCAGATTTGAAGAAAACATATAAATAAAGATATTTGGATGTCACCTAGCCCGTTCCCCAGCACAAAGGCAGGGTCCACTGAGGGGATTCAGCAGGCAGAGCTGACATTGGCAAACTGAGCTGCAGTCAGCCTGACATGTCAGCATCTGCTCTGATACGAGGGGCTGAGGCGAAACGGCCTCATCACAAATGCACACTGTCACCACGGTTCATTGCTAGTTGCATCTACGCTGGCAAATGAAGTCTGGCTAAGGCAGGGACTGCAGGCACGTGAGCATCCCTCCCACCCAGCGGTTAGCTTGCTTTCAAGTCCCAGCTGTGGCTCGTGCCAAGTAACCCTCTTCTGGACTCTGCTCAAGAGACAGCACCAGCCAGAGACACTTCCCCATGTGCAAACAGCAGACCCTGTGGAAAGACAAAGAGTTTAGTCACATAGCCATGAGCTGTCCTGCACTGGGGCAACAGAACAGGATGCGGCCAGCCTTTTTTAATATTAGTACTGTTATAGTCACTAGGAAAATGAGCTACAAATCTAATTTTCCTTCAAATTTTCTCATGACTGGTGGTCTGGGGTCAGTAATTTCTTTGTTTTGGCTCAGATTTCCCTAATTCCTGTCGTAGAAGCAAGAGTACGTCCTTGTCCATCTGCAAATGCAAATTTCCAGAATCATAGAATTCAGCAGCCACAAAACATTCAATACTCAGACCAAAAGAAAAGGAGGTTCAAAGTAGCACCTGAAGTTCATTCTGTATTTTTGGAATTCTACCCCAATAACTGAGTATCAGGACTCTCCTCTATGCTGTCCAGAAAGTGTTTGCTGATTGACTCTGTCTTCATGGTATTTTGTTAAAAAAGTGATGTTGCACTCATAACCCAAATCCTTAAGTGCATTCTGAAATCTGTAAAATCAGTCACGTTTCCATATTCACAGAATTTTGCAAACAGCCCAGGACAACTTGACTGCCTGAATTACATGCCAAAAAGGTAGATACCATCCCTATAATGTGACCGTAACAGCATTCCCAAGGTTGTCAGTGATTATTAGATGCAATTATAAGGAGGTGATTATTCCTTTTTCAGGAGAAAATAAGATTATGCATTAAGATAAGGAGACTGCGTTCTATATACCTGTGCAATAACTAAATTTTGAAACCATTACTAACCATTTCTGGTCTGTTCCATTCTAACCAGTTCCATATCATGCTCGAAAAATTCCTTTAAGTGTGCCAAAGGCCCTCTGAATATTTCATAATATTGACTTCTTTCTCTTCAATAATCAAATAAGCCACCTCACCATCAATATAAAATTATATAACATTTCTATGGAAACTACAGCACCAGCTTGCATGGAAAATTAATATTAGGAGAGTAACATATTTTTAGCCATCTTCTAGTACAATTTTGCTGCTGGAACTCTCAGAGGAATGGTACCACTGTGAGATGGGGCAGCTCCTTGTGGCACATCAAGGACTGCTCTTCGAAACTAAGGACTGCTATGTTAAGTGGCCACTATGAGCCTAATTAATATTTCATGTAGTACTACTCTCCTAATGCGAGAGCCAAATCAGAGTTGTACCCAATGCATTGCTTCTAAAATAATAAATCAAATTGAAATACTTGGTCACCTTCCAGTAAACTGCCAACTACTACTTGTCTCCAAAAAGTTGAAATATCATTACTCTCAAAGGAGAAAAAATATTAATAAAGCCATAATAAAAATAATAATAAATTTATAAAGCTGTTGTCTACTAGTATTGTCTCCACTTATCTACACTTTCCATTATCTCTTATTGGCACAGCTATTTTCAAATTTTTTAAAGTAATACTGAAGAACAAGACAAATGATCTCTTATATATCTTAATAAAAAAAAAACCCACCACTATTTTTCAGTGATTTCAAGACCTCAGTTCTCAAACAACATACTGGTGGAGCATCAAACTAGATTATCTAGGTGCTGATTTGGCAGTATTGTGTCAATTTGCACCAACTGAGATTTAGTTATATTGTGCAAACTATATGTGCAAAGATTGGTTGTGTTCTAGGCCTCATGTTGAGTAGGTTAATAGATTCCATAAAACAAATTGTTGTCTGCCTGTGGGTTTTTGGTTTTTTTTTTATTATTACCTGGTAGCTGGGCAGGTAAGAAACTCAAGTATCCAGTCTATCATTTAGAAACAGCTTTTGAATTTTCTACAGTCCCTAGAGGATTTTGGGTCTTCTAAAATAGTAATGGATTTATGAGACATAAATGCTATATTATGTCTGTGACAGACAATTTTTTCTCTCCGTTAATGATCCTCTGGCCAGTCTAAGAACTGAGGAATGTTGTTGGATGAAAAATAGATATTTGTAATGCATTGCCTGACAAGAATTATACCAGAGAGTGAAATGAAGGAGGACCTTTTCCATGGCTAGTCATACAACTGTAAAATAGACATGTGTGTCATGTCATGGTTTAACCCCAGACAGTACTTAAGCAGCATGCAGCCGCTGGCTCAACCCTTCCTTCCCCCATCCCCCAGTAGGGTGGGGAGAAGAATGAGAAAAAAACTTCATGGTTTTAGATAAAGAGACTTTACTAGAATAACAAAGGAAATTAACAATAAGAATAAATAAAAACTACAAATAAAATAGTAATAAACTATTTAAAATGAAAAACAACAATAAAACAAATGATGCACAAATTCAGTTGCTCACTACATAAAAAAGGGAAAAAAATCAACAACCTGATGCCCAGACTGTTTCCGAGCAGCAATCTCCCCTTCCAGCTCACTCCCCCAGTTCCATAGGGAGCCTGACACTATAAATCAGGGAATATCCCTTGGCCAGCCTGGGCCAGCTGTCCTGGCCATTCTCTCACAGCTCCTTGTACACCTGGCAGGGTGTGAGAAGCCTACAAGTCCCTGGCTTAGTGTAGGCACTGCAGCTACCCAGCAGCAACTGAACACATCCATGTGTTATCATCATGATTCTCATCCTAAATCCAACTATAGCTTCATACCTGCTACTGGAAAACTCTATCTCTGTTGAAACCAGCACACCTGTGTTTAGATATTGTGACTGTGGAAGCTTATTTGCTTTGAATATTATTTGGATTTTAATGAATACTAAAAAACTTTTTATGTTCAATAATTTTGTTAATTACACAGAATTTCATGTTGTGCAGAACACCTAAGGAAAATACAAAGAGCTTAAATTCAAATATAAAAGCTCCATTGTCACGGATGAAGTCACAGTGGTTTATATCAACTGAGAATCTATCATAAAAATGAGATGTGGCTAATGGTTGTGAAGTGCACTTCTTTTTGTAAATTGTGGAAGATGAAAATGTGATATTTTTAGAAGCAATATTGTAAGAGACAACTTATGCATACATGATATTAATGGCATAAGACATTAAGCTGTGAATGATTGCTTTTCCCTGCTTGCATACCAATTCATTATTTGATATTTAACTGGTACCTCAGATGGGTATCTGATCTTTCACCTTCTTTATTTGTGTAAGACGTTCACTCCCCACCCCCAGCCCCCTTTTTTTTTTAAACATGTGTTTGCTTGCCTTGGTATTTTTAGGGTCGGCACATTTATTCTGGGAATAGGTTTTGTTTGTCAGGATGAGTCACGCACACCTCTTTCGCACATCCATACAAGCATACAAGCAGAACTGAAATGTCCCTTGTGTCTTCAAAGCAGGAAGACATTCTCCTGGTGTCTTGTAATTTATTTTGTCTAACAGAACTCTTATCACAGGTGCACAGTGAACAAGAGCTACTTTTGACTCCTTTACAGGTGGGTTTGGTTTTGGTTTATTTTCCTTTTGGTCCCGATGGAGATAATCTTTACTAGATTCACACTCCTTTTATAACCTGTGGGCTAACTAATGCAAAAGCTGTTGGGTTCCTTACTGTTTATTTAAATGTGTACTTATTTATTCTTAAATAATTTGTCCCTGCTTCTCAGACTGAGATGTTAATATTCAGTGCATGACCATGCATTGCTTTATAGACATTGTGTTTGTTGTAGGTCTCCATTGAGGATTTTCTCTTTCATGATTTTTACGACAGCAGTGAAGTTTTTAGTACTATTGTGCATTTGTTTTCTATGCAAGTGATATTTCATTCAGTTGCATCTCTCTGTATTTCCCTTGAACTGAAATATGTGCACGATTACTGTCAGTTATCATAAGGGTAACACCTCTTGCACTTAGAGTGGTGCTTTTGCTCCCCTCACACATGCACATGAATGTGGTATATACATATAAGGGTCAGGAAAGTGGCAACTCCTAAGACAATATATTGGAAATACAGTTTGTTTTATATGTATGGCTACACTAGTAAGTATTTTTTGCTTTTCTTTTGAGAGATATATTTATGGAGAAAACCTTACTTTAAAACTGTCATTATTGAACTGAACTAGAAGGCAGGTTTCTTTGGATAATTAAATAAGCATTACCATAGTAAGCATAATTATTTTTTTTTTTTTTAAATATTATTTCAGTCCTGGTCACAGTATGTAAGATAAGGGTTTTGTTCCACTTTCAACCCCCACACTTCATTCAATTTTTCTTCTTAAATTGGATTAGAATCTCTTGAGTGGAAGCAATTACATTGATGCCTTAAATTCTCTGTCAAAGAAAGAAAGTCTCTGAAACAGAGTGAAAGGAAACATTTTCAGGTTTATCTGCCCTTTGTTGTGAAATCTGCCAATCATTTTCCAGAGAGGATGAGCAAATAGGAGGAGGAAGTAAGGAGGGGGGGAAAAAAAAGCCTATAAGGAAAAAATACATATATTTCTGTTTTAGTTTATATTTTTAACCTCATCACCATAAGAACAAAAATATAATAAATTTAAATTTTGTAATTTGCAAACTTTTAGTCCTTTCAGTTTGCCTGCATTGGTCTTTGTGAGGTAGACTCACACAAACATTATCCTCAGCTAATGTAAATTGCAACAGCTCAATAGTGGATGCATGAAGTTTGTAAATGATTAGATTTTTGAGCCTTCAAAGGTGCAGGCATACACGTATATCACAGGCATACACAGAAATGTGTAGCTTGCAGCCTTCTTGTCACTTCTGGATTTGTTCACCAATTCTAACTGAACTGGAGAGTCTAAGCTTGCATGAATTGCACATGGAAGGATCGAGAGAGAGAGATGTAGAAGGGAAAGCAAATGTATAATGCATATGCCTCAGTTCAATGCACAAAAGTGATCTGATGAATACTTTATAAGCCTAATTTATAAGTGTGCTCTGGCTCCCTCAGTGTGTATTGTTTAAATTCAGAGTTTGTACATCCTATACAGCATACTCAGATTGTATCAACACTTGAGAGCGCTTTGTCACATTCCCACCAATGGAATGTGCTTCTTGTATACATTTTGCAGAGCAGAATGCTCTGAGATACACAAGGGGGATATTGCTGTGATATTCCAAAGTGTGTTGGCTCATATCCTTCAATTCTGCTCACTACTTAAAAATCAAATACACAAAATAATTTTTGTCAGCTTTATTACAAAGTTACTTTTAATAACTTCTGATGAAGAAGGTGATTCCAGATCTCATGAACAGCTAAGGTAGGCCACAACAGAGCCACTCAGTTACTAGAACTACACTAATCATAGTCCCTGCAATGCAAAGAGAAAGACAGAGATGAGTTGCTTTCTCTAAGAAGTGACAGGGAGAAGAGTGATCCTTCCAAAAGCATGTCCAGAGAAAGACTACAGAGCTGGTGAAGGGTTTGGAAGACAAATCTTATGAAGAGTGGCTGAAGGAGTTGGGATTGTTCAGTCTAGAGAAAAGGAGACTGAGGGGAGACCTCATTGCTCTCTACAACTACCTAAAAGGTGGCTGTAGTGTGGTGGGGGTTGGTCTTTCCTCCCTTGTAACTAGTATTACAATGAGGAGAAATGGCCTAAAGTTGCATCAGGGGAAGTTTAGGTTTGATAGTAGGAAAAATTTCTTTACTGAAAGGGTTGTCAGATGTTGGAACAGGCTGTCCAGGGAGGTGGTTGGGTCACCAGCCCTGCAGGTGTTTAAAAAAAGAGTAGATGCTGTGTTTGGTGACATGGTCTAGTGTTAGACCTAGTAGGGCTGAATAGATGATTGGACTCGATGATCTTGAACATCTTTTCAAACCAAAACCATTCTACTCTATTCAATTAAAACCCTCTCCCTTAGGAATGACACGTTATAACCTCAGAGGAAGATATATCTTCTGTTCCACAGATTACCCCAACAAAAATTTCTAAGTAGTGTCTGGAAACCTGCAGGTACAAAATCTGTAGCAGGCATGAAATTCTTAAGTGAATTAGTTCCATTCATTTACAGGTCAAAAAGAATAAACTATGCTTTGAGAAGGATTCTTGCCTGCTCAAGCACTTGTTAGCTAATTCAAAACTACTGTATTCACAAATGTATAAAATTTACAACATTAAGGACAGAAAATATTATGGGCAACTCTGTGGAGCTGCATATTTGTCCAATGCCTGACTTTAGCTCCAGACATGCAGGGAAGGGAAAAAGCTCCACGAAAACTAAAAGACTCATCATAGGTAAGTGGTGTGTATACAAATGCATGTGTCCTGATCTGCATGACTAACAAAATGTTCTGCCAGCAAGAGCTACTAACAAAAGTCACCCCTTATATGCACTGGAGAATATATTTCCCCAGATCTTTTCCAAATTAAATATGCGCTTACAATTTATTTCAGATTCACATTTTCTTTACTTCTCTAAGCTTGGGCATATTGAAAATTTAATATAATTTAGCTTTCCAAATCACTTTTTAAAGTTTCATGCATTAGTTAAGTTTTTGTCATAAATTCTGAAAGGAAATTTTTATCTTAAGAAAACCTCAAACCACAGTTTATCTTTTTTACTTTATCAAAAAAAGTTTCACAGTTGGGCTTTTATTCCTGTTGCAGTGTCTGCAACCATATTTGGACATATAGTGTCTTTTCTAAGGCAACACTGAATTAACTGCTTAATGGGAAGGATACTGCAAAACGAACTCATATAATTACAATAAAGTATAATCAATTGTAAACCTGCACTGTTTCTTTCATGAAGTATCTGCATAATTGTCAAGAATAAAACATTCAAAATTTCAGATGCTACACTCCACAAATACTTAAAGGTGCCTCTAGCATGCAAAACAAGTAATGGTATATTAGCTTGATTAGCTTGAATAAAATATGGTGAATTTGGTAAAATTTAGAAACAGTAGTCTGCAGTCACCAAATTTTAAATATCATTACAGATGAGATAGACAAAATATTTTCCCCTTTTCATCAACTCTGGCATGAACATCTAATGCATTTTAAAAAATATTATATGTACATTAATAAAAATAAAAAATGGATTTAGGAGATTTTTTTTAAAGCAAAATAAGAAAGTTATCCTTTGAATCCTCCTTCCCCTCCCCAGTCACACTTTTTTGGTTTTGTTAGTATCCTGTTAAAAGCAACTGCAAAAAGATTTGCAATTTCATACAGTTTTTATGTCAGTGCTTGCACGAGATCACTGCAGGGATGACCCTTTCATTTACGTTATTTCTTTCTCCAAAGTCAAAAAATGATGTTTTGTCCTTTCTCGAGGGAGGCAAAGTTGATGTCTATATTGCTACCACTGTTCTCAGCATTCTTGTGAGCAGGGACATTTCTGAAATTATGATTTGACAAAACTCAACACATCCCTCCCCAAACCCCAAATCCATGAAAATTCATTGACAACGCATTTTCTGAGATGACATGTTTTACATATTACACCTTTTTATCTTATGAGATTTAAAGCAGAATCTAATTGGGAAAACTGAGATTGTATTTTGCAGTCAAAATTTCACAATACAGTCATGCATCTCTAATACTCATAAAGAGTGATGGCTGTCCAGATAGCTATCCTACCCTTTTAAAAACTGCTGAATTGCATTTGAGATTGATTCATATATATGGTACTAAAATGCATGAAAGATTATGTGTGGCTGGTTTTTGTTAGTAAAAATACTTCACTTAACAGACCTGAACATGATGTAAAAGGATGTTTCAACTCAATCTTTCAATGGGATGAATGACTGGGAACAATTTTCAGCAAGGACTAAACAGGTCCTAAAACCCATTTTCAAAGATTAGAAGGCAAAGTAAGATTATCATTTTCAGATGTGACCTACTCCTTGACAGACAATGAAATATTTCCCTGAATGAGGTCTTGCATGAATAAAGCATAAAGTAAAAAATCCTAACCCTCCCCCCCAAGCCCCCATTTTCTAGTTCTTATTTCAACACTTTGAGAAATAGTGAATTCAATACATCCATTCACAAGTTGTCCTAGCAACAACATCTTGTTCCAAACATCCCTTCTTTCAAATCTTAATTTATATAGTTTGAAATTTAAGACTTCTAGTTCACAAAACCACTGCTAACCTGAAGAGTTTCTCAAAGTTTCCTTTCTCATAGCGATGGCACCAGTGCCAAACCCAGAGGCCACTCTGCTCCTGTCATTTCTCCAGGCATGTGCACAAGGAGAAAGGCAACTGTGCCATTCTGCTCATGGCAGCTCTGCCTCTCATGCAATGCAGGGGTGCACAAAGTAGCCCATCAAGCAGGAGTGTGACAGCATGGAATTGGGGGCACATGGGGGTGGGTGGGGTAGATGGTGCCTTCCCAGTTCTGGCTTGATCTGCTGGGTCCCAGACTGCATATTGCTTGGTTGTGTGACTAAAAACTCCTCTGGGCAGACAGCCTGTCTGAGCCCAGCTGCTGGAGGGATCCACCTCTGACACAGGTACATATATGTTCTCAGAAGTTGATTTCCTCCCTGCTGTCCTGGTTTTGGCTAGGATAGAGTTAATTTTCATTCTAGCAGCTGTTGTAATGGTGTTTGGGAGTTCGGATGAGAGCAGTGCTGACAGTACCCTGAGGTTTCTAGCAGTTGCCAAGCAGTCAAGGACTTTTCAGTTGTACATACTGTCCTGCTGATTGGGACACAGCCCCTTATACTCAACATAAAGGGGGGGGCTGGTGGGGGGAGGAGCGCACAGCTCCAGAACATGCAGTTTTGGGGGACAGTCCGGCTTCCAACGGCTCTGAGCTGTACGGCCCAAGTTGTGCGGTTCAGCAGGAAACTGCACTGTGTATCACAAGCTGCATGAGTTTTTTGTTATAAAAGCCCTGTTATTGTAATTTCTCTCTCTGCTGCCCTAGTAAACTGTCCTTATCCTAACCCAGGAGGTTTGCCTTTGGTTTCTTTTCCCTATTCCCCTTCCCCTCCCCAACCCAGTGCAAGTGCCTGTGTGGTGCTCAGCTCCTAGCTGGGGGCAGAACCACAGCACCTGCTCAGGCAGAGAAGGGGACAGGATGAGGCCCTTGATGCTGTATTAATGCGAGTATTCTGTGTGTCTGTCTACGTCACACGTACAGCTAGCAACTTACTGACCTATGGCTGTACTGAACTACATATGTGGCATATACGTGTGCAGTATGTGCATGTGCCTGCTGGGAATACATCCTTGGTCTCAGGGCTGGTTGTTCCTGGGGGCACAGAGCTGCAGCTGCTTCCCCGCTGGCAGATTTGGCAGCCCCTAATCAGCTGCTGCACTGGAGACTCGTTTCCTGCAAACCCATCCAAGTGTGATCCCAGGTGTTTTCAGTCACTGTCTGTGGCTTACCAAGATGGTGTTGTCCATCCTGTGGGAACAGACTGTGTTCATGAACACTTCCCTAAGAGGCACAGTTGGCAACCTGTGAAGATCTTTTTGACCAATATCCATTCTTCTGCCTCCATCCACCTATTCTCGCCTTCTGCAACTGGTGAATAATGATTTGAAGACCATGTCAGTAACTGTTTTCCCCCATGATATACATATCCACTCTAAATAGTTTAGAGACAAAATTTGACCCTTGTGAAACAATCTTGAGAGCCACTTAACAATGTGTTCACTTATAATTACACTGAGACACTATTTAGATAATTTTTGATATATTTTATAGCATGAAGATTTTAAGTTGTTTTATATTATTTTGATACTGTGCCATATCAGGTCTGAATAGAAATCTGGGAATATTATAGCAACCGTACGTTTACAAGTCAAATTTGTATACATAAAAAAAGGCTTCAAGTTACTTTTACAAGATCTGTTTTGCAGAAGTTGTGTTGATTTGCATTAATTAAATTATTCCCTTTTAATTCTTTATAAACTGAGTCTCATATTAGGTGTTTAATTTTTTTCCCTCAAACTGATTTGATGATGACAAGCTTATAACTAAAGAGGTTATTCAATTTATTCTTTTTTAAGTCTTGGTACAACATTAATTTTTCTTCCAGATGTTTCCTGAATGTTCTTCATGTTTCGATACTTTTGAAAATCAACCTTGACAGTGCAGAGAACTCCTCTGACACTTCTGTTAAAACACCGTGATGCAAATTGCACAGACATGCTGATGGTACATCCGAGTGAGAGGAAGAAAGAGCTTAACATCCTTCAGAGTGACTTTTGTAATGGATTTTTAATTTTTTTTTATCATCAACTATGACTCTACTATCTGGATGTTTCCCAAAAGAGAACAGAAATACTGAAGGAAATGTTTTACTTTGTTCAGTGGTAATCATAGTGGTTTCATTATATATATTTTTTTCCACGTTCCAACACAAAGAAGCCATGCCCTAAACAGAAATTTAGCCGGCTCTTGTCTTTGCCTATAGCTTACCCTGGAAGCTTTTGTTCCACAGTGTGTTGAAACATCTTTGCCACAACAAGCTTGGATGGGAGTGTTCCCAGGAGGCCTCCTGAAGCTCCAGAGTCACGTTAGCCCACAGCCAACATATAGCAGGGAAAGGCACAGAAACACTAATGTCACAGAGCAGCTGAAAGGTTGCAATTGCATTCAGCTTCATGGTGTCTTTACTTCTACATTGTCATTGGCCACGTTTGCACTGGAACAAAACTGAAAAAGAGGATGAATCAACAGCCTAACCAAAATCCACTTGATGGGGATCTTAAACCTCCATCTACCCTAGACCTGAGGTGTGTGTTACTCCTACCCACTGCGTGGAAAAACAGCTCAGCCACATGGCTTCCAGTTACCCTGGTGTCACGTAGGCAGAGATGGTTTGGTTGGTTTGTTGTTTTTTTTTTAAATTTTCCTCAGTCTTTAATACTTTTTATTATTCTGAGATGCTAACTTCTTATTATGTTGATCAGAGGAAGTACACATAGTAATCCTGGGTGATTAAGCTCCATATTTGAAGGGATAAAAGTGAAAGAGGGATAAAGAAAAAAACGGATAAAAAAGCTGCCTCTTCTCTTTGTAAAGAGATGGGACAGCTAGGGATTTAATGTATTCTAGATTTAGAAGCCATTTTTTGTCTGCTATTACAAGTTTTCCTTTATTTTATATGAGTTTTTATTCTTAATCAGAAGTTTGTCTTTGTAAAATTTGCAGCTATAATTAAAACAATGGAATGATTTGGAATATGGATGAAATACAGCATTTCAGTAAATCTGACCTTTTCCTTTCGGTACTGAGTTGTGAATTTATAGTTATAATATTCCTGACAGCAATGGTCTTATAAAAAAAGCAATTAAAAAACATTTACTTAATATAATCTTAAAGCAAATTTCCTATCCAAAAAATCCAAAGACATCACTTGTATTTTCCCAATACTCCAAATCCCTGTTTGCATTCTGGCTCACGAGTTTTTTAACTTCTATGACGCAGATTTTTCTTTTCTTTTTTTTCTTTTTTTTTTTTTGTGTATGTGTTTTGTGACTAATTGCATCTGCAAAGCTCATGTCTGCTGATTGTTTACATCTGCAATCAGCTGTGCAATCAGACAACTAAAAGAGTTTAATAACTCAACTAGTTTACATGCATTTCCAAAAAGACCCTGAAAGTACAAGAGGGGAAAAGATTCGTGCTATTATTAGGGAACCATAATCAAAGAGTTCACGGGGTGTGCTAGGGACTTTAGAAAGGGGTGTGACTCTGTCATGGTGACAATTCTTACGTCATGCCTTTTGGATACACAGACAGTTCTATTTTTCTGGCACAAATTGCTGTGTGAACTGAAGATGGCTATGATACCGAGGGGACCTCAGCAAGGTCTGTGTGGCCACCTGGCCACTCGGCAGCAATCCAGCTGGTCACTGATCATTTGCACATTGTGGATACCTTTTTCCTGTCGTTGCCTTTGGGGCACATGACTAAAGGTATCTCTCTCATCATGTAGAAGGTCTTCTGGCATATGATAGCCTAGTTATTCACCCTGTCTGCACAGGGCAAGAGTGGCTCACGCAATGGGTTGGCTTTGTATTTCCAGGAGTCACAGTGTATTAGTTTTAATCTTCAACATCGAAAGTGATTTGTGTTCAGATTACCAGGGATAAACACGCCAGCACGCTGGGCTGTAAACCAAGAAATCTGAGGATGAGACTCACTGCAGAACAAAGATCTAGGAAGTGTTTCCCCGAAAGACCCCTTGATGAGATGACGAATTTTACTCTCTGACAAATAAATCTCAGGTGGTTTTTCATTTAATTAGTAGAAGGCACTCTTTCTCTTTTCATTTAGAAATGGCTTGTGTTTTCTCTGGGTACCTTTTAGGTCAGAATCCAGTATCATCAACAAGGTATCTGTCTAATGCATAAGGCAAGCAACTGTGGTTACAGCTGAAATCTTGAAATCTTTAGTTTTGATTGGATTTTCCAAAATTTTATGAGACATTTCTTTGGATATTTTACGTACAATGAGATGAGTTACTGAATAAAACAGATGAGAGCAATACCATTTTAATTTTTATACAAATACTAAAAAAAAATAATTTGGCAAGGTTGTTTTAATTGTCAAGACAGGTAGGATATTCATCTCAATGAACATCCATACATTTGAAGAGTGCATTTATCTTAATACTTTTGATGTAAACGTAACAGAACTGATAAATACCATACCAAAAATGACACCTCAGATGCGGAACTTGGAAGGGAAGGTGGCATTTAATCAGTAGTCTTAAAGTCACATATATGTTGATGGCTTCTTACCTTCAAAGATGAATTCCTACAAACCATAGTATTCAATCATGTCAGAAGTATTGATCTACTGTTAGGAATTTAAAACATATTTTAATCCTTGCATTTAACTTTTAGCACATACTTAACCCAAATGTTTCTATGTGGCAGGGGGAGGAGGAGAAGAAGGTAATGGGAGAGAGGGAGATAGGCTAAAAGGAAATTGTCTGCATATACTTTATGGATGTATAGACCATTAAACAAGATTTTATGTGGTGCAATTATCTGTACATCTCATAAAAGACATTTTTCTTTCATTCTAGTCATTGCTGTCAAACGAGAAATGTGTGTGGTACCCTTTTAGCCTTATCACTACCACTGAATCGGGTAGGAAGACGGTATCATGATTTGTCATAAATCATCAATGTCTGCCATTTTAAACTGTCTCTAGATTTTCTGTACGATTATATGAACAATCCTACAGTACAAGTAGCATCATGGCACAAAGGGGATTGGACATTGAGCCACAGAAAAAACTTAAGTGCAAAGCAGTGTTGGAACTCTTCCGTTAAAACCCAGCCCTCCTGGAGTCAGAGGTTTGTCTAGTCTCCAATGTTCAGTTACCCCAACAGAGCCACGGAATCAACATATCTGAGAAAATAAATTTCATGGGCACTTCTCTGAAGTGATTATTTTGTTCTGTAGCTACTTAGCTCTTACATATACATATATATATATATATATATAAATCCAACCAAAAAATCAACTAAAGCAAAAAAAAACAAATCAAACAAAACAAACAAAAAATAATACTCTTGTGAAAAAGGTATCTTAATAAGAACTAATAAGGCCAATACTGTGGTATTAACTTCAGAGGGTACTGTGGTTATGCATGGCAGGGTTCTGGTGGAGAAGGGTGGGGCTGCACCAGTGGCTTCTGCAAGCAGCAGCCAGAAGCTCTCTGCAGGCCTGACAGAGCAAACCCCAGCCGGCTTAAGGCCGGAGTCGTTGCTGACCAAGGCCGAGCCCATCAGCGATGGTCACAGCACCTCTGGGAATCACATTTAGGAGAAAAAAAACCACAAGCAGACACTTTTTGCCACTAGAGAAGGGAGTGAGAAGATGTAAGAAACTGTGCAGACACCAAGGTCAGTGAAGAAGGAGGGGAGGAGGTGCTGCAGGAAAGATTCCCCTGCAACCCATGAAGACCATGGTGGAGCAGGTTGTCCCTCTGCAGCCCATGGAAGACGAAAGGGAGCAGAGACCCCACCTGCAGCCCATGGAGGGGCCCCATGCTGGAGCAGGTGGAGACATATGGAAGATGCTGTGACCCATGTTGGAGCAAGCCCCTGTCAAGACCTGCAGAGACACATAGATGAGTGAGAGACACGCCCACATGGGACCAGGTTTGCTGGAAGGACTTGTAACTCCATGAGGGACCAGGCTGCAGCAATCTGGGATTGAGAGACTGTGAAACATCTATGATTTATGACTGTTCCCCATAGAAGTGACACACTCTGGGGCAGCTGGTGAAGAGCTGAAGCCACATGGGCAACAACTCATGTTGAAGTGTATGGAGTACTGTCTCCTCTGCATGGGACCTCACGCTGGAGCAGGGGAAGGGTGTGAGGAATGTCCTCCCAGCTAAGAAGGAAAATATCTCATGAGGAATTGACCAAAACCCCCATTCCCTGTCTCCCCCCTGTGCCACCTGGGGGGGAGGAAGGAGTGAAATCATGAATAAAGTTGAGTCTGCTAAGAAGGGAGGGGTGGGAGGAGATGCTTTAAGATCTGGTCACACTTCTCATTACCCAACTCTGGTGTCAATGGGTGTGCAGTGCAGTGTAATAAATTAAAGATTTTTCTTTCTTTATTCCATGTTGAGTCTGTTTTGCCCATGACACTGCAAAATGATCTCTTCCTGTCCTTATCTCAACTCCTAAGCCTCTCAATATATATTTTCTCCCATGTCCAGCTGAAAAGGGGAGGGATAGAGTGGCTTTGGTGGGTGTCTGGATTCCATCCAGGGTGAAACCAACAGACATGGAATGAAGGGTATAAGAGGAGGGCCACAAGGATGATTAGAGGGCTGGAGCACCTGCCCTACAAAGAGAGGCTGAGGGAACTGGGCTTGTTCAGCCTGGAGAAGAGAAGGCTGTGGGGGGACCTCATTGCAGCCTTCCAGTACCTGAAGGGAGCTTATAGGCAGGAGGGGATTCGACTTTTTAAAAGAGCAGATAATGGCAGGACAACGGGGAATGGACTAAAGCTAAAGGAGGGAAGGTTTAGATTAGATATTAGGGGGAAGTTTTTTACAGAAAGAGTGGTGAGGTGCTGGAACAGGCTGCCCAGAGAGGTAGTGGATTCCCCGTCCCTGGAGGTGTTCAAGGCCAGGTTGGATGGGGCCCTGGGCAGCCTTGTGTAGATCCAGGCCTGGAGGTTGGTGTCCCTGCCTGTGGCAGGGGGATTGGAGCTCTATGATTCTTGGGGTCCCTTCCAACCCAGACCATTCTATGATTCTATGATTCTATGAAGCAGGAAAGGTTTGTAAATTATTGAACTAAGATTGCAGGGAATTGTATAAAAATTATAGGCAGATTAGAACAAATAACTAGGATAGCTCCTGATGGATTGTCCCAGTCACACTTGTGAGAGGGAATCTCACATACTTAGTATCTGGTCACTCACAGAAGTACTCTCCTAAATGTGCAATCCTTGGTGTGACTATTATAGCAATTAGAAACTGATACATGTCCACATGATCAACAGAATAGTGAGACTGGGTACTGATGCTAGCCTAGAAACACAGAGGTAAAGGCAGCTGTAAATCTTAGACCACAAGTGAGGAAAATATTAATGTGGTTGACTTGCACTCAAAAGAAGGCTGCTTCTCATTTCCTGAGAAAGATTGGAAATGTAATGCCATTGAGAAATATCCTGTACTTGTAAAGCCCATTGGCTGGAATAGTTCATTTTCTTCACAGTAGTTATTAGGGGGATGTGTTTGGGATTTATGCTGCAAACAGCGTTGGTAACAGAAGGACGTTTCCGTCACTGCTGAGCAGGGCTCACACAGAGCCAAGGCCTTTGTTGGTTCTCACTCCACCTCACCAGCGAGGAGGCTGGGGGTGCATAAGGAGTTTGGAGGGGACACAGCTGAGACAGCTGACCCCAACTGACCCAAGGGATATCCCGTACCATGTGACGTCATGGTCAGCATGGGGGAAGAAGAACAGAGAGTGATGTTTGGAGTGATGGCATTTGTATTCCCAAGTATCTGTTATATATGATGGACCTCTGCTTTCCTGGGGATGGCTGAACACCTGTCTGCCATAGGAAGTGGGGAATGAATTCTTTGCCTCGCTTTGCTTGTGTGCGTGGCTTTTGCTTTACGTATGAAACTCTTTATCTCAGCCCATGAGTTTCTTCATATTTACCCTTCCTATTCTCTCCCCCATCCCACCAGTGGGGCGTGACTGATTGGCTGTGTGGGGCTTAGTTGCTGGCTGGAATTAAACCACAATACCCATGGAGTGTCACCTTAGAAGAAGGGACAAAAAAATCTCAAAATCATAAATGTATTACATGTCCAAACTGATGATGCTGTTGACTGAGAAGGCTCAGAAAAAACTCCAAGTGTAAGGTTCTGCCCTTCCCCATGCCTTCTCTCCCCTTCCCCTTACCTCATAGAGCTAGATTTGGCCATTTGTGTCTCTTCAGCACAATTTAACACAGGTGTGAACTTCATGAAAGATAAAGCAGTCTCTGCTTAGTTTATAAAGAGTATTAATTTCGTATTGGATGCAGCAATGGTTTTAAGAACTGCACAGATGACAGCTGTACACCAGCTCCTTTCATGCAGATGACAAAAAGTCCTTCATACAAGAAGAGGTTTACAAGGTGTTCCTAATACAGTTGAGTCTTTACTAGAAAATTAGAGCTGAAAGGACCTATGCCCCACATAGAATTTCACAAGCCACATTTCTTCAACCATACCCACAAAAAAAATAACAGTAATTTGATAAGATAGCCATGGAAAGTGGTTAGTACACTCTGAACAAATTAATGTCCAGTCACAAATTTCAGTTACGTTACATTCTCTGTAATTTTCTAAGCAAAGTTACATAATACCGGGTAAGGAAATATGACAGGATGAAACTATGTGATTACAAATGCCCTTAGAGTAAGATTTTCTTTAGATAGGAGATAGATAGTTTTCCTTCCCCATGTTGCAGTTAGAAACATAAAGGTCCCTCTGCTAATGTGTTTGATCTGAAGAAAGTGAATGCCATAGGTTTTATGAGATTTCAGATGCAGCCATCAATAAAAACAATGTTGAGGGCCATAATCGATAAGTTTACAAGGCTGCAGTCATAGGCCACCAGGAAATCCATTTTTACTTAATCAGCTTTCCAATTTTTTCAGGTAAAATATAGCACTTCTGGATTACATCCAAGCAATGAAGACACGGTAATAAAATTATTCGATACAGTTTGCACAGTCTTCACAATTTTTACATCAGGATGGTATTTTACCAAAGATTAACACTTGATTTCTCCCATCTTGTATACCCCATTCCTCCCCCTTTTTTGGTCCTGTAATGAAAATGTGTTCTCCCTACTTAAAGGTGGCTTATGACATCCATATTCTGCACATTCTGCAGGTTAAATGTGTGAAATATTCTTGTGTGATAAAACCACTGTTTGCTGAAATTACTCTCTGCTACAGCAAAAGACATTTCACAAAGCACACTACTGGATGATTTTCAGAATTTTCTGAAAAGGTGCTTGTTGTCCCCCCCTGCCCCCATAGCCTTTAGCTTCTCTTTCTTGAGCTTACCTACCATGGTTCAATGCTTGTGGTGCTGATTGTCTCAGCTGACCAAACAGAGAGCATGTGATGCTGTAGCTTGGGCAGCCCCTGAGAAGAGCAGTTGTACTGGTGTGCCAGAAAAGTTTGTTTGCATTTCTGCCAATTTATATGGAGAATTTTCTGCAACTGAAGCCTAACTGCATTTCACATAGTTTTCTTTACCTCTGAAGTTCACATGTGACAGAGAAAACTGCAAGGAAAGAGAAAATTTCCGTATCTGAGTTTGTCATGTCAAAGCAATACTTTTGTTAGCATCTAGAACTCCTCTTGTTCTTCGACACCTCCTCGGGAGGAATCAAAGGAAGCTCAGAATGGCTGATCTGTGTGTGTCTTCCTCTTGCCACAGCACACTTCTACCCTACCTTTGGAAAATGCTATTTGGAATAAAACTATTTTGTAGAACTACCATATTTACATTTTTCCCCAAACAAACTGCATCTTTTTTATGAGAAGCCTGTGGCAGGTACATTTTTTTATCAGTAAAAGACCTACATGATCCCCTACTCAACACTTCCTTTTCAAATAAAGTAGGAGGACAATCTGGACAATGAACCTCTATTTTGAAGTTTCTAATTCTTTTTTTTTTTTTCTTTTATTGCATTTGAGTGTAAAACCGCAGTCATACCTGCAGTGAATTGGACTGGATACTGCTACTATTAGCCCCATTACCCACACCCCAGGTATGCAGGTAGTAGTAATCGATTAAATTATTAGCAAGACACCCAGATGATACAGTGGAAACTACTTCGTCAAATCTACAGGAATTTAATTAAACCTCTGTTCTCCAACTTCTGAAGTTGTCTAAATGAGGAGTTGTTGGCTTTATAGTGTTACTGTTCTTTGTGAAATGAGGAGTAAATTCTAGCTGGAGGCCTGTATCTAGTGGGGTCCCTCAGGGGTCAGTACTGGGACCTGTACTACTCAATATATTCATTGGTGACCTGGATGAGGGAATAGAGTGCACCATCAGCAAGTTTGCTGATGACACAAAACTGGTAGGGGTGGCTGACACACCAGAGGGCTGTGCTGCCCTTCAGCAAGACTTAGACAGGCTGGAGAGTTGGGCAGGAAGAAGTTTAATGAGATTAAACATGGGCAAGTGTAGGGTCAAGAATCTAGAGAATAACCACCTCAGGTACCAGTATAGGTTGGGGACTGGGCTATTGGAGAGCAGCATAAGTGAGAAGGACCTGGGGATCCTGGTGGACAGCAGGATGACCATGAGCCAGCAATATGCTCTCATAGCAAAGAAGGCCAATGACATCCTGGGGTGTATTTGAAGGGGTACAGTTAGTAGGTTGAGAGGTCCTTCTCCCGCTCTGCTCTGCCCTGGTGAGACCACATTTGGAATATTGTGTCCAGTTCTGGGCCCCTCAGTTCAAGAAGGACATAGAACTCAGTGAAAGAGTCCAGAGCAGAAACACCAAGACGATTAAGGGAGTGGAACACCTTCCTTCTATTCACTATGCTTGTCAAAGGTATTTGCATATCATCTTTGATTCTGGATTCCAACTGCTTCATTGATAGGACAAGGGGAAATGGCAAGAAGCTGCACCAGGGCAGGTTTGTATTAGATATTAGAAAAAACCTTTTTACTGAAGGAGTTGTTGGGGCCTGGAACAGGCTGCCCAGGGAGGGGGCTGAGTCACCTTCCCTGAATGTGTTCAAAAAAAGGGTAGATGAGGTTCTTAGGGATATGGTTTAGCATAGGATGGGAATGGTTGGACTTGATGATCTTTAAAGGTCTTTTCCAACCTTGTGATTCTGTGATTTTCTTTGGACTATGGTTTTAAGAAATGTGCTGCAGGAGGTTGACTCATTTCTATAAAACTCAGTGCTTCATAACACAGTGTTTGTGCATATGTTTTTGGCTTGTATTATGCTTCTATCAATGAAAAGATTTTCCCTCTGTAATTACTGTTTTTACATTTTGGCTAAAGAGATGTGGGAGATTTGACTCCTCTGTTTTGTTTTCCTTCATTTCATTTAATTTTTATTATGGTGGCTGATGCCCTACATAGATCCCAGGGCTGAAGAACAGAAGAGCCCAACAACCTTCCTCATACCATCCCTGCCCTCTAAATCCTACTTTTCCTGTTGTGCTGAGGTATCTGGTATGGCTACAATTACACTTGGTGAGTCCTGTAGCTGGGTCAGGCTCCTCAGTTCTCAGAAATTCTGGTACAGGCTTTGGTTTGAGTTCTTCTCTTCCTTCTTTTCTCCACTTTAATGAGACAATTAGGCCCACAATTTCCCAGGTGTCAGTCAAAGGGAAGGTTAACATGAAGTCTTGATGACAGTCATGTTTCTCTTGGGGAGAAGGGTACTGAGAGTTTCTTTTCCTCTATTCTAGTCTTTGCATTTATTTCCACTAATTTGGTGAAAAAACAGATCTACTTTCTCAATGTTAAAATGCAGAAAGTTCAGTGAAGTTACAAAACAGTAAATTATTAAAAAAATCAATGGAAGAAAAATAATTAGGAAAAAAAAGTTGTGGATTATTTAGAAACATTTTTTTTTTTTAATGGCCCATGGAATCATGGAATTCAGTGGCTTTGGTGTCTAAATTTATTGAGATTAAAAATAAAAGGTGGATTTCTGTATGGATAACTGATTCCTGGAGCTAGTAATAAAGCAGAAAATGTAAATCTCCACTCTCTAGTTGTTAAAGATATAGATTAATTTTAATGCAGTGAATGTAGAAAATAATTTCTTCTTACTATGAAGCTTCCTGTAACTTCTTCTGATTTAGCTAGTTTAGCTTCCGCTGAAAGCATTTTTTAAAAAAATATATGCAGCATAAATTTGATTCTGGGCAGAGTTTTCTATGGTTTAACTATAGCTTTCTTTAGAAAGACATATAGTCCAAATGAGGAATGAATATCTCAGCTTTTTCTGATCTTATTTGAAGAAGGCAAATGCTAAGCTTCACACAAATCAGACTGCATTTCAGAATTAACCCTGTATAAATGCAATGAATTTTCACGTAAGTATATTCATCAAAACAACTATTTATGTGTATCTTTGCAACCTGGAAATTCTATCAAGACTAATACCACTGGAGTTTCTGTAAAATGTAAAACCTAATTCACTTATGAGGAAGAAAGGAGTTGTCCTGGTTCTGGCCAGGCCAGAGTTAACCTCCCCAAGCAGTCAACCCAGGCGAGCTGAGTTAGCCTGGGCCGTTTTCCACACCACCTGACATCACTCCCCATCACTGCTAGGGGAGGTTAAGTCTGGCCTGACCAGAACCAGGACTGGAGTTTAACTTCTAGTACAACCCATCATTAACTTGCCTTTAAAAAAAAAAAAAAAACTTGGTCATGAAGTTTGCCTTTATTTTGTGGAGGCAGGAATTCCTCTCAGAATATGTTTGAAACACATGTTCTATATTAAGCCAACTAAAACTAAATGTATCCTTAAAATTAATCTGGTGCTTACTTTCTACACTTAATAAAAATGAATTAAGCACGCACTTAAGTATTTGCTGGGATTGAAGTCTGCTTGCTGAGTTAGAGGATAGAATTTTTTGGATTAGTTTTTAGCAGTCCTCTTCACACAAACACAGATGGAGCATTCAAATGTCCTGATTGCTCACATCTCCTCATGATCTGTAGCCAGGATCTGGTATGGATTTTTTTTTCATTCAGTCAGAACAGGACTTCATCTGGAAAACAGCAGATGGAAGGAAGGGATCCAAGTTTTTAATCCTTCTTTTTTCTTTCCTGAACAGATGTTGTTGAGATGATCGAGCTACAGAGCCACAAATCTAACCAAAAAGTGGGTAAAGAAATACATGCAAGCATATGCAGATATTTGGTATATGGTTAATCAGGCAGGCTACAGTCATTGACTGCTGAAATGAATATAACCTCTCATACATTGGAGATGACAGGATTTTATTTACTTACTCACCATGGATGAAGAATTTAATTTTATGTACTCTTTTTATTTCTCATTTGTTGAAGAGGGAAACTAACCACAACACTTGCTTTATTAACAGTCCAATGGTTCAGAACAGGACCAGGAAGTTGGTCAACAGCAAGTGGCAAAGAAAGGAATTCTGCTTGAAGGCTCAGATTCACAGATTTCAGTTTGGGGCAATAATCTCACCAACACCTGTCAGGTGGGGTGGAATACTCAATTCATGAGAGTGTATTTGTATGGGATAGTATTTGCTGTCAAGAACTGATAGCTTTCTGACTATTAATTCTCAGGAAAAGAGAAATCTATTAAAATGGAATTGCAGGGTGGTCATGAAGTGATTCTGATTTTGTCAGTGATATATATATTAAAGTCACTAGATCATTAAAAATAAATTGTAAATGAGGTATGCTTAATTTTTATTTTTCATAGAACTCCCCAGTTAAATTAAATATATGCAAAACTTTGAAAAAGTTACTAATTACAGCTTATTAAAGCTTGTTCTACCTAGTAACTTCCCTGTTGGAATTCAGTAATTATGAACGAAGGGGATCCCAACAGGCACCTGTTTTACACTTGAAAGCTCAAAATTACTGCTCCACAGTAACAGTTTGTGTTATGTAACATAAGTCTGAGGAGGAATTATACAGCAATATTTCTGTTATCTTGTCTGGAAAGACCAGTATTGGAATTCATATTGGATGGGATGGGTTGTTATCACTGTACAAACACTATTTACTGCAGTATCCATGGACCTATGGAAATGACATAGCACATGAAATGCCTACAATGAAACAGTATTTATCCTTCCCCCCTCCCTGCCCAGATCCTTAGATGGATGTTTCTAGATCCTTAGATGAAAAGCATTTAACTGCAAATCATTATGCTACATGTACTAAAAATTTTCTGGTACCATTTAAGTCACATTTCACTGACCATGTGGAAAAATTTCTTTATTTTTTGAGGTATGAACTGACTACAGTAACAGAAATAATAGTCTACAAAGAAGAAAGGAGGTGTGTGTGTGTGTGGGTGTTTAAAATTTGATCCTACTCTGATTGGTAATAAATTAATTTTCCTGAGTGGAGTCTGGTTTTTCCAAGACAGTAATTGGGTAATTGGTGAGTGATTTCCCCCATCCTTATACTGACCCGTGAGTCTTTTGCTGCATGTTCTGCCATCTGTGCAGTAGAGGGGAGTGACAGAGAGGCTTTGGGGGGGTACCTGGCCTCTGGCCAGGGTCAGCCCACCACAGCAGAGAACAAGGCTGGATTCACCTCCCAAGAGAAGTGTTGCTTTAATTTAGCATTTAACAGGAGGATAAATCATAAATATTCCAGGCAACTTGCAAAGGTACTGTGTGGAAGAGTTGCTGTTAACAGGATTTTTGTGCTCTAGTTTTGAGGGTCCAGCCTTGAGCCCAGCTGGTGTTTACTCTGTTGGGCCTAGGGGAAGCTTCTAGCTGCTTCTTGCAGAAGCCACCCCTGCAGCCCCCCCACCTCTACACCTGAACCACAACAGAGGAAAAGAAGCAAAACAATCATACAATTAAAACAAAATTTCCTTCCACCTTCCCAATCTCCAGTCAAATGCCTCTTCCTAGACATTAGGTATTAATCATATGCTGGTAAACCAAACAGTTCTGGTTTGAAATCTTCCATGGAATTCAGCAGTAGTGTTGCCTCCTTTTTAAGATCTGGATTTAATTTTTCATCTGGAATCATAACCACTTGCATTCCTGCTGCCAGGGCTCCTTTGACTCCAAGTGGTGAATCTTCAAACACAAGACACTGAGGAACAAGAAGGTGAGGGGAAAGAAATTAAAAAATAATGTTATTTTGAGCTAATGAACTAATGGATTTTTAATGTATTGCCTTTTCTTTTTTTAAGAAAAAAATATCTGAAATAAAACTTCGTAGGAAAGCTAAATTCAATGCCTGGTTTAGACATTCCTAATTAGAACAAGGGCAAACCTCTCAAATCGAACACCTGCTTGGTAATTAACCTTACATTCATTTCAATTCAAAAAAACATCAACATGCATACTTAAATCCCAGCAGCTGGTTATTCAGATGTTCCTAAGTGATTTGTTTTATATGGATGGTTTTAAGCACAAACTTAAAGCAACTGTAACGCTTCAGGACTTCATTCCAGAATGCATATAAAGAGAGTTTGGATTTCTGGTCATCTGCAATCCAAAGCAACCTTTGTCATCCAACCGTCTGAAAAATACTGACAAGTGCTGTCTCAGACTTTTGCAAGTCCGACTGCATTTATTACCAATATTATTAGCACCACTAGTGTTGCTACAACTACTGTCATAAGTAGTTTCAGTCATTCAACACAGACATTGGAATGGTTAGTGCAATTTCCCCCACGCCCTTCATACAGTGCAATTCTGCCTTACCTCAAATGCCTCTCTCATGCATTAGGCCCTTCTCTGCGGTCATTACCGATCTACCAAATCCCTTCCTACATGCGCAGGATGTATTTTCTTACCCTTTCCTTCACAACAGAAGAGACTGTGGCAACTGAGTAGATAAGAATAATAACTTGCTAAATTTAGTTTAACTTTTGAATCCAGATATGACACACTGGAAGAACACACAACAGCATACTGCATTGTTCAGGCTCTCTATAACCATACCTAGTTTGTGACCTGAAGGACTGTGAGGGTAGTTCATGAAGCTCTGACTTTGTCTTTTAAAACTAAAGTTCAGTGTTGCACACAACAGCAATACCAAGGCTGTTCAGAAACCTCTGCTAAGCCAGCCTGCACAAGGAAAAGTACTTCACTGCTCTGCCCTGGAAGATCTAATTGACTTCCACGATGTCACTAAGCTTACTGTACAAGAGGAGCTGATGATTATGGAAGGCAATATGCATAATGAAAAGCTTAACTAATTCCCTGGAACTAGAAGCAATTAAAACTCTTAATTACCAAAGAAACCAGGCAAATGACCCATAATTACAGTGGCTTTAATGTTAGAGGAAATAAGTTTACTAGGTCTTCCTCCAGTCTTTCTCGCTACTGACACTTACTGTCAACAGCACAGCAACATTTATAATGGACGACGAAAGGTTTACTGAGGTTCACATACAAAATGGATTTATTAACTTTGCTGCACAGAGATGTTATAAACTATTCACTGTCCTGGACCACCCACATACTAAATTTAGAGATACGAAAGCAGCCAAGTTATTCCCCATTTTGCATAAGTATTGCAACATCAGCATCACTCCAACTGAGAGACAGGTGAGATTTATACAGACTTCAGCTGAGATTCTGGCTGCTTCTCTGCATTATTTCTAGAACTTGTGTCACTGATCAATACTACTGCTATGAGATCTCACAAAAGGTCACACTAATATAGGACAGTTTTCACTTTGGAATGAACTAGATGTTTAAAAAAGTAAAGTAGCAAAGCATACTAATTTATATTTCACTATATCAATCTATATAAAGAAAAAAATTAATGACTTAACCAAAGGAAGAAATAATAAAACCACTGCAAGACATCATTACCTCATCTTCCTATATGAAAGTTAAGAATATAAGAAAAGAGTGTTAGACCCTTGGCATATACAGCAGACCCTCTACCTTACACACTGTAAATGTCTGGACAGGATATTTATGTAACTAGCTGGGATATCCATATGCATTATTTGCAATTAGTGATAACCAGGAAGCCTGGAAGGAGAAAGAATTAAAATAAGTTTTGAAATTAAGGTTTTGAAAATACCTGTCTAAATAATACATATTCACAGTGAGTGTTTATCATACAAATATCTCTGACCACATGTGACGCTATTATATCAATACTAAACCAGAATGGTGACACTAAAGATGGTGTAATTTAAACACACAGAACTCCTATGCAAATTAAACACTACCATCTATTGTTCTATAAAGACAGAATGAAGATTTTTATCACCTTTAAGATGGGTTCATAGAGCCTGAAATTCTTTTACATTGCATTAGAAAATTCTTCTGTTTACTGTTTCTGGCCCAGCCTGCTTCAGCCTTCAGTGGAAACATTTGCAGACATGGGGACTGCACCACAGAGTTTAGCACTTTCCCTTTGAAAGAGTTCTACTGGTAAGAGTATCCAGGTGGGGTTTTTTTGGGGTTTTTTTGGTTGGTTGGTCGGGTTTGGGTTTTGTTTTTGTTGCTGTGACTGTTGCATTTACCTTGTGGTCTTTTCAACCTGAAGCCAACATGGCTAAGTCTTTCACTGGCCAAAATATACTTAAAAAAACCCCTTACTAGGTCTTAAAACTGCCCTTTCTTCTGAGGAACTACTGACAGAATTGCTGACTCTCCCACCATGCATAAAACCCCATTTCAAACCTATGCATGTACGCACTCTGACTTAAAAGAAAGAACAACAAAAAATTCAAAAGTCATTCTGGGGGAAAAAAGTGGGCAAAAAGTTAAAGCTTAATAATTAATTTTTGTTCGTTCCTCCTGCTGAATGAAAGCAAAAAGGCAAAAAAGTGGAATTCTGAGATATCAGAGGTATGAGCTGTGAGAGGTTTATCCCTGTGATCATTCTCCAACTTCTGAACAGGAACCGTTCTTTTTCTGTATTTTGTGAGAAGGGACAGTAGAACATTATTTTATCTTCTGTCCTCAAATGATACAGAAATATTTGGTATAAGAATGTGACCTATTATGTTTGGGGCTTTTTATCAGTTGCATATTATACTTCTCTAACTCCTTTATTTTGATTTTCTGTAAGCAAAACAACTGGTCAAAAGCATGATGTATTATTTGCAAAATCTGCACTCTGGAAACATTTGGTAAACTTATACATTAACTTAGACATGCAAGAATAATTCAGATTTCTGTAAGCATTTAAAGCCTAATTTTAATTCCATCGTATCAGTGAGAAAAACACCTTTGATTTCAGTGGGCATCAAAGTGAGCCTCAAAACAGGCTGCAGGAAGAAATCTACCAAGTACAGCCAGCTCACGTTGACTTCAAGAAAAATGTTCATCTCTGTGAACCAGAATGTGGTCAGACTTTTGATTTCTACAGGTAACTTGTGGACTACTCACTTCTAAAAGTATTTTTACTGTTCTCATTGTGAAAAACAAGTTCATATTCTGTGGTCATAATTCAAAACTAAGCAGTATCTAAGAAATAAATTATCAGTTTGAAAGATACTACTAATGCAATCATCGTTTTTCTCCTGTTTTTATCTCTTTTTCCTTTATGACTCATTTTTTACAGATTAAAAAAAAATCATTACCGACCCACTATGTTACTTGTGTGAGGGAACCAGGAATTTTCAAAAACTGTAATATAATTCAGTATACAACACAGACCCATCTGTATCCTTTACAAAACATTGAGATGCTGATATTGAGATGCAGAAAAGATGCTGTTTATCATTTATGGGAGGTTGTTGAAATTCACAAAAAGAAAGAGGTAACGTCATCAGCTTCACTTACATGCCATAATACAGATGCTGGGCTATATTTTAGGTAAATTGTGTCTTCTTTTTTCCTATGCTTTGTTATACAAAATATCTAGAAACTAGGGGAAAATGTATTTCTGGGTGATCTGTTTACCACCAGAATTACTTAAATATTATTGAATAGATTCATTTTAAACAGCTACAGTATTTGCAATTTTCGCCCCCCGCTGTGTTAACTCTCTGAAGAATTAACAAAAACCAATAATGAAATAACTTGATTACTGTTTCTCTCTTCATCTTTGGACTTACACTTTTTTCAGAAATAGTTGGGAAAAGTCTCATTAGCAATAATGAAGTACACTTAATTTTATTTTAAGGACATAAGTCAATCTATCTAGTCAGGGATAATACAATCATATTAAATATGCTGTTTAAGAAAGTTGTGCAGCTTGCAGTCCCATGACTTTGTTCCATTAAGGAAAATGAGGAGTAAGTCAAGATGCTTTTAAATGCTATAGTAAATGAACAAACAAGCTGGAAACTTATAATCAAATGAATTAAGCATCAGAATATCCAGAATACTAACAGCCACCATGCTTTATGATTCGATGACTTATATTAAGAATTGTTCGGAAATTGCACACCCACATGCTTTTTAAGTAATTTTTTTGTTAACTTGCTACTAGGAGTGCATTGCAGACCAGTACAAGAATCACATTATTTACCAGAAGACTTACAAGATAAAATTAAAAATCATTAGCATAATTAAAAAGAAAAAAGAAGGAAAAAAAGGAAGTGTTACATCTGCAAATAATTAGACCATTCTGCATTTCCAGCTCTTGCATAAATGTCACTTTACATTTCAGCCCACACCAGCAGCAACACTCTCACAGACCAGTTCACAGGACATTACCTTAAGGTGGGACAGAAGAAGTAAAACAGTTTGGATGGGGAAGAAGGAGGAGAAATTTCAAATTTCTCGCTTGTTTTCAAGATTCGATCAAGTGAAAGAAAGTGCCTCTGTGAGTGACAGTCGGACCCAGACACAGCGGCTCTGTGCGGCAGGGAGAAGGTCACATTTACATGCGGGGTTACTCTGATCATTCCGGATGGCTGGAGCACTCTTTTCACAGAGGACTGTGTGTTTAAAGGACAGCACACTGGGAACTTTGTGCAGCAACTTGTGTTACAGCCCTCAAGAAATTCCCAGGCGTTTCTGAAACAGTGTCCAATTATCCCGGCAGCAGCAATCTAACTCAATCAACTGCAGCTTGGATTAGCCATAGCAGTGTATTGTTCTTTTACAGAGGACACAAAGCAAATACTCAAGATGCTCTCTGCTGAGGCTACTTGTACTGCGTAACATGCTGGGTTTTTTATGCCACATTTCTAAACGTGGCCTATAAAGGAATTCTGTGCAATAAACCAGTTAATCTCTGCTGCTTTCCCTCCCACACAGCAGTACCTTTACCAAACCCAGTGACTTCCTTGGCATGCAATGCACAACACACTCAAGTAACTTCACCTTGTGTGGAGAGCTCAGAACCGCAGAGTAATTTACACTGGAAGGGATCCCTGGAGGTCATCTAGAACCACCCTTCTGCAATGCATGTCCAGCCAGAGCTGGTTGCTCAGGGCCCTGACAAGATGACCTTTGGGTATCTTCAAGGATGGAGATTTCACATGCTTCCTGGGGAACCTGTTCCTGTATTTCACCAACTCTACTGTGAAAACAGTTTTCTGAGCATCAGGCAGGGGTGTCCCGTGTTCAGGTTGTGCCTGTTACCTACTACAGGATCACTGCACATTGGAGAAGAGGCTGGTCACATCTCCTGAGCAAAACCATCAATAATGTCAACCAAATACATCCAAAGGAAGAGCTGAATTGATTAATCCAAATTCTGAGTTTCAAACTGAAAGTGGAAGCAGGCATCAAAAATATTTCCTGAATAAATGCAACAACATTTTTGCCACAGGGAATGCCAACCAAGTTGCAGGCAGAGCACGGCAGGCTGATGACGGCAGATACCCTGTGTGCTTTGTGCAACAGTGGAGGACACTACCATTGGCCTACAACTGACCCAGCAGGTTGCTGCAGGAGCCAGATGACTCTCATGGAACCATCCAATTTTTCAAGTGGATTAAATTTTTGGCAATAGGTTCTTCTTGTTCTATAATGTCTCCTTGCACAGAAAGACCAGCCCTCATACTGAAATGTGCTTTAATCTAACCTAAAGACCATCTTAAATATTATTGTATAATCATCTTTGACAGAAGTTATATACATATAATCTACTCATATAATCTATATGATCTATCTTTGACAGAAGTCTTAATAACAATCCACATATGCTTCAGAAATAAAGTAATTTCCTGATTCCTTCAGTAAAGAAAGAAAGGGTGAGAAAAGACATTCACCTTTAAACAGGTTTTCACTGGCACTGGAAAAAAAAAAGTTATGGAAAAGGTCTTTTCTACTCAGTACAAGCTTTTCATTGAACTGAACATGACACAGTGTCACCAGTCTGGAGTGACTGGGTGAGATGTAGTTGTGTTACACTAACTCTTCATGATCAGGAAGAAAAGCAGTTTTCTTTCCAACTTCAAACAGCTGAAAATTATCTTTTAGAGAATATTTAATATTAATAACACAAAATTCCAAAAATGAAGTCACAAACCAGCAACTTTAATTAAAACAAATAAAGCACTAACGACATCATGATTACAATTTTCTAAACATTTCAACTATGGAAAACAAATACTTTTATTAAAAATCATAATTCTCTGTTCTCAAGGTAGATTTTCTAAGAGGAATACTGGCAACCAAATACAAAAGTAGGTAAAAAAATTAATTCATTTTTTTAAATTTAGGTAAACATTTCAACTGAATCTTATAGACCTGGTGAAAATTTGATTTTGTAACTTTTATAAAAAAAAAAAACAAAACATTTTTTATGATATTGCTTGGAAGAAAATCATAATAGTACTGGCTTCATAAAAAAAACCACAAGAATGAAAACAGGAAATTAAAAGCTAGTTTTATTCCAATACCAACCAAAACCAAAAAAACCTCCTAAAATTTTTAAAAAACATAATCTCTTGGAGAGAGTCACACCTCATCTCAGAGGGTTAAAGAAATATAAGAGCCAAAGAGGTGGAATAAATTTAAGATAATTAGCATTATGAAGAACCATTAGAATATGAAATAAGCATGTTATTTTGGAAAAGGAAACAAATTAACAACTTAAAGAGATACAAACCTGTAAAACTTCAGAGTTTTAAACTCAATAGTACCAAGGTTTGTCTCTGGGTTACTTCGGGCATGTGTGCTACAACAGCATTACTACAGTGCTTTCTTTTGAACTCATTGATATTCAAAGTGTTATTTCTGTTAAATTATGTACTTGTAAAATAGGAATAGTACTATTGTTATATCTATGCTAGGACAGTGTATGCTGAACATATTTCCATCGTATGCCATTAGATTAAATTCCATGCGCATGTTTAAGACAGGAAAAGCGACCAATTTGCTCCTAATCAGGCTCCTAACCTGCTCCTAGGAGGGAGTTTCAAAAGTAGCTGAGCCAAACTAATGGTTTGCTGCCAAAGAAAGGTTGTTTCTTCCTTGTCTTGAATCTCCTCTTAACTGCTGTATGCTTCCATCTGTCTCCTAGTGATGGGTAGTGTGTTCGTGTGGCCTTCTGTGAATCAGCTCTGTGCCCTAATCGGAAACTATTCTCTTTTAGCCTCGTAAACTGGAGAAAAAAATGCTTAACAGCTGGGACTGAACTGGAAGACTGAAGAGGATTATAAATCCTCCTTTTTGGGCAGTGTTTAAATCATAGAGGGGATCATCCCTTCAAACCATTTCTTATTTCTGGCACACCTTGTGCCTGCCTAAAGCAGACCGCATGAGTAAAACCACAGAATGACTGTGCAGAGTTTTGCACAACCGGCTCTTTCAACTGTGGGCATGAGGTGATGGGTTAGGAACCTGACAATCCCCAAACTTATTCTGCCATCGCAGTCTAAAAATATCACCTCTGAAATGAAATGCCTCATTACATCAATAATCAGATCTATTTAAGTAACTGCCCTCATGATTTCAGAAGATGATTTCTCAGCCGTTTCGTTGGCAAAGCTGCTTTGACTGTGCAGGCAAACAGAGCTCAGAATTCAAAATTTCTTTGTTTTTCTCTACCTGGGAAAGTATGGCTGTCTGCTAAGCACAGTATTTCTAAAGAACATGAAAACTACTACTGAAAGTAACAATTAATAATAAATATGCTACATATGCTATGTATAACTGCTCCTTTTGAACTGTTTATTATGAGAAATAATTCATTCAATAGAAAGCACTCCTAACCCTGAATGAGGGATTAACTTTAAGTGCACAGCAAGATGTAGTAGATCCTTTTTTTTTTTTTACAATTATTAGTAGTAAAAAGGTGCATTAAGAATAAGTGAAAAGTTAGAAACAGTCAAAATTATTTTTTAAAGAGTTCAGTAGAGAAGTAATCTCTTTCACATTAATCTCTAGCTTGTTTTTATCAGCTTGCTTTGTTTAATTTAGAGAAGCAATAATTTTCCAGGTATTTCAATCCATGAAAACTGTAAGATGGAAAGCCAGTGAATACCAAGCAGTTTTATGTGAATCAATCATTAAAAGAGATGACTCCTCTAAAAAATTTCTTTTCCTTGTCAAGTCCAAGTTAAAATGTTTCTATAAATATGAAAATTAACACACTCTTAAAATTAATTCATATGTAGAAAGTTATTTAAGTCCTTATCTCCTGTTGCAATATATTTCAAAAAACTTCTGTCTAAATTCCCCTAATAATATCATCTAGCTATTTAAAATACTGCACTGAAACACTTTTTTAAGTGCACCAATGACCCACAGTTTTCAAGCTGTGCCAATTTTTCTATTAGATCAGGTCTACCAGATAAGAGAATGCTACTAGTCCCCAAAGGAAATCAGTTCTTATTTTGACTCAAAAAGCAGGCTTACAGGAAGAATAACTCTTCTCTGAGCTAAATAGTCCTAGCTCTCTTAACCTTTCCTCATATGATAGATGCTCCACTACCTTCATCATGTCTCTGTCCCTTTGCTGGTCTCCCTCCATTAGCTCCATATGTCTCTGCTACTGGGCAGCCCAGAACCAGACACAGTACTCCAGGCATGGCCTCAGCAGGACAGATTAGAGGGGCAGGATCGCCTTCCTCAACCTGCTGGCAACACTCTTCACCATCAGACGCCTTTGCCACAATGGCATATTGCTGACTCATGGTCAACCTGGTGTCCATTAGCCATCATAATTTTCTTTTTTACCTGAGAGTATGAAATCAATTTGCTTTTCCTGTTGAAAAGTGTGCAGCCACACTCACTCATGCAGAGTCAGGTGGCACTGTAATGGAACTTCTACATGGAAAGGTCTGAATGACAAATGGGAAAAAAAAACAAACCCCAAAACATTGCTAAGTGGCCATTAGAGAACCTACGATGAGAATATAAAACACTCCATTAGGAAGTGTCTCGGTCACCCCAATACTGATATAAACACATTTCTTCAGTTAGGTCAAAGTCAAATTGCCTTCTCTACAAAAGCTTGCAGTCAACTTATAAACAAGCAGCTGAATGAGAATTAAAGTGGTTATAACACATACTTATTTGGGGAAAAAACATAGTCCTCTCTGCCTAAGCACAGACTACCCTGCTTTTTGTCTTTTTAAAATTAAATTATGTGTATTTATATAGTAGTAAGACTACTGTGGCATGCCACAAACAGTTATTTTATATTACTCTAACCTTCACAACACACGACCTAAAAGAAACCACCTCTATTACAGCAACACGACCGGTTCAGAAATAGACGCTGCCACAGGTATTGCCAAGAATCCGGATAAATTGACAGGCAGCTGAGTGCTACGAGCAGCATTTTGCTGATAACTTGGAAGCTTCAGCTCCCAGACAGTATATAAGGATTCCCTGGGGAAACCAGACTGCAGCAGGTATGTCAAGGTGACAAAGTATCACTGCCACACAATCCACTGAAAGATATGTTCTGGCTACCAGGTAAAATATGCTCTGACTACAGAAAAAAAAAAAAAAAGAAAAGAAAAGAAAAAAAAAGAAGAAATAAAAAGGACAGGATAGCAGGTGAAGAAGCTAAGGAGAACCTCAAACACTATGGTTCAGTATACAGGAAATATCTCAAGCAATTTTTCCCTGTTTTCTTATGACTAGAAGTTGTAGTATTTAAAAACTTTGCTAATTCATTTCAACTATTTCTAGTGAGATACAGGTAAGATTCATTACTGAATAAAGAAAATTTATAAATCAGATGGCAAATATGTCTAAAGAGTGAGGATTAAAATTTGTCACCCATACATAAAAATTGTCTTGGGGATATATCTTCTGGTTTGGCAGGTCTTGAAGTTGTTGCTAAATACATCTGGTTTACATTCTTCAAAGGTTTGTAAATTCTAGGCTTAGTGAGTAACATAATGTGAGAAAAGACACTAAAATTTCTATTTTCTCCATTGGTCCTGCATCTCCAGATAAAACATTTCAAGACTTTTGAAGCCACAGAGAAAAGCCTCCTCACTGACAAATAGAGTAGCAATTTAACGAGTAGTTCTATGGAATAGCACGACATAATGGGATAAAACCAGAATGACTGTTGTTATCATCTCAACTAGGTCAAGTTTTAACTTTGTTACCAAAAGAATGAGGAAGAAAATCTTACAAAATCAAGTGACAATTGTCATTTTGAGCTGCTTCAGAATACCAGCATCTTGAATCTAGATAGAGAGCAAAGATATTGCTCATACCACTTTAAACTCTTTCCTCAATCAGATACTCTTGTGCTCAGCAGTGGTAGGGCTGCAGGCTGTGAGCTGAGTTTCTTCACTCCCACATGTTCTCCTACTTTCCTATCAACTAAAAAAGTTGGGTTATTTTCCCTGCATTGGCTGCCTTCCTAACTACCCTCCTTGGAGAAAAGGAGGACAGTTTAGGTATACAGTTTTTAATTAATAAGAATTGTTCCTTCCAACTGGAAGCTCATCCATGTGCTGCCCGATGGGGCAGGGCATGCCCCAGCAGCCTGGTGAAGGCAGTGAGGACCCAGCCACTCCTGGTGCCCAGAGGAGCCACCAGGAACCCTAGCACAGGGCCAGACCCACCAGGATATGCCAGCAGGAGAGGCTCCATGGGTTGGGACACCCCATGGGAATGAGGGACAGAAGGGACTAGTGAGCAGAGGCCATCAGTCCACGTGCCCAGCTGTGCTTGTGCCACTTAGCACAGCCTGTCCTGTCTCCTGTAATGAAACCCTATTTCTGACAGTTGTGCATGCATGAATGGAGGTCTCAGTGCCAGTCCTGCCGTGGGGCCAGGAATCCCATGTGCCCACAGTGAATGTGGGTGAGCAAGTGAACATGCAAATGCTAGTGAGTGACACACTGAACTAGAAAGTAGGTGAAGTGGCCTGGGAGCCACATAGGAAAGCACAGGCAGTGCTGGCTTTCGGAAGGACAGGGTAGACATAAGGTAGCCCTGGCCAGCTGCTGTGGCATCTGGCCTGTCTGAGAGCCCTATCTGTGTGTGCATCAGCTCACTGTAGGTGATGGGGGAAAGCACGAGGATCCCTGAGCATCAGTGTGTAAGCCATCCCTTGCATGGCTGTGGACAAGAGGAAGGGGAGAAGGATCTGCACCAAGGGCTACACTGGGGCTGTGGCCTTGGGTGCTTATGCCTCCAGGTGCCAACACCTGGGGAGGCTGGGATCCAGGGCCAGTTGAGTACTAAATCCAGTTGCTGGAAGGATCCTCTGTGCACACATATATATTTTGCACTAACAGACCTTCATCCTGATCAGCCAGTGAGGGGAGGAGGATGATGCCGTTGGTGGTCTTTGTGCTTGTGCAAG
The DNA here is from genome assembly GCF_964237585.1 of Gallinula chloropus. NCBI lineage: Eukaryota > Metazoa > Chordata > Aves > Gruiformes > Rallidae > Gallinula > Gallinula chloropus. Next base: position 136,969,784 of record NC_140085.1, on the reverse strand, counting down.
TGCTGAGTGTCTGCTGTGCCGTGTAAGTGCATACGTACATACCATTGTCGTAGTTTTGCGTGGCAGGGTTCTGGTGGAGAAGGAGTGCTGCAGGGGGTGGCTTCTGCAAAAAGCAGCCAGAAGCTCTCTGCAGGTCCGACAGAGCAAACACCAGCCAGCTCAAGACTTGAGTCACTGCTGACCAAGGCCGAAAGGCCGAACCCATTTGCAATGGTCACAGCACCTCTGGGAATCACATTTAGGAGAAAAAAACTGCAAGCAGCTGCTTTTTGCCACCAGTGAAGGGAGTGAGAAGATGTAAGAAACTCTGCAGGCACCAAGGCCAGGGAAGAAGGAGGTGGGGTGGGGAATCAGGCGCCCCAGGTGCTGGAGAGAGTGATTCCCCTGCAGCCTGCAGAGAAGATGATGGTGAAGCAGGCTGTCCCCCTGCAGCCAATGGATGATGATGGGGGACAGAGATCCCACCTACAGCCTGTGGAGGACCCCACGCTGGAGCAGGTGGAGACACCTGAAGGACGTGGTGACCCTGTGGGAAGCCTGCGTTGGAGCAAGCTCCTGGCAGCAAAACCTGCAGCTCATAGAGAGACTGACCCAAGCTGGGGTAGGTTTGCTGGGGGACCTGTGACTCTGTTGGGGGCCAGGCTGGGGCAGTCTGGGCCTGAAGGTCAGCACTCCATGGAAGGGAGCCACACTGAGGCAATTGGTGAGGAGATGATGCCCTGACAGAAACCAATCATGGAGAAGTTCATAGAGGACTGTCCCCCATGGGTGGGACCCCATGCTGAAGCAGGGGAAGAGTGTGAGAAATGCCCCTTCAACTAAGAAGGAAACCAACCTGTGAGGAACTGAACAAAATCCCCATTCCCCCAGTCCCTGCCCCTCCTTGTGCCACAATGAGGGGGAAAGAAGAGAGAGAAATAATGACTGAAGTCTGCAAAGAAGGGAGAGGTGGGGGGAGGTGCTTTAAGATCTGGTTGCACTTCTCATTACCCAACTCTGGTGTCACTGGGTGTGCAGTGCAGCGTAATAAATTCGAGTTTCTTTCCTTTATTCTGTGTTGGGTCTGTTTTGCCTGTGACACTGATTGCGGGATGATCTCTCCCTGTCCTTATCTTGACTCCTGAGCCTCTCAATACATATATTCTCCCCTGTCCAGATGAAAAGGGGAATGATAGAGTGAAACTACCACAGTCATATACCCTGTGTGTGCTCCTGCGAATAAAGTCTCAGCCTCACAGCTGACTGGATTTGGGACCATGTATCTGCAGCAGCCTTGCTTCTGTCAGGCTCCTGGTTTCAACATGTTCAGTATATACAAATGTATGTAGTATAGAGTTTAAGCTATGCTTCTGCATGTATGTCATTAAATATATATCTCCAAATATACAGATATAAAACTTTGTGCATTTGCAGCTAACATCAAGTGCACAAAAATGTCAAGAATAACTCAGGAAAAGCTGGGATATAAAGGTGACTACCGTGATACTTCATCAGGACTGAACCACAAGCCCAAGAAAACAGGGATTTGGCAGGAGCTAAAACTGTTTTTCAGTTCAATATAAATATACCACCAGCACAGCATCAAATATGTCATGGGAAGGCATTGATAAACCATAGTTATCGATCTTAAATTCTACATTATCTGATATTTGACTGTCATTAAATGTTCAACCTAATTCAAATATGCTTTGCTTGCCTGAATGATTTCTAATTGGAAAATGCAGTGGGTGAGGTCCTTGCTAAACTTCCTAATCGGTTTAGCAAAATCAGCAGTAATTCATGCCCTACACTTCCATGACATTACCCTGAAGTATCTCCAATCTGACTGAATTTATTTATCAGACACAGTGAACTGTACCGTTCTATATCAAGTTGCCCAATGTTTTCTTCAAGTGGTCCCTTCCCAGAAACTGTTGCTGAATCTGAGGTATACCAGAAAATACAAGTTTTTATATTCCTCAGAGTGCCTTTCTGCATTCCACTAAAAAGTGGTGATTTCTAAAAAACTAACAATTTTTTTTTATTAATAGTGAAATCAATGATTAGAGCCACACTATTTTACAGCATTGCTTCTAAAGCCTTTTATCAAAAGAAATCCTAGTTGACTTTGTTGTTGAATATAGGGTAGATTTGTCTCATATATCTGTGCATGAAAGTGACAAAACACTGATGAATCTACAAGATAAACAAATGTACGTCTGAAAACATAGATTTTAAGTTCTCTAAAATTCTCGAGTTTATTGATACTAGCAAAAGCTTGTGAAGGTTTAGCACTTCATCATCTCTACCATGAACATGTGTACTTGTTGAAAGATCACAGCATTTTTAACTTTTTGCCAATTAAGGTGATTTTTATTGTCATTCTCCATACTAAAATGCAAACTGTGCAGAAGACCCATAAATAAAGGTATTTGCAAGTAAAATGAGAGCCACAGTCAACTGAAATAGTACTGAACCCTTTGCTATATTTATAAAGAAATGCAAAAAGGAGGTTGGTTTGTTTGTTTTTGTCAGGCAACAGAAGCTTTTAATATCTCTAGTCATTCAGACCTTGAATTGAGATTTATTAACCTGTCAAACAAAAGCAATTGTACAACATATGCAATTGCAGTTCATTTCAGAACATTTATTGCTCTGTAAACAGAAAATACAGATTCCTCTTAAACAATCTGTCCATTTTCTTCTCCTTCAAGCAAAAAGGAAGGCATGGTAGAGAAAGAAATTCTAAGTGCATCAGAAAGAAATATTTATGAATTGATATACACAAGGATATAAAAAACATAAAGTTAGAAATTAAACCAGACTTTTACAGTGACTAACTGTATTGAAACAAAATCTTTGGTACCAGTAACTTACATCAAACAAATCAAACAGGGCCACAGAAATGAGAAATGGTTTAAACTGAAGTTGTTCACGACACTGAAAGGAGGATGGCCTCTGCCCAGAAGACGATGTAGAACACACTTGCCATTTGAACAATATGGATGGGAGGGGAAGGGAAAACAGGACATGGCCACAGCTCCTTGCATACTTGTGCATTTTGTGCTGTGGAATTCCTTAGCCATGAGTTAAAGCTAAAAGAAGTGTCAGGTTTCTGTATGCTCTGCAAATCTTTAAACACAGAACAAAATGACATCAGAAAAAGTAAAAAATTGTGGTAGGCTATCTGTCTCACAACCTGTTAATAGTGTCTGTTGAGAAGAAACTTGGCTAGAAAATTCTGTTAATATTTTGTATCACAATTCTCAGATACGCAAGGATTACATTTGAAAAGTTCATTACTCATTAAAATTAGGAAAGAAGAAACCAGAATCATGATGATACGCTTCAGGAAGTACAGTAGCAGGCCACTGAGATATCTGGGGATGTAGCAACTTGATACATGAGGAAATGCTGAAAGAGCTTGGTCTGTTCAGGCCAGAGAAGAGAAGACTTCATAAGGCACAAACAATATCTGCCCAGTGTCTCCAAAGACATTACTTATGAGATGGAGACAGACATTTTATCAAGGTGGGCAGTATGAATATGAGATGATGGTCATAAATTGAAATAGAAGAGTTCTGCCTGACTAGGTATAAGGTGAGAAATAAAAAAACCCAAACAAGCAAACAACCAAACAGCAACCCTACAAGGAAAATAAAATCCTATCAAGAATGTAGCACTGAAAAATGTTGTGCAGAGAAGCTTCATGGTCTTCACCCTTAGGCGCTTCTAAGAACTTACCAGATAAGCGCAGAGCAACCTGGTCTGAATTCAGTATTGACCTGCTCTCAGAAACTTGGATTAGTTACTTTTCAAGGATTGTTCCATCCAGAAAGCTCAACACAAGAGTTAAAACAGTGTATTACGTATCCTTAAGCATTTCTCTGCTACAGTTTTCCATCCTCTAAAGCATTAAGAACAATTTCTTGAATACTACCAGTACACTGGATACTGACCTTTTGTACCTACTGCATGTTAGAGCAATTACTACCTAACAGAAGCCCTGCCTGCCAGACCAAAAGGAAATATTTTTCTTTCTCACAGACTCCACCTCATGACATCTCTGCAATAGAAAGCAGCATCAATAGATACTTGAACAACTGAAAGAGTTTTCTACCACGAACTAAGACAATTCTCTGATAATATAATGAATATTAGCTTTATAGACATCTTTTGATCTCAACCTCTGTCTAGAAAATGAGGACATCCCATGAGTCAGGGGGCTGAAGAAAGTCGTGACAGTACGGTGATCCCAGATGTGAAAAAATGGGGCAAGACTTGTCCCAACAGAACTGCAATAGAAAATATGGGAGAAAATACTGTAGATCTAGTGTAGATCCTACAGTAGAAACTTGGAAACTAGGGTGGAAGGGCTAAAATGGCTCCAAGAGATGGTTGGAAAGGAGACGGTTTATTAGGAGACCGAAACAGGAGAACTAAGGTACCTACATGCAACATCTACATCTGAAGTGGTTGTCGAGTCTCCCTTTATGGAGAGAAGCATGTGATCCCAGGGAATGGGCTACTGCTGCCTAATCTGGTAGCCTGACAGAGGGGAGACAGCTGCAGCTCCATGACACCTGATCTAAACACTAGTGAGGCTGAGCATACATTCCCAGCAGGCACACACACCCCAGCACACATATACACACGCACACAGCTGGCCATACAGATCAATGCAGTCACACTCAGCACTCACACGGGCTCGCTCAGCTGGCCCTTCACTAGCGCTCACACCCTTGCACACACACAGAGTCAGGTCAGCCACTGGCACTGCAGATGCCCAGGCTGGGTCCCTACAACCTGCAGTCTCACACCAGGGGCCAGCCCTTGGTGTCACTGGCTCCAGTCCCTCCAGCATTGGCTCTCAGCACAGACCCCCTGGCCCATGATCCCAGCCCAGCTGCCAGCACCCCAGCCCTCGCCCTCACCATGGACACACAGGCCTCTGTCTGCAGTCTGACTCTGGCTGCTGGCTCACAAGCTCCCATACACACACATGCTCACACACAAAGAGCACAGGTGTCCCTTGGTCAGGAAGAGTCAGAAGTGGAGTTTAGTAAGATAAAACAGACTGTGCTGGTCAGAGAGGGACACCACCGGACAAACACACATCCAGCCCTTTTTCTTCTCTTATTCCTCTATTTCTCCCTAATAAATCCTAAGCAATCCCTGAATTCTCTTCATCTACATTCTGTATGTGTTCCATGCTCCAGGCAACCTCTCCCCTCAGTACAAAAAGGGGTCCAGCATTGATTCACCTTGATGGATCTCATGGCCAGATGATTTACCTTGATGGGTCTCACAGCTGGGCAGTGTGGCTGAGGCTCCCCTAGAACAGGCCATCTCACACTCCGAGTACTTCATCTGGGTTCCCATCTGCCTTCAGGGCTCTCTGATCCCCTGGCCTTGTGGAGATGGGCCTTCTGTGCTGATGGCTCCTGTGGGAGCAAACAGGCAGGATGCAATGTGGATCCTCCACCTGCCATTGCCTCCTCAAGACCTTTCATGGGTCTGCAGACAAGCTTTTATTTCACAACTGAACAGCTGGATCCTGGGGTGGATCTTCCTTAGCATCTATCCAATTCTATGCAAGTTTAGGTACCACATGCTGCTTGATTCCTAACATGCAAGGCCAGCAATCCAAGTAGTTTCTTTCACAGATCTTTGTAACTAGGGCTGGCATACCATACACTATACTAAATATAGGAATCAATAGGAGAAAAAGAGATGCTCAAATCAGACATCCTTTTTTTTCTTTCGTTCTTCTTGATGCTGCTATTATTCCAATGTTCAGTCTGATCCTAAAGCAATACAGCACAGCATGTCACAAGCATTATTATGTCTTCATACTGCCGAGTAACTGAAATCCTTTTATTAAAATACAGCATTCTGTGATGGATTTCTTCATCCTTGGACTGACATTGAGCCTGAAGCTCTTACTAGTAATCACTTTACACAAAGCCAGATCACATACCGACTCAGACAGAGAAGCTAAGGACTCAATTCCCAGATTTTAAAAAATGGTGTGAAAGCTGGTGAGACAGAATTGTTACTGAAAAGAATGGGCACATTTCAAAACTTCTGAGAGAAACTACCCTGAAAGTCTTTTTCTGAATAATCGACTTATGGAACGTTTCATTCATTCTTCATTTACACTGTATTAGTAAAGCCAAATCAGTTCCCAAAACCACCAGAGAAACAAGAAAAAAAATATTCCACTGAATATTAATGATCTTAAAGAAATGATCCCATGATTTGGGCAGAGCAACTGGTGTCACCTACCTGGACAGTGGATAAGCAATTGGCTGGATAGTCACACTCAGAGAGTGCTGGTTAATGGCCCAAGTGGAGACCAGTAATGAGTCAGTACTGGGACCAGGACTAACATTTTTATCGGTGACATAGACAGTGGGATTGAGTGCACCCTCAGGAGGCTGCCAGTTTGCCAATAACACGAAGCTGTGTGGTGTAGCTGATATACTGGAGGAAAGGGATGTCATCCAGAAGGATATTGGCAAGCTTGAGAGGTGGGCTTATGTAAACCACATGAAGTTCCACTAGGCCAAGTACAAGGTCCTGAACATGGGTGGGGGCAATCCTAAGCACAGCTACAGGATGGGTGGAGAACATTTTGAGATCAGCCCTGCAGAGAAGGATGTGAGGGGTGTTGATTGATGTCAAGCTCAATCTGAGCTGGTAATGTGTGCCTGCAGCCCAGAAAGCCAACCAAATCCTGGGCTGCATCAAAAAATGTGTGACCAGCAAGTCAAGGGAGATGATTTTCCCCCTTTACTCTTATGAGACTCCACCTGGAGTAGTGTGTCGAACTGTGGGATCCCCAGTACAAGAAAGACTGTGTGCAGTTGGAGCAAGTCCAGAGGAGGCCACAGAGATGATCAGAGGGCTGGAGCACCTCTCCTCTGAAGACAGGCTGAGAGAGTTGGGCTTGTTCACCCTGAAGAAAGGAAGGCTCTGGGTTGACCTTACTGGCCTTCCAGTACCTAAGGGGGCCTACAAGAAAGATGGAGAGGGATTGTTTACAAGGGTGTTTGGTGCTAGGATGGGGGGAAATGTATTTAATCTGAAAGAGGGTAGATTTAGATTACATATAATGAAGAAAATCTTTATTGTGAGGGTAGTGAGACACTGGCACAGGTTGCCCAGAGATGCTGTGTTCAAGGCTGGGTTGGATGGGGCTTTGGTCAACCTGGTCTAGTGGAGGGTGCCCCTGCTCTGCTCATGACAGGGGGGTTGGAACTAGATGATCTTTGAGGTCCCTTTCAACCCAAAACAATCTGTGAATTTATGTACTAACATCACAGCTGTAAAGAGCTGCAAGTAGATATCAATAAAACAGCCTACTCAAAGGCAACCGTCATCTTTCAAACATACTTGCTCTTCAACTGATTGCTAGGATAAGAAAAAAAATCAAGTGTCAGGAGAAAGGGACAGTAATAAATTGTCCAAATGCCTTAGAATTACTATTTAATGCAAGACAGAATAGAAGATGAAACTCTGACATCCGTGTTTCTAAAGAAAACCTTTGCTTTGAGAGAAATGCCAAAGCACACATTTGCAGCTGATTCTTCTTTCCACTATCTTCATGAGATTTTAAATTTAGACATGTAGCATCCTAAATGTTTGAAGAGTTTCGGCTGTAATGTTAGCCCTGTCACATCATCTACCAATCCCCTAGAGACAGAATGCTTAGTCTCAAAAAAGTAAATGCTTTTACTGTTTCAGTATATATACATCATTAACTTATCTACTGTTTCCTGACTCTTCATCTACACTCCCTAAAAAATGTTTGGGAAAGCATTAAGGACAAATGGGCTACTGCACACTATTAAGTCTTCATAATTTATAATGAAGCTATATAGATTACTTAATGCAGTCACAAATTCAAGTTTTCATTTTCACCTTCAAGGCCCTGTATTATCTTACCCACAATTACTGTATGTCTTGCTTTTATTTCCTTCTACTCCCTAGACATCTTCTATCCTTTCCCTTAATTGCATTCTTTATCTCTTTCTCCCACTTTCAGCTGTATGTCTTATATCATGCTGACCTCTGCGCCTTGAACAATCTCCATGCCTACAGTCTTCATCCTTCTTCAGCAGTATCTTTAAAAGCACATTCTTTCAGGAATCATTGGTACATTCTCTTCTTCCTCCACTTCTTATTGCTGAGCTATTAACTGAAATTTGTCTTGCTTAAACCCCTTTTGCTCCTTGCTGGACCAGGGCAGCTGAGAATACAGCTGAAATCTAATGCAGAGCTGGCTGATTCACTTCTTAATTCTATCAGAAATGACATCTGTTAACTCCTTAACCAGAGAGGGACAAAACTGAGGGACAATACTTGCTTGCCATCTAAAATAGAAACTTGGAACCTTGTTCACTAAAAAAAAATTCCTATAAAATTTGTTAAGTAAATGCCAACATGTATGTGGGGTGTGATTAATTTCTAAAAGCCATGTCTGTACTTCCAATAGTCTTAGAAGTTTACATAGATCATACATACAGTTGTCCAGAGAAGGCTCCACGCCTGTCATCCAGCAAACAGGGATTCAATGCTTTATTTCACCTCAGAGTTTAACATGTACTTAAATATAAATAAGATATACACAGTCAGCAGCCATGATACTCAAACATCAGAGAACTCAGGACTATTCCCAGGTCTAGGAATGGTTACCATATGGTAGAGTCAGAGTATTATTCCTGGCTTCTAGAACACCTGATTGCAGGACTCCCAGCTGCACAAACTTCAAACATTTGCTCTACACAATGTATCTTTTCATGGAAACGATCATATGGCCATTGTACTAGCTATTACTAGAATTAGAAACTACTACCTCTGATGAAACCATTAAAATAACTGCAAACATATTTTGATGAAGTTTAAGGAAAAAATTCTTCTCAATGAAAATTTCCTGCCTGAAAAGTTAAAATCCCACAACTGAAGGCAGTCTTCAAAAGATACATCACTGTTATTCTTAAAACTGCAAATTCATTCTACCTAAGATACATGATAATTCTTTGTAGAATAAAAGGTGCTGTTGGCATTCTCTTGGGATAACTGCATTACTGAGAGCGGAAGGCAGTAGGATAAGTTACATAGCGTTATGCTTTTTGCCCATGGCATTTTCTGAATCGGTGGTATTTTGACTTTGTAATAGCTTTGAAGCATAGGACAACAGGCTGCAACCTCTAATGCCTCCACTCTTTAGTTTGAAGATGCGAGATGCAATAATGTGTTCTGCAGACAGCAACTGAATGGTTCACTGTGAGCAGGTATCTGTTCAGGAGAAAGAGGACAATTTCCTAATGGAGGAAAACACGCTCTGTAACAGAAGATATTTTCAGTAATGGATGAAATCTCATCAGCTAGTCTTTGCTAGTCAGCAAGACCCTGAGGCTTTGAAGCAACTAAACCATGAACAGAAGGAGTTAACAACATTAAAAACTGTTTCTCTTTACCATGCTATTGTAGACAGTAAGTTTTAGTAGATGCATTTAAAAAGAATTCTGGTGTTACTTAGGCAGTTATGGACTAGTAAGCCTTATACTCAGTAAAATCTGATGGCACAAAGTAGTTTGATTGGGATAAGGAACTCAGAGTGACAAGCTAGCCTACTGGGAAGCCAACTGTCAAGTGAAATAAAATGGTCAAAAAATGTAAGCAATAGACATTAGTTGGAAAAAAAAATGACATGTATATCTTGTAACAATCAGTTGAAGTACTGGACACCACTGTAGAATGCTCTGTGAAAACCTAGAGCTTGGTGATATTGTACATGTGCATAGATATACATAATGCTGTCTCATCTGGAATACTCCGTGTACTGTATGACACAGATATTATTCTTCACTATTTTTTTTTTTGAGAGGAATGGTCTGAAATGCTTATGAGGAAAAAACCCACAACAAAACCACCCCCACCACCACTCCCAATAAAAATCTCAAACACAACCCTTGCAGATGGTGAGAATCTGAACAGGCTGTGAAGTGTTTTACTTATGGAGCAAGAAGTAAATGAGTACTACTTAAAATACTGAGTGGCAGATCAATTAGTTCTTGTCTTTCTGACTTCAAACAAAAAAGCTGACATTCAAAGAAGATCAAGGTTAGAAATTCAGAACATATACAAATGATTTACAGAATTCATTGTTCCAGGTAGTCATCAGCATCAAGAAAAAAAAAAACCCACAACACAACAAAAAAATACCATGGAAGTGTTATTAAAGCCTTTTTAAGAAAAAAAAAGAAAAGAAAAAGAAAGTGTCTTCAAGTGCCTTGATAGGGCGGGCAACAGAATTTAAGTAGATAAATTAACCCCCTCTAGCTAAAAGGTGGTTATTAAGCCTCTCGCATTAGGTGTTGACAGACATGGTATCGAGTAAGAGGGACAATGAATCTGAACATGAACAGTGTGGTACCTATATTCAGTACCATCAGGACAAAAAGGAAAAGCTTTCTTTGATGGTTTCTACCACTGCTTGGAATTGTTTTCTACTTTAAGCCAGAATCACTTCAGTCTTACTAAAGCTTAACTGGAACCATTTCCTTTTTGGCTTTGAATCATGCTATTATTCTGAGATGAAGAGATGCTGGAATGGAAATGTTAGGCATCCTTTTTATAGCAGATAAAGCTGTCACTTCTTCAGCTCTTGTGTGTGCTACAAGGTCTTTTATCTTTATATCCCAGTCTATTACAATAATAATAATAAAAGAAAAAAAACCCTCAAACATTGCTTTATGGAGTATACTTTGTAATCATCTTGTAAGTGCACTTATTTTGTGATACAGCAATCAGACTGAGCAAAATGCTTTGCCCTGCTTAGACTATAAATAATTTGTCAGTGTTAATTGATGATCCTGTATGTAGCTTTTCTGCAACCATGCCAAAAAAAATGTGTCTTACAAATTCTTTACCACACAACAGAATAAGCAGAACCCTGCCATGAATACCAGATCTCTGAAAATTACCTACAACCTCATCTGCCCAAAGAGCAAGTAATTTAAACAAAAAAAACCCCAGAAAACAAATGAACTCTCCTTCCCTCTGCCTTAGCAAATTAAAACAACACACAGTTAACTTTAGTCTTTCAAAGATGTCTGGAGGTCTCCCTATGACAACAATTTACAAGGAAGCAACCAAAAAATATACTGCTAACAACGCAATTCCTTGTTTCAGTCTTCATTCTTTGTCCTGAAACTGTTGAAAAGCACTGTTACAACAAGCTCTGGGGTGATTACGAAGGCAACTTGTGATACTGAGAGGATCAGCACACCAGATCTTTTAAAAAGAGGATTTATTCATGCTTCTATAACCCAAAAGACATTAAAAAACATTTTTTTGTGAAAATTCTTGTTAATTAAAATCTAATTATTCAATGACTGCACTGTTTGGCATCTCCAAAAAATGCTCAAGGTCTTGAAAGAAAGAAAAGATAACTCAGTGAGCAATTTATCATAAAAGAAGGATTTCCCCCCCTCTTTTTTACTACTTACCATGCATAATTAATATGTGATAATACCCATAATGAGTTCCCTAAAACAATTAGCAACGCATCTCCAGTGACCTGCTAATCTGAATATAATGCTTTTAGAACTTGGAGGTGTACCAGTCTCTTTGTGCTTATACACTCACCTCACGTAGTCACAAAGAAGGCTGCAGAACATAATTTATTATTCTGCATCACATTTCATCAAGTCCCTTAGCAGCTACTTGATACATTATCAAGACAAATGCAAGGAAAAAAAAGTATTCCTGCCTCCCCACCCCCCAAGAAGGGTACCCCAAAGACTAAGAACCAATTATAATCCTTCTTTCCTCTTCCAATCAGATACATTAAGTGAAAGCAAACCTTGACCAGGTTATTTTTTGCATGGAATTTCAATGACTTTTTTCATCTCCATAAGACAAATACATCCATAAATAAACATGCACTGCAGTAACAAGGGCAACGTCTGGAACACTTAAGAGCTAAATTACTTTCAAGCCATGCAACATCTCATTTTTCTTCCACAAATATATAATAAAGACTGCCAGCATGGGGGGGGGGGGTGGGGTGGGGAGGGGGGTGAGTATGCACACACAAGCACACATGCCTCAGGAGAAGAGGGAGGAAGAAAATCAACCATGTGAACTGAGAGTGTGATAATTGAAAACAAACCAAACAACTTTATAACTGTCTCTTTTCTCTAATTGTCTTGTAAATATAAAATAGTGTCCTATTATGGATTTAGGAAAAAGGTGGATGTGTTCAGCAGATCTTCAGAACTCCTGGATTCTTAGAAGTGGTGAAATACCTCACATTATTCTCTCTAAAGCCATGCCAGTGACACTTAGGAAGCTGGAAGCTGAGCTTCGTAATCAGGGACTTCATCATCCAGCCTGGGAGACACAAATAAGGGCTACATGACTGGACTATTTAGAAGTTGAGGAAGGTGCAGGATTTAAACAACAATCTGTCCAGCAGCATACCACATAAAAGGTACATTCCACTAGTGTGCTGTGATCTTGCATCCCAAGCTGCAGCTTCTAGTAGCATTTCAAGATGGAAGTCTTAACACATAAAACTCTGCATTGTTCAATACCTACTTAATTTTAAAGGTATATTTTATTCCTCTAAATTTCTCTAGTGTTTGCCTTAAATCAATAGCTTCCCTAGTTGGGGGGGGTGGGGGGAGGGGTGAAAGACATGTTAAAAAAAAGGTTTATTATTCTGCAGTACCCCACAGTAGCAGGGATTCAAGATCTATCAACAAAGCCAGCCAGACATACTAACTACTCAGATCACAGCTTGCCATCTAGACACTAGTTTTCAGTAACACTGCGGACCAAGAAAAGTAAAGGTCTTATGAATTCAGGAAAAAGTTCTAGTCAAGAACCTTCCTGAGCAAACACCTGGTGTGCCATTTGTGGTAACTAGGACAATCTCCAAGGAAACCCAAAAACTGGAAGACTGAATTCCTTAGGACAAAGAGTGCTCACAAAGCTGTCTTTCCCAATTTTTTGAGGAAATATTTCACACGGTGGACAAGATAAGGACAATCCTCTCTTCTTACCCACTTTAAAAAGAAAACAGAAGACCCAGGTTGCTGTTACCACCATAGAGAAGGTAATTTTTCTTGACATTTTAGGAATATGCTGGGCCTACTTTTCAATTTAAGCTTTACAAAAGATTAACTGCAAATGATGTTTAGTTCCTGAGAAACAGATATAAGCTGTTGAGACTGAGCAATTTTGGATGTACACACAAAAACCTAGAGTTTCAAAAAACCTATGAAGTCAGAAACGGAGGCTCCTACTGAATTTGCCATATGCAAACTTGGGCACACCAAGTGTACGCAGGAGCAGTGGTTTCAGGCTCTGGTGGCAATGAACCAGTTGCTCAGCAGTCCCACAGCCTCCCAAGGAGCACCATGCCCACCACACAACACACTGCTGCCAAGGGAGAGTCTTCTCTGCCCTGTTTGAAAGCTGGACACTGTGCTGCACAAGACGTCGGGCTAACTGAAACACTGAGGGAGCACAACCCTTCAGGTAACAGACTCCAAAAGGTCACACTGTGCATGCAGTGAAAAAATTATCTCTAAAAACACCTTATAAGAAACCACTCAGACACAAGAAACACTCAAGCATCCCAGCCCTTCTGTCAGAGTGCTAACTGCCTGGCTAGACAGGAGCTGGCACTGACAAACCCAAAAACACAGGAAGTTATATATTGGCTCTAACCCATCAGCTGCCTAATCTGAATTCATTAATGAACTGTAATTGCATCAGTATAGACAAGAAAGTTGAGAAGCTTCTGAAAAGAAAGCCCAAATTCTACCTCAAAATCCTTGTGACTATTATGATGGTAACCTGTACCACTGGGAAAACAAATAAATCAAACATTGAGCAACATGTTAAAATAACCGGTAAAATTTGTGAATCTGAGGGGATAAGATAGCAGAACAGAGGTAAACCAGTTTATACCATGTAAAGCTGTTTAGGAGAGTGTTCCAGATGAGGACAAATTGGTAACATAGGGCTGTTCAAAGGACAGAAAAGAGCCAAGGTTGCAGAGACCGAGGTTGATGTAGGGTTGAACAAAGTTGAAAACTGTCTGTGCATTTTTATGTTTAATGCTTTTGTTATTTATAAAATAAAATGTCTGATTTGTGAACTGAAAACATTCAGGAAAGGATGCAAATCACTTTATTTATAAAACAGAAAAGGGGCAGATTTATGATGACTAAAATACACGATTTCAACAGCAGGGATTCCAATTTACAGCTCAGTACACCACCTAGAACAGCTGTTTGTGCCTCTGTAATTTCTGTACCTCGTTTAAAGTACTCCAAATAAATTCAACCTCCACGTATACTCAAAGAATGACAGAAACATCACTAATAAAATAGTTGTTTATCTAAAAAACATAGTAAGTGAAATAAACACACTACATGCATATACTAAAAGTGGTGCAAGTGGAAGGGGGGGAAAGAAAAACGGTGTGATAGAAAATAAATAATAGGTTTTGACATCCTTTGTACACAAGCTCATAATAATGACGGTCATATTAAGTGCTAAGTACTAAAACAGCCTTCCTCACCCTCTGTTTTCCTTGTATAATACAGACTAAAATTACAAAATGGTAATAATGTTCTGAATCTCTCTTATTCTTTCAACTACATTTTTTGTAGCAAAAATGTCTCCGAAAATTTCGCTTTGAACTTCTCTTTTCTATGACATAAAAAGTCCACTGAGACTCATAAATTCTAATGCCATTTAATCAGTCTGAAAAATTTTAATGAGCTCTCACTAGATTTGGTACAGAGATTATTCATAACTATGGGATCAATTAATTAATTAGAAATGGAAGAAACTGAAAAAATAGTGTTTTAAATTAAGGCAATGATTTACATCACGTGGAACTTTTTAAATAGAACAGATTGATTCTTGATAAGAGAGTTATAACCATTTTTATTACAACCTTTTCCTCTTTTTAAACAATGGATATGAATGGTATTTGTTTTATTTAAGATTACCCTACTAGTAAGGTCCTTTATTTTACAGAAAAGCTTTAGGCAAAACAACCAAAATACTGGAAAGAAAGGCCTTGAGCCACCACATCCTCGAGTAAATAAATAATTAATTCATGTGTTTTTAATGACATGAGTATACTAGAAGTATGTATAAATGTTTTCATGGGAATGTCCTAAAACCTCTGAGCTAGAGCCATATTTGAAATAAATTTAGTGGCACAACATCTTTGTACTTCAAAGAAAGGTTAAAAAGAATAACTATGCAAAACTGCAACAAACACTCTGAAATTTTCTCTAGCAATTCTTTAAAGTTTAAGAATATTAAGTGTGATACAGACGCTATGATTATCTTCAAATATCTTTTCACTGTTACCACGGCTGCTTACTGCTGAATAAATAAAATACCAGCAACATGGTGTCACTGTTTTATTTGTTGTTGTTTGGATTTGGCTTGGACTTTTTTAATGTTTCTGCCTTTTTAAATTATTACTACCTTGTGACTTTTCTGAAATAGAGCCAAAGAAATTAAGAGCTTTGGGAAAGCTGTACCTCTGTATTATTACTATTAGGCTCCTCAAATGAAATAATAGTTTAATTTGTCATTAACACAGCTGACATTCAATTTCCTTACCTCTCCTTCAGAAACAATACCAATTATGACCCAGATTCATATAAATTCTCAATACATGATGCCCTTTTATATTCAGAGTTACAGAACACATTACAGCCGCACTTCCAACCAATTGAAAAATATACACTATACACCTCTCATCCTGTTTCACAAAAGACCCCACAACATAGAACATTACAGGGATACACCCTGATTATTTGTTCCTTCAACATACAGGTAAGCAAGAAAGAAAAATTTTGTAAGAAAGCAAAATTATTCTGTGCTTTGAGCTTGTTTTCAACTCCTCTCTTACCGCCTCCAAAACCTTGGGCTGCTTTCCAATATTTGCTCTCAGCTGAGTATTAACTTGTTCAATATTCATAACTACTTGACTCTTGGGTGAGATTTACAGCCTTGCTGTAGATTCTTCCACATTTGGAATTTACTATACAAGGCCTACTCACACAAGTACCTAACCATGCAACTGCCTTCCATGTGAACACGATCATGCACATCTGGTGTTAGCTAAACACCTAAGTTTCCACATGAAGTTGATAACACACAGAGAATGTAAGGAGAACTTGCAAAAGAAAAAACAAACCCAACAAAACAACACAAAAAACTAAACAAAACAAACCCAGTTTGAATTACTCTGTTCACAGTATGCCACATTGCATCAAAATTGCTTCACTTTCTATTCCCAGGAAGCACAAATACCTGGGTGGAAACTTGAAGTCTGAAAGGCTGAAGAATCTTAGCTAATAATTCTGTATGTATAAGTGTAACCGTTTTTTCCTCAATAATCCTACTGAGAAAACAGAAATTACAGTCCATATAAAGTTGTTCCTTAAAAATCAGAATGTAATGCATTTTTCTGCAGTAATGAAACTCCAAAACTTCAGAACTTATATTCCATTCAGGATAAACAAGTGAGAAAAATATTTTAAGGAAAAATTTAAGGCAAAGACATTATTTTAACTAACTCTTTCAAATATTCTCCGTACAGATTTATATTTCAGAACACTTTGGAAAGTTATGTATGAGAGGCAGAAACTAAACACCTCCACTATCTGAGAACGATTGCTCAAAAGTAGTAGTTTTAAGTCAGAGAACCAGAATTATGATGCAAGAGGAAAGAGATGGCTCAGGAAAAACACATGCTCTCTTTACAAAGAAGTATCTTTAATGTTTAGAATCTTCAGAGGTAAATCAGCCATGACTGTATGAAAAATAACCTGATCTATGTTTAAATAGCTGTTTCCAAACTTTGGGTAGTGAAGTTAAACTTGCAGATTTATGCATAGAGCGGAAATTCATTACACTCTCCTATTACTGCACATTACCATGTAGTAAATCAGAGCAATCTGCATTACAACCATCATACGTAGCAGTGGAAACGATGCTTTCCAGCAGTCTCTTGCTTCAACAGCATAAAAGGCTTTGAAAACAGAGGTTTCTCATTTTTGGAATGTTTATATTAAATCTCAATCTAAGTATTAGATTAAAAAATATATCCAAATATAGATGAAACAGAATATTCCTAACTTATCAGTTGATTTGTTCCCTCCCCTTCTTACCTTCTCTGGAGGTGCAGGAGGGTGAAATCTCTTTGCACAAACTAGAAATGCATCAGGCTGTGGCTTGCCACACTTCACTTCGGGGTCATCTCCCAACACAATATGATGAAAAAGACCAAAGAAGTCTTTGTGTCTGGAAGTTTTCATCTGAAATGTTGCTTCAGCTGAGCTGGTGGCAACAGCTATTGGTATGTTGTGTTTGTGTAAGTGACGGATCAGCTTATCAACCCCTGCAAGACAAATACATACATTTTATTTTCTATATATAAGCATATATGTAGCATATTGATATTTATACCTACTGTCCTCATCTCAGCTGCGATAATTTTCTTCATAGTAGCTAGTATGAGGGTATGCTTTTGATTTGTGGTGGAAACAGTGTTGGTAATGTAGAGATGTTTTTGTTGTATAGAGATGTTTTCTGTCACTGCTGAGCAGGGCTCACACAGAGCCAAGGCCTTTGCTGCTCCTCACCCCACCCCCCCAGTGAGGAGGCTGGGGGTGCACAAGGAGTTGGGAGGTAACACAGCTGGGACAGCTGACCCCAACTGACCCAAGGGATATCCCGTACCATGTGATGTCATGATCAGCATATAAGGGGCTGTGGGAAGAGGATGGATGGGGGTGCAGTGGCGGTGTTCAGAGTGATGGTATTTGTCTTCCCAATTAACGGTTCCACATGACGGAGCCCTGCTTTCCTGGGGATGGCTGAACACCTGCCTGCCCATGGGCAGTGGGGAATGAATTCCTTGTTTTGTTTCACTTGTGTGCACAGCTTTTGCTTTTACTATTAAACTGCTTTTATCTCCACACATAAATTTTTCTCATCAGGGGGAATGAGCAAATGGTGGCATGGTGTTTAGTAGCCAGGCAGGTTTGAACCACGACAGTCCTCCCTCTCAGCCCAAACCAGGACAGCTACTTACAATGTATTTAGCATATTTCAACAATGTTGTCTTACTGACAGTAAAAATCAGTTAGAGTAGAAGAAATGCGATGACAAATAGAAGTTAACTTTACCTTCCAGATACAGATTATGTCATCATTCTGAAACATGATGGCAGAACTAAGATCTCTTAATGCAAAGCAGTAGCCTAAGTGTCTTTTTTTTCAAATAAAGTTAATTCAAAGGAATATATTCTAAATTCTATTGTGTATATAGCAATATAAAGAAGAGATCTAAAGATTAGGCAAGACTTTTTCTATCTTCTATGTCTTTGACCTGATATAGGTAGTTTTCTCTAAAGTTGTGCTATTTCAAAGAGTGAATTTTCTTCAGTCCCACTGCATCACAGCTTCAGTTCATCCATCACCAGGTATGTTTATTCTACGTTTCTATTGGAGATACCCAGCTACAGAAAAGCACTGTTGCAGAAATGTTATTTCTTCAGGGTTTTCTCCTATATTCCCCCAGCCCACATCATGATTTTGGTGTGTAAATGTGTTTGTGTGTGTGTTTACTTTCTCATTTTGGGTCCTCACACTAAAAGGGAGCTAAAATGTATGTGTCCCTAATAGCTTCAGAAAACAAAGATTTACATTATTCAGAAAATGCACTTTAATAAAAGTACGCTATTTAAAAACTGCATATGCTTTATTTGCATATGTGTAAACATAGGAAGACAGATTAGGAAAAAAATACAAGAGGAAAATGAGCTGCAGAAAAAAATTAAATAGCATATGGAAGAATAGCTTGCATAACTTAAGAATCTCAAGACAGTAGGAGCTGAAAAATATTTTCATAACAGGTTTGTTATTTCTTTGTAAAAGCTACAGATCAACAAAATCCCTTTTTGTTTGCATCAATTACCACCACTATAGTTCTAGACACTTTACCACCATATCAAATGGCTGACACAATTATTGTACTAATTCAGCACACAATTCTTCATTAGGAAGATAATACCTTTCTTAGAATCTTTCTTGTGCTATTTTTACAAAAAAATGTCAACAGACAGGAAAGCAGGGAACTGCTTTAAAGATCTGTAAGAAAATTCCCCTGGCATATGCCATTTGCCATTAAGCCCTATATCTGTACAGATTTTTCGATCAAAAGCAACCAATTAAAAACTCAGTGATCATGAAGAATTATGGTGAAAATTCCTGTGAACTGGTTAAGTCCTAACTGACTTGTAGCTACCATGTAAGGGATTGAAGCCCATCCATCACAGTGGGACCTGTATGATAGGTTTCCTAGGACCATACTCCATGCCTCCTACTGAAAGCTTAGCAAGTTCTTTTATTTTTTCTTTTAACATCTTTGATTAAAAAAACTATCAAAAGAAAAGGGATCTCTCTTTTTCCAGCAGAAGGATACACTTCTGATGTCGCACACATGCAATAACAATCTCAGGCAGTACGACACAAATTCTTCACGTAATCACCAAAAAGACCATTAGACACTGCTAATTGCTTTGTCTGAGAGAGACAGCCAGCATTTAGAATGCTGCAGTGAAGAAGCACTGCAATCCCTGCCTAGGAAACTCAAAACTTGCACTGAATAATGAAGCATGTTTCACTCCTACAGAGACCACTGTGTTTTCACTGTTCCCTGCATTAACCTTCCCTAGAAGACTGGATCGGATTGAAGTTTCTACCCATTAG